>NC_064931.1:73914334-74656189 GCF_023897955.1 Schistocerca gregaria
ACCCGACAGATGACATCAAGAATGGTGATGCCTGAAATCAGCAAAATCCTTCCTGAGTGAAGTGAGTGAGTTGTTTTAGTTACTGATACTATGATTGTTTTGTGAATACAGTCAATAAGAACCTCAAATAACAACAAATGAAAGTGACTGACTTGACTAACTTTGGGAATATTTTGATGTAATGTATCTTATAATTAAAAATGATATTTTTCATAAACAGTGATTATTTGTTGTTGCCGAGTTCAAATTTCTCATGGCAAACTTATTATCAATGGCAGAGAAGGAAAAAAGTAAGGTTGTGTTTTGTTCTTTTGTTTTGAATTAAGGATTTGGTACATACAGTTTTACTAAACTGATTACTAAGGTGTTTGTCCATGTATATTGTGATTAGCATTGTTAAGTAAATACCACACATCAACTGGGCTGCTGTATGGAGGATGCTGGGAGCGAAGGCTTGTGATCAGCTCATAGCACATTGGTTGCTGAGACAAGCTCTGCTTCCTCCTCCCATAGCATCCAGCTTACAGCTTATGAAAGAGCATACATGTAATGGATCAATGCGTCATGAAATGACATGAAAATTGATGAGGAGTCATTAGAAAGGCTAGGCATAGCTTCTTTGCTCAAATCTGTAAATAATAGCAGTGTTCATTCTTGGGCAGAGTAGCAATTTTTGATAACACTGGCTGCATAACACTGTTGTGCACTATAGATTCACAATGGCTACTTATCACTAATGAGTGTAAACATACTGTAGTGACACCAAATCAGCCAACTATCACCAATCTGAGAGGGGCCAAGTCAAAGTATGTGATCTTTAGAAACACCCACACATCCCAAATAATTTTAGTTTAACCAAGTATTTGATAAATAGGTATCTGTCAAACATAGGTTAAGTATTTCTTACTAGTATGAATGTTTTTTTTTTTACTAATTTAAATCTATTGAAATGATTTTTCATACCTGAGGTACCCGTTACATAAAAAAAAAAATACATCTGAGAAAGAAACATCCACATAAATTCCAAGCAGTGCATAAAGGTATAGCTGCTGCCATGCCTACACTGTCTTTAGAAGTCTGTGGTACAATTTAATCCACAACATTAACAGAAATAAAGCGTAGGTGTCAGGAACAATTTCCTTGTAAATGATTCTTGCATTGTACAAGTCTTAAAATACACTCCTTTGCACTAGACAATGATCCATTGTCTATCATACCATCATTCCTGCTACTAAATGATGTTTTTATTTGTGATGTTTACATGTCCAAACAGTTTTTTGGGAAACTTTATGTAGGCCATGGTGTTGTAGATCACGTTTTACCCTGCTATAAAACAGAATTTATGAAAAATCAAAACATATAAAAGTTACAAAACCCATGAAAGCACCTGAAATATGCACCTGTTTGCATAGTAATGACAACTAATGAAATGAAATGTGCAGATCAGGGAGTTGTCTCCTGAACTGCAGTTCGAACATAGTATTAAGTTCCCTTGATGCATTTTCTCTAGCCCAAGAAAATAGAATAGGTTTTATAGGAAGAACTATCACTGGGACATTCAAAAATGAGTAAATGTATTTCACTGGTAAAGTGGTGCTGACATTGTGAAAGGTGTCTGAATGGCTGATCATGATTCTCCTAAATCAGAGCTGTAATGGATTCATTATGGGTCTAGGCTGAAGTAGCAGGAATGTTGCTGCTGGTAGAGATTTCATAATGCACTTCAGTTGTTAAAGCTTACTTGCATCGACTGATGAAATAAAAATTACCATATCAACACAATGGTGTGTGATAGCTTCTTTTCAATTGCCAGCAGGTTTTCCTTGAGCTAACTTTGCTATCAACAGGTGCATTATCAAATAAAGGGTATGTCTCTACACATGGCTGATCACAATTTTTGCTATTCTTCAGAGGCTACAAAAGCTTTACACACTGATGAGACATCAAATCAGTAAGTATATTAAGTCCCAGTCTCTTCTGCATGTCCAAAGTAAATCTAAAATTTGCAGCATTAAATAACTATTTAGATAAGACTGAGACAGCACAGAGAACCCCTCACTGAGATTCTTGCTGAAAGCATTTAAGGAAGTGAAACAACATTCTAATTTAGAAGTTCCACATTTCTTGAATTTTGGGTTTAGAATGGCTTAAGTCAAGACAGGACTATCTGGGGGTTGCTGAAGCTGAATGAGCTACACACAAGATCCTATAAAAATTTTGGGAAGAATCTTCCACCAGTAGCAATTTATCTCCAATGCTTGCTAAAACAAGTAAAGGGGATGAGAGTGAATTAATTTCGTCCTGTCAGCTTTGTGAATCATATTCAGGGATTGCTTTAATGAGGTGTCCAATGAAAATGACATTGACTTAATAGTTAGTGTAAAAGAAAAAAACTTAATCTTGCTTGCAATTATTTGAAGATACTTAAAATCAGTTGTAGCAGTGACTCTTATAAGTTGGTCAGCTAATATTACACAAAACTTCAATGAAATGTACAAAAGGTTGCCAGAATTTTTCAGTTCCTTGCAGTTTTGGCTAATACATAAACACAGTTCCTCCACATTAAGAGACAAACAATTTCACTTCATAATTTATACATTTTAACAAAAATAAGTTATTCTCCACAAGTTGCCTCCAGTTCAGTACTAGTACTAGTACTAGTGTTTTGATTTGAAGATATTCTGGTTTTGTGTTCAGAGTACCTAATGTGTGAATTGCATAAAGTTAGTTTTAAGAATTTTCATAATTTATTGAAAACTCTGGTATCCACCAGATATTGACCTGAGTTTTCAATAAATTATGAAAATTCTTAAAACTATTATCAGGTATCATACAGGTAGTAAAATTAAGGTCAGTCTAGATACTGGATACTTGCTAGATACCCCCTTCATCCCTAGGATACAGATGGAGTCCTTTGCCAATGATGGTGACAAATTAGATTTAAATTAGATGAACTTTTTTGTTCATTAATCCACTCACTGAACATCGTAGACTTTCCAGAATGGTACATGTGTTTACCTTCATAGGCCATAAAAAACTGAAAAAGCCATTCTTTCACTTTTACTCCTCATTATGCAGTCAGAAATATTTCACATAGGTAAGAATATGGACATGTTTAAGAGAAGTTGACCCACCAACACTAATACGCTATAATAACCCCAGCAAACAAATTGTTACAAGAATGTAGTACTAGATACCTGAATAGGTCAACAAAAAGAGCTATATCAGAGTGGTGTCATCATCCATATTTTCCATGAAATATTTGACCTCAGTCTGCCATGACATTCATTGAGATGTGGTTCTGAAATCATCTCAGCAGGTATGTCCTTAATTGGAACAACCTCTGCCCACAGCATGCATGTGTACACCACTGTGAATATATACATGCAGCCTTCAGATGAGGGAAGAGGGCTGACTAGGTCAATGTGAACATGCCCGAACTTCATATGTGAGCAGATGAGGGAGATTCTCTGATGCTCATGCATCAGTCCGAAAGCAGCAAAATCAGACGAGCCCAGGTGCTTCATGTGTGGGGTCTTCCATCAGGAAAAAATAAGTGCATCTGTTTGACTGTAGCATTAGAGCCAGGTTGCTTCAGGTTGTGGACACTGTGGAAAGCCATCTGTCAAAACTGAGACATGATGTGTGTTTCTAGATACTCCTCGATCAGCCTACAAATCTAAGGCCTTACCTCACCATATATTTTCTGTGCTGATGGGTGCATCCAACAGTTGGTTTAATTCAATAACAGTAGATGTTGTACTTCAAAACACGCAACAGGCTGGTGATGCTGGTAACAATAACCTCGCCGCTGCTCAGTATTTGAATCCACATCACAGGCAACTATTGTCAGTTGGCATTCATGATATGAGAAAAGTAGACATCCACCAAAGACATATGTTAGATTTGTACTCTCCACACCATTTCAATCATATATCAAGTCAGGGTCTGACTAGTTACCATTTGCACTGACTACTTTTGGAATGCTGACAAGTGGGTGGAAGTGTTGGATGCTCTCCGATTGCTAAAAGCTCCCTGTCATAAGTGCTCTGACTTTCTTTTTCCAAAAACTGCATCTCATCCAAATACATTAGAGGTTGGCAATGTCAGTTGACTTTTTGGTGTATTACTGCACCAATAGCTATTTATTGTTGATGGCAGCCAATCCACTAAGTGCACTCCAGTAGCCAGGTGATTGAGTGCCACAGAATTGATGAGGCTTCCTTGCAAGGCCTTGAAAGAGGTTTCCATCTCCAGTGTCCACTGGAGGGGGCACTTGCCTGTTGTGTTGTGGTCTGCCAGTTCACTTCTGAGAGGCTACCATGTTGCAGGGGTTCCTGAGAGGTGGCATCAGTAAAGATTAACCAAGAATAATTCCATAGTCACTTATCCAATTACGCTGTCCTTAAATTATGTTAGTGTGACAGAACCCACCCAAAAAGCATTGTCACATCTGGGCTGTAAGGGGCCTTGCATTTTGCTTCACTTATTTCATAAAAATAACCTCTGTTTTTAAGTAATAGTTTTTGGTTATGCCTTTCTGGACTTCAATAACATACTGACATAATTAACACTGCAATGATAATGCCATTTGGACTGTCATTGGTCGCCACTGGAATCTGATTATATACACTCCTGGAAATTGAAATAAGAACACCGTGAATTCATTGTCCCAGGAAGGGGAAACTTTATTGACACATTCCTGGGGTCAGATAAATCACATGATCACACTGACAGAACCACAGGCACATAGACACAGGCAACAGAGCATGCACAATGTCGGCACTAGTACAGTGTATATCCACCTTTCGCAGCAATGCAGGCTGCTACTCTCCCATGGAGACGATCGTAGAGATGCTGGATGTAGTCCTGTGGAACGGCTTGCCATGCCATTTCCACCTGGCGCCTCAGCTGGACCAGCGTTCGTGCTGGACGTGCAAACCGCGTGAGACGATGCTTCATCCAGTCCCAAACATGCTCAATGGGGGACAGATCCGGAGATCTTGCTGGCCAGGGTAGTTGACTTACACTTTCTAGAGCACGTTGGGTGGCACGAGATACGTGCGGACGTGCATTGTCCTGTTGGAACAGCTAGTTCCCTTGCCGGTCTAGGAATGGTAGAACGATGGGTTCGATGACGGTTTGGATGTACCGTGCACTATTCAGTGTCCCCTCGACGATCACCAGAGGTGTACAGCCAGTGTAGGAGATCGCTCCCCACACCATGATGCCGGGTGTTGGTGCCAATGATGGTCATATGCGTGTTTGTGGCGCTCACCTGCACGGTGCCAATCAGAACTGCATACGACCGAGGTACACAGGGCCAAGGCAGAAGCGACTCTCATCGCTGAAGACGACACGTCTCCATTCGTCCCTCCATTCACGCCTGTCACGGCACCACTGGAGGCGGGCTGCACGGTGTTGGGGCGTAGCCCAGCTTCATGGAGACTGTTGCTCCTGGGGTATCGGCGAGGACCATTCGCAACCATGTCCCTAATTTGCTGGGAAGTGGCGGTGCGGTCCCCTACGGCACTGTGTAGGATCCTACGGTCTTGGCGTGCATCCGTGCATCGCTGCAGTCCGGTCCCAGGTCGACGGGCACGTGCACCTTCCGCCACCACTGGCAACAACATCGATGTACTGTGGAGACCTCACGCCCCACGTGTTGAGCAATTCGGCGGTACATCCACCCGGCCTCCCGCATGCCCATTATAGCCCTCGCTCAGTCTGTCAACTGAACATACGGTTCACGTCCACGCTGTCGCGGCATGCTACCAGTGTTAAAGACTGCGATGAAGCTCCGTATGCCACGGCAAACTGGCTGACACTGACGGCGGCTGTGCACAAATGCTGCGCAGCTAGCGCCATTCGACGGCCAACACTGCTGTTCCTGGTGTGTCCGCTGTGCCGTGCGTGTGATCATTGCTTGTACAGCCCTCTCGCAGTGTCCGGAGCAAGTATGGTGGGTCTGACACACCGGTGTCAATGTGTTCTTTTTTCCATTTCCAGGAGTGTACTTTTGGCAATTTAACACATTAAAAATGGTTATACCTGCCAGAGCACCGGTGAAATCCTGGATGTTCGGTACTGGGTATCTATCTAGGATTGTTCAGGCATTTACCACATGGTAACTGCTGTAAGATTCCATGAACCATACTTACTACATACTAGATGCAGTGATGAGGACCAAGGACTGCCTGAAGAGTGACCCCATCTTGAAGCATCTGTTTGTAGGTGAATATGGATTCGGGGTAAGAAAGGAGTTGCATGAGACCAAAGCTATTTTCAATGTTTTCTTCCCTCCCTTTTCCTACACTCGAAAATTTAATAGTCATGGGTGATGAGATTTAAGAAATTATTCAGATAGTGAAGGGAGATGATGATGAAATTTATGAAATGTATGATGAGATAAATGGAATTCATCTGCAGAGCCAGTTGGCATATAAACTTGTACTACTGTAGTAGGCGTGGCACAATGCGTTCACTATGCTGTTTGTAGTAGCTTACCCACACTTGTATTTTTTATTCATTATTAAACCTTCTCCTGCATTACCCCTATTTGATTTAGTGTTTATAACCCTGTAGTCACCTGACCAGAAGTCTTGTTCCTCCTGCCAGCGAACGTCACTAATTCCCACTATACTTGAATTGGTTAAAGTTATTTCCCTTTTTAAATTTTATAACCCACCTGCTTGATTAAGGGATCTGACATTCCAAGCTCCAATCCGCAGAACGCCAGTTTTCTTTCTCCTGATAACGACATCCTCTTGAGTAGTCACCACCCGGAGATCTAAATGGGGGACTATTTTACCTCCGGAATATTTCACCCAAGAGGACACATCATCATTTAACCATACAGTAAAACTGCATGCCCTCGGGAAAAATTACAGCTGTAGTTTCCCCTCGCTTTCAGCCATTTGCAGTACCAGCACAGCAAGGCCGTTTTGGTTATTATTACAAATGGATATTGCAGTAAATTGTCTTCTCGTTTACCCGCAATTAAAAACAATTGTTATCTTTTTCACGAAAAGTTAAATGCATTATTTTTCTCAAGAAAAGTATTCTAAAATACTTCATGAAGTGGTTTCTGCTAAAATTAAATGCAACACACATTTAAGGAAGAAAACATCAAAATGTTTTAATCCAATTTTTAAAAACAAGTTAATTGTACCATTAAAACCAGGGGAAACTACTATATGAAACTCACGTGTTTCTCCTTCATGGTCTATTCTGATGTATGCTTAAACTGTACAATTCTTCATTGTTAACATAATACTGTATGTTCGAGTTGCAAGTTAAATACAAAAATATTACATATGAAGTTGTAATGTTGTATTTAAATTTATGCAAACAGTGTCAAATGAAACACAGTGCACCTAAGAAAGGTATTGTTGTGAAACCAATGGTTAGTTCTGAATTAAACTCAAGGTGTCAATTCATAATGGTGTATCAAGATCATTTAACTGAGATGGCAAATATATCAGATAAACTTTACGTCTGCAGTCAGAGTTTCTCCAGCTATGACCTATGAAAACTAAAAGAGCTGAAGAAGTAGTGCATCATGTTCCTTCAATGTTTTTTAACATTTGGTGCACCAGCAATATTGCACTCAGATAATGGTAGAGAATTTAGTATAACATCTTTCCACATTCCGAATATTTTGGATATTACATTATAAATAGTTTATGGAAAGCCTCTTCGCAGGCACACAACGCTCAGTTGAAAGGGCCAGTCAGGATATACAGAATATGCTAACTGCATGGATGGATGATAACGATACAAATAAATGGTCATATGTAGTGTTCTTGGCAAATTGAACAAAGAATAAACCATACTATGAAGGAACACACCAAAGTCCTTATGAATCCATGTTTGGTGTTAAAACAAAACAAGGCATAGCTTCATCTTTTTTGCCTGGCAAACAAATTGCAAATATTGAAACTAAAGAACTCTTCAAAGAAATTGCCAATACTTCTGAAACCGAAGAACAGCATGAAGAAACTGCTCATAAAAAAAATTTGGAATATTAACATTGTTTTCAGTATGACCACACCTCAAAGAAAAATATTGAAGAGGACCTACAGCCTACAACTTCTTCACATCAAATTCTGAAAAACATGAGTTGATTTCTACAAAAAGAGTGTTGCTTGCACCAGAAGATTGTTTTTGTGAGGTTTGTAACATCTTTGGATGTGAAAGATAGTTTCCTCCAGCTCAAATTGGTGACTATGTACGAATAGAAGTCCCTGATGTCGACCGTTGTTGTATAGATAGCTGAAATGTGTTAGTGGTTGTTGGAGAAGAAGACCCCAACTTCTATAAACTGGCAAATAAGAATGGTACCATCAAGCAGCTTTACACACATAATCAGTTCATAATTTCTAAAGAAAGGTTACTTTCCATAGATAACATTTCTTGAAAAGAAATGTCACTGAGAGAAGCAGCTGCAGCTGCAGCTGCAGCTGCAGCTAATTCGATAAGCGAGGGACAAGGCTATACATGCTGTTACTGAATTGCACAAGAGTCCTTTGCAAAAGAAAGTGTTCCACTTGTAAAAGCGAAGTGTCATAATAATTTAATTATGTGATTCAAATCTTTGTTACAATAAATATTATTTTCTTTTCTCGTGTAGAATGTACAGTGTAAGTAATTTTTTATAACTATTTCTGAAAGGAATGACCAAGAATTTAAAATACTTAGAGGCGAAAAAGTTACGTCACCCTTGTGATGTTTTGTAGTGACCGAATGACAGGGAAGAAAATATAAATCTCCAACATGTTCAATATTCACCATTAGTGCATGGTGAATGTCACACCAGTAAATGTTAAGTCAGAAATAAGGGTATTTAGCAAATATTTTGGACATACACTAAGCGACTATGTGAATGTTGAGAATCTTGACATTCTCCGGTGAAAGTAAAGATTTCAAATTTCATAATCATGTATGTGTTACAGTGAAACACCGAGCTATATAAACTTGACTAATGCAAGGGGGCTTACAAATCCTTTCCTGTCAGCATCTCACACAAAACAGAAACATTGTCCCGAAGTACAAAGAATTTATGATCACAATCCTTGAAAACTTAATTCAAATAATGTTGAGTTCTTTGTGTTGGAAAACTATTAAATGCAACTCCACAACCTTTCCTTCCTCTAATGTAACATCACATGCAAACAATGTGTGGCCAATGGAGGTACTTTATTTTACTTGTTTATTTTCACCTTCAGACATACTATTTCAGAACATGGTTTTGAGGTGTTTTAGTTTTTAGTAAAAAAAAAAAGTATGACGTGTGTTGTCTCAGATTTACATGTGTTATGATTTTGGGGTAACTTGTTGCACTGTGTAGTGGAGAAACAAATACTAACTGATGACTGATTTATTTGTATCCACAATGCATTTTGAAGGTTTAAACCTCAGTGATTGGTAACAATGAGCTTGTTGTTTCATTTGAAAAGAACTGCATAGAAGGTGAGCTGAGCATCTCTTTGAAACCTCTCAGGACTATAAGCCTTATGATAAATAAATAAGAACCATAATTCTCCTCATTTAGGCTCATGCTTTTGTCTGCCGGGATGTTCTTTAATGCAAACAATGATCTTCCTTATTTTGCAAGAAGTGAGAGACACACAGCCACACATTTTCCTAAATTTCTTCATTTAAGCGTATCATTATGGATCCTTTGTTTGCATTTTCACCACCAAAAATTGTTCTAGCTTCTCTATCAGAGACGTCTTTAGTCCAAAACCCATATTGGTAATAATCATGGTGTCCCAAAAAATTTATGCTTGTCTCTTCCTGATCACTTTCTCAGCTCAAATTCAGAGTGAAGGGTAAAGGGAAATTGGAGCATGAATGCTTTTTAGTGGTTTGCCATATTGCAGCACTCCTAACTAAGGAGATTAATTTTTCATTTATTCCTGAAATTTCCTTATAGATTAATGAAGTATTTTGTCTTATGGTCATATCTAACAAATCAGATCCCCCCGCACTCTGTGACAAAATCCTGGCTATGTCATTGCTTGACAGTACATTGGAAATACTTTCACGTGGTAGGAAAAACAGTGCAAAGGTCCATTTTGCAGTCTGACTCGCTGGTACTGCAATTTTCTCGCAGAAACCATTTGGGTTTCGGTGTCAGACATTACTCAACCAAAGTCTTGGAGCCATATGTGTGTGTGTTTTCTTCAGGCTTACTGTTTTTAATCGACATGGGATTGGACATTAGCATTCTGCTGGCCATTTACTCTCCTGATGCTAAGTCACTGTCACCTCCAGCAACATCACAGAGGCTGTTTGTCAGTGTCAATGTTTTACTGCAGCTGGTAGTACAGTGAGTAGTTGTATATGATGTGTGTAATGTAGAGCATCGATTGGTCCTCTGTGGTAGGTGCTGTAAATGGCTGTCACAATTTGTTGCACCTAAACCAGATTGTGTTTGGCATTTGAGAACGAAAACAATTTCAGCACTTCATAGGTTTTAACCAAAATGTCTTTGAAACCAGCAGATTTCTGCACTAGGTAGCTGATAACTGTAAGACTGGGGTTCAAGGGCATGGTGTTTACACATGACATCTGCAGCCACAGTTCATAGTTGCACTGTCTCTAGATGCTTAGCTATCTTCTTGATGGTGCCATGGAGACTTTTCTGCTGCCTGATGACCATAGATCATACCCTAGAATCTCTAAAGTTTCAACTCATTGGACTAGTCCAGCATGGGTCACTTCTCTCCAGCAGGAATGATGGTTGTCACAGTGGCCACCATGATGAGTTGTGTGTGGTGTGCCCTCTGTATGCAACTTGCATAATGGCTATCCTTCATGAGCAATTGATGCCAGTAATTTTCATAGAAAAGTGTCTGAAATAAATTAATGTTAGCTGAATGCATGGTAGCTGTTATTGTTGCCAGATGTGTAATCTGTCTCAAGAATTCATATGGTGTCTTGTCACCACTCCTCTTGTCGGTAAGGGATCTGAGTGAGCATTTGATCCATTAGTTTTGTGCAATGTGAGATCAACATGCCTACAATACTCTCAAAATGGCGCTGAAGAGGGTGGGAGGGGGTGGGGGGATAGGATACTATCAGACACTACTAATCAGTAACCTAAATCAACATGTGACTTCTTTAAAGTGAATTGTTGTGGTCTCAGATTTTTTTGTTGGGCAACTACAAACAACAGTGATGGCCTCCAATTGTAAATATGATACAAATGCAACAGACATTCCACCCATCAGATCCTGTCGTCATCTTGCATGTAGATGGAGGGACTGGAACCAGTAGCATGTTAATGTTGAGTTTGTCACTGAAGCATGGTTGTGCAGTTACAGTGATGCAACCAATGGTATAACAGGTGTGGATCTTATGATGCTGTTTGGAATTGGTTTGATGGATGGTACCATGTCCATCTTCTGTATTTCAACTGCACCACACATGACATTAAACACAAGATTGAATAACGTACTGCATACCATTGATTGTACAACCTCAATTTGCCCATAACAGAATGTATCTGCATTCTCATGTATAGGTTATTTGCATTGATTTGCACAGTTTCTTGTTCAGGGGTCACCAATTATTTAGAAACACCAATTACTGATTTATGTGTTTTATACATGTGATTTTTGGCTGTGTGTGATAAAAGTGAACACTATCATACTACCATCTAATGCTCTTTGATTTAGCTGTTCTCGTTAGCTTGACAATATTTTTGCATCTCCAACTTAAACAATGCAATTGTTATTGTGACAATCAACTAATTCATACATGTCTTAATTTAATGGGATCTAGCAAACTATATAATATGAAAAGAGAAACACTTGTTCAGAAAATTCAGAAACACATAGGAGGAGGAGAAGAAAAGAACTCCCCAAAATCTTCTTAACCCTCAGTATTGCAAATGCTGTTAACATTCCTGTGTGTCTAAGAAGATGGCTAACTAGTAGAGAAAAAATTTCGGAAATTGCAGTCTGTCATGTCATTACTTCAATAGTGCAGTGAAAAATCTTACTTGTACAAGAGATGCACATCCAGCTTGCTTAGGATGAAAGCTTATGTTGATTACTATATGTAGCTTGATTGACAACAGAAATATTTGTAAGCTAAAAAAAGGACAAAATCTTTTATGGTATGTGCAAAGTGATGAGCATAGGATATTCCATGCCAAACTATTCTAATCCTTTACTCTTTTATCACCTTATGAGTATTAACAACCATTTTTGTTCCACGATTTAACACACACTTCATAATGACCTTATCTCCTTACCTTAAATACTCCTCCTGTGTCCATTTATATCTTACATTGTACCCAATATATTCACCCACTTATTTTTTGTAAATAGCCTCAAGACTACCTCTTTTCCTTCTCTGTGTGTGGCTTTCCCATTTCTTTGACACTATTTGTCCAGTTGTCATCTCCTGTTACATACCTGGCTGCCTTTTGTTGTGCTCCTTGCCTTTCAAAGGTATCTTTTTGCATAATCCCATATCTCTGCAGCATACTCAAAATGTGACCTTACAAGCTACATTCTGTAACCTTGTCGACATGTGTAAGAGACATCCATGGTTTGTTTGCTGCCTCACCTATATGCAGACCCCAGTGAAGCTTCTCAGCATTCATTCTCTAGATTAGATTAGATTAGATTAATACTTGTTCCATAGATCATGAATACGACACTTCGTAATGATGTGGAACGTGTCAGGTTAATAAAAGATGTCTGTACAAGAAAATCATTAGTGTCATGCAATATTTTGTGTAATGTAATAAGGTTTTTTTTTTTTTTACTTTATATCTAAAAATTCAGCCAATGAGTAGAAGGAGTTGTCATCTAGAAATTCTTTTAATTTATTTTTAAATGTTAGTTGGCTATCTGTCAGGCTTTTGATGCTGTTTGGTAGGTGCCCAAAGACTTTTGTGGCAGCATAATTTACCCCTTTCTGTGCCAAAGTCAGATTTAACCCTGCATAGTGAAGATCATCCTTTCTCCTGGTGTTATAGGTATGCACACTGCTATTACTTTTGAATTGGGTTGGATTATTATCAACAAATTTCATAAGGGAATATATATACTGTGAGGTTACTGTGAGGATCCCTAGATCCTTAAATAGATGTCTGCAGGATGACCGTGGGTGGGCTCCAGCAATTATTCTGATTACACGTTTTTGTGCAATGAATACTTTTCTACTCAACGATGAATTACCCCAGAATATGATGCCATACGAAAGCAGTGAATGAAAGTAGGCATAGAAAGCTAATTTACTGAGATTCTTATCACCAAAATTTGCAATAACCCTAATAGCATACGTAGCTGAACTCAGACGTTTCAGCAGACCATCAATGTGTTGCTTCCAGTTTAACCTCTCATCAATGGACACACCTAAAAATTTTGAAAATTCTACCTTAGCTACAGACTTCTGTTCAAATTCTATATTTATTACTGGAGTTTTGCCATTTACTGTACAGAACTGTATATACTGTGTTTTATCAAAATTTAAAGAGAGTCCGTTTGCTGAGAACCACTTAATAATTTTGTGAAAAACATCATTTACAATTACATCACTTAGTTCTTGGTTTTTGGATGTTATTACTATACTTGTATCATCAGCAAAAAGAACTAACTTTGCATCTTCATCAATGTGGAATGGTAAGTCATTAATGTATATCAAGAACAGTAAAGGACCTAAGACCGAACCCTGTGGGACCCCGTGCTTGATAGCACCCCAGTTTGAGGAATCAGCTGTTTTAACATTACACGAACCACTTATTTCAACTTTCTGCATTCTTCCAGTTAAGTATGAATTAAACCATTTGTGCACTGCCCCACTCAAACCATAATGATTTAGCTTATCTAAAAGAATTCCATGATTTACACAATCAAAGGCCTTTGAGAGATCACAAAAAATACCAATGGGTGATGTCCGGTTATTCAGAGCATTTAATATTTGATCAGTGAAAGCATATATAGCATTTTCTGTTGAAAAGCCTTTCTGAAAACCAAACTGACATTTTGTTAGTACTTTATTTTTACAAATATGGGAGGCTACTCTTGAATACATTACTTTCTCAAAAATTTTTGATAGAGCTGTCAGAAGAGAGATTGGGCGGTAGTTGTTGACATCCGACATATCCCCCTTTTTATGCAATGGTTTTACAATGGCATATTTCAGTCTATCAGGGAAAACACCCTGCTCCAAAGAGCTATTACATACGTGGCTGAGAATTCTACTTATCTGTGGGGAACAAGCTTTAAGTACTTTGCTGGAAATGCCATCAATTCCGTAAGAGCTTTTACTTTTCAGTGAGTTTATTATTTTACTGATTTCAGAGGGAGAGGTTGGTGGAATTACAGCTGTTTCAAACTGTGCAGGTATGGCCTCTTCTATTAATAGCCTTGCCTCTTCTAGTGAAGATCTAGATCCTATTTTCTCCACAACATTTAAAAAATGATTATTCAAAATATTTTCAATTTCTGATTGTTTGTTAGTGCACTTGTCATTCAATTTTATTGCACTAAAGTCTTCCTGTGCTCTTGGTTGCCCTGTTTCCCTTTCAATAATATTCCAAATTGCTTTAATTTTATTATCAGAGTTACTGATCTCAGACATGATACACATGCTTCTGGACTTTTTAATAACTTTTCTTAGTACCGCACAATAGTTTTTATAATATTGAACAATTTCGGGGTCAGTACTCCATCTTGCTGTTAGATACAGTTCTCTTTTGCGGTTGCAAGATATTCTTATTCCTTTAGTTAGCCAAGGTTTATTATATGTTTTCTTGGAATTATGTTTAACTATTTTCTTGGGAAAACAATTTTCAAATACCCTTAAAAATGTATTGTGAAATAAGTTATATTTCAAGTTTGCATCGGGTTCCTTATACACTTCATCCCAGTCTAGCTGCTGTAGGCTTTCCCTAAAGTTTGCAATATTTATATTGTTAATTGAACGCACTGCTTTGAAAGTCTGATTTATTATACTGCATGGAGCTATGTCATGTACTGTAACAAGCTGTGCACTATGATCTGAAAGACCATTCTCAACAGGATAAGCATTTATGTCCTTAAACTTATCTTGGTCTATAAAAAAGTTATCTATCAATGTACTGCTGTTCTTTGTTATCCGAGTAGGAAAATCAATGACGGAGCTCAAATTGAAAGAACTGAGTAATACTAAAAGGTCATTCTTCCTATTACACTCTTTCAGGGAATCAACATTGAAATCCCCACAAATGATAATTTGCTTCCCCCTGTCTGACAGATAGCACAACAAAGCATCCAAGTTTTCCAGAAATAGCTGGAAATTCCCTGAGGGGGACCTATACACTGTTACAATTATGAAAGTGCCATCCTTTAGTTTAAGTTCAGTGGCACATGCTTCCATATGTTGCTCTACACAAAATTTTTTAGTTTCTAAATTTTTTGCACTGTGGAAGCTTTTGACATATATGGCAACTCCTCCTCTCATCATATTATCTCTACTTACATGTGCAGCTAATTTGTACCCTTTGATGCTAACCTTTTGCATATCAGTGACAATGTGATGCTCAGACAGGCATAGTACATCTATTACATTCTCAGTTTCTATATCTTCTAAACAAAGCAGAAGCTCATCAATTTTATTGTTCAATCCCCCAATATTTTGATGAAATATACTAACATTTTTCATTTTACTTTTGCAACTATCTTGAACTTTTTTGACATCTTTAGTACTTGCATGGCTGAGTTTCCCACTGGACACTGATCTTACACTAAAAAAGAGTTTCCACCATGAGATGTAGTTCCTCCCCCCTTTAAATTTCCTGCTATCAGCCCAGCCAGTTTACCCTTCCCTTTCCTGTTGAGGTGTAGGCCATGTCTAGTATAGTCCCACCTACAGAGTGAATCAACACGAACCACACCAATGTGTGACCCCGCACCAGATCCAAGTAGCCGTTCCAACTCCAAATTAACTCTCCTGACAGAAGAGGTCAAATGAGGTCGGTCGTGGCGTTCCAGAACCGACACAAACCCAACACTGGTATGATTCGATGCCTCACCCAGCTATCAGCATAGCTGTCCTGCTGTGATATAATCTGTTTCCAGTTAATCACAAATAACAGAACTGATGACTGTACACCTATTTTATGCTAATGCTATCTCCTCTGCATGTCCCAAAAATATCATTCCCTCTGTATTGTCAGTGACTTAGAAAAATTCAAGCTGATGCAGAAGGACTTTGGTGTTTTTCATTTACTTATCTAGTATTACATCATTACTGAAAAGTATTAATTCAGATCCTCTTCTTTCAAAAATATCATACACAAAACAGTATATGTTCCCTCATAGAAATAGGTCATGGAAAAGAGACGGCAACTTGGCTATATAACCATTGATCTCTCAAAAGCTTTTAATATGGTAAATCACATTATGCTATTAATTAAGCTGTGAGGACTGGGACTGATGCAAGACTGATTTTTCTGTTATACAGCTCACTAATCACTTATGATCAATCCCAATGAAAACCAGTTACCCATGACTTGTCTTGAGTAGGGTTCACATGCAATATAGTACTTTAGTTCAAGAAATGATTTATTCCAGTAGCATACTTTTAATACACATTCCTACACTATCACCCTATTTTCTATGAAATGTATGTCAAATCAAATGCAAGATTCAGATGGTTCCAGAATTGAAATATTTTCTGCTATTAGGAAAAAAATCGTATTTTTGTTTTCCATTCTGACTCGAGATATTTCTGAATTGTGGCCTTCAGTAGTTAATGGTAGTAATTGTGTTGTACAGACACATGACTTGTTGAGAAGTCAAAACTGAAAGCAGAATATTACAAGGAAACTTTTTTGACAGGTAATCTGATAACTAGTATCATTTTATCTTTCTTTTTAAACAGATAATCTTATGAGGATTTGCTAAGAAGTCAAAAATATTTGTGTGACCTAATGCTAAATTTAGTTTGCATTACAGTCACAGTCTGAATTCCCCAAAGGCAGCATGACTAGTGTAAGCGCTCTTTTGTCTCACTGTGAAACTTGTTCCATAACTTTAAAAATTCTCATACCTTGTGCAGATGAGGGAAGAACAATTGCACATGTTCTTATACAATAATACTAGATTGAACTGTAAAATGTGATTATTAAGAAGTTACTAATAATTGTTTCACAAAGACTCACCGGAGGCCGAGTTTTATCAAAAGCACCCATGGCTATCTTGTCCTCCTCGCTGAGGGAGCTGGATTCATTTTCTTTTGGTACTCTTACATCTTCAAATGTTATACCTCTGGTATCAGAACAGCGTTGACCCATATTAATTTCCTGTTAATGAACAAAGCACAATGCAATTGTTTATATATTTATATAATTTATCAACAGTTTTAAAAGAAATACCTCTTTTATTCAAAGTACACTCACTGTTGGTGATTATAATTGCATGATAACAAATAATGAAATTTTACTTATTGTGCATTTACAGTTTAGAAGTAAGAACACATGATTAAATTAGTAGGTGCTTTGGGGGTATACAGGGCACAAAATCTAGCATACAGAACTGCCGCCTCTGGCAACATACACATAGCATATGTGATGCTTTTCAAGAGGACAGAACAGTGGTAGGTCTTGACCTTGTCAAAGGAACAATGCCAGTGTTTGCATAAAACGATTTATACAAACCTAAATCATGATGACTGTACAGTACAATCTTCATTCTACTGAATATGAGGAAAATGTCTTAACAACCACCCTGCCTCGGTCAGTTGGTCACTTTTATATCAAACATTATCTTGAGCAAATTATATATAATGGAATGGATGTTATACAAAAGTAGATTTTTACCAGTTCTTCACATCTCTACATTATCATTGCACATGCTATTGACACTTACTAGTAATTCCATGACCACAAACATAGCGTACGGGGGAGATGTTTCATCAATTTGCAAGGGACTGTAGCACAGCATGAGATGGTGTACTCACGTGAATGAAAAGTCACTAGCATCACATAGATCTTAGCACATGCTTTTCTCTTAAGAGAATTAGAGTAGTGGTTAATAATGAAAGAGGGCACAACACAATCACAACATGTCACATTAACACACATCATCATCCATAGTTCTAAGTAATATTTTAGCTGCGTTTTTAAATACAAGTGTTTTACTACCAATAATGTGTCTCATCTTCTTTGGAAATTTACTATACAGTTTTATTCCCTAATGGAAAAATTTGATAAGTTTAAGGCCACATTTATGCACTTTTGAAATAGCTTTTCCCAAGAAAAGATCGTTTTCTGAACGGAGTTAAATGTAGAACACTCACATCAGAAAAGGGATAAAGGTATCGTGCAGAAATAAGAGAAGGTTGTACGAGTACTCCAAGCAAAATATTAGTCCTAATTCTATTGCCTGTTTCAAAAGATTCAAAAGGAATATTAACACACATTATTTCAGAACAAAAAGGAAAGAAAATTACAAACTAGTGTGCAGTTCCAAAAATGAAACAAATTTGAGGTTACTTATTCATAATCAGCTCTGTATTACTAAGATGATAATGGGTTCAAGGTTAAAGCAACCTGGCAATTTATGTGATTAACAATAAACTGACAGTAGACAAGTAGCTAAGCTGTCAATCATTCTCTCTCAAATATAGTGCCGTAGTTGATAGATACATATCATGGCACACGGTCAGACAGAAGTCAGATCAAAAACAATATTGCAAATACTTTTACAAGTGTTGAACCCCCCAGGGGGCTCGCGGTCCTTTCGTGAGTACGTGCGTGGCGAGCACGGGGCCCCGAGCTATTGCAGCCTTCCTTCTTTTTCCGGGCTGCATTTCCTTTCCCTTCCCCTCCTTTCCTGTCCGTCATCCTTCCCTCCGACCTCTCCTCTCCCTCTCTTGGTGTCCCTACTTATGGTATCCCTCCTTATGTTGGCCCTGCTATTCTCCTGGTTCTGTTGACCTTGCAATTCGGCCTTGTTCTGTAATTCCTTCATCCTTTTGGTATTCTCTGGTCCCCTCTGGGGTTTGACCTCCATCACTAAATTTTCTTCCGTAGTGTGAGCCATTTGGGGAAGAGCACCTTACCTAGTGTCTCCGGCGTGTGCCATCATCATTGATTCCATCGTTTCCTTTACGTTGTTGTTTGACGCTAGGGTCCATAGCCAGCACGGTAGCCAGCCCGTGTGGTGGGGTCACCATGTACCCTTTTGGTTGAGCCCCCTGAAAACACAGGGATCACACGTCTGATACCTGAGCTGTGACCTCCTCATGTAAGCCTAGGAGTGGTTGCTTGTCGTCCTGGAGCATCGGAACTCCCAGCAATGGCCGCCGTGCCAGACGGCCCTTGCTGTGGCTGGGTGGCGCCCATGAGGAGAGCCCCTGATCGGAGTGGGTGGTATTAGGGCGGACACTATGCTCATGAAACGCATAAGAGTCCACAACTCTGGCCGTTCTCCGGCCGTCTCTTTGACTGGAAAAGATTCTTCACGTGCTGCTTCCTCTGCCCCTTCCGCCTTCCCTTCCGTGGCTACCCCCTGGGAGAAGGGCCAGGCTCGTCGGCTGGGGGCAAAACCTTTCCCTCACTATCTGGTTTGCGCCAGAACTGATGGGGATACTTTTACTCATACGAAACCTATGTTTTTTGTTGAACACATCGAAGACAAGTTTGGCGAGGTGGACTCTATCAGCAAGATGCGGTCTGGGTCGCTGTTGATTAAAACTGCTTCAGCTACCCAGTCTGCAGCTCTCCTTGCCTGTACCCATCTTGGTACGATTCCTGTGTCAATTACCCCACACCAGTCCTTGAACATGGTGCAAGGTGTAATTTTCCATAGAGACCTCCTCCTTCAATCTGATGAGGAACTTCGGGACAATCTAAGCCGGCGGGGGGTTCACTTTGTTCGGCGGGTTCAGAGGGGTCCGAAGGAAAACCGCGTTGACACTGGTGCCTTTATCTTGGCCTTTGAAGGGGACACCCTCCCTGAGAAGGTCAAGATTATGGTCTATCGGTGTGACGTGAAGCCATACATCCCACCACCTATGCGATGTTTCAAGTGTTTGCGTTTTGGCCACATGTCTTCGCGCTGTTCGCAGGCCCCCCTCTGTGGTGACTGTGGACATCCGTTCCATGAGGGAAGTCCCTGTGTTCCCCCTCCTGTGTGCGTAAATTGTCGTGGGAATCATTCTTCACGGTCACTGGATTGCCCAGTGTATCAGAAAGAGAAAAAGATACAGGAGTATAAGACTCTTGATCGTCTCACCTATACCGAGGCCCGTAAAAAGTATACACGCCTTCATCCAGTGACCCTGACAACTAGTTATGCTTCAGTAGTATCTTCAACCCCTCCTCCTCATTCCTTACCCCAGTCCCGAACCCCTTTCCTCCCCCCTCCCCCTGCGGTTCCCACACCATCCCCTCCGGGCACCGCTTCCTCTCCCCGGCTGGAGAAGTGTCCTGCTTCTTCGGCGTCTGCCGGTCATGGGCGCCCCTCGCGGGATCCCCCTTCCCGGCACCTTCCAGGCCAAAGGTCTGCTGCCACGCGGCCACCACGAGAACCACGGTCTGCGGGCCCCCAGATCGCCCGCTCTCTTTCTGTTCCCGATCTTGCTGTGGCTGGCTCCATTTTGTTGCACAGCCCTCCACGATCCCAAACAGAAAGAAAGAAGAAGCACAAGTCCCGGGACAAGGAGTCTCTGGTGTCGCCAGAGGTCTCGTCCCCATCTTCACAACCTGACTCTGACTCTGACCTGTTATTCATGGATGTCGCCCCCTCCTTGTCGGTGACGGGTGGTGACCCACCGGCATGACTGCAACTCCGGTAGGTGACGGTAATAGCCATTACAGTTCCATTGGATAGCCAAAGAACGATGAGTCAATTTGGGGGTGAACAGGCTAATGTCAATCCCTTCTTTCGTTTTACTCTGCGGCTTGTGTGGTTCTCCAAGAAACTCATTTTACTGGTGGTCACTCACCAACCCTCCGTGGCTTCCGTGCTTTCTGTCGAAATCGGGTCGGCCCCCTACGGGCGTCTGGCGGAGTTTGCACGTTGGTCCGAACGGACATTGCCAGCACGTGGATTCCTCTCCAAACTACATTGGAAGCAGTTGCTGTTAGGATCCACCTGGACTCTGGGGTCACAATTTGCAATCTGTATCTCCCTCCTGACAGAACTCCTACACCTGCCTCCTTAAGTGCCCTCCTTCAGCAACTTCCTCCTCCCTTCCTTATACTTGGCGATTTTAATGCACATCATCCCTTGTGGGGCAGTGCATTTCCATCTAGTCGGGGTCATCTCATTGACCAGTTTATTACCGACCACGACTTGTGCCTTCTTAACGATGGCTCCCCTACCCATTTCAGTGCCGGTCATGGTAGCTTTTCTGCCATTGATCTTTCTCTCTCTTCTCCCTCCCTCCCTCCTCCCTTCCCTAAAATGGTCACCGCACGACGACCTTTGCGATAGTGACCACTTCCCGTTGATTCTCTCGCTCCCTTCCCGCTCCCCCATGGACAGATCACCTCGTTGGTCCTTCCAACGTGCCAATTGGCCTCTGTATACTGCACAGGTCGTTTTTTGTCCCTCATTGTCGGATGGTATTGATGATGTCATACGTGACATGTCTGACGCGATTGTTCACGCTGCTAGCCTTGCTATCCCGCGCTCATCTGGACCATTTCGCCGCCGGCAGGTCCCTTGGTGGAGTTCGGACATTGCCGTTGCCATCCGTGATCGCCGTCGAGCTTTGCAACACCTTAAGAGGCATCCATCCGTTGCCAATCTTATTACCTTTAAACGCCTTCGCGCAAAAGCCCGTTACTTAAAGCGTTCCCAACACATCCGTTTGCTCCGTTTGATTGTTTCTTCCCTCGGTTCTGCTGTCCCTCTGTCGCGGGTATGGGCTACACTTCGCTCTCTCCAAGGTTGCCATCGGCAGTCTACCCTCCCGGGTCTTCACCTCCCGGATGGCCTTTGCACGGACCCGTTGATTCTCGCGGAACACCTTGCGACCCATTTTGCAACAGCGTCGGCATCAGCCTCCTATCCGGCTGCTTTCCTTCCCCAGAAACAGCGGGCCGAAGCTTCCGCCTTATGTTTTACCCCCAGCCAGTCAGAATCATACGACGACGCTTTTACTGAATGGGAACTTCTTTCCGCACTCTCCTCTTCTCATGATACGGCCCCTGGCCCAGACTCCATTCATAACCAACTGCTTCAACATCTCAGTGCTCCACAACAGCGACATCTTCTCCGGGTATTAAACCGTATTTGGCTCCAGGGTGACTTCCCTTCTCAATGGAGGGATAGCATCGTGGTTCCCGTCATTAAGCCCGGTAAGAACCCCCTGTTCGTCGACAGCTATCGGCCAATTAGTCTGACGAACGTTGTTTGTAAGTTACTTGAACGGATGGTAGCCCGTCGGCTCACTTGGGTCCTCGAATCTCGGCGTCTGTTGTCCCCTTACCAGTGTGGCTTCCGAGAGGGACGGTCTCCGATCGATCATTTACTTCGCTTGGAATCCGCAGTTCGGCAGGCCTTTTCCCAGCGCCGCCATTTGGTTGCTGTATTTTTCGACCTTCGCAAGGCCTATGATACGGCTTGGCGCCATCATATCTTACTTACACTTCATGAGTGGGGTTTTCGGGGCCCACTCCCGATTTTTATCCGCCAGTTCTTGTTTCATCGTTCGTTTAGGGTTAGGGTTGGTACAGTTTTAAGTTCTCCGCGAACCCAGGAGAATGGCATCCCTCAGGGTTCCGTATTGAGTGTACTTCTGTTCCTCATTGCTATAGATGGACTTGTGGCCTCCGTCGGTCCTTTGGTCACTCCTGCTCTGTATGTGGATGATTTCTGCATTTGGGTTAGTTCCTCTTCGATGGCCGCTGCAGAGCGGCAGCTCCAGGGTGCTATACGGCGTGCCTCTGCATGGACCATCTCACACGGATTTCAGTTTTCTCCTTTAAAATCGCGAGTGGTCCACTTTTGTCGCCGTGTGACAGTCCACCCCGATCCAGAGCTCTATCTCAATGCACAACGATTACCTGTGGTCCCACAGTTTCGTTTCCTTGGCCTTCTTTTCGACAACAAGCTCACTTGGCTGCCTCATATCAGACGCCTGAAGATAGGATGTTTCCGTAAACTAAACGTCCTTCGCTTCCTTGCCCACACCTCTTGGGGTGCTGACCGTTCCACTCTCCTCCACCTTTATCGGGCCTTAGTGTTGTCTCGCTTGGACTATGGTTGTCAAGTTTACGGTTCACCTGCCCCTTCTACATTGCGCCTCTTGGATCCGGTCCACCATCGTGGTATCCGTTTGGCCATCGGTGCCTTCCCGACTAGCCCTGTTGATAGTCTCCTGGTTGAGGCTGGGATCCCCCCCCCCCTTTCCGTTCGGCGCTCCCAGCTTCTGGTTTCGTATGCAATCGCTGTCCGTTCCTCTCCCACTCATCCTTCCTATTCTATCCTGTTCCCTGCCCAAGGAAGTCGCCCACCTGACTCCCGTCCTCGGGCGGGTTTACCGGTTGGGCTCCGCCTAGCGTCTCTTCGCCGTGATTTTCAGCTTCCTTCCTTTTCCTGTATCCCACGGTCCCTCCCCAACACACCTCCTTGGTTAGTTCCTCGGCCCCGAGTTCGGATGGATCTCTGACGAGGTCCGAAAGATTCCGTTCCCCCGATGGTGTTCCGTTGTTTTTTCCGCCGCATTTTATCTGAGTTTCGGGATGCTGTTGTTTTTTACACTGATGGCTCTAAATCTGCTGATCGTGTGGGCTATGCCTTCACCTCCTCTGTAGGCATGGAAAATCATCTCCTGCCAAATGCATGTGGGGTGTTCACTGCGGAATTGATGGCGGTCTCCCGGGCCCTGGCCTTTATTAAACAGTCCAAGCTCAATCGCGTTTTGTTATGTACAGACTCAATGAGTGGCCTTCAGGCACTTGACCAGTGTTTCTCCCGTCATCCCTTGGTCTCCTCCATCCATGACCATCTCGCTGATCTCCACCATGCTGCTTGTTCTGTTAGCTTCCTTTGGGTCCCTGGCCATGTGGGCATCCAAGGAAATGAGCTTGCTGATCGTTTGGCTGGGGGAGCAGTCACTTATCCCCCATTCCCTGTCACCCCTCCTGTGGCGGATTTACGGCTTCATCTCAAATCCCACTTTGCACAATCATGGGCCACATCCTGGGAGGCTACCTCCTTGTCTAATAAACTTCGTGCGATTAAGGTGACACCTGTCCCATGGCGTTCTTCCTTACGCCTCTCGCGAAAGGACTCAACCACCCTCTGTCGTCTTCGCATCGGCCATACCAGGCTGACCCATGGTTTTCTTTTGCGTGGTGAGCCACCCCCACTTTGTGGTTGTGGAGCTTTCCAGTCAGTGGCCCACATTTTGGTGGAATGCCCCTTCTTTTAGCTCTGCGTACTAAGTACAGACTTCCCTGCACTTTACCCTTAATATTAGCAGACGATTCCCGGATGGTTGAACTGGTTCTCAGTTTCCTCCGTGAAAGTGGTTTTTATTCTCAGTTTTAAGGATTTTCATCTCCCTCTGGAGTAGGGGCAGGGCGGTGAGGGTTGGGATGTCTCCCACTGTAGGCTGTGCTTGGAGATTGCTGACTCCCCTCCCTGGCCATGTTCCTTCTTTATTCCCTTTTACTGTTTTTATCGCCTTTTAGGTTTGTTTAATCCCTTCTACAATCCGCCCTTTTACACTCTGGCGGTTGAACGCTTTTAAATAGCATGTGGTCTTGCTTGTACTGCATCACAGGTGGGATATTTCCTCTCTTGAGGTTGCCCATTTACTGACTTCCCTCCTTGTGTTTTTATCATTGACGACACAACTGCACTTATTTAGCCTTTTACCTTTTACCTTTTACCTTTTATCGTTTTTGACTCTTCTGAGCTGTCCCTCTGTCGGAACTGACCGCCTTTGTAACAAGGGACTGATGACCTTGCTGTTTGGTCCCTTCAACCCCAATCAACCAACCAACCAAGTGTTGAAAATTCCTCAGGTGTCATTGAATACATGGATAAAGGACTGCCTAATAAAAATTTAGTGAGTGCTGATGAGATACCAGATGATATCATTTGAGGGTTGTGTATTTTCAGTGTCTATCAGTGGCTCCACAATAAATGTTGCACTAGCTTTTATGATACGTTATGCAGTTTTTAGGCTATTAGTAAAGTTAACACTCCTGCATAAGAAGGGTTCAAAATGTTAAAACAAACTGTCTTATAATTAGCAGTTTGTCGAGCTTCAGCAAAAAATGTTTCTTAGAAGGTTAAAGAAAGGCAGATAAAGGACTCAAAAAGGCAAACATTGGTTGGATTGACTTGCCAGCCCTGAAACCATTTTGTAAGTGAAATATTAACAGCAGTAGATGATACACAATATGTATCACTAACATTCTAATTAAAGTATATAGTGAGGAAAATGCAACATTGGTTATGCATTGCTTAGCACAGTGGATCTAGGTAGATACCTGTTTTCACAATTGATGATAAAGCTAACTTCCACACCATACAAAATCTCCATACTGCAAAACCTGTTATAGCTTTTTCAAAATTTGAGTTACAGCAAAATTTCAGGCATTTTTACTCAGATTTGAGATAAATGTATTCAAGAGGATTTGAAGTGGAAAGTGCACCTCAGCAATCTAAATTAAAAACTGAATACAATTACGTATGCTGTTAGTTCTCTCATAATACAAGATGCTCATTGTTGTTGATATGTACCATATAAATATAGTCTCTACTGTTGCATGGAATAATTTTTTGGGGAATTCCACAAGTTTTTAAAAAACAGTTTTATGCCTACATCAGTACTCCACAATCCACCTGACAATTTGTGGCAGATGGCGCTTCTGGTACCACTAACTGATTTCCCCATCCCTGTTCCACTAACAAATGGCATGTAGGAAGTGAAAATATTTTAAAAAATTAGAACTGATATACAAGCTTATCAACAATCACATCATTTACATGGTAGGAAGTCACCCAGAACCCTGGCTCAGGGGAGACTTACCAAATGGGATGAGAAGAAAAGAAACAGTAGGAAAAGCAGACCCCAGACAGCATTGTTTCATGTGGTCATTCTACTAAAGGTCACTCTGGTCAGTTACTCCTTGACATTTTATGGTAGATGCTGTTTCCAGCAATTTGTCATCAATAGTGTAGTTGTACAGTAGAGGATTCTTTTCTTATGTACGTGCAATATGTTAGATTGGTTTGAAAAATGTCTGACCTACATATGATGAATATTCATTCATGGCTGATACTCCCTGCATTAATCTTAGAGCGCATCTGACCCTTACAACTAAATAATTTATGTACAGTTGTCTATAAAAAAGTAGCAATGCCAGAAGACACATTGATTTATTTACAGAGATCATGCAATGTAGATAGTAATGGTCCTATCGTACTTCCTTGGGATGTTCCAGAAGATACTCTTAATGGAACAAAATGGACAGATGTAAAGGTGACATGTTGAGTTCTGTGTGCAAGGGAATCCTGATTCACGTCACAAATCTGGTCCAATACTTGGTAAGATTGTATTTTTTTCATTACATGGAATGCAGGGACTGTCTGCGGAACAACACCAACTCAGGCAGCACAGGCCGTGACCAGAGGGCGCTGCCGAATTCTCGCGTGCCTTCTGGACTTTACTTGCGGCAACTACTGTCCGTCACGCGCCATGCCGATGTGTGCCTCCCGCGATCTTTCTGGTGGCTACTGCAATGACCTCCCAAGCAGCAACCTTCAATGCTAGATGCCTTTAATAGGTTCCACAACGAAACATTGTCTCGAAATTTGAAAGAAAATCCGAAGAAATTCTGGTCGTATGTAAAGTACACAAGTGGCAAGACGCAGTCAATACCTTCGCTGCGCAGTGCCGATGGTACTGTTACCGACGACTGTGCCGCTAAAGCGGAGTTATTGAATGCAGTTTTCCAAAATTCAAATTCTGGAATATTCCATTCATCTTCCCTGGAGAAGGAAACACGAACAGCTGCTAGCATGAGTTTCTCAGAAGTTCCCCGTATCAAGATACCTTAGGGATTGAGCAGCAACTCAAATTGCAAGTCTTCAGGTCCAGATTGTATACCGATTAGGTTCCTTTCAGATTACGCTGATACAATAGCTCCCTACTTAGCAATCATATACAACCGCTCGCTCACCGATAGGTCTGTACCTACAGATTAGAAAATTGCACAGGTCGCACCAGTGTTTACTCCTACTACCCTTCTTAATCTATCGAACTACAGACCTATATCATTAACGTCGGTTTGCAGAAAGCTTTTGACACCGTTCCTCACAAGCGACTTCTAATCAAGCTGCCGGCCTATGGGGTTTCGTCTCAGTTGTGTGACTGGATTCGTGATTTCCTGTCCGGAAGGTCACAGTTTGTAGTAATAGACGGCAAATCATCGAGTACAACTGAAGTCATATCAAGTGTTCCCCAGGGTAGCGTCCTGGGACCTCTGCTGTTCCTGATCTATAGAAATGACCTGGGTCACAATCTGAGCAGTTCTCTTAGGTTGTTCGCAGATGATACTGGTCTTCGGATAACCTTACTAGATGGTAAATTACAGCATCAGTTACAGCAATCTTTCCTAAATCGCTTTGCATGGTGTGGCAGTTGACGCTAAATAACGAAAAGTGTGAGGTGATCCACATGAGTTCCAAAAGAAATCCGTTGACAGTTTTAATTGTTGCATCTTCTATTTATCGAGTAATCAAATTCCAAGGCTGTCAATTCAGTGTCCTGCCAATGGAACGCAACCTTTGGTTCGCCTTCCCCACAATATTATCTACATGGTCTTTCCAACTGAAGCTGTTCGTAATTTTTACACCCAGGTACTTAGTCCAAGTCCACTAAAGTTTCGCAGGAGAGCTTCTGTAAAGTTTACTTCTGCCAGTATCTCCATCTCCTACCTTCTAAAGCTGTGAGTACCGGGCGTGAGTCGTGCTTTGTGTGCCTGACTGAGACTCGAACTCGGGACCTTTGGTAGCTCAGATGGGAGAGCACTTGGCTGCGAAAGGCAGTTTTAATCTGCCAGAAAGTTTCAATCCGCTAAAGAGACAGCTTACACTACACTCGTTCGTTCTCTGTTAGAATATTGCTGCACAGTGTGGGATCCTTACCAGGTGGGATTGACGGAGGACATCGAAAGGGTGCAAAAAAGGGCAGCTCGTTTTGTATTATCACGTAAGAGGGGAGAGAGTGTGGCAGATATGATACACGAGTTGGGATGGAAGTCGTTAAAGCAAAGACTGCCAAGCACTTAGGGAGATAAATGTTAATTGCAGAGGGTTCATCAAACCACAATCATACTATGTAGGTTGGGCTCAACAAAATATTTTCGCATTCAGAAGGGAAAGTTGGTGACGTTTTTCGTCACGGTGAGATCTATTTACGAAATTTCAGAGTAATCATGTAGATGTAGATATAGAAGTAAATCCTTACCTACAAGCTTTGCAGACTTATGATACTTTTTTTATGATTCCCCTTTTGTAAAAATTAATATATGTTGGAAGATCTTTGTATTTATGTAGGAGCTGAACCCAAACATAACCGCAGTAGTTTCATATGGACGTAAATCATACTTATACACGGTGGTCAGAAACTAATATGGTACACTCCTCACCTGCAAAAGTTTGAGTAATGTTGGTATGCATTTTAAGGAAGAAGGAATATGGCTCTGTAACATAAAATACATTTAAGGTGAAGCTGAAATAATTCTTTCTTGATGACTGCTTCTGATCTGTCACTGAATTTCTGGAACGTCATAATGAGTTACTACATGATAAAGTACATTACAGTATGAATTGATTAAACCTCACTTAACAAATATTGTTAATTATGTGTTGTCACCTAATAACTATTGCAAACAGACATACTACATTACTTCTGCACATGATTGTGTTGAATATTAAGCACTTTGATTGTGTTAACCATGTACAGTCACGTTGACAGGTGTAATTGTAAATTAATTGTTTGAATATGAAGTGAATGCTTCATGAAAGAGAAACCCAAAGAAAGAACAATATTCATTTGTTTTGGTCCAAGAATCATTTTAGTACATTTTTTAGACACATGATTTAGGACAAAGTCAAACAAATGAAGTTATGAATATCAGGGTTTGACATCTCACTGATAACTGAAAAAAATCAAAAGCTTAGATAGGACAAGGATGTAAAAGGAAATCAGCCATGTCTTTTTTTAAACAAGTTATCTAAATTATTTGCTTTAATTGGTTTAGAGAAACTGAGAAAAACTTGCGTATTGATGACAGATTTAGATGTATGAAATCAAAAAGACTCGAAGATTATTTACTACAGAACTTGCAACCCATCTTCAGTTAAACTAGGCAATACAATGAGTTTAGAGGAAGCAGTTTACAAACCACGTCTCCATACACATCCACCACCACCATCATCAATCACAGTAATCAGCATTTTTTGATTAAAATAATCATTATTACAATATGAATACAGTGTTGATACATAACCAATATTCCAAAAATGTTGCCAGGATCATTGTTTTCAAACTGCAGTGACTAATTCAGATAAATAGCCAGATACTTTGAAAGTAAATAGAAAAATAAGCTTCATTCTTCTCTATATACACAAACACTTAATACCATTTGTGTTGCAGTTTTATTAGTATCACTGGAATTATACTAAAGTCCCTCAATGTGGTTTCTGTCCTGATGTTTGGGTTAATCTCAGGAACTACAGTAGATATTTTGATTTGGCTTTTCGCTAATAGATAAACTGATCTAAAAGGAAAGTAGACAGACTCAAGAGACAGACATAAGGCTGTCAGACTGCAGTAACCGGCAGGCAATACCTACTGCTACTGCTACTGGGAAGCTGGCACTAGCTACAGCCAACTTCCTAAATGACCTGCAATACAGTAAATATCAGATATCCTTTAAAAATTAATTCTCTACCACAAAATCTGTTCTTATCACTTTCATATGTTGAGGGGCTAGCAATTGGGCATAGTTTGTGCCAAACTAGTGGAGCAATTGGACTGGTAGCCACAGGGGTGAAAGCTATATAGGAGAAGAGGCAAAAAGCCACTTAGAATATCAACAACCACCACTGGACAGCTCTCGTTGGTCAATTCCAGTTTCGTTTGACTCTTAGTTCCTTTCAGATCACTTGAGGTGCTATCATCTTCCTCTGTTCTGAAGTCTTTATAATGAAGATCAGTAGTATGTTTACAGTTGTATTTGTATTTGTTTCACATTTACAAACAGATTTTTTACTTTAAATTTCTCAAAGTTCATTGTGTAATTGAAGAGATTTCTGCTGAAGAAATGTCAAAAATTAATCCTAAAGTAAGACATTTAATTTTCAGTAAATGAAATGTATTCTCTTCTGTCATGAATTAAGCTGTGTGGTTTATGTTTGTTTGTTTGTTTGTTTAAATAACTTTGTTGTGTTAAATATTCTGAAGAAACATAACATTTGACATTAAACAAAACTGCTACTGACATATGAAATTGACATTGGAATACTCCTGTAAATGCCCTGGCTGTTCATCTGGATATTATGTGGGTTCAACAGAGAAAGTTAGCAGCAAGCTTTTCTACAGATTTCCAAAACAACCTCAAGTTGCTACTGAAGTGGAAAAGTGTTTCTAAACATTTATTTAACGTGGACTGTGCTGCTTCTTTTGTTTGTGAAGATCATTTTTTTCAAAGAAAACTTTTGGAAACACACCCCTGTTCAGGCTATTCCTAGTTTTATTCATAAACATGGGGCAGGTGTTCCTTCTGAAATTACCAATATGAGTGTTATAAAGCTGCTGTCTCGCCAAATTCACTAAACACTTGCCATAGTACTACTAGTGCTTGGTAGGCCTAATTCACTATTAACAACTAATACCAGAAGTGAAACTGATGTTAATAAACTACTTGCCAAAGCACAAATAAGATTTGTAGTTTTCATGCAGATCTTAGCACCAGAAGTGGATCAGGTGAAACTAGTGTTAATAGTGAATTGGTCCTACCAAGCACTAGCTGTGGCATGGGAAATCTTTATTATACAGTGCCAGTATCAGAAGTGAAACTGTTCAGGACAACTATGAGGTGCACCACTCAGAGTTATTCATTAACACCAGAGAATTACCTGGTACTAATTTTTTTTATCTTCCCTCAAAATGAATATGCAGATGGTGAGTACACATTCTTATCTGAAATATTTTGTAGTTAGGGAAGTAAATTTAGGTTCAGGATTTTTCTGAACACTATAACACCAAAAAAAATGCGTACCTCTTTTGATTCTCACCTATGTGAGACCCCCCCCTGCCGGTCCGGGGGTTAGAATAGGCGCGAGGTATTCCTGCCTGTCATAAGAGGCGACTAAAAGGAGTCCCTCCCCTTCAAGGGGGTAGTTAGCGCCTGCGTCCGGAGACGGACGGTTTCACGATCTATATTTGCGTTCATTTTGGTTTTTCACTTCTTCTGGTTTCTTCCTTCCTTTGGTTGGTTCTTTTCTTTGTTCTTCTCCATCTCACTGTCTTACTTACTCTTCTCCTTGCCTTCTTCTCTTTGCCTTCTTCTCCTTGCCTTCTTCTCCTTCTCTGGTCTCCGCTTCGGCGTTGGAGACAGTCTGTCCTTTCTTTCCCTCTTCCTTCCTCCCTGTGCGTGCCTGATGGCCGACCCACGCGTTCGCACACGTAGCCGGTGACAGGGTAACTCGTCTACCCAGGGCAGGGAATTACAAGTAAGGCACGCACGTACCCCCTGGTAAAGGCCAGGCCCCAGGGAGGGGTGATGGCCTGAGCTGACACATTCCGACCATGCTGATTGTTCACACCTCAGGTCACACCTCCCGAGAAACGGACGGAGGGACCAATCACCTCAGGCGGGAGTGCCCTCTGAGAGGGTCCCCACAAGGAAGGAGCACGCCATCGGAGGAGCTGGCAATCATAAAGGATTCTTCCGCAATGGATTTCTTCTTCTTCTCTCTCCACTTCTGCCCACAAACGGAAATTTGACCAGCCACCAGTGACAGAGGAAAAATCCTTTCCGTCCTCAGATCGAGAAATTACGAGGAACTGTGGGGCAGGCGGTAGTACTTTTGTCAACCCTTTCGTTATCCAGAAGGGCGTAGATGCCATAGCTGGATCTGTCAAGTCTTGTACCAGGTTGCGTAATGGTACCTTGTTACTAGAAACTGAGACCGCCTTTCAGGCACAAAAACTGGTGAGCCTCCACCCGGACAGGGAACGTGTACAGGAGTGTAGCCCGAAGCACACTTTTAATTCGTCTCGTGGAGTAGTCTATACTAGATAGCTCGACGGATTGACTGACAAGGAGATTCAGTCTTTCCTCGCTGAGCAGGGCGTGACGGCTGTCCGTAGGGTCACGAAAAAGGTCGACGATGACCTTGTACCGACCCGGACACTTTTCTTGACGTTTGACAGTGTTCAGCTGCCGTCACGCATCAAGGCGGGCTACGAGGTTATCTCTGTTCGCCCCTATGTCCCGACACCTACGCACTGCTACCAGTGTCAGCGTTTTAATCACACTCGCCATTCTTGTTCCAATGCGGCTACATGAGTGACTTAGGGCAGGGATGCCCATGAGGGTGACAGTTCACACAACAAGGAGACGGAGGTGGACAGTCACGGTGACCATGCAGCATCCTCCAGCGACTGTCCCGTCTACAAGGAAGAACGCTGTATCGAAGAAATTCGGGTCAAAGAGAAAGTCTACACCTCAGCTGCTCGCAAGCTATTGGCTAGTAGGAAGCCCACGTTGTACTGTACTGTACTGTACTGTACTGTACTGTACTGGCCTCTCCTCGGACTACCTGGGAGATGGCGACGCAGACATGCGATCCGACCTTCAGCACTACTGTCGTCCGTTCGGCCAGTGCTAAGATCGCCCGATCGACGTCTCCTCTTCCTCCCGGCGCCCCTCCGACACAAGCACCTATATCAGCTTCTGCCAGGACGAAGACACAGAAGTCAGAAGCACGGGCCTTCAAGAAGGAACCGTCTCGTGCAGACCTTCTACGTACCTCGAACCCTCAGCCATTGACCAATCCTTCCACAAAACGATTTTCCAAGAAGGCTCATAGGAAGCACAGTTCTCCTTCCCCGCCACGGCGCATTTCTCCTCCTGCGCCCCCCCCCCCCCCCCCCCGTCTCCAGCGGTTGCCGCCCCAGGCCGTCATCGGTTTCGCCTGGCGGCACCGCTGGTAGCTGAACATCTGGCCGTTCACTAGCGGAGGAAGCTCCCCCTCCCGGCCATCTTCACAAGATGGGCGATGAACCTATAGAACAAATGGATGATGACTGTCCGCCTCCTGCTAGCGGCGGCAGTGCTCGCTCGAAGCCGGGCTCTCAGCGGCCTTCGAGATGACCCCTTCTTGCATCTTCTTCCTCTCACGATGGCACTTATTCACTGGAATATTCACTAGAATATTCGCAGCATTCACTCCAACCGAGAGGACTTGAAATTGCTGCTCCACTTGCACCGTCCGCTCGTCGTAGCCCTCCAGGAAACGAAGCCACACCCATGCGATCAAATTGCCTTGGCACACTACACCTTTGTGCGTTTTGGCCTACCCCTCCGGCTTCATGGAGGGGTTACGTTGCTGGTCCAGGATGATACTTAATACGACCCCATCACATTGAATTACTCTCCCCGATTTTACGTCAACTGCCTGCAGGTCGGTGTGCAGACATTTTCCATTTGCACCGTTTACACTCCATCGTCGTCTGCCGTTTCCAGGGCAGACATGATGCAAATTATTGCTCAGCTCCCTGCACCATTTTTGTTAACTGTAGACTTCAATGCTCACCATCCTCTTTGGGGCTCTCCAGCATCCTGCCTGAGGGGCTCCCTGTTAGACCTTTTCAACCAGCTCAATCTCGTCTTCATCAATACTGGCGCCCCCACTTTTCTTTCGGACACAATTCACACCTGCTCCCATTTAGACCTTTCTATATGTACTACCCAACTTGCACGGTGGTTCTGATACATACTCGAGCAACCACTTCCTGTGTGTTACCCATCTCCTGCATCACACCCCCTCTCTGTGCTCAACTAGTTGGAACATCTCCAAAGCAGACTGGGGGCTCTTCACTTCCAGGGCGACCTTTCAGGATCAAACCTTCACAAGCTGCGATAGTCAGGCCGCACACCTCACGGAAGTCATTCTCACTGCTGCTGAATATTCCATCCCTCACACTACTTCTTCTCCATGGCGGGTACCGGTCCCCTGGTGGACCGCAGCATGTAGAGACACTTTACGTGCTCGTCGACGTGCTTTAGGCACCTTTAAAAATACGACACCGTTGCACATAATCGTTTGTAAGTGATACAATTCGCGACTGTAGGGTGGCATTTAAAGAAAGCAAGAAAGCCAGCTGGGCTGCTTTCACAAGCACCTTCAACAGTTTTGCTCCTTCTGTTGTCTGGGGTAGCCTGCGCCAGCTATCTGGCACTAAGGTCCACTCACAAGTTTCTGGCTTGACGGTCGCGAATGACGTCCTTGTGGCCCCCGAGGATGTCTCCAATGCCTTCGGCCGCTTTTTCGCAGAGGTTTCGAGCTCCACTCATTCCTCTGCCTGTTTTCGGGGGGAGGAAGGCAGGGGAGTAGTCTCGGCCACCTAATTTCCACTCCTCGAATTGTGAAAACTGCATTTTCCAGTTCCCGCATGGTGAATGGGGCATTGTACTTGCCCGGTCACGGTCCTCTGCTCCGGGGCCTGATTCTATTCATATTCAGATGCTGAAGAACCTTTCTCCTGCGGGTAAAGGTTTCCTTCTTCATACTTACAATCGCATCTGGATTGAGGGACATGTTCCTGCATGCTGGCGCGAGTCTATTGTTGTACCGATTCCTAAGCTGGGGAAGGACAAGCAGTTGCCTTCCAGTTATCGACCCATCTCGCTTACCAGCTGTCTGTGATACAGCGAATGGTTAACTCTCGGTTGGTTTGGCTGCTCGAATCTCGACGCCTACTTACCAATGTACAATGTGGATTTCGTAGGCGCCGCTCTGCTGTTGACCATCTGTTTACCCTGTCGACCTTCATTATGAATAACTTCTTGCGGAAGTGCCCGACCGCGGCTGTGTTCTTTGATTTGGAGAAGGCTTACGACACCTGTTGGAGGGCGGGCATTCTCCGCACCATGCATACATGGGGCTTTCGCGGTCGCCTCCCTCTTTTTATTCGTTCCTTTTTAATGGATCGTCAGTATAGGGTACGTGTGGGTTCTGTCCTGTCAGAAAGCTTCCGCCAGGAGAATGGGGTGCCACAGGGCTCCGTTTTGAGCGTCGCTCTCTTCGCCATAGCGATCAATCCAATAATGTACGCTGCGCGCTGCAATAGATGGTAAAATCGTCCACAAAAAGGGAGCTTCATACATCATCTGGGACGCAATCCATGGTCAAGAGAACGCTGAAGACAGCGCTCCAGGAAACGTCTTTACTCCTGGAGTGTCGCCAATGGCTTCCGTTTTTCTTCCGAGAAAACAGTCTGTATTAACTTCTGGCGCTACAAAAAGTTTCTCCCACCGTCCTTACAACTCGGCCCCGTTGCTTTCCCATTCGTGGAGACAACATAATTTGTAGGTCTTACATTTGACAGGAAACTTAGTTGGTCTCGACATGTCATATTTGGCTGCCCGTTGTACCCGTTCTCTAAATGTCCTCCGTGTTCTCAGTGGCACGTCGTGGGGAGCGGATCGAACTGTCCTACTTCGCCTATATCGGTCGATCGTCCGCTCCAAGCTGGAGTATGGGTGCTTTGTATACTCCTCTGCACGGCCGTCCGTCTTACGCCGCCTCAACTCCATACAATATCGGGCTTTACGGCTTGCGATCGGAGCGTTTTATACTAGTCCCGTCGAGAGTTTTCATACTAAAGCCGGTGAACTGCCACTCACTCACCGGCGCGATATGCTGCTTTGTCGTTACGCCTGTCGGCTTCTGTCAATGCCCGACCATCCATCGTATCGTTCCTTTTTTGACGACTCTCTTGACCGTCAATATGGGTTGTATGTCTCTGCCCTGCTACCCCCTGGAGTTCGCTTTCGTCGCCTCCTTCAACTCATTGATTTTTCACTGCCTGCAACCTTTAGAGTGGGCGAGAGCCACACGCCACCTTGGCTCCAGGCTCAGGTTGTCGTTCACCTTGACCTCCGCTCGCTCCCAAAGGAGGTTACCCCTCCGGTTCAGTATACAACTCCCGTTTTGTCGAACTTCGTTCGAAGTTCATTGATATGACTTTCATTTATACAGATGGCTCTAAGACCAACGACGGGGTCGGGTGTTCTTTTATTGTTGGGGCACAAAGTTTCAAATACCGGCTACATGGCCATTGTTCGGTCTTCACAGCTGAGCTCTTTGCCCTCTACCAGGCTGTTCTTTACGTCTGCCGCCACCGACATTCTGCTAATGTCATCTGCTCCGATTCTCTGAGCGCCATCCAGAGCTTCAGTGAGCTGTATCCGGTTCACCCTTTCGTGCACGGGATCCAACGCTCTCTTCAGCAGCTGGTGGACGACGGGTCTCCAGTTAGCTTTGTGGGTTCCTGGCCATGTCGGTATCCGTGGGAACGAAGCTGCAGATGCCGCGGCCAAGGCTGAAATCCTCCAGCCTTGGACGGCTTCTTGTTGTGTCCCTTCATCAGGTTGTAGCACGGTCATTTGTCGGCGCATTTTATCGCTGTGGCATGCCGATTGGGCTGCACTTAGGGACAACAAGCTTCGGGCCTCGAAACCTCTTCCCGTAGCTTGGACGTCCTCCTCACGTCCTTCTCGGTGGGAGGAGATCGTTTTGGCCCGGTTACGAATTGGACACTGCCGGTTCAGCCATCGCCATCTGCTGACGGCAGCGCCGGCGCCGTTCTGTCCATGTGGCCAATTGCTGACGGTCCACCACATTTTAACGTCCTGTCCGGATTTTGCTACGCTGCGTCTTGATCTTGGCCTGCCATGTACTCTGGATGCCATTTTAGCGGATGACCCAGGAGCTGCTGCTCGCGTTCTTCATTTTATCAACTTGACACACCTGTCTAAGGACGTTTGATTATGCTGTAGTTTTTTAATCCTATGCCTGTTAATACATCTTCTATAGTGTTGTCCCTTTTAGTTTCTGTATTAACCTTGTGCCTCGCGGTACATTCGTAAATTAGTCAGGGCGCAAATGACGATTGTATTTGTGCGTCCTAAAACCACAAACAAATATCTTTGCCGCTCTTCCCGCCTCCCCCCCCCTCCAATATGCCATATCCAGTGTTCGTAAGTTCTTTCAAAAATAAACTACATCTGAGGCTACACCACACACTAGTTTTATAACACATTTTTGGGCCATGAGTATTTTCTTCGCTGGTGTTTTGCGACATATGGTATCATATTTTGGGGAAACCAGAGAATGGAAATAGCCATAGTATGCTGCTTTAGTTGTGCCAATATTTCCACCCTTGGAGAGGACACACAGGCTTAGCTCATCGATTTTTGGCCTATCAGATCATTTACACTACTGGCCATTAAAACTGCTACATAAAGAAGAAATGCAGATGATAAACGGGTATTCATTGGACAAATATATTATACTAGAACCGACATGTGATTACATTTTCACGCAATTTGATGTGATTACATTCTCACGCAATTTGGGTGCATATATCCTGAGAAACCTGTACCCAAAACAACCACCTCTGGCCGTAATAACAGCCTTGATACGCCTGGCCATTGACTCCAACACGATAGCACAGTTCATTAAATCTCTGTTTAAGCTGCATGGACAGCTGTACCTGTACCTGCCATCCAGAGTAGTGACTGGTGTATTGTGTTGAGCTAGTTGCTCGGCCACCATTGACCAGACGTTCTCAATTGTTGAGAGGTCTGGAGTAGGTGCTGGCCAAGGAAGCAGTCGAACATTTTCTGAATACAGAAACGCCCATACAGGACCTGCAACAAGCGGTCGTGCATTATTCTGCTTCACCACGATGTCGCCAAGCACGGATGCGACCATCATGATGCTGTAAACAGAACCTGGATTCATCCAAAAAAAAAAATGACGTTTTGCCATTCGTGCACCTAGGTTTATCGTTGAGTACACCATTGCAGGCGCTCCTGTATGTGATGCAGCATCAAGAGTAACCGCAACCATCGTCTCAGAGCTAATAGTCAATACTGCTGCAAACATCATCGAACTTCTCGTGCAGATGGTTGTTCTTTTGCAAAAGTCCCCATCTGTTGACTCAGGGATCGAGACGTGGCTGCACAATCCGTTCCAGCCATGCGGACAAGATGCCCGTCATCTCGACAGCTAGTGATAAAAGGCCGTTTTCTGTTCGCATTGGTTGAGATCCTTTGGGTTGACGATGTAATACAGAATGCTGTGCTGGATCCCCAGATTCCATATTCTGCTAGCAGTCAATGTCGCGATACGATAAACCGCAATCGCGATAGGATACAATCTGACTTTAATCAAAGTCTGGAACGTGATGATATGCATTTCTCCTCCTTACATGAGGCATTACGATGACATTTAACCAGGCAACACTGGTTAACTGCTGTTTGTGTGTGACAAATCGGTTGGAAACTTTCCTCATGTCAGCGCGTTGTAGGTGTCACCACCGGCGCCAATCTTGTGCAAAAGATTAGCTTTTCAGAGCATTCACACATCACAGCATCTTCTTCCTGTCAGTTAAATTTCATGTCTGTAGCATATCATCTTTGTTGTACAGCAATTTTTATGGCCATTGGTGTATTATATGAGACCAGTTAAGTTTATAATGAACTCTTTCTAGTGATTGGGTGCCACACTTCAGTTAACTCATCCTCGGTATTAGCAGTTGCAGTGAACCAAATATAGTCATCTTGTTAAAGTTCAGCAAGAGTCTACTGATGCTAAGCCATTTCATCAAATCAATGAGAATATTCTAAACAGATCCATGAAGAACATCACATGTATGGCCAGCAGTCATAATGCTTTTTTTTTTTTTTTTTTTTTTTTTTTTTTTTTTTTTTTACAGTTTTTGCATATGACATCAGCAATGTAGCTTTGTACATTAAGGTAGGTAATTTACAAATATGAGGTACAGTACAGCACCAAGAACGAATCCTTGGGCACTCCACATTTAACGGTTCTCAAGATCTGCAGTGATCGAATTCATCAGTACTATCTACTGTACCTCTATGAAACCAGAAGATTGGAATCATTACTTTCTGCTTTGTCGCTTATTTGCTATGCCACTTGTTTCTAATAGGTCTGCTTACTGTAGTAGGATTTGGTGATTATTTTGTGACTTGCCAAAAGCCTTTGACACAATCACTCAGCTAAGCAGGTGGACACAGTAGGATTATGTACTTGAACCCAGGCCCACTGCATGGGAGGCAATTCCCAGCCAGGTTGGAGATTTTCTCCGCTCCTGGACTGGATGTTACAAGGATGATGTGTTGTCCTTATCACCAGCATGCAAGTTGTCCAATGTGGCATCGACTGAAATAAGACTTCCCAGAGACCCCACACGGGGGAGTTCGGCTGCAAAGTGCAAAACAATGCCAGATGCTCATTTCATTTCAATCCTGTTGATACCATTCTGTCGTTAATTGAATTCAGAACTTCATTTGTTACAGCATAAATTGCTTGTTCAGTGGAAAGACCCTTTGAAAAACCAAACTGACTTTTGCTGATAATGTTTTATTTATCTAGGTGTTCCAAAATTCTCATATTCATAAGCTTTTCCAGAATCTGGGAAAAGCAGTTAGGAGGGATGTTACATTTAAATATGCCGCTGTTAAACCCCTTTTCACAAAAAGGTGACAAAACCAAGGTCAGAAACTACAGGGTATCAGGCACAGTTCCTTGTTGTATGGATGCATTGAAAATAGAGCTGTGCTTCTATGTGTGATGTAGTTTGCTATGTTTTAGTAAGTTATTAGAGATATTATCTACCTCAGTGGAATATGTATTTGAGAGAGAATTGTTCTTTCAATTGCAGATGCTGTTGTTATTGTGGTCTTTAGCATGGAGAGCTGCATCAAACCAGTCTTGGACTGCTCTATCCTGTGCAAGCTTCTTCATCTCCCGGTACTTACTGCAACCTACATCCTTCTGAATCTGCTTAGTGTATTCATCTCTTGGTCTCCCTCTACAATTTTTACCCTCCATGCTGCCCTCCAATACTAAATTGGTGACCCCTTGATGCCTCAGAACATGTCCTACCAACCGATCCCTTCTTCTGGTCAAGTTGTGCCACAAACTTCTCTCCTCCCCAATTCTAGATGCTGTGACAGGTCTAATATGCAAAAGACTACACCCAAACATACAGGTAAAATTCGTATCACTCAGAACTTCATTAACAGAGGTCTTGCAGCCTATTTGTTCTGAAACTTACAAGAAGTGCTTGTTGAAAATATAGGCTATATTTTCAGGATTGTGTACTAGATTTCCTTCATGGTTTATTTTTAGTTCTTCAAATGTTCTTATAGTTTTCTCTGTCTCCCTTCTAACGCTATTCCAAACTGTCTTCATTTTGTTATGAGACTTATCAACTTCTTGCTCATAATATAATGCTTTTGGCCACTATAAAATGTAAGTTGCTAAAGAAGGTATACAGAAATCAGAATGCCTATGTTTTACATGTTTAAATTGCAGTTAGAGGGAACTTTAAGGACAGAGAGAAAACTAATTCTCTTTGTGATCCAGGGTTAAGAACTTTAGAAAGTGAAATGTTGACCAGACTGTACCATGGGTTAGTGAGAGAGAGAGAGAGAGAGAGAGAGAGAGAGAGAGAGAGAGAGAGAGAGAGAGAGAGAGAGAAGTCTTCCGAAGTAAGAGTGATTTCAGGTGTGCCGCAGGGGAGTGTCATAGGACCGTTGCTATTCACAATATACATAAATGACCTGGTGGATGACATCGGAAGTTCACTGAGGCTTTTTGCAGATGATGCTGTGGTGTATCGAGAGGTTGCAACAATGGAAAATTGTACTGAAATGCAGGAGGATCTGCAGCGAATTGACGCATGGTGCACGGAATGGCAATTGAATCACAATGTAGACAAGTGTAATGTGATGCGAATACATAGAAAGATAGGTCCCTTATCATCTAGCTACAAAATAGCAGGTCAGCAACTGGAAGTAGTTAATTCCATAAATTATCTGGGAGTACTCATTAGGAGTGATTTAAAATGGAATGATCATATAAAGTTGATCGTCGGTAAAGCAGATGCCAGACTGAGATTCATTGGAAGAATCTTAAGGAAATGCAATCCGACAACAAAGGAAGTAGGTTACAGTACGCTTGTTCGCCCAATGCTTGAATACTGCTCAGCAGTGTGGGATCCGCACCAGGTAGGGTTGATAGAAGAGATAGAGAAGATCCAACGGAGAGCAGCGCGCTCTGTTACAGGATCATTTAGTAATCGCGAAAGCGTTACGGAGATGATAGATTAACAAAAGCCCATACCGAGCTACTGAGCGTCTCTCCTGCAGAGTCTTCCACTGGAGTTTAAGTTTCGAGAACATACCTTCACCGAAGAGTCAAGCAGTATATTGCTCCCTCCTACGTATATCTCGCGAAGAGACCATGAGGATAAAATCAGAGAGATTAGAGCCCACACAGAAGCATACCGACAATCCTTCTTCCTTCTTTCCACGTACAATACGAGACTGGAATAGAAGGGAGAACCGATAGAGGTACTCAGGGTACTCTCCGCCACACACCGTCAGGTGGCTTGCGGAGTATGGATGTGGATGTAGATGTAGATTGAAAGTCACAGAAGTTTGCTTCAGTCTGACATCACACCCAAACTGAATATTTGCTTGGAGGACTCAAATGTATATTCAGCTGTCATTCCTTTTTGCCTTTTTCGTAAGGAGGTTAGGTAGCGTGTAATATTCTGTCGATAGCATTCTCATTATGAACTGATAACTTGTTGAGTTGATAAAAGATTAAGAAGAAAATCAGCAATAGGTCTGCATTCCTCTGAAGTGAGTTACATTAATCATGCAAAAACTAAGCCTTGTTGGTCACCTCAGTGCTTCTCATGTTTTGCTTGCACCTGCATGTGTCACTTCTTAACCACTGTGTCACTTTATTTGGTAAAGACACTGAGTTCATGCTTAGGAGAAGTAAAAGGTATATGATTTTATATTCAGTATTTTGTAAAATACCTGCATGTAATACACAGAACAAGATTGAAACTTGTAGAAATAACTTTATTAGAGAGAGATAAAAAATGCCAATGTACATTCAATAAGTGAATTCATAATATTTGACTAATGAATTTGAATTTCTTGATTTTTCATTGTCTTCAACTTATATTAATAGCTCTTCATTCTGCAGAACTTTATTTTCAAAGGAATTTATATGTAAAATATTCATGATCTTTGCTTAATTTTATCGAACATTGCTCTTGATATAATAAGACGCTGTATCTGAGATGTTCCTTCATATATTTGAAAAATTTTTGCATCTCTCATCAGTTTCTCCACAGGGTATTCACTATTAAATCCATTTCCACCAAAGATCTGAAAAACAGAAATGTGTCAGACTGCAGATTTACATAATGGGTTACAATGTTCTATTAGAAACACTAGATAAATATCAAAACATTAAAAAAAGAAAAATAAAGGAAACACACACGCCATGAAACCTTTATTGTGAAATCTTCAGTTTTTTGTTTCAGTCCTACAGTAACCACTCTCACAGACTTACTATATATTTCTAATTTGTTTTGCTGTCTAAAAAGGAGTCACAATCTGTTTTAGTTGATGAGTGCAAAAAATGCAATGTGTAGAAAATTTCAATGATTTGACTTTCCTGTCTTTTCTTTCATTTCTGGAAGAAAATTTTCCATGTAGAGTAAGACAATCTACAAAATTTGCACAATATAGGAACAATGGGCAAAGAGTATAGAGTAAATTTCTTGAAGTCTGGTGCATTTGCATCATTAAAATGATGGAAAAATTATTTTTAAATAACATTTCAAATAACATTAATTGTATCTTGCATGCAAGCTTTTGAATTCTTAAATCCCTGTGTACCAGTTTCAGCTCAATAGCTCACTACATACACATTGCAAGCATATCAGTTTATGTATACTATAAACAACACTAATGGGACGTGTTAGTCAGTGTATTCTTCATAACTTCAGATGTTTGCCATCCGTAAGGGACCCTTAAAAATATACTGTCGTTTGACTGTTGCATAGATTCTCCAGTGTGAACGATTTATCTAAAATATGACTGTGCTCATGATCAGGCAATAAGTTTGCTAAGTAGCAAGTTAGTTCTCATAAGTTAAGAGTTCTCCATTCTTGTATTTCATTTATGTGACTTGTTAAATGATTACTGCTTTCAACAGTCAGTTTTAAATTAATGGTGTGCTAGGTTAATGTGTAGCTGATCAACTGGCATTTACTTTAAGTAATTTCAGTATGGTAAGTAGAGTAATAAGCATTCCTGGTGTAGATGTGCTATCACTGTACAACCTCGCTCGGTGGGCAAGCTGAGTTTCAAACTGGACTTGCTTTTGGGAGGACAACGGTTCAATCCCACGTCCGGCCATCCTGATTTAGGTTTTCCGTGATTTCCCTACATCACTTCAGGCAAATTCTGGGATGGTTCCTTTGCACGGCCGAATTCCTTCCCCAATTTCAAACTTCCTAACCTAACCTGAGCTTGTGCTCCGTCTCTAGTGTTTACATCCTGTCGACAAAGATGTCATTAATTTCCTCCTCCTCCTCCTCCTTCTCCTCCTCCTCCTCCTCCTCCTCCTCCTCTTGACCCCCTTTCTCCACATGATATACTGTGATACACGGCTGAAGGGCAAAAGGGGTTACAGGGGTGCATTGGGAACTCAAGTGGGAATCCCTGGAGGGATGGTAATACTCTTTTACTGCCACCTTCTTTAAAAGAATGAGAAAATTTAGAGAGCCGGCATTTGAATCAGACCACAGCACAAACATACCTTTTATGTAAGGACCGTGTATATTGGATACGATAAATTGGGCTCATCTGGAAGCAAAGAGAAAGTCGTTCCTATCTTGCTCTATCTGCAAGTGGAACAGCAAAGGAAATAACTGCAAGCCACTGCATGGTGCATGGCAGGGAGTGCCCTGTACGGCTGTTGGAGTATCTGAGTCTCCATGAACACCTACATATGTAATTCTCTGTGCATGTGCAGCATGAATATAAAAATAGGAATACTGAACAATACAACTTATTAACAAATTGATGAAAGTTCAGTTACTTTCCTAGTAACTTGAAGGCTATCCAGATAGTAACCTCTGTTAGGTTATAAATAAAATAATGGAATAATTGAAGCACATCAGACGGACTTGTGTTTATGGATTATCAGCTTCACAATTATATGTAGCTTAACTTTCCTGTTTAATAATAACCATTTTTAGCAGAGTACTACTAGAGAATCTTAAAACTTTGTTCATTGTTATTGCATATTGTCAGAGATATGGGGAAAAGAGATGGAAATAAAAAAGGAGCAGGAGGTGGACAGAGAGATACAGGTGGGAAGAGGACTGGGTAGCGGCAACAGAAAGATGGGAAAAAGGAGAAAGTGGACAGAGAAATGGGTAGGAGGAGATCAGGATGTATATCCAATTACCATACATGTTAGATGTGTGTGCTTTCTGATTTTTTTTTTGTTTTCAATTTAACCAGACTGTCACACCAATGTCTGGTTGGGGACAGCTAATGAATTGATAAAACAGGTAATTGTAACTGACAATAGTCGTGTGTAAAGGAGGTCACACTGGTGGATTAGTGAGCCTAGCAATGCAATGCTTCACAATTGCTAAATATGTATGCAAATTGGATACACATTGTCTTCTCCCCCCTCCCCCTCCCCCCTCCCTCTCCCCCCTCCCCCTCCCCCCTCCCCCCTCCCCCTCCCCCTCCCCCCTCCCCCTCCCCCCTCCCCCTCCCCCTCCCACCTCCCCCTCCCCCTCCCCCTCCCCCCTCCCCCCTCCCCCTCCCCCCTCCCCCTCCCCCCTCCCCCTCCCCCCTCCCCCTCCCCCCTCCCCCTCCCCCTCCCCCCTCCCCCTCCCCCTCCCCCCTCCCCCTCCCCCCTCCCTCTCCCCCCTCCCCCTCCCCCCTCCCCCTCCCCCCTCCCTCTCCCCCCTCCCCCCTCCTTCTCCTGCCCCCCCCCCCCCAGTTCTCAAACAAGGAATCATTGGCAATGACTAATACCAGCTTTGTTCTTTGAGACCTCCCTTGAAGCTTCATCCATCAGGATAGTACTTTCAGTGACATTATTCACATAGTTTCAGTGTCTACAGATTCTGAATCCTCAAACTTTGTACTTGTAATCTTACCTAATTATAGCCAATAAGCCATAACTTCAGTTTTCTACTAAAATTGACTGTGCTATTTTGTTTTCTTCCTGACACAGTTATGAACAAAATTTTTTGTTTAAAATTATATATAAGGGGAGAGAATATGTAAGGGAAAGCAATTTGCCTAGTGTTTAATTTTTTTCCCCACTTTTTCTCACATTCAGTTTAAACTGCTCATTTTCACATCACAGTATAGCACAACATTTTCTGTCGGTTTTATTGACAATGGCAGGGTATTTAAACAGAAAAAGTATACTTCTTGTTTGATAAATATTCAGATGGACAAAGGCTGTATATTTTGTTAGGGTATCATGGAATGTTCTTGTCCTATGTTCTTGTCCTATGTGCTTGAAACTTTTACAAGGTTTTGCTAACCATATTTCCTCTATACATTATGTACCACATACTCCAATAAACACTTGGTCTATCTGAATATTTTTTTGTGTATCATGTAAAAATCTGAAGTCTGGCAAAGCCTATGTCTGTCTGAACATTTACTTCAGATTTTTACATGATACTTTGTTACCAAAAATATTTGAAAGTTCTTCATTGATTTATTAGTTTTAAAAAGTGGACTAGTGTATATACAGTGGTATAGATAACCTTTTAATTTGGAAGTTACCATCAGAGTGGAGCTACATGTAAACACTATGGGGTTCAGAGATGGAAAATAAAAATAGATTTAACACAAGAAAGTGTTACGAAATACCTTTCATTCACCAAAAACAGAAAACTGATTCCTTCATCTGTAACATAAATCTAAGATACTGAATCAGCACTTGATGATGATGATGATGATGATGATGATGATGATGATGATGATGATGATGATGATGATGATGATACAAGAAAAGGCACAGTCAATTTGCCACGACAAACATAAATACCTGCACAGCATCTGACGCACACTTCTGGGCTACATCAGATGCATAAGCCTTAGCAATAGATGCCAGGTAGGAATTCCTTTCACCTTGATCTGAAGCCCATGCAGCTCTCATCCATGATAAGCGAGCTGTTTCAACACCAATAGCCATATCCGCAAGCATGAAAGCAACAGCCTGTTAACAAGAAAATTTCCTTTTTTGTTATCAGTATCAATCATGCAGAATATCAATTACTATTATGATCTGCGGCATTTAATCATTATTACATTGCAAATGCCTCTTTCCCATAGACTTTCATGCAGAAATCATAATACTTAACAGTAGCAACGTAATCACCCATTACTACTACTTATTGGTGGAAAAATGGGTGAAAATAAAGACTAGGCTAAAAATTTGTCAATTTGGACATTAACTATCGGTAATGAATGGTGAGCTAGAAGCAATGGGCACCAACATTGCAAATAACAATAATTTCATGTTAAGTTATTTGAAGAAATAATTCTTGGTAAAACTTTCATTCATTGAACGTTAGTGTCAGTGAAACTGATATTTTTTTCTGTAAATATAACTGCAGTAGCAATTTATTTTTCTGGTTATGTCATTATTTTGTAATCCATGCTGCAAAATTTTTCATGTAATGAGTGTTAAATCTGAGCAAAGGTAATTTATAGTCTATTTATTTCAGGCCTTAGTCTGTGAGTTATTAATGGGAGATAGCATTATATTCTTAAGTTATTCCTCATGAAAGTTTCTTATTATCTCTGTGACAGAAGATCATGTGCCATAAAAACCAGATCATAACAGCACAACTGTTCTAAAAAATAAGAAAAAATCCTAGATTTGTCTTCTTATAGAACTATCAGTTCCTTACTAGTGGAGGAGAGAAGTTGGAAGATATTAAAAGGGTGGGGCAGTTCATCCAGACATCAACATGAAGGGTGAGACACCAGACAATATATGCCAGCTTCAGTCCAGAGATGTTGAGGAGAAAGTGAGAAGTTAAGATGAATTAGAGGAAGGTAAATTAATAGTGCAGTTAAAAACAAGGGAAAAAGAGAGATAACGTAACAGAGAGAAATGAGGGGAAGAGAATGAAGATGAAAAAAATCTAAAGAAAATGAGACAAATAAAATAAACTCCATTAACACATTTGCCTCTTTTTTTTCAGTACTGTATTTTTTATTTACTATAAGTACAGGAAGGTTTTGAGACATGAGACTGTAGTATCAGGTGATAAGATCCAAATGGCCCCCATGTCTAGTCATGCTGTAGAGGATGTCAGCAACTGAGTGCCTGCTAAAGGGACCCCACAGCTGCTACACTACATGAGCTTTTTGAATCTTCCCATCTGACAATAGTTTCCCTAAACTCAGGATGCAAGAATGCATTGAGGAGCAAATTTAATTCCTGAAGGGTGTCTGGTGGGAATAGTAAATGTGTTAATGGAGATTCACTTACAGAGTATATTGAGGTGGGTGCATATGAGCTAGCATGGGTATCACAGTGGAATTAGAGCACTGATGTCCACATAAGAACCCCTGGGATAATACTATTGCCACTGGCAGGTAAATACCTGGGTAGTGCATCTACCTATGCAAGGCCTTGCTCATGCCCTTTGTGGTAACCACCTCAGTCCTGGCACTAGCTTCGTTTTCCATCTGCTTAGTTACTCAATGTGACCAGTGTGAGTGATTACTCCCCCGTAGATAGAGGAAATGGACCATGTAGGGACAAGCACAGACCAACAGAGTACAGTGCAGAGTGTCTCAACACCAAGAATGAATTACATGTGGAGTTCCAGCTTCCTTGGCTTTTAGTTAAGCCACCATTGACTACTGCAATTCCAACAGGCACAGAATATTGCTATACTAATGTCACACATATTCAGATGCAAAAATAGTGATGTAGGACATTGACATGTCTGACGTTTTTCTTTTTCATAGCTTTAAATTGTGGCCACCATGGGCTCAGCAAATTTTTTTTTTGAAGTGTTGGTAGGAGCAGTTACAACTCAAGTACCAGAAACAAAAGCTGCCACAAGCTAATACGCAAGAACTGCTTAAACAAAATACGGAATTGCTCTGTAGTGCTGGTGGCAAGCCAGTAGCCAACACTGAATCATCCACCACCACCACCACCACCACCACCACCACCACCACCACCACCACCACCACCACCATCGGCTTCTAAAAACCTATGGGAAGGTGGGAGAATCCCCTTCACTACTTCCTGGTGCACTGCCAGGTAAGGTGTATTGTCAATCAAGCTGATACAGGTACCTTGATATTGTCCAGGAGTGCAGGATTGACAAAGTTAAGGTTCTCAATTTGATACAGTCGCTCAAGCGGTATCATCAAACCCATGTGGCTATGACAGTTCTGCACAGGCTCCGGAGAGCTTCAATCTCACGAGCACGCGCACGCGCTCACAGGATAGATCGCTGACCTGCCAGGTCTCTCATACAAGTGTCTGCATGTGATGTAGCACAGTGAGGTTGGGTGTTAAACTGTCTCACTAATGAGGGATGTGGTTGTCCAGTTGTGTCCCCAAGGTCCAAAGTAGGGCAGGTGCCAGAATTAGAAATTTGTGGCACATGTGCCCCCTTATGGTGAGCCAGGCAGCCTTGACCAATGCTGGGCATTTGTGTCCTGATGCCATTGCTGATTTGAGTGCAGTGACATCATGGCACTGCCCACCTTCATCTACATCGGGTTCATTAAGTTCAAGTTACTGACAGCATCCTACTTCCCACTCGCAGCATTCTTTGGGTTCTGAGTATTGCTCTGCTCCTGCACTTGTTTCTGCACTTGTTTCTGCACTTGTTTCTGCACTTGTTTCTGCACTTGTTTCTGCACTTGTTTCTGCACTTGTTTCTGCACTTGTTTCTGCACTTGTTTCTGCACTTGTTTCTGCACTTGTTTCTGCACTTGTTTCTGCACTTGTTTCTGCACTTGTTTCTGCACTTGTTTCTGCACTTGTTTCTGCACTTGTTTCTGCACTTGTTTCTGCACTTGTTTCTGCACTTGTTTCTGCACTTGTTTCTGCACTTGTTTCTGCACTTGTTTCTGCACTTGTTTCTGCACTTGTTTCTGCACTTGTTTCTGCACTTGTTTCTGCACTTGTTTCTGCACTTGTTTCTGCACTTGTTTCTGCACTTGTTCCTGCACTTGTTCCTGCACTTGTTCCTGCACTTGTTCCTGCACTTGTTCCTGCACTTGTTCCTGCACTTGTTCCTGCACTTGTTTCTGCACAAGAAAGTTGGCAGTCCTGTCATTTGGTGTGTGTGTGTGTGTGTGTGTGTGTGTGTGTGTGTGTGTGTGTGTGTGTGTGTGTGTGTGTGTGTGTGTGTGTGTGTGTGTTCAATGGGACTGTCCCCCATTGATATGTAATATTTTTATTATTCCTTGTTACTGTAGTGTTATCTTCAAGCTGTGAGAAAGGACATGTGCTCCAAGGTGCGGAAGCAGAGACGATGCTGAGGGCATATTGTTACATGAAGTAAACCATAAGGTTAGAGCCTTGCGAAAATGCAGACACCCCCAGACATGGTCCGAGGGCACCAATTATTATTCAAGGGATTAATATTTAACATTGAACTCTATGTGTCATCTAGATGCTGTAGTAGGTTGCCACAGTAGAACTTTTTAACCAACAGGCACGTACTAGCTTGATACCAGCCCTGAGAACAGCAACATCAGTATGCTTAAAGGGGTTAGAGGGCAAAAATGCCAGACTACTGTTGACCTATCAGTCCCTACTCCAGGGAGCCTGAGGGGTGGGGCTAAATGGTGTCTAACAATGTTGCAAGCTTTATTTGGCAGAGCAGTTAGGAGCAGTAGAGGATACCTGAGTCCGTCTTAGGTTTAGCTTACAGCTGAACAATCTTGATACCAAAGGCAGAGATGTGACTACAGTGGCACTAACTACATCATGATTGGCAGGCACCTGCAAGAGACCTGCAGGATTGGGTGGGTGGCTTTAAGTGGGAAAAACAGTGCCCCCACACAACTCTGAGAACTCTTCAAAACCCCCCACATTCCGGATTTTCGCAGACTATCCGGATGCTGAATCCGCATCCATTGACTTCAAGTGAGTGTGCAGACTTACATGGAGCTGGACCGAAGCTGGAGTACCACAGTGAACAGACTTGCGAAACAAAACTAGCAACATCTTAAGACAACTTAATCACAGTAGCAAACACATACAACAGAATCCAGTGTGGAAGTCCCAGGAGTGGATGTTTGTTTATTCCAGACAGGACTAACTAATACACTGGAGGCTATTTCTAGGGTCAGAAAAAGTATTAATAATGCTGTTACTGAATGTGACAATCATTTCAAAACCCTGTTGGTTGACAGCTCGTTGTGGCAGCTCTTTGACAAAGTCTCACCACATGCATTTATAGGAAATGCCTGTACCAGTATTGGCTCAGAAGAAAACAATCAATTGCCTTCACTGTGAATTGTCCTTCTGCTCTATATACTGCTCTATATACTGCTCTATATACTGCTCTATATACTGCTCTATATACTGCTCTATATACTGCTCTATATACTGCTCTATATACTGCTCTATATACTGCTCAGTAACCCCCTTGTCTCCCTCTCCCACCTATGTCAGGACACACGGATAGCATATGTGTGGTATGCCACAGGGTAGGCAATTTGGCAATGCTTTGTGGTAGACAGTGAGCCATGGGGGCATTGCCACAGTATATTCTGCTTACCCTGGTAGGGTATGAGTGACAGTATCCCTAATTAACTTAGATACTAATGCACTCTTGACATAATGGTCATTGGAACAGGAGGCTGTTAAAGTTTTCTTGTAGTATGCAGTGTGTTCCTTTCAGGGGGCAATGCTTCATCTCTGCATGCTATAAGAATGTGGAACAGAAGCCTATGTCGCTAGAAAAATCATCTCACCCAAAAATGTTTTACTAAATTTTTGGTTTCTACATAGTTGACAAAGGCCAACGGCCTTGCTGTACGTGTAACACAGGTTCCCATCACACCACCAAAGTTTTTATTGCTCAGTGCCATTTTGGGATCTACCAGTGGAATTCATGGTGCAGATGAAATTCCAAACGGCAAATAATCAATCAACTACATTTGAAGCAGCTGATGCACGGCAATTTCGGTTATGTGAACTACTTTGCCTGCATATATCATATATGCTCCTCTTGCATGGACTTCATGACCCAGATGTCATCAGTTTTCCTAGGCCTTCTGGAAAATGGCACAAAACAACTATAGTTTCCAGGTTGCAATGAAGGGCAAATACAAATGTTTTGACACATGTGATATGGGAACCTTACTTTTGGTGAAACCCTCTTAGCTTTGCATATTTTTTACAAGTAGAAGATATTGTTTGTTTTTAACTTAGGAATGCGAAAGCTGGAGCACCAAGGTGTGAAAAAAAATAGTCTCTTGATTATTATGTTGAAAAACAATTGTTGAAAAGCTTACACTTTTGCCTATCTTCAAAGCCGAAGAAGCCCCCACCAACCCATTGAGGAAGTGTGTGACATCTGATGGGACTTCATCACTCTTCAAGTGTTAGCCCCCAGCAATTATCACATCTTCCTCAAGCTAAAGGAACTCTTAGGTGGCAAAGTCTGGGCTGTATGGGGGATGAGGCATAACAGTCCACCCAAATTTTTTTTTAAAAGCTTCTGTTTTTGATGTGGGGTTAAGCATTCTTGTGAAGCACTACTCCCTCCATCAGTTGTCCTCTCTGACGAATGCCCAAACTCCAGCCAGTGTTTCACAATATTGTTGCAGCAGAAGCTGAGTATTGCCTTAGTGTAGTGGTTATGATACTAAACTGTTGCGTGGAGTGTCATGAGTACAAAACTCACCTGGGCTGTGAAATTTTAATTTCTATATTTGGTTCGAGTACATTCTAGAAGTATCCAAAAATGTCAAATCTTTGGCCAGAACACATACTGTATGTATACAGCTACATAACATTCCAATACAGAGGCAGTTTGCTTCATGCTCTTGTATGTGCAAGTGCTGAATAAACCTTTAAGTGAAAATAGCGTTTGACTCCCAAGTTCCAATACCTGGGGCCTCTTCCAGAATGTCAGGTAGAAGAAAGTGTTTGTGGCAAGAAACCAGAGTTCAAGCAGTATTCATCATGCCAGGACAGAACCAGTGTCATTCAGCTAGTTACAGTGTGTCATGGATAATGTGCACTATTACAACAGATCGCAATCTATCGGAGACAGAAGAACAGGATGTGAAGATGACAGCAAATGTTTGCCACCACATGAGACAGCCATCACAGAACCCAGAAGCCTATGGCCAAGATCCAAATAAGTGGTTATGGGTATATGAGCGTATAGCCAAATTTAACAAATGGCTAACGTATTTTTCTATTTGGAGGTGTCATACCAAACACACAGTCACTGCCAAGCAATGGTATGAGAACGATGAGAAGTTCACAAGCTGGGAAGTATTCCAGGCGGAACTGCACAAGTCTTTCGGCGACACACAATGACAGAAGTGCAAGGCTGAAGATAAACTGCATGGCACAGCGTCCAGGAGAAACTACAGCAGCCCCCTGTAGGTCCAGGAGTTAGAATAGGACCAAGGTATTCCTGCCTGTCATACGAGGCAACTAAAAGGAGTTTCACACGTTTTGGCCTTTGTGATGGTTCCCTGTAGGGTTTGACCTCCATTCATCAAAATTTTCCTGAAGAGTGAGCCAATTGGGGAAGGACACCTTACGAGGTGCATTGTGTCACTCTTGAATTGATATCTTTAGCCCACTTCCTCGTTGTCGCATTGTAGTCATGCCCAGTCTCCATCTCTTGGGCAAGGACACCTCCCTGGGTGCGTTTACCACCATGCACTATGCAATGTCGATTTCTGCATCAACGATGACCATGGACTTCTCTACACATGATATCCAGCATGGTAGCAAGTCTGGTCATGAGGCAGCATACGTGGGGAGTTAATGGCACAGGCACCAGCAGAGGGAACCCTGTGTGTTGAGGAGGGGGCCACCATGTACCCTGTTGGTTGCAAAGGGATAGATGCCCATCTCCCTGCGACATCGGGACTTCCAGCAATGGCCGTTCTGCCAGGTGGCCTTTGCTGAGGCTGGGTGGTGCCCGTGGGGAGGTCCCCTGGTTGGACTATGCTTCATTGCATGTCATTCGCCCTGATGCCACCACTGCATCATCTCTGCTGGCCAGTGTGGCCGTGCGGTTCTAGGCACTTCAGTCTCGAACAGTGTGTCCACTACGGTTGCAGGTTCAAATCCTGCCTCAGGCGTGGATGTTTGTGATGTCCTTAGGTTAGTTAGGTTTAAATAGTTCTAAGTTCTAGGGGACTGATGACCTCAGAAGTTAAGTCGCATAGTGCTCAGAGCCATTTCACCACCAGCAAGAGATGATAGAGACTGTTGTGTTTGCACCATTTTCCAAGTGATGACGAGCTCAAGTCAACACACACAAGTATGACGCCAAATCATTCCCCTGTCTAGCCTGACGTTCCTCCCATGGTGTTGCAAAAGATAGCAGCAGACCTTATTTGTCCTGGTAGCTTGTATGTTCAAGAACTGTTGGGGTAATCTTCCCTGTTGCTCCCAAAGTAGGTGGTGCAGAAGCCACACCCTCCCCCCACCAACCATCGGGGATGTCTGTCCCCACTTTTAAGCTGGAGAAGCGCAAGTCGTCTTCGGCTTCTCTCGCTAGGAAGGGGTCCCTTGGATCACTCTTTTCCCAAGTTTTTTCTAGTGGGAAAGACGACACCCGCCAGTGGCTGAAGAGCGTGAAGCCCTATGACCAGCTGCTTTTTGGCTCATCCTCAGTCCCGGAGACTGAGCCAGTGAAGTCCTCTCAGCCAGGGAAACCCAAGGAGCAGCAAGAGAAACCCAAAAAGAATACACCCTAAGACCAAGGAAATTGCGGGGGCTCCCACACCACCACCACCACCACCACCACCACCACCACCACCACCACCACCACCACCACCACCACCACCACCTCATCCTCAGCCGCAGAGCATGTAGGTTAAGATTTGGCGAAATCTACGCCCTCAGTGGGCGCCAAGACTCTCAAACAAAATGGATATAGACCGGTCAGGCAATAAATCCGTGACAGCAGGTGACTCAGAGGCGTAAACTGCCTCATTGAACGTTCCATGCCTTCCCAGTCTCATGTCATAAACTTTACAACGGTTAAGCTGTACAACGGTTAAGCTGTACAACGGTTAAGCTGTACAACGGTTATCTGAATTGCCCTCCAGGAAACCTGGTTCCCAGCAGTGCAGACTGCTGCCCTCCACAGCTATAAGGGGTATTAAAGGAACCGTAGCAACTATAATCGAGTGTCGGTTGGAGTTTGAGTTTATGTCCTAAAGTCTGTAATGAACATGTACCCCTTCAAACCTCTCTTGTAGCTGTGGCTGTCAGTTATATTCTGCTGAGAGAATAAGGACGACACAGAAAATATCTTACATTCAGGGGTACTGCACCATCTGCAGTATTAGCTGTAGTGATTGATCAACTCCCTAAACCTTTCCTACTTCTGGGAGATGTTAATGCCCATAACCCCTTGTGGAGTGGTACCATGCTTACTGGCCGAGGCAGAGATCTTGCGACTTCACTGTCGCAATTCGACCTCTGCCTCTTAAATACTGTGGCCGCCACACATTTCAGTGTGGCCCATGGTAGCTACTCGGCCACTGATTTATCAATTAGCAGCCCAGGACTTATCCCATCTCTCCACTGGAGAGCACACGACGACCTGTGTGGTAGTGACCACTTCCCCATCTTCCTCTCACTGCCCCAGCATAAGGGACGCCTGCCCAGATGGGCTTTGAAAATGTCTAAGGCGGACTGCTGAACTCTCACCTGTGCTGTCACCGCTGAATCTCCCCCACACGGTAACATCTATGTGATGATTCAGCGGGTGACTAGCACAATTGTTTCTGCGGCAGAAAACGCGATCCCCCGCTCTTTAGGGTGCAGGTCGGGCCCTCCGTCTCACCTTCTCTGTATGCAGACGACTTCTGCATTTCGTACTGCGCCTCCAGGGAGCCATCCACAAGGCACAATCAAGGGCTCTAGCCTACGGCTTCCAGTTTTCAGCCGCAAAGTCGTGTGTCACGCACTTCTGTCAGCGTCGTACCACTCATCTGGAACGTGCACTTCACTACAGTGAGTGGATCGTCACTAAGGTGAAGACCCATTAATGTCTAGGACTGGTTTTGCACACTCGCTCAGGCAAGAGAGGGCATTGAGGTGCTGCCAGCACTTCTGCATAAGCTGATGAATGTGAGGGAGCCAAGTCAATCAACACCAATTGGGGTGCAGATCGCTGTAAGCTGCTGCAGCTCTACAGAATCCTTGTCTAATCTCGAATTGACTAAAGGAGTGTGGTTTATGGTTCGGAAGCGCCTTCAGCATTGCGTTTGCTAGACTGTGTACACCACAGTGTGGTTCGATTAGTGACAGGGGCTTTTAGGACGAGTCTGATGATCAGCGTACTGGAGGAGGCTGGTGTCTCTTCACTGTGTTCCGAATTACCATCTTCTTTTCCCACCTGTGGCAGTCCATCTCCTGCATCTGCAGCCCAGATCAGGGATAACAATTGTGGTTCGTGTGCTGTCCCTTCTCTCTGAACTGGAATCCTTCCCTTTACCACCTCTACATTCCAGTCCATTCACGTACACCTCCATGGTGTACGCCTTGGCTTCATCTGGACCTTTTGTATTGCCCTTCTCTGTTAACTCTGTTAACTCTGTTAACTCTGTTAACTCTGTTAACTCTGTTAACTCTGTTAACTCTGTTAACTCTGTTAACTCTGTTAACTCTGTTAACTCTGTTAACTCTGTTAACTCTGTTAACTCTGTTAACTCTGTTAACTCTGTTAACTCTGTTAACTCTGTTAACTCTGTTAACTCTGTTAACTCTGTTAACTCTGTTAACTCTGTTAACTCTGTTAACTCTGTTAACTCTGTTAACTCTGTTAACTCTGTTAACTCTGTTAACTCTGTTAACTCTGTTAACTCTGTTAACTCTGTTAACTCTGTTAACTCTCTGCTGTCACTTCATCTCGATTCTTGACGTGTTCCGGGGCTCTGAAGTGGTTTACACCGATTGCTCAATGGCAGAGAGTCACATAGGCTTTGCATATGTTAATGGAGGACATAGTACACAGGATAAATGACTCACTGCAGAGCTGGTGGCCGTATCTCGTGCTCTTGACTACATCCGCTCATGCCCTATCGAAACACTGCAGCCAACTGGCAAGGAGTACTGCTCAATGACTTACTGAGCAGCCTACAAGCTATCAACCAGTGATACCCTCGCAACCCTCTGATAGCGTCCATTCAGGAGTCCACAGAACAGCAAGACTGTTCCAGGGCATAGACACTGTTGGTGTGGACCCCAGGACACGTTGGAATCCCTGGCAACGCACTTGCCGACAGGCTGTCCAAACAAGTGACATGGAAACCGCTTCTGGAGATACAACGCAGGTCAGATTATCTTACACCGCAGGGTTTTCCAGCGGAAGGGCACAACAGCACGCACAACAAACTGTGTGTCATTAATTAAAATTAATGTGTGGAAGTCTTCCATGCAGGCCTCTCGTGGGGAATTAGTTGTCCTCTGCTGGCTCCGCATTGGACACATGTGGCCAACACATCGTTACATAATCCGTTGTGAGGACCCACCTCAGTGTCACTGTGGCTCCCAAATGATTGTCTCCACAGCTTTAAAGTGGGCAATCCAGCAATAGGTGGACGCCTGAGTGGCTAAGTGTTACAACGCCGAAGGCAGGGTGCTGGGAAAGTCAAAAGTCTGCCGCATTGTTGCCCGTTTCAACCGTAAAAGTATGTTTTATACATCTATGTAGGTTTTAGCGCATGTCCTTTGTCCCTCTCAAACCTCCACCTTAGAAACACTAGGCTGAAGGACACAATGTGTTGCGGAGTAGCTGGCTTTCCCGTTTTATTCTCATGGTTGGCCAGTCACTGCAATCTGCTTTCATGTTTTACTGTCTTCCACTTCTAGCGTCTGTGTTGTTTTCTTGTCCTCTCATTCCTTTCATTCCTTTTAGTGTTTGTTTGCCTTCCCTCCATTCTTGTGGCTTTTCCTTTCTTTCCGCTTTGTGTAACATATTTCGTCCGTTTTATTCTTACACTTGTGCCATTGTTAAGTACAGCATCCTACACTCAAGACGTGCAACCTTATCTTCCTCCTCCATTCTAGGGTCCACTATTTTACACAGCTCAAAGACATCTCATGAAGGGTGTTGCAGAGGACATGTATTAAGCTCTACTCCTGAAGGAGGTTTCGACAGCAGAGTACTTAATAACATGGCGCCAGTATATTAAGACAATGAATCAAAGATTTACACTCAAGAAGTTTTGAACGGCTTTCAAAAGACGTATCGGTGTCTTCAGAAGTGATCTTCGTCAATCAGTTGCTTCCTCCATCACAAATGGAACAAAGTGCCATCTGAACTTCCTCTCTCACCAATACCTCCATTATGACCTCTGGAAGCATCTCGGATTGCATGGCGAACAAAAAAGATATAGAACCCAGTCTCTCGTCCTTCATTTCCCTTTAAACGGTGAGAAAGTCGAGACCCGGGCGGAGTTACGTTCTAAAATACTGCATGAATCTGTTAGTTTCCACTGCGGGCGTCTGGGACATATGGTGCGCTGACGTCTGGAGGGCCCAGGATAACCAGCCAGTATGTCTTCCTTAGTGCCCTATTGTGGAGGAAAGGCGGCGGATATTTGATGGTGTCGGCTAAGATCTGTCTGATGTCTTCTGGTGCGGGCATCAACTCCAGGATGACGAAGATGAAAAAGATGTGGGTGCAGGACGACGTAGGTCACGATCGCCGCAAGCTAGCCGCTGGAGAGGACGCTCGCCAACACGCCGAACAAGGTCTCCATTGCTGTTCAGTTTTCCATGTTGCGGCAGCTAGGTGACTGCCTGGAGCTTCTAAAGAGCGCGACCTTATTTTGGAAGTGAGGCCACTGAAGAGAGAGATATCCTCCACCGTCGATCCCTACAAAAATGATAGGAAACTACGTCCATATCCTCGTGGATTGACAACCAGACCTAGCTCGTGTGGACTATGGAGCATCAAATTCAGTCATTTTGGAGAAGTTTTGTTCTCAACGAATACGGTTTTCTGCAACTGGTGACGGTACATCTCTTCCTGTAGGTTTCACATATTTCCCAATAGCCACCTTCAGCAGATAAGGGCTGTATATGGCCACTTACACCAACATGAAAGACATAATTCATCGTCTTAAGAGTGCAGTCATGACGCCATTCTCGGATGGGACCTTCTGGAGCAATTGGAGATTGCGGTCGCTCGAAGATAATGCTAGACGAGATGAGATACTTCTCTAGTGCTTACCTCAGGAATGATCACTCTGACACGTGACGGATGCGTGATGCGTGTCTTCCTGTCCACAGTAGCCAGAACACACAGTGTCCACACTCTGTTAGATTCCAAAGAAAGATCCATCGGTTGATGCATGGTCTAAGAAGCGTACCACAGGAGAACAACATGGTCAGCGCAGCTTCTGTCGTCTCATTTAAGAACGGATTCGGTGAATTGCGCATAGTTAACTGTCAACAAGAACCGCAGATTAAAGACTCATGTGCGTAGCAAACGCTGAGCCATTAATTGCAAAACATTTGAGCGCCATAGAAACCTCCCACGCCGAGTCTGTGGGCGAAATTAGCGTTACCGCTACGAGACAAAATCTTCTAGCTCGACTATCACCAAATCTCATTAAGGAACAACGGAAGAAGCTACTTGCCATTTTTCAAGAGTTGGCTGGATGCTTCAGCACACAGGTGAAGAGCAAATTACACTAATCGACAGTGAGGCACCGGATTAGCACTGGAAACCATCAACCAATAAGCCAGAGAGCATACCGTGTGTCAGCAGCGGAACATCGAATAATTCGAGACGAGGTAGAGAAAATGATAAAGAATGACTTCATTCAGCCTTCGCAAAGCCCATGGTCGTCACCAGTGGCTCTCGTCAGGAATAAGGATCGCAGTTGGTGCTTAATAAGATTACTAAAAAGAATGTTTACCCTCTTCCACGAATTGACGATACACTAGATTGTCTGAAGGGAGCTAAGTTTTTCTCAACCAGGGACATGTACTGTGGATACTACAAATCGAAGTAGATGAGGCTAATTGTGAGAGAACTGCATGCATCACCCCTGAGGGCCTGTATGAGTTTAATGCACCAGCAACTTTATATAATATCATATAAATAATAAATGGCATTACATTACACAAACCAGACACATATCGTTCACTTTAGGCGACGTAGAAGATTACCCATCATCCATTCAAGTCTTCTCAGAGACATTTGATGGATACACAAAAGACTGAGGGCTCTTCTGAAGTGTGTTCAACAAGGCGGACTGAAACGTAATCGAAGAAAGTGTCTCTTTGGAGCAAAAGAAATCAAAATACTTAGATATCACCTTTTCTAGGTCTGGCCGCACAGCTTCGTTTGACACAAGATGTCCATTTCTAAAAGTATTAGAGATGTGAGAAGCTTCCTCGGATTGCGTTCTTACTGCCGTCGTTTTATCACAGACTTTCGTTGAGCACCACCCCCAGATCAACTCTGTATCAAAGCCAGGCCACTCAAGCTGAAGCTGAGTTGTTAAGATTCTTCCGATGTGCTGCAGAAAGTTCTGAAAACTGACCCTGTACTTAGTCTGTATGATGAGAGAGCACCTAAATAACTACACACAGATGCCAGTGGTTATGGGATCAGTGCTGTTCTGGTGTAAATTTAGGATGGAAAGGAGACGGTTGTAGCCTGTAGCCTTTTAGGACACTTAGAAAAGCCGAGAGAAACTACACAGCAAGTCATTCTCTTTCTGTAGCTGAGACCTGGCCCATACGCAGATTTGATGGTCTGCAACGACTGTTAATGGCCTTCCAAAGAGAGTCATTAAATCTGCAGGTCGACAGGTCTTCAGAAGACGTAGTGCCCACCTGGTGAGTCGTCCTGTTGGCATCTTTATGCTTTCTTCTACTTTTTGTACACTATGGTAAGATCGTACTCAACGATCCAACTGTCTCTCAAGAAACCCTGTGCAAGGTCATCAAGACTTACATGAAGATGGTGACTGTCTCATTGTACTCCAGGATTTCTCTGCTGAGCAGGACGACGACGCCAAGATATCCTCTGACCGATTTAAGGCAAGCATAATTTGAGATGTGAACGGACAATTTAAGGTCTTTAATAGATTCCAAAGGGATCAAGTTTTTCTTGCAAAGCAAAGAGGTGGCTACCAGTGATTCCTGAACACGTGCACTTAGGTGTGTCAGATGTTCTACAGAAATTCTGAGGCCGGACATTTAGGATTTATTAAGACATACGATAAGATCTGCAAGAGATTTTTCTGGTCAGGTTAACCAGAGCTGTGGAAGCTCAACAGTTAGCCTGACTCCGCATGCTGCAGGCTGAAGAAAATGATCGCCGAAGGTATGATGCGAGCCACTGCCCTGTTGGGTACCAGCCTGGTGACCTCGTCTGGATCTTCACTCTTGTTCAGAAGGTTGTTCTCTCTGTGAAGGTCCTCAGACGCTACTTTGGACCTTATAAGGTTGTGAAACAGTTGGCGGGGTCGAAATATTCAACTTCAGACAAGATGACGAAAGATCATTCAAAGGACGTGGACCATATCTTTGAAGCTCTGTAAGTATCCTGCAACCCAGGGTAAATTCGAATCTTCAGCGACAGGCAGAAAGCGGAAAGGTGACAAAGAGCGTAGCGGCAAAAGAAATTCTAGGAAGATCACTGCAAGGCTGAGCATCAGTCATCAGGAGTTGGAGTATGCTGGACCAATGACCCATTCCCAGACTAGGACGACGTAACACCGAGACGCTGTTAACTTCTGAGGTCATCAGAGCCATTTGAACCATTAGCTTCTGATGCGACATTGCTCCCTCCGTAAGTGAAGTTCTAAGTCCCATAGTGCTCAGTCACCTAGAACTTGGACATGGATGTGTGTGATGACCTTAGGCTGGTGAGGTTTAAGTAGTTCTGAGGCAGGATTCGAACCTGCGACTGTAGTGCTCGCGCAGTTCCAGACTGTAGCGCCTAGAACTGCTCAGCCACTCCAGCTGGTCACAAGCTAAGTAGCACCGTGGTGTAGTGCTTATGATACTAAACTGTTGCATGGAGGATTGAGAGTTCAAAACTCACCTGGACTGTGCAATTTTGATTTCCATATTTAGTTCCATTACATTCTAGAAGTATCCACAAATGTCGAGAATCATTGCCTCCTGCCAGAACACATACAGTATAGATACAGCTACACAAAATTCCAGTACAGTTTGCCCCACCATTTTATGGGGAAGTGCTTAATAAACCTTCGTTAAGTGAAATTAGTGTTCGATACTGGTACGTAGGAGGTGTAATAACCTGAAAGACTGTGATTTCATGCAACCTGGAACGACAATGAGGAGTACGCCCTTCCGATCCCAAAACACTGTCACCATAACCTATCCTGCTGATGGCGTTGGTTAAACCAATAATTTCGTCAGTGGTGTCACTCCAGTTCACCGCCTCCAAAAAAGTTCAGTTTCGGGTTTGTTGTAATGAAACATCCACATTATCATCACGGGAGATGTATAGTCCAACTTCTCCTTGTTGCCTCCTCCCTCACATTCTTGAAGAAAGGCATTGCTCCTTGTTGGGTCCCCCTGTTGCTGAATGACTGGTACGAGTACACACAGTGCGATAACCCAGCGTTGCTTTCCATGGCACAACTGAAATAACTTTAACAGCATCAGGAATGTGTTCAACAGTGAGCTGCTCAAAGATCGGAGGGTCACTGTCCGTTAATTTCTTGATCTTCTAGACAATAGCATCGAAAACTGGTGGCTTTCCACTCCGTCCTTCATTGTGAGCTTCTGTGCGACCCTCGGCAAAAGCCCTGCACCATCTGCAGACGTGCTGAAGGGACATTGTCTTAACCATAAACCTCAGTCAGTTGCTGATAAATCTCCATGGGCGATTTCTTCCTTGCGAGGTTTGAACCATACTCTGAAGTATTGATCGCCACTCCTGCCAGTTGCATGAAAAAACCAATCTCTGATGGCTGCCAGGGTAGTGATGGGCAGGCTTGAGAGTGGGAGAACCACTGTACATGGCACTGTTGTCTGATTTAGCCTAGGACCTTCCCTCATGGCTGTAGCTCATTGGGAACCTTATTTTTGGTTCAACCTTCGTAACTTAGTCAATGTGCCTGTATGTTGGGACAGTTATGCTATCACCAACGTGCTAGCCTCCAAAAAGCTAGCTCTAAAGGAGCACCAATCCTTATTGGTCCAGACTAAGTTCATTCCCCAGGCTACATACATCTGCCATTTTCTTAACTGGCCTCACAAAAGGCATTAAATTCATGAGGTCTGCTTTAGGTGCTGAAAGTTTCATTGCCAGTTTACAATGCTTGTGCTGCACTCAGCGTTTTACCTGGCGTAAAGGAAGCCAAATACTAACCCTGACTTTAGATGCAGCACAGTACGGCGTAGGTGTGGTTGTCACATCAGTGATGCTTGGTGCCATCTATCGCATACACACTGTGTTCTGAAGATGTTTTCTACCTGCAGGTAATTACACTGCACTGTGAAAAGCAAGCCACTGGCTATTACTTTTTTCATGAAAAATGTTTTTGTTGGTGATGGGTGAATAAGGAAACCAGGATCTTTTCTTGTGTGGAGTTACTACCCCTCAATCTAAGCTACTGGATCAGACGGTCCATGATTTGCTGAGGTGGGCTTTCCCCCTCAGTAATACTGCTATGAAATTCATTACTATTCACAACCCAGCATACAAATGGAGTTGTGCTTTCGCAGTTCATTGCAGAACCCACTTGGGAGTCCAACCTACAGGGGCTATAACTTCCACATTGGATGATACCTTGTAGCAGATGCTGCTGTATTTTCTTTCAATGGCATGAGAGATCATTGCCTCTGACTGCAGTAAATCATTTCACCAGTCCAGAATGGATCACCCAAGTACTGGTTAGTATGTGCTCACGCCTCGGGTCGCTCATGCCTCGGGTCGCAGCATATGTTTGTGGTGGATGAAATACTCCCATTAGTCGCATCCATGATTTGTTAGATCCTCTGCCTCACCATCTCCAAGCCAGCTGTGTAACATGGTCGTTTGTGGTGCTGTTGCTGTTTGTCAGCAGAGAGTGCATTGGGTGGCAGTAGCAGATGATCACACTGCCTCAAACTTTCGACTGGAGAATAGGGCACTGGCAGGGATAGACCCCTGTCACTATGGACACACAGCCCATGAAAACTGAACTGGTGACGTGTCATCCACTGATGAGTGGGGTAAGGATATTTCTCCTACAGCTGCCAGTGAAGAAACCATTACCCCAGCCCCCACATTCTTTCATCCCTCTGGCAGAGGTATGTTCATTTACCTCATCTCCTTCAGTGGTTGATCTGTTGCTATGTCCTAAAGTGCATTGGAACTGACAGCACAGACTGCTCCAGTTTTGACTCTGAGTTCATATCCACTAGAGCAGATACTATCTCTCTCCCCCTGAAAACAAGATGGGTGCAGTTGAGCTGGCACAGGTATCTCAGCTGATGTTTGCATAGGAGCTGCTGGGCCAGGTGTATTGATGCTGGCAGGTGAACAAAAGGATCAGTGGCTCTGCCCGTGCAATGCCTCGCACATGCCCTCTGTGACAGCACTCTGCACTATTCTGCTATCTTGGACCTGGCCTTTGCTTTGTGCTGTGCTCTGTTTTCTGAGAGCTTTGCTACCCATTTCTAATGTTGGGCATGTTGTGTGTGCTCATGACTTGTCTACATACGGTTCACACTCTCTGCTCCCCCGTAGATAGACTTGAACATGTTCCATGCCCTCCTCCAAGATACAGCTCCATAGACTTGTAGTCGAGCCACTGTCAGCTAATGTAGTAATACTTAGGCTGTAAAGTTACATTGATGGTATTTGTGGCACTGACTGTGCCAACAAAATCACATATACCCAACTTTTTTCATCATCTTTACTTTTTTCCATTTTATCTTTTCGTTCATTATGTTTCATTAATGTCTTTGTTACTATTACTTCCTCCATCTTCCGTCGCCTCTTTCTCTCTTCTTTTTGTTTCTTACCTCCTTTTTTCCTAATTCTTAACTGCACTATTAATTTCTTTCTTTGTGTGTGAGGAATGTTTCCTGAAAGTTTAGCCGTACATTTTTGTAACACCCTGTATAATACGCTGCCCATATTCCTTACACTGCCCATATTCCTTACACTGCCATGGCATTTATTCAGTCTCTCATCATGCAGATGTGAAGTAGTTACAATATTTGATGCACAATATGGCGATGGTATTCTGGTGAGTCACCATAACTGTACCATTGCTCAAATACATATATCATCAGAGACCAAGTAATGGACTCCCTGTATTATTTTGTGTCAATCCACACCAGTCGTCAGTTGCCTAGTCAGCCTGCTGTGTGTCTCTGTCTCGTGCGTAGGTTGGTGTTAACACAACATAAACAGCTGCATTTAGAGGGGTGCCACAACCAGGAAGCATTAACTGCTGGTGAATGGCATCACAATGTGTTCAGCAATGAATTTAAGTTGAGTGTCCTTGGTGAGGATAGTGGGCATGTGGGGAGAGTAGCATCTTTTGGAGAGGTTCAGCAGTGTTACTCTTAGCCTAATGGTGTGGGGAGCCATCAAGTATGGTTTCAGGTCATGGATGGTAGTGCTCAATGAAACTCTTACAGCATGATGGTAAGTCAAGTCCTCCTGCATCCTCATGTGTTATCACAAATGCAACATCATCAGGTGTCATTTTTCAACAGGACAATGCTTGTCCACAGACATCAATACAATGTTGCACCACTTCTTAGATGTGTGCTATGTGGGTTCATACTGCCAGTGGTTTGGTTGGAAAGTGTCAATACCATTGTATCTTCTCCTGAGGTGAGATGGCTTACAAATGTTTTAAATCTTTCTTGATATTCCCGGTACTAGCACTGGGTTCAAGTTGACATATAAATTGTACCCATGCACATTCTGTTAGGGAAAAATCTGGAGATCTAGTTGACCATGAAAGTACCACAACATAATGCACACAGTTCAAACTTGAATATGTGAAATTTCTTTGTAAATCATCTTCTCAAATCATGAAATTTCAGCGACTACAAAATTGAGTCCATCTGATGTTAATTTCATTTCTTCCTCCCATTGTAGATGGTTTTTTCCTCCAAGCAGTGACTCAAATTTTACATAGCTCTAGGTTCTTCCACAATTCAGTTAATGACTTGCTAATGTGCAACCATCTATTCATTCAATTCTCTGTAAAGGCTGTTTACACACTACCCCACAATATTTTTCAAGAGACATCAAAAATACTATAGCAATGTACTGAGAGGCCTATGATGACACCATTAGTTGAAAAATAATGAAGCAGTATCAGAGTAAAATGAATACAGAAACAGTAACATGTGTTTCTCACTTTTGTTATGCTCAGAGGAACATGTACATTTTTATAATTTTGTAGATGGAGAAACCTGTGTAAAATATTAAAATGTCTTTACATAATTCCAAATCATTTATTGATTAAGCAATAATATGTGCAAATAGTTCAATGAATAAAGGAATCAGATATTCAAGCACTATCTAGGGATTACACCTTCATCCCCAAACAATGCGAATTTTGACAAGAAATTAAGCTTTACTGCCGCAGAAGCATCTGTTCAGAATGATATAACAGATGGAAGAGTTCTAACTTGTCAGTGTTATCTGCCTGTGTGTTCACTTGAGACATATTTTCTTCTCCCATGAATAACTAGATTTTTTAGTGTGTCTGTATATTTCATATCCAGGTGTACTGAAAACAAAATGCAAAGTTCTCCTTAAATTCAGGGTCACTTGGTCCCATTAATTGATTGCAATGCTGCAATTAGTTTTACAGGAAGCTCACTTCATTAGAAGTTAAAGGTAACTGAAAATTCTACTACAGTAAGTAATGGACAAACATTTTGAGCTAGTCCATAGAATTCAAGGTATTGTTACCACTCATTTGACAACTGTTATTCCATAATTTTCAATGCCTAAGAGAATATCTAAGTTAATTGGTTTCAGGTAAGTGAAAGTATGCTTGCTCTAACATTACACTGAAAGTTTTGCCCATTTTGCCTTTTGCAAAAAATACATTAATAAGAAAACTGTGCTTGCTATATAGTGAACTCTAATAATGGGTGAAATCTGACAATCAATTATTGGGCCACTGTTAGAAATATAATAATGTCAGCTATCCTAAATTTTAATTATTTGCCGAACTATGAGCATGGCATCTATCTTTATATGGAACCCTCTTCAGATTTCACTTTGGGATTTCCCTATCATCAACACTTTTAAGGGACTATAAAACTTAACTGTTTCCTGATACAAGAAAAGAGTAAAATATTTTCTGGAATCGGCCTAGGTAAAGAATGGTATACAGATATTTGCTATCTCACCTCAAAATTGTCAGAAAGGAATGACTTGAGTCTACTAGAGACATACAAAAGTAACTAAGGATTTTAATTTATTTTTCTTTAATGGAGTAGACAATACATTTAGCAGTTCTTTTGCTCAGCTGAATTTTAGAACTGAGAAGTCTGTTTTTTGGAAAAAAAACTGAAGCATATGCCTACAAAAAGGTGTATGATGGAGGACAGCAACTATGAAACCCATACAGCATTTTCTCTGCAGGAAGGGATTATGTTCAAAGATTCTGAAAAGGCTGTAGAAATGCTTTACCTAAGTGAAAATATTCTCTGTGATAGCTGAACTCCTCATACAGGTCATTTTAGCCAATATGTTAGCAGCAGTGTGAAAAATAAGATAGTGATCATGTTGCAAACTGGCATAAATTTTCTTTACACCTAAGTAAGGTGTATCAACAAGAATCCTACCATTCTCGAAATATTTAAGTATCTCTGGCTCCAATGCCTTTGTAAAGCAAATCATTTCATTTGTGAAGGATAAGAGGTCTAAATCTGTTTCTTGTGTTAATCAAGGCATAACTCCAATATTTCTGAGAAGGGCGCACTTTTATAGTTAGCTGTCAGTCACATACAATTAGAATTTATCATTTTCAAAACCTGATATTCAGCTAACACTTGCAAATTTAAATAATTGTTCAAAAGTGCTGGAGGTTCAGTGAAATACAGATTAATATGTACTTTTGATGATTTTTAAATGTGTACTTCCAAAAACTTATAATATTTATGTGCATTTTAGCTTAAAAAAATTATCACACAAGTAATTAATAAATATATGGAAGGCCTATGTAGAGTGCACAAAATATTGATGACTGATTAAGGCAAAATTTTTGATTTTACAAAATCTGGTAACCTTAGCCCATGCATAGTGTGAAAAATGAGTATCATGGGGACAGTCTATTCCTCTCCAACTACTGTATTGAGATGTGGAGTTGTAAACCTGATGGAAATTATTATTTTTAGTACAAAAATTAACTGAAGCTTAGCATAGATACTTCAATGTTCATTTGCTAGTAGACTAAATTTTTGATGTCATTATATTTGGTTTTTTAAGTGGTTTATAATTTTAGCACACACATGGATCATTATAATTTTTTATAAAAGTTCCTTTAAACTAGATTGTAAGCTGCTCTTAACTGATTTTACACTCACATTGTCCTCTCACCAGTCTCCTCTTCCTCTAACCTATCACCCTCTCAGCCCTCTCCTCCATGTCATTGTGACACACACACAGAGACAATTGGAGGTGAGTGCATTATTCCTGGCCTCAGTCAGGTTGCCTCTGCCCACAGTCTTGAAGGACAGTTTTAAGGACAATTCCCATCCATGTAATACAGAGAAGATGGTCTCTGCATGGGGCAGGGGAGGGAATGGATCTATAAAACTCACAATATTCTTGACTTCACAGGCTGCCTTGCAAGGTGTTTGTGTAGCCTGTTACGTGATTAACCACATTTTTGACCTTTAAGTGGTCAACTCTATAACCACCAATTGTGGCCAAGATCAAACTGACAATGGCCCTTCATTTGAGTGGACAGATAAAGGTTACAGTAGAGTTGTATATGACGTGCCTGCTTTCACAGATGACCATGCCACTGATAGGAAACACCTATATACCCACCCAGTACATCCTATTTCAGTCATAGAACTTATGTTGCACATGGGTCGTCTACAGAGATACAACCATGTGGTAAGAAGTTTTGAGAAGGTATAGGGCATGACCACCCACCAGCTGTCCATCCAGATGATGTGCTCAGTAGATGTTCAGCCACTGGGTGGTCAGTTCTCCTCTTGGTCAAATTTTGGTCGCAGCTCAACATGCTTGACCCGTGCAATCTGGATCCTCCACCTGCCCACCCCCTGCCCTCTCCTGAATGCAAGCTTCTCTGAACTATGTAGATGAGACTTGCCCTGATTACTTATTTGCATTGGCTAAGTAGTGAAATCTTTTAGTATAAAAGAAACAAGTTGGATGAAGATTCTGAACCCACTTCTTATTGTTCGTTCAGTTTCACAACTGTCAACATTAATTATGGTTCTAAGACAGTAATTAAAAGTAATTAAGCATCTATATTTTTTAAAAAAAATTCAAATTATTCTGCATTATACTCCACAGTGATAATTGTGGTTTTTCATGGGCAATGTGTGTCCTACATCTTATATAGTTTTGTGAAATTAGGTTTTGAATGCAGGGTAGATGGGTAGTTTTCCTAACTTCCCTCCAAAAGACTTTCAACTGCATAAAACTGTGGAAGTACTTCTATAGTAACATGACAGGGTTTTCAAATTATGTTATTATATTAGATTTACTGTCTGATCCTTGAGGATGTGGAATACATTAGCATATTTTTGTTTATCTAGTGTTGCTTCCTCAGACTTGATGTAGATGCTTCACTGGAAATGAAAATGAACCTCTGAGTAAAATTAAATACATTTCTTAATGCCTAAGAAATTGAAATACAAAAATTATAATTTTGGAAGCAAAGACCTTATAAAAATTTAAACTTTTTAAAAATTTACTCACCAGAAGTACACTCTAATAATTATTATTTCTAACCAGATGAGACGATGATTCAAGATTGAAACTGCTCATGACACTACTTACTCCTTTTACTTTTGAAGCAAACTGATGAAACTTGCATCTTTGCTGCCTTTACTTACTTGATGATTTGCAATAGTAGTTCCAAATGTCTTCCTCTCGAGAGAGTATTTTGTTGCCTCATCCAATGCTCGTTGTGCTAAGCCCACTGCACCAGCAGCAACCTGAAGAAGAAAGGATAAAAATCATTTCAATGGGTTAGCATCATCATTAACAGTAAGAGTACAGTATATGAACACAGAGAATTTAAATAGGTACTCTTGCATTGTAACATATTTCATTCACTGAAAAAGATAATTTTCTAGATAATTTATAAAGTTTTTCTCACGTCATTCACAGAAGGGGCAGCAGAATAATGATTGAAGAATATTCAATTACACACAAAGGCATTTAAGCAGTTGCATACTGGTTCTGTGGAAACCATGTACATACAAAGGATTGACTCTCCAAAATTCAATTAGTGGATTGTTGCAAGTAATTTTTTATGAGACTAGTTTCTTTCCTTTCAAACCTCTACTAATTAAAAAAAAATTGGCATTTTCGTTGAGCTCTCCTCCAAGGTAGAATAGTTTGACTGTTCATGGTGCTTTTATCTGTGTATGCCTGATGCCTTCTATTAGCTAAATATAATATGGATTACATGCACAGTTAAGCAGTGTTCTAATGTTTTGTAAGCGATCCCTTTCACAGACAAACTGCAATGTCCTATTTTTCCTGTGAATTGAAACCTGCCACTTACACCCACAACTTACTCCGTGAAATTATTCTGCTTCATATCACGTTTTGTTTTTACTTCCAGTTACTTATAAACAGACATGACTGGTTCCAGTTGCCTCTCATTAATTGTCATATAAGCATCTACATTTTCACATTTCATAATGTGCACAGCTTCACATTTCCCTCCATTAAGACCTAGATGCCAATCTTAACTGTAGCTATATGTAGTCTAGTATTGACAAAATATTACCTTCATGCTATTTTGAGAACGCTTTCCCATTTATTACCATGCCATTTATAAATAGCTTGAAATTGTTGTATATATTCATGTATTAATGTTTGTGTGTGTGGACAACATTGAAATTCTCTCTCTCTCTCTCTCTCTCTCTCTCTCTCTCTCTCTCTCTCTCTCTCTCTCTCTCTCTCTCTCTCTCTCTGCAAGCCACCATATGATATAAACAAGGTATTCTCCACCATATATGGTCCTTACATGAAACATATATTGTGGCAGTAGAACTGTCTTGCAGTTAGCCGCAAATGACAGTATTCATTTTGTGGAACACTATTGAGAAAATTTGGAGGACTGTCTTCCTTTCAGGGATTCCCATTTCAGTTTGACCCATGCGGCTCAGCTTCCTTGGAATTCCTGGGGTCCATCTATCGAAACTATTTATCGACTAGTGGTATGGAACCAGCCATTAACAAATGCCTTAGTGTGTTCTAGTTTTGCCAGTGTGAGATCCACATCTTGTAGAAGACAATGCCAGTCTGATGGGATGGAAGGATGCCTGGACCTGTGATGGCAGAGGGATGGCAACTTTGGTCACAAAAACTGACAATGGCTGGGAGAATGAGAATATATTTGGTTGAGAAGTAGTGACACTGCAGATTACTCAACCCTTGTGAGACCAATTGATTTGGTGAGTTCACCCTGCTTGCCAGTAGCACTAAACAGACCCAGATGGTGACCCAGCCATCTAGGTTCCATCCAATATTGTAATGCTGTTAGGAAAGGTACTCACATAAGTTGTCTGCTGTCGTAGCCCATTAACACCAGATTTTGTGCCCTGACCTAGCAAATGCAGCATAAATCAATGTGGGGCATACAATGAGGGTCATTAGTGGAGTTGTCAGTGCTACCAGCCAAGCAACACTGCATGAAATTACAGAGAGCAGAGACGTTTGCATGAAGGCCATTGAACGTAGCGTTGTCCTGGGTGAGAGGTAACACCTATAAATTTTGTATTCTCAACATGCTCTTGAGACTGTGGAGTTCAGAATATTGAATTCTTTAATGATTTCAGAAATGGAATGTTCCATGCGTCTAGCTCCAACAGCCATTCTGCATTTCAACTCTGTCAATTCCCATCATATGGCCATAATAATTTCAGAAACCTTTTCACATGAATCAGCTAAGTACAAATGACAGGGTTTAAAAGGGAAGTACATTGACAGACCTGTGTGTGCAATACTACTACCACCACCTCCATATTTGCATATTGCTATCCCATGGCTTTTGTCACCTCAGTGTCCGCTGGAATCGATACTAAGTGGAATACACTGAGATTGATAACTGTGCCAGCTCATCCTCATCTAAAGAAACATATAAAGATTAAAGATGAGAAGGATAGCTGTTTGTATACTGAATATCTAACCATCCTCTAAGCCAGCCTGATAGCTGGATTCTAATGGCTGGATATTCGACCGAACATTGCCATGGAACATATAATGTGTACCCGACAGATGACATCAAGAATGGTGATGCCTGAAATCAGCAAAATCCTTCCTGAGTGAAGTGAGTGAGTTGTTTTAGTTACTGATACTATGATTGTTTTGTGAATACAGTCAATAAGAACCTCAAATAACAACAAATGAAAGTGACTGACTTGACTAACTTTGGGAATATTTTGATGTAATGTATCTTATAATTAAAAATGATATTTTTCATAAACAGTGATTATTTGTTGTTGCCGAGTTCAAATTTCTCATGGCAAACTTATTATCAATGGCAGAGAAGGAAAAAAGTAAGGTTGTGTTTTGTTCTTTTGTTTTGAATTAAGGATTTGGTACATACAGTTTTACTAAACTGATTACTAAGGTGTTTGTCCATGTATATTGTGATTAGCATTGTTAAGTAAATACCACACATCAACTGGGCTGCTGTATGGAGGATGCTGGGAGCGAAGGCTTGTGATCAGCTCATAGCACATTGGTTGCTGAGACAAGCTCTGCTTCCTCCTCCCATAGCATCCAGCTTACAGCTTATGAAAGAGCATACATGTAATGGATCAATGCGTCATGAAATGACATGAAAATTGATGAGGAGTCATTAGAAAGGCTAGGCATAGCTTCTTTGCTCAAATCTGTAAATAATATCAAAAATTGCTACTCTGCCCAAGAATGAACACTGCTAACACTGGCTGCATAACACTGTTGTGCACTATAGATTCACAATGGCTACTTATCACTAATGAGTGTAAACATACTGTAGTGACACCAAATCAGCCAACTATCACCAATCTGAGAGGGGCCAAGTCAAAGTATGTGATCTTTAGAAACACCCACACATCCCAAATAATTTTAGTTTAACCAAGTATTTGATAAATAGGTATCTGTCAAACATAGGTTAAGTATTTCTTACTAGTATGAATGTTTTTTTTTTTACTAATTTAAATCTATTGAAATGATTTTTCATACCTGAGGTACCCGTTACATAAAAAAAAAATACATCTGAGAAAGAAACATCCACATAAATTCCAAGCAGTGCATAAAGGTATAGCTGCTGCCATGCCTACACTGTCTTTAGAAGTCTGTGGTACAATTTAATCCACAACATTAACAGAAATAAAGCGTAGGTGTCAGGAACAATTTCCTTGTAAATGATTCTTGCATTGTACAAGTCTTAAAATACACTCCTTTGCACTAGACAATGATCCATTGTCTATCATACCATCATTCCTGCTACTAAATGATGTTTTTATTTGTGATGTTTACATGTCCAAACAGTTTTTTGGGAAACTTTATGTAGGCCATGGTGTTGTAGATCACGTTTTACCCTGCTATAAAACAGAATTTATGAAAAATCAAAACATATAAAAGTTACAAAACCCATGAAAGCACCTGAAATATGCACCTGTTTGCATAGTAATGACAACTAATGAAATGAAATGTGCAGATCAGGGAGTTGTCTCCTGAACTGCAGTTCGAACATAGTATTAAGTTCCCTTGATGCATTTTCTCTAGCCCAAGAAAATAGAATAGGTTTTATAGGAAGAACTATCACTGGGACATTCAAAAATGAGTAAATGTATTTCACTGGTAAAGTGGTGCTGACATTGTGAAAGGTGTCTGAATGGCTGATCATGATTCTCCTAAATCAGAGCTGTAATGGATTCATTATGGGTCTAGGCTGAAGTAGCAGGAATGTTGCTGCTGGTAGAGATTTCATAATGCACTTCAGTTGTTAAAGCTTACTTGCATCGACTGATGAAATAAAAATTACCATATCAACACAATGGTGTGTGATAGCTTCTTTTCAATTGCCAGCAGGTTTTCCTTGAGCTAACTTTGCTATCAACAGGTGCATTATCAAATAAAGGGTATGTCTCTACACATGGCTGATCACAATTTTTGCTATTCTTCAGAGGCTACAAAAGCTTTACACACTGATGAGACATCAAATCAGTAAGTATATTAAGTCCCAGTCTCTTCTGCATGTCCAAAGTAAATCTAAAATTTGCAGCATTAAATAACTATTTAGATAAGACTGAGACAGCACAGAGAACCCCTCACTGAGATTCTTGCTGAAAGCATTTAAGGAAGTGAAACAACATTCTAATTTAGAAGTTCCACATTTCTTGAATTTTGGGTTTAGAATGGCTTAAGTCAAGACAGGACTATCTGGGGGTTGCTGAAGCTGAATGAGCTACACACAAGATCCTATAAAAATTTTGGGAAGAATCTTCCACCAGTAGCAATTTATCTCCAATGCTTGCTAAAACAAGTAAAGGGGATGAGAGTGAATTAATTTCGTCCTGTCAGCTTTGTGAATCATATTCAGGGATTGCTTTAATGAGGTGTCCAATGAAAATGACATTGACTTAATAGTTAGTGTAAAAGAAAAAAACTTAATCTTGCTTGCAATTATTTGAAGATACTTAAAATCAGTTGTAGCAGTGACTCTTATAAGTTGGTCAGCTAATATTACACAAAACTTCAATGAAATGTACAAAAGGTTGCCAGAATTTTTCAGTTCCTTGCAGTTTTGGCTAATACATAAACACAGTTCCTCCACATTAAGAGACAAACAATTTCACTTCATAATTTATACATTTTAACAAAAATAAGTTATTCTCCACAAGTTGCCTCCAGTTCAGTACTAGTACTAGTACTAGTGTTTTGATTTGAAGATATTCTGGTTTTGTGTTCAGAGTACCTAATGTGTGAATTGCATAAAGTTAGTTTTAAGAATTTTCATAATTTATTGAAAACTCTGGTATCCACCAGATATTGACCTGAGTTTTCAATAAATTATGAAAATTCTTAAAACTATTATCAGGTATCATACAGGTAGTAAAATTAAGGTCAGTCTAGATACTGGATACTTGCTAGATACCCCCTTCATCCCTAGGATACAGATGGAGTCCTTTGCCAATGATGGTGACAAATTAGATTTAAATTAGATGAACTTTTTTGTTCATTAATCCACTCACTGAACATCGTAGACTTTCCAGAATGGTACATGTGTTTACCTTCATAGGCCATAAAAAACTGAAAAAGCCATTCTTTCACTTTTACTCCTCATTATGCAGTCAGAAATATTTCACATAGGTAAGAATATGGACATGTTTAAGAGAAGTTGACCCACCAACACTAATACGCTATAATAACCCCAGCAAACAAATTGTTACAAGAATGTAGTACTAGATACCTGAATAGGTCAACAAAAAGAGCTATATCAGAGTGGTGTCATCATCCATATTTTCCATGAAATATTTGACCTCAGTCTGCCATGACATTCATTGAGATGTGGTTCTGAAATCATCTCAGCAGGTATGTCCTTAATTGGAACAACCTCTGCCCACAGCATGCATGTGTACACCACTGTGAATATATACATGCAGCCTTCAGATGAGGGAAGAGGGCTGACTAGGTCAATGTGAACATGCCCGAACTTCATATGTGAGCAGATGAGGGAGATTCTCTGATGCTCATGCATCAGTCCGAAAGCAGCAAAATCAGACGAGCCCAGGTGCTTCATGTGTGGGGTCTTCCATCAGGAAAAAATAAGTGCATCTGTTTGACTGTAGCATTAGAGCCAGGTTGCTTCAGGTTGTGGACACTGTGGAAAGCCATCTGTCAAAACTGAGACATGATGTGTGTTTCTAGATACTCCTCGATCAGCCTACAAATCTAAGGCCTTACCTCACCATATATTTTCTGTGCTGATGGGTGCATCCAACAGTTGGTTTAATTCAATAACAGTAGATGTTGTACTTCAAAACACGCAACAGGCTGGTGATGCTGGTAACAATAACCTCGCCGCTGCTCAGTATTTGAATCCACATCACAGGCAACTATTGTCAGTTGGCATTCATGATATGAGAAAAGTAGACATCCACCAAAGACATATGTTAGATTTGTACTCTCCACACCATTTCAATCATATATCAAGTCAGGGTCTGACTAGTTACCATTTGCACTGACTACTTTTGGAATGCTGACAAGTGGGTGGAAGTGTTGGATGCTCTCCGATTGCTAAAAGCTCCCTGTCATAAGTGCTCTGACTTTCTTTTTCCAAAAACTGCATCTCATCCAAATACATTAGAGGTTGGCAATGTCAGTTGACTTTTTGGTGTATTACTGCACCAATAGCTATTTATTGTTGATGGCAGCCAATCCACTAAGTGCACTCCAGTAGCCAGGTGATTGAGTGCCACAGAATTGATGAGGCTTCCTTGCAAGGCCTTGAAAGAGGTTTCCATCTCCAGTGTCCACTGGAGGGGGCACTTGCCTGTTGTGTTGTGGTCTGCCAGTTCACTTCTGAGAGGCTACCATGTTGCAGGGGTTCCTGAGAGGTGGCATCAGTAAAGATTAACCAAGAATAATTCCATAGTCACTTATCCAATTACGCTGTCCTTAAATTATGTTAGTGTGACAGAACCCACCCAAAAAGCATTGTCACATCTGGGCTGTAAGGGGCCTTGCATTTTGCTTCACTTATTTCATAAAAATAACCTCTGTTTTTAAGTAATAGTTTTTGGTTATGCCTTTCTGGACTTCAATAACATACTGACATAATTAACACTGCAATGATAATGCCATTTGGACTGTCATTGGTCGCCACTGGAATCTGATTATATACACTCCTGGAAATTGAAATAAGAACACCGTGAATTCATTGTCCCAGGAAGGGGAAACTTTATTGACACATTCCTGGGGTCAGATAAATCACATGATCACACTGACAGAACCACAGGCACATAGACACAGGCAACAGAGCATGCACAATGTCGGCACTAGTACAGTGTATATCCACCTTTCGCAGCAATGCAGGCTGCTACTCTCCCATGGAGACGATCGTAGAGATGCTGGATGTAGTCCTGTGGAACGGCTTGCCATGCCATTTCCACCTGGCGCCTCAGCTGGACCAGCGTTCGTGCTGGACGTGCAAACCGCGTGAGACGATGCTTCATCCAGTCCCAAACATGCTCAATGGGGGACAGATCCGGAGATCTTGCTGGCCAGGGTAGTTGACTTACACTTTCTAGAGCACGTTGGGTGGCACGAGATACGTGCGGACGTGCATTGTCCTGTTGGAACAGCTAGTTCCCTTGCCGGTCTAGGAATGGTAGAACGATGGGTTCGATGACGGTTTGGATGTACCGTGCACTATTCAGTGTCCCCTCGACGATCACCAGAGGTGTACAGCCAGTGTAGGAGATCGCTCCCCACACCATGATGCCGGGTGTTGGTGCCAATGATGGTCATATGCGTGTTTGTGGCGCTCACCTGCACGGTGCCAATCAGAACTGCATACGACCGAGGTACACAGGGCCAAGGCAGAAGCGACTCTCATCGCTGAAGACGACACGTCTCCATTCGTCCCTCCATTCACGCCTGTCACGGCACCACTGGAGGCGGGCTGCACGGTGTTGGGGCGTAGCCCAGCTTCATGGAGACTGTTGCTCCTGGGGTATCGGCGAGGACCATTCGCAACCATGTCCCTAATTTGCTGGGAAGTGGCGGTGCGGTCCCCTACGGCACTGTGTAGGATCCTACGGTCTTGGCGTGCATCCGTGCATCGCTGCAGTCCGGTCCCAGGTCGACGGGCACGTGCACCTTCCGCCAACACTGGCAACAACATCGATGTACTGTGGAGACCTCACGCCCCACGTGTTGAGCAATTCGGCGGTACATCCACCCGGCCTCCCGCATGCCCATTATAGCCCTCGCTCAGTCTGTCAACTGAACATACGGTTCACGTCCACGCTGTCGCGGCATGCTACCAGTGTTAAAGACTGCGATGAAGCTCCGTATGCCACGGCAAACTGGCTGACACTGACGGCGGCTGTGCACAAATGCTGCGCAGCTAGCGCCATTCGACGGCCAACACTGCTGTTCCTGGTGTGTCCGCTGTGCCGTGCGTGTGATCATTGCTTGTACAGCCCTCTCGCAGTGTCCGGAGCAAGTATGGTGGGTCTGACACACCGGTGTCAATGTGTTCTTTTTTCCATTTCCAGGAGTGTACTTTTGGCAATTTAACACATTAAAAATGGTTATACCTGCCAGAGCACCGGTGAAATCCTGGATGTTCGGTACTGGGTATCTATCTAGGATTGTTCAGGCATTTACCACATGGTAACTGCTGTAAGATTCCATGAACCATACTTACTACATACTAGATGCAGTGATGAGGACCAAGGACTGCCTGAAGAGTGACCCCATCTTGAAGCATCTGTTTGTAGGTGAATATGGATTCGGGGTAAGAAAGGAGTTGCATGAGACCAAAGCTATTTTCAATGTTTTCTTCCCTCCCTTTTCCTACACTCGAAAATTTAATAGTCATGGGTGATGAGATTTAAGAAATTATTCAGATAGTGAAGGGAGATGATGATGAAATTTATGAAATGTATGATGAGATAAATGGAATTCATCTGCAGAGCCAGTTGGCATATAAACTTGTACTACTGTAGTAGGCGTGGCACAATGCGTTCACTATGCTGTTTGTAGTAGCTTACCCACACTTGTATTTTTTATTCATTATTAAACCTTCTCCTGCATTACCCCTATTTGATTTAGTGTTTATAACCCTGTAGTCACCTGACCAGAAGTCTTGTTCCTCCTGCCAGCGAACGTCACTAATTCCCACTATACTTGAATTGGTTAAAGTTATTTCCCTTTTTAAATTTTATAACCCACCTGCTTGATTAAGGGATCTGACATTCCAAGCTCCAATCCGCAGAACGCCAGTTTTCTTTCTCCTGATAACGACATCCTCTTGAGTAGTCACCACCCGGAGATCTAAATGGGGGACTATTTTACCTCCGGAATATTTCACCCAAGAGGACACATCATCATTTAACCATACAGTAAAACTGCATGCCCTCGGGAAAAATTACAGCTGTAGTTTCCCCTCGCTTTCAGCCATTTGCAGTACCAGCACAGCAAGGCCGTTTTGGTTATTATTACAAATGGATATTGCAGTAAATTGTCTTCTCGTTTACCCGCAATTAAAAACAATTGTTATCTTTTTCACGAAAAGTTAAATGCATTATTTTTCTCAAGAAAAGTATTCTAAAATACTTCATGAAGTGGTTTCTGCTAAAATTAAATGCAACACACATTTAAGGAAGAAAACATCAAAATGTTTTAATCCAATTTTTAAAAACAAGTTAATTGTACCATTAAAACCAGGGGAAACTACTATATGAAACTCACGTGTTTCTCCTTCATGGTCTATTCTGATGTATGCTTAAACTGTACAATTCTTCATTGTTAACATAATACTGTATGTTCGAGTTGCAAGTTAAATACAAAAATATTACATATGAAGTTGTAATGTTGTATTTAAATTTATGCAAACAGTGTCAAATGAAACACAGTGCACCTAAGAAAGGTATTGTTGTGAAACCAATGGTTAGTTCTGAATTAAACTCAAGGTGTCAATTCATAATGGTGTATCAAGATCATTTAACTGAGATGGCAAATATATCAGATAAACTTTACGTCTGCAGTCAGAGTTTCTCCAGCTATGACCTATGAAAACTAAAAGAGCTGAAGAAGTAGTGCATCATGTTCCTTCAATGTTTTTTAACATTTGGTGCACCAGCAATATTGCACTCAGATAATGGTAGAGAATTTAGTATAACATCTTTCCACATTCCGAATATTTTGGATATTACATTATAAATAGTTTATGGAAAGCCTCTTCGCAGGCACACAACGCTCAGTTGAAAGGGCCAGTCAGGATATACAGAATATGCTAACTGCATGGATGGATGATAACGATACAAATAAATGGTCATATGTAGTGTTCTTGGCAAATTGAACAAAGAATAAACCATACTATGAAGGAACACACCAAAGTCCTTATGAATCCATGTTTGGTGTTAAAACAAAACAAGGCATAGCTTCATCTTTTTTGCCTGGCAAACAAATTGCAAATATTGAAACTAAAGAACTCTTCAAAGAAATTGCCAATACTTCTGAAACCGAAGAACAGCATGAAGAAACTGCTCATAAAAAAAATTTGGAATATTAACATTGTTTTCAGTATGACCACACCTCAAAGAAAAATATTGAAGAGGACCTACAGCCTACAACTTCTTCACATCAAATTCTGAAAAACATGAGTTGATTTCTACAAAAAGAGTGTTGCTTGCACCAGAAGATTGTTTTTGTGAGGTTTGTAACATCTTTGGATGTGAAAGATAGTTTCCTCCAGCTCAAATTGGTGACTATGTACGAATAGAAGTCCCTGATGTCGACCGTTGTTGTATAGATAGCTGAAATGTGTTAGTGGTTGTTGGAGAAGAAGACCCCAACTTCTATAAACTGGCAAATAAGAATGGTACCATCAAGCAGCTTTACACACATAATCAGTTCATAATTTCTAAAGAAAGGTTACTTTCCATAGATAACATTTCTTGAAAAGAAATGTCACTGAGAGAAGCAGCTGCAGCTGCAGCTGCAGCTGCAGCTAATTCGATAAGCGAGGGACAAGGCTATACATGCTGTTACTGAATTGCACAAGAGTCCTTTGCAAAAGAAAGTGTTCCACTTGTAAAAGCGAAGTGTCATAATAATTTAATTATGTGATTCAAATCTTTGTTACAATAAATATTATTTTCTTTTCTCGTGTAGAATGTACAGTGTAAGTAATTTTTTATAACTATTTCTGAAAGGAATGACCAAGAATTTAAAATACTTAGAGGCGAAAAAGTTACGTCACCCTTGTGATGTTTTGTAGTGACCGAATGACAGGGAAGAAAATATAAATCTCCAACATGTTCAATATTCACCATTAGTGCATGGTGAATGTCACACCAGTAAATGTTAAGTCAGAAATAAGGGTATTTAGCAAATATTTTGGACATACACTAAGCGACTATGTGAATGTTGAGAATCTTGACATTCTCCGGTGAAAGTAAAGATTTCAAATTTCATAATCATGTATGTGTTACAGTGAAACACCGAGCTATATAAACTTGACTAATGCAAGGGGGCTTACAAATCCTTTCCTGTCAGCATCTCACACAAAACAGAAACATTGTCCCGAAGTACAAAGAATTTATGATCACAATCCTTGAAAACTTAATTCAAATAATGTTGAGTTCTTTGTGTTGGAAAACTATTAAATGCAACTCCACAACCTTTCCTTCCTCTAATGTAACATCACATGCAAACAATGTGTGGCCAATGGAGGTACTTTATTTTACTTGTTTATTTTCACCTTCAGACATACTATTTCAGAACATGGTTTTGAGGTGTTTTAGTTTTTAGTAAAAAAAAAAAGTATGACGTGTGTTGTCTCAGATTTACATGTGTTATGATTTTGGGGTAACTTGTTGCACTGTGTAGTGGAGAAACAAATACTAACTGATGACTGATTTATTTGTATCCACAATGCATTTTGAAGGTTTAAACCTCAGTGATTGGTAACAATGAGCTTGTTGTTTCATTTGAAAAGAACTGCATAGAAGGTGAGCTGAGCATCTCTTTGAAACCTCTCAGGACTATAAGCCTTATGATAAATAAATAAGAACCATAATTCTCCTCATTTAGGCTCATGCTTTTGTCTGCCGGGATGTTCTTTAATGCAAACAATGATCTTCCTTATTTTGCAAGAAGTGAGAGACACACAGCCACACATTTTCCTAAATTTCTTCATTTAAGCGTATCATTATGGATCCTTTGTTTGCATTTTCACCACCAAAAATTGTTCTAGCTTCTCTATCAGAGACATCTTTAGTCCAAAACCCATATTGGTAATAATCATGGTGTCCCAAAAAATTTATGCTTGTCTCTTCCTGATCACTTTCTCAGCTCAAATTCAGAGTGAAGGGTAAAGGGAAATTGGAGCATGAATGCTTTTTAGTGGTTTGCCATATTGCAGCACTCCTAACTAAGGAGATTAATTTTTCATTTATTCCTGAAATTTCCTTATAGATTAATGAAGTATTTTGTCTTATGGTCATATCTAACAAATCAGATCCCCCCGCACTCTGTGACAAAATCCTGGCTATGTCATTGCTTGACAGTACATTGGAAATACTTTCACGTGGTAGGAAAAACAGTGCAAAGGTCCATTTTGCAGTCTGACTCGCTGGTACTGCAATTTTCTCGCAGAAACCATTTGGGTTTTGGTGTCAGACATTACTCAACCAAAGTCTTGGAGCCATATGTGTGTGTGTTTTCTTCAGGCTTACTGTTTTTAATCGACATGGGATTGGACATTAGCATTCTGCTGGCCATTTACTCTCCTGATGCTAAGTCACTGTCACCTCCAGCAACATCACAGAGGCTGTTTGTCAGTGTCAATGTTTTACTGCAGCTGGTAGTACAGTGAGTAGTTGTATATGATGTGTGTAATGTAGAGCATCGATTGGTCCTCTGTGGTAGGTGCTGTAAATGGCTGTCACAATTTGTTGCACCTAAACCAGATTGTGTTTGGCATTTGAGAACGAAAACAATTTCAGCACTTCATAGGTTTTAACCAAAATGTCTTTGAAACCAGCAGATTTCTGCACTAGGTAGCTGATAACTGTAAGACTGGGGTTCAAGGGCATGGTGTTTACACATGACATCTGCAGCCACAGTTCATAGTTGCACTGTCTCTAGATGCTTAGCTATCTTCTTGATGGTGCCATGGAGACTTTTCTGCTGCCTGATGACCATAGATCATACCCTAGAATCTCTAAAGTTTCAACTCATTGGACTAGTCCAGCATGGGTCACTTCTCTCCAGCAGGAATGATGGTTGTCACAGTGGCCACCATGATGAGTTGTGTGTGGTGTGCCCTCTGTATGCAACTTGCATAATGGCTATCCTTCATGAGCAATTGATGCCAGTAATTTTCATAGAAAAGTGTCTGAAATAAATTAATGTTAGCTGAATGCATGGTAGCTGTTATTGTTGCCAGATGTGTAATCTGTCTCAAGAATTCATATGGTGTCTTGTCACCACTCCTCTTGTCGGTAAGGGATCTGAGTGAGCATTTGATCCATTAGTTTTGTGCAATGTGAGATCAACATGCCTACAATACTCTCAAAATGGCGCTGAAGAGGGTGGGAGGGGGTGGGGGGATAGGATACTATCAGACACTACTAATCAGTAACCTAAATCAACATGTGACTTCTTTAAAGTGAATTGTTGTGGTCTCAGATTTTTTTGTTGGGCAACTACAAACAACAGTGATGGCCTCCAATTGTAAATATGATACAAATGCAACAGACATTCCACCCATCAGATCCTGTCGTCATCTTGCATGTAGATGGAGGGACTGGAACCAGTAGCATGTTAATGTTGAGTTTGTCACTGAAGCATGGTTGTGCAGTTACAGTGATGCAACCAATGGTATAACAGGTGTGGATCTTATGATGCTGTTTGGAATTGGTTTGATGGATGGTACCATGTCCATCTTCTGTATTTCAACTGCACCACACATGACATTAAACACAAGATTGAATAACGTACTGCATACCATTGATTGTACAACCTCAATTTGCCCATAACAGAATGTATCTGCATTCTCATGTATAGGTTATTTGCATTGATTTGCACAGTTTCTTGTTCAGGGGTCACCAATTATTTAGAAACACCAATTACTGATTTATGTGTTTTATACATGTGATTTTTGGCTGTGTGTGATAAAAGTGAACACTATCATACTACCATCTAATGCTCTTTGATTTAGCTGTTCTCGTTAGCTTGACAATATTTTTGCATCTCCAACTTAAACAATGCAATTGTTATTGTGACAATCAACTAATTCATACATGTCTTAATTTAATGGGATCTAGCAAACTATATAATATGAAAAGAGAAACACTTGTTCAGAAAATTCAGAAACACATAGGAGGAGGAGAAGAAAAGAACTCCCCAAAATCTTCTTAACCCTCAGTATTGCAAATGCTGTTAACATTCCTGTGTGTCTAAGAAGATGGCTAACTAGTAGAGAAAAAATTTCGGAAATTGCAGTCTGTCATGTCATTACTTCAATAGTGCAGTGAAAAATCTTACTTGTACAAGAGATGCACATCCAGCTTGCTTAGGATGAAAGCTTATGTTGATTACTATATGTAGCTTGATTGACAACAGAAATATTTGTAAGCTAAAAAAAGGACAAAATCTTTTATGGTATGTGCAAAGTGATGAGCATAGGATATTCCATGCCAAACTATTCTAATCCTTTACTCTTTTATCACCTTATGAGTATTAACAACCATTTTTGTTCCACGATTTAACACACACTTCATAATGACCTTATCTCCTTACCTTAAATACTCCTCCTGTGTCCATTTATATCTTACATTGTACCCAATATATTCACCCACTTATTTTTTGTAAATAGCCTCAAGACTACCTCTTTTCCTTCTCTGTGTGTGGCTTTCCCATTTCTTTGACACTATTTGTCCAGTTGTCATCTCCTGTTACATACCTGGCTGCCTTTTGTTGTGCTCCTTGCCTTTCAAAGGTATCTTTTTGCATAATCCCATATCTCTGCAGCATACTCAAAATGTGACCTTACAAGCTACATTCTGTAACCTTGTCGACATGTGTAAGAGACATCCATGGTTTGTTTGCTGCCTCACCTATATGCAGACCCCAGTGAAGCTTCTCAGCATTCATTCTCTAGATTAGATTAGATTAGATTAATACTTGTTCCATAGATCATGAATACGACACTTCGTAATGATGTGGAACGTGTCAGGTTAATAAAAGATGTCTGTACAAGAAAATCATTAGTGTCATGCAATATTTTGTGTAATGTAATAAGGTTTTTTTTTTTTTACTTTATATCTAAAAATTCAGCCAATGAGTAGAAGGAGTTGTCATCTAGAAATTCTTTTAATTTATTTTTAAATGTTAGTTGGCTATCTGTCAGGCTTTTGATGCTGTTTGGTAGGTGCCCAAAGACTTTTGTGGCAGCATAATTTACCCCTTTCTGTGCCAAAGTCAGATTTAACCCTGCATAGTGAAGATCATCCTTTCTCCTGGTGTTATAGGTATGCACACTGCTATTACTTTTGAATTGGGTTGGATTATTATCAACAAATTTCATAAGGGAATATATATACTGTGAGGTTACTGTGAGGATCCCTAGATCCTTAAATAGATGTCTGCAGGATGACCGTGGGTGGGCTCCAGCAATTATTCTGATTACACGTTTTTGTGCAATGAATACTTTTCTACTCAACGATGAATTACCCCAGAATATGATGCCATACGAAAGCAGTGAATGAAAGTAGGCATAGAAAGCTAATTTACTGAGATTCTTATCACCAAAATTTGCAATAACCCTAATAGCATACGTAGCTGAACTCAGACGTTTCAGCAGACCATCAATGTGTTGCTTCCAGTTTAACCTCTCATCAATGGACACACCTAAAAATTTTGAAAATTCTACCTTAGCTACAGACTTCTGTTCAAATTCTATATTTATTACTGGAGTTTTGCCATTTACTGTACAGAACTGTATATACTGTGTTTTATCAAAATTTAAAGAGAGTCCGTTTGCTGAGAACCACTTAATAATTTTGTGAAAAACATCATTTACAATTACATCACTTAGTTCTTGGTTTTTGGATGTTATTACTATACTTGTATCATCAGCAAAAAGAACTAACTTTGCATCTTCATCAATGTGGAATGGTAAGTCATTAATGTATATCAAGAACAGTAAAGGACCTAAGACCGAACCCTGTGGGACCCCGTGCTTGATAGCACCCCAGTTTGAGGAATCAGCTGTTTTAACATTACACGAACCACTTATTTCAACTTTCTGCATTCTTCCAGTTAAGTATGAATTAAACCATTTGTGCACTGCCCCACTCAAACCATAATGATTTAGCTTATCTAAAAGAATTCCATGATTTACACAATCAAAGGCCTTTGAGAGATCACAAAAAATACCAATGGGTGATGTCCGGTTATTCAGAGCATTTAATATTTGATCAGTGAAAGCATATATAGCATTTTCTGTTGAAAAGCCTTTCTGAAAACCAAACTGACATTTTGTTAGTACTTTATTTTTACAAATATGGGAGGCTACTCTTGAATACATTACTTTCTCAAAAATTTTTGATAGAGCTGTCAGAAGAGAGATTGGGCGGTAGTTGTTGACATCCGACATATCCCCCTTTTTATGCAATGGTTTTACAATGGCATATTTCAGTCTATCAGGGAAAACACCCTGCTCCAAAGAGCTATTACATACGTGGCTGAGAATTCTACTTATCTGTGGGGAACAAGCTTTAAGTACTTTGCTGGAAATGCCATCAATTCCGTAAGAGCTTTTACTTTTCAGTGAGTTTATTATTTTACTGATTTCAGAGGGAGAGGTTGGTGGAATTACAGCTGTTTCAAACTGTGCAGGTATGGCCTCTTCTATTAATAGCCTTGCCTCTTCTAGTGAAGATCTAGATCCTATTTTCTCCACAACATTTAAAAAATGATTATTCAAAATATTTTCAATTTCTGATTGTTTGTTAGTGCACTTGTCATTCAATTTTATTGCACTAAAGTCTTCCTGTGCTCTTGGTTGCCCTGTTTCCCTTTCAATAATATTCCAAATTGCTTTAATTTTATTATCAGAGTTACTGATCTCAGACATGATACACATGCTTCTGGACTTTTTAATAACTTTTCTTAGTACCGCACAATAGTTTTTATAATATTGAACAATTTCGGGGTCAGTACTCCATCTTGCTGTTAGATACAGTTCTCTTTTGCGGTTGCAAGATATTCTTATTCCTTTAGTTAGCCAAGGTTTATTATATGTTTTCTTGGAATTATGTTTAACTATTTTCTTGGGAAAACAATTTTCAAATACCCTTAAAAATGTATTGTGAAATAAGTTATATTTCAAGTTTGCATCGGGTTCCTTATACACTTCATCCCAGTCTAGCTGCTGTAGGCTTTCCCTAAAGTTTGCAATATTTATATTGTTAATTGAACGCACTGCTTTGAAAGTCTGATTTATTATACTGCATGGAGCTATGTCATGTACTGTAACAAGCTGTGCACTATGATCTGAAAGACCATTCTCAACAGGATAAGCATTTATGTCCTTAAACTTATCTTGGTCTATAAAAAAGTTATCTATCAATGTACTGCTGTTCTTTGTTATCCGAGTAGGAAAATCAATGACGGAGCTCAAATTGAAAGAACTGAGTAATACTAAAAGGTCATTCTTCCTATTACACTCTTTCAGGGAATCAACATTGAAATCCCCACAAATGATAATTTGCTTCCCCCTGTCTGACAGATAGCACAACAAAGCATCCAAGTTTTCCAGAAATAGCTGGAAATTCCCTGAGGGGGACCTATACACTGTTACAATTATGAAAGTGCCATCCTTTAGTTTAAGTTCAGTGGCACATGCTTCCATATGTTGCTCTACACAAAATTTTTTAGTTTCTAAATTTTTTGCACTGTGGAAGCTTTTGACATATATGGCAACTCCTCCTCTCATCATATTATCTCTACTTACATGTGCAGCTAATTTGTACCCTTTGATGCTAACCTTTTGCATATCAGTGACAATGTGATGCTCAGACAGGCATAGTACATCTATTACATTCTCAGTTTCTATATCTTCTAAACAAAGCAGAAGCTCATCAATTTTATTGTTCAATCCCCCAATATTTTGATGAAATATACTAACATTTTTCATTTTACTTTTGCAACTATCTTGAACTTTTTTGACATCTTTAGTACTTGCATGGCTGAGTTTCCCACTGGACACTGATCTTACACTAAAAAAGAGTTTCCACCATGAGATGTAGTTCCTCCCCCCTTTAAATTTCCTGCTATCAGCCCAGCCAGTTTACCCTTCCCTTTCCTGTTGAGGTGTAGGCCATGTCTAGTATAGTCCCACCTACAGAGTGAATCAACACGAACCACACCAATGTGTGACCCCGCACCAGATCCAAGTAGCCGTTCCAACTCCAAATTAACTCTCCTGACAGAAGAGGTCAAATGAGGTCGGTCGTGGCGTTCCAGAACCGACACAAACCCAACACTGGTATGATTCGATGCCTCACCCAGCTATCAGCATAGCTGTCCTGCTGTGATATAATCTGTTTCCAGTTAATCACAAATAACAGAACTGATGACTGTACACCTATTTTATGCTAATGCTATCTCCTCTGCATGTCCCAAAAATATCATTCCCTCTGTATTGTCAGTGACTTAGAAAAATTCAAGCTGATGCAGAAGGACTTTGGTGTTTTTCATTTACTTATCTAGTATTACATCATTACTGAAAAGTATTAATTCAGATCCTCTTCTTTCAAAAATATCATACACAAAACAGTATATGTTCCCTCATAGAAATAGGTCATGGAAAAGAGACGGCAACTTGGCTATATAACCATTGATCTCTCAAAAGCTTTTAATATGGTAAATCACATTATGCTATTAATTAAGCTGTGAGGACTGGGACTGATGCAAGACTGATTTTTCTGTTATACAGCTCACTAATCACTTATGATCAATCCCAATGAAAACCAGTTACCCATGACTTGTCTTGAGTAGGGTTCACATGCAATATAGTACTTTAGTTCAAGAAATGATTTATTCCAGTAGCATACTTTTAATACACATTCCTACACTATCACCCTATTTTCTATGAAATGTATGTCAAATCAAATGCAAGATTCAGATGGTTCCAGAATTGAAATATTTTCTGCTATTAGGAAAAAAATCGTATTTTTGTTTTCCATTCTGACTCGAGATATTTCTGAATTGTGGCCTTCAGTAGTTAATGGTAGTAATTGTGTTGTACAGACACATGACTTGTTGAGAAGTCAAAACTGAAAGCAGAATATTACAAGGAAACTTTTTTGACAGGTAATCTGATAACTAGTATCATTTTATCTTTCTTTTTAAACAGATAATCTTATGAGGATTTGCTAAGAAGTCAAAAATATTTGTGTGACCTAATGCTAAATTTAGTTTGCATTACAGTCACAGTCTGAATTCCCCAAAGGCAGCATGACTAGTGTAAGCGCTCTTTTGTCTCACTGTGAAACTTGTTCCATAACTTTAAAAATTCTCATACCTTGTGCAGATGAGGGAAGAACAATTGCACATGTTCTTATACAATAATACTAGATTGAACTGTAAAATGTGATTATTAAGAAGTTACTAATAATTGTTTCACAAAGACTCACCGGAGGCCGAGTTTTATCAAAAGCACCCATGGCTATCTTGTCCTCCTCGCTGAGGGAGCTGGATTCATTTTCTTTTGGTACTCTTACATCTTCAAATGTTATACCTCTGGTATCAGAACAGCGTTGACCCATATTAATTTCCTGTTAATGAACAAAGCACAATGCAATTGTTTATATATTTATATAATTTATCAACAGTTTTAAAAGAAATACCTCTTTTATTCAAAGTACACTCACTGTTGGTGATTATAATTGCATGATAACAAATAATGAAATTTTACTTATTGTGCATTTACAGTTTAGAAGTAAGAACACATGATTAAATTAGTAGGTGCTTTGGGGGTATACAGGGCACAAAATCTAGCATACAGAACTGCCGCCTCTGGCAACATACACATAGCATATGTGATGCTTTTCAAGAGGACAGAACAGTGGTAGGTCTTGACCTTGTCAAAGGAACAATGCCAGTGTTTGCATAAAACGATTTATACAAACCTAAATCATGATGACTGTACAGTACAATCTTCATTCTACTGAATATGAGGAAAATGTCTTAACAACCACCCTGCCTCGGTCAGTTGGTCACTTTTATATCAAACATTATCTTGAGCAAATTATATATAATGGAATGGATGTTATACAAAAGTAGATTTTTACCAGTTCTTCACATCTCTACATTATCATTGCACATGCTATTGACACTTACTAGTAATTCCATGACCACAAACATAGCGTACGGGGGAGATGTTTCATCAATTTGCAAGGGACTGTAGCACAGCATGAGATGGTGTACTCACGTGAATGAAAAGTCACTAGCATCACATAGATCTTAGCACATGCTTTTCTCTTAAGAGAATTAGAGTAGTGGTTAATAATGAAAGAGGGCACAACACAATCACAACATGTCACATTAACACACATCATCATCCATAGTTCTAAGTAATATTTTAGCTGCGTTTTTAAATACAAGTGTTTTACTACCAATAATGTGTCTCATCTTCTTTGGAAATTTACTATACAGTTTTATTCCCTAATGGAAAAATTTGATAAGTTTAAGGCCACATTTATGCACTTTTGAAATAGCTTTTCCCAAGAAAAGATCGTTTTCTGAACGGAGTTAAATGTAGAACACTCACATCAGAAAAGGGATAAAGGTATCGTGCAGAAATAAGAGAAGGTTGTACGAGTACTCCAAGCAAAATATTAGTCCTAATTCTATTGCCTGTTTCAAAAGATTCAAAAGGAATATTAACACACATTATTTCAGAACAAAAAGGAAAGAAAATTACAAACTAGTGTGCAGTTCCAAAAATGAAACAAATTTGAGGTTACTTATTCATAATCAGCTCTGTATTACTAAGATGATAATGGGTTCAAGGTTAAAGCAACCTGGCAATTTATGTGATTAACAATAAACTGACAGTAGACAAGTAGCTAAGCTGTCAATCATTCTCTCTCAAATATAGTGCCGTAGTTGATAGATACATATCATGGCACACGGTCAGACAGAAGTCAGATCAAAAACAATATTGCAAATACTTTTACAAGTGTTGAACCCCCCAGGGGGCTCGCGGTCCTTTCGTGAGTACGTGCGTGGCGAGCACGGGGCCCCGAGCTATTGCAGCCTTCCTTCTTTTTCCGGGCTGCATTTCCTTTCCCTTCCCCTCCTTTCCTGTCCGTCATCCTTCCCTCCGACCTCTCCTCTCCCTCTCTTGGTGTCCCTACTTATGGTATCCCTCCTTATGTTGGCCCTGCTATTCTCCTGGTTCTGTTGACCTTGCAATTCGGCCTTGTTCTGTAATTCCTTCATCCTTTTGGTATTCTCTGGTCCCCTCTGGGGTTTGACCTCCATCACTAAATTTTCTTCCGTAGTGTGAGCCATTTGGGGAAGAGCACCTTACCTAGTGTCTCCGGCGTGTGCCATCATCATTGATTCCAGCGTTTCCTTTACGTTGTTGTTTGACGCTAGGGTCCATAGCCAGCACGGTAGCCAGCCCGTGTGGTGGGGTCACCATGTACCCTTTTGGTTGAGCCCCCTGAAAACACAGGGATCACACGTCTGATACCTGAGCTGTGACCTCCTCATGTAAGCCTAGGAGTGGTTGCTTGTCGTCCTGGAGCATCGGAACTCCCAGCAATGGCCGCCGTGCCAGACGGCCCTTGCTGTGGCTGGGTGGCGCCCATGAGGAGAGCCCCTGATCGGAGTGGGTGGTATTAGGGCGGACACTATGCTCATGAAACGCATAAGAGTCCACAACTCTGGCCGTTCTCCGGCCGTCTCTTTGACTGGAAAAGATTCTTCACGTGCTGCTTCCTCTGCCCCTTCCGCCTTCCCTTCCGTGGCTACCCCCTGGGAGAAGGGCCAGGCTCGTCGGCTGGGGGCAAAACCTTTCCCTCACTATCTGGTTTGCGCCAGAACTGATGGGGATACTTTTACTCATACGAAACCTATGTTTTTTGTTGAACACATCGAAGACAAGTTTGGCGAGGTGGACTCTATCAGCAAGATGCGGTCTGGGTCGCTGTTGATTAAAACTGCTTCAGCTACCCAGTCTGCAGCTCTCCTTGCCTGTACCCATCTTGGTACGATTCCTGTGTCAATTACCCCACACCAGTCCTTGAACATGGTGCAAGGTGTAATTTTCCATAGAGACCTCCTCCTTCAATCTGATGAGGAACTTCGGGACAATCTAAGCCGGCGGGGGGTTCACTTTGTTCGGCGGGTTCAGAGGGGTCCGAAGGAAAACCGCGTTGACACTGGTGCCTTTATCTTGGCCTTTGAAGGGGACACCCTCCCTGAGAAGGTCAAGATTATGGTCTATCGGTGTGACGTGAAGCCATACATCCCACCACCTATGCGATGTTTCAAGTGTTTGCGTTTTGGCCACATGTCTTCGCGCTGTTCGCAGGCCCCCCTCTGTGGTGACTGTGGACATCCGTTCCATGAGGGAAGTCCCTGTGTTCCCCCTCCTGTGTGCGTAAATTGTCGTGGGAATCATTCTTCACGGTCACTGGATTGCCCAGTGTATCAGAAAGAGAAAAAGATACAGGAGTATAAGACTCTTGATCGTCTCACCTATACCGAGGCCCGTAAAAAGTATACACGCCTTCATCCAGTGACCCTGACAACTAGTTATGCTTCAGTAGTATCTTCAACCCCTCCTCCTCATTCCTTACCCCAGTCCCGAACCCCTTTCCTCCCCCCTCCCCCTGCGGTTCCCACACCATCCCCTCCGGGCACCGCTTCCTCTCCCCGGCTGGAGAAGTGTCCTGCTTCTTCGGCGTCTGCCGGTCATGGGCGCCCCTCGCGGGATCCCCCTTCCCGGCACCTTCCAGGCCAAAGGTCTGCTGCCACGCGGCCACCACGAGAACCACGGTCTGCGGGCCCCCAGATCGCCCGCTCTCTTTCTGTTCCCGATCTTGCTGTGGCTGGCTCCATTTTGTTGCACAGCCCTCCACGATCCCAAACAGAAAGAAAGAAGAAGCACAAGTCCCGGGACAAGGAGTCTCTGGTGTCGCCAGAGGTCTCGTCCCCATCTTCACAACCTGACTCTGACTCTGACCTGTTATTCATGGATGTCGCCCCCTCCTTGTCGGTGACGGGTGGTGACCCACCGGCATGACTGCAACTCCGGTAGGTGACGGTAATAGCCATTACAGTTCCATTGGATAGCCAAAGAACGATGAGTCAATTTGGGGGTGAACAGGCTAATGTCAATCCCTTCTTTCGTTTTACTCTGCGGCTTGTGTGGTTCTCCAAGAAACTCATTTTACTGGTGGTCACTCACCAACCCTCCGTGGCTTCCGTGCTTTCTGTCGAAATCGGGTCGGCCCCCTACGGGCGTCTGGCGGAGTTTGCACGTTGGTCCGAACGGACATTGCCAGCACGTGGATTCCTCTCCAAACTACATTGGAAGCAGTTGCTGTTAGGATCCACCTGGACTCTGGGGTCACAATTTGCAATCTGTATCTCCCTCCTGACAGAACTCCTACACCTGCCTCCTTAAGTGCCCTCCTTCAGCAACTTCCTCCTCCCTTCCTTATACTTGGCGATTTTAATGCACATCATCCCTTGTGGGGCAGTGCATTTCCATCTAGTCGGGGTCATCTCATTGACCAGTTTATTACCGACCACGACTTGTGCCTTCTTAACGATGGCTCCCCTACCCATTTCAGTGCCGGTCATGGTAGCTTTTCTGCCATTGATCTTTCTCTCTCTTCTCCCTCCCTCCCTCCTCCCTTCCCTAAAATGGTCACCGCACGACGACCTTTGCGATAGTGACCACTTCCCGTTGATTCTCTCGCTCCCTTCCCGCTCCCCCATGGACAGATCACCTCGTTGGTCCTTCCAACGTGCCAATTGGCCTCTGTATACTGCACAGGTCGTTTTTTGTCCCTCATTGTCGGATGGTATTGATGATGTCATACGTGACATGTCTGACGCGATTGTTCACGCTGCTAGCCTTGCTATCCCGCGCTCATCTGGACCATTTCGCCGCCGGCAGGTCCCTTGGTGGAGTTCGGACATTGCCGTTGCCATCCGTGATCGCCGTCGAGCTTTGCAACACCTTAAGAGGCATCCATCCGTTGCCAATCTTATTACCTTTAAACGCCTTCGCGCAAAAGCCCGTTACTTAAAGCGTTCCCAACACATCCGTTTGCTCCGTTTGATTGTTTCTTCCCTCGGTTCTGCTGTCCCTCTGTCGCGGGTATGGGCTACACTTCGCTCTCTCCAAGGTTGCCATCGGCAGTCTACCCTCCCGGGTCTTCACCTCCCGGATGGCCTTTGCACGGACCCGTTGATTCTCGCGGAACACCTTGCGACCCATTTTGCAACAGCGTCGGCATCAGCCTCCTATCCGGCTGCTTTCCTTCCCCAGAAACAGCGGGCCGAAGCTTCCGCCTTATGTTTTACCCCCAGCCAGTCAGAATCATACGACGACGCTTTTACTGAATGGGAACTTCTTTCCGCACTCTCCTCTTCTCATGATACGGCCCCTGGCCCAGACTCCATTCATAACCAACTGCTTCAACATCTCAGTGCTCCACAACAGCGACATCTTCTCCGGGTATTAAACCGTATTTGGCTCCAGGGTGACTTCCCTTCTCAATGGAGGGATAGCATCGTGGTTCCCGTCATTAAGCCCGGTAAGAACCCCCTGTTCGTCGACAGCTATCGGCCAATTAGTCTGACGAACGTTGTTTGTAAGTTACTTGAACGGATGGTAGCCCGTCGGCTCACTTGGGTCCTCGAATCTCGGCGTCTGTTGTCCCCTTACCAGTGTGGCTTCCGAGAGGGACGGTCTCCGATCGATCATTTACTTCGCTTGGAATCCGCAGTTCGGCAGGCCTTTTCCCAGCGCCGCCATTTGGTTGCTGTATTTTTCGACCTTCGCAAGGCCTATGATACGGCTTGGCGCCATCATATCTTACTTACACTTCATGAGTGGGGTTTTCGGGGCCCACTCCCGATTTTTATCCGCCAGTTCTTGTTTCATCGTTCGTTTAGGGTTAGGGTTGGTACAGTTTTAAGTTCTCCGCGAACCCAGGAGAATGGCATCCCTCAGGGTTCCGTATTGAGTGTACTTCTGTTCCTCATTGCTATAGATGGACTTGTGGCCTCCGTCGGTCCTTTGGTCACTCCTGCTCTGTATGTGGATGATTTCTGCATTTGGGTTAGTTCCTCTTCGATGGCCGCTGCAGAGCGGCAGCTCCAGGGTGCTATACGGCGTGCCTCTGCATGGACCATCTCACACGGATTTCAGTTTTCTCCTTTAAAATCGCGAGTGGTCCACTTTTGTCGCCGTGTGACAGTCCACCCCGATCCAGAGCTCTATCTCAATGCACAACGATTACCTGTGGTCCCACAGTTTCGTTTCCTTGGCCTTCTTTTCGACAACAAGCTCACTTGGCTGCCTCATATCAGACGCCTGAAGATAGGATGTTTCCGTAAACTAAACGTCCTTCGCTTCCTTGCCCACACCTCTTGGGGTGCTGACCGTTCCACTCTCCTCCACCTTTATCGGGCCTTAGTGTTGTCTCGCTTGGACTATGGTTGTCAAGTTTACGGTTCACCTGCCCCTTCTACATTGCGCCTCTTGGATCCGGTCCACCATCGTGGTATCCGTTTGGCCATCGGTGCCTTCCCGACTAGCCCTGTTGATAGTCTCCTGGTTGAGGCTGGGATCCCCCCCCCCTTTCCGTTCGGCGCTCCCAGCTTCTGGTTTCGTATGCAATCGCTGTCCGTTCCTCTCCCACTCATCCTTCCTATTCTATCCTGTTCCCTGCCCAAGGAAGTCGCCCACCTGACTCCCGTCCTCGGGCGGGTTTACCGGTTGGGCTCCGCCTAGCGTCTCTTCGCCGTGATTTTCAGCTTCCTTCCTTTTCCTGTATCCCACGGTCCCTCCCCAACACACCTCCTTGGTTAGTTCCTCGGCCCCGAGTTCGGATGGATCTCTGACGAGGTCCGAAAGATTCCGTTCCCCCGATGGTGTTCCGTTGTTTTTTCCGCCGCATTTTATCTGAGTTTCGGGATGCTGTTGTTTTTTACACTGATGGCTCTAAATCTGCTGATCGTGTGGGCTATGCCTTCACCTCCTCTGTAGGCATGGAAAATCATCTCCTGCCAAATGCATGTGGGGTGTTCACTGCGGAATTGATGGCGGTCTCCCGGGCCCTGGCCTTTATTAAACAGTCCAAGCTCAATCGCGTTTTGTTATGTACAGACTCAATGAGTGGCCTTCAGGCACTTGACCAGTGTTTCTCCCGTCATCCCTTGGTCTCCTCCATCCATGACCATCTCGCTGATCTCCACCATGCTGCTTGTTCTGTTAGCTTCCTTTGGGTCCCTGGCCATGTGGGCATCCAAGGAAATGAGCTTGCTGATCGTTTGGCTGGGGGAGCAGTCACTTATCCCCCATTCCCTGTCACCCCTCCTGTGGCGGATTTACGGCTTCATCTCAAATCCCACTTTGCACAATCATGGGCCACATCCTGGGAGGCTACCTCCTTGTCTAATAAACTTCGTGCGATTAAGGTGACACCTGTCCCATGGCGTTCTTCCTTACGCCTCTCGCGAAAGGACTCAACCACCCTCTGTCGTCTTCGCATCGGCCATACCAGGCTGACCCATGGTTTTCTTTTGCGTGGTGAGCCACCCCCACTTTGTGGTTGTGGAGCTTTCCAGTCAGTGGCCCACATTTTGGTGGAATGCCCCTTCTTTTAGCTCTGCGTACTAAGTACAGACTTCCCTGCACTTTACCCTTAATATTAGCAGACGATTCCCGGATGGTTGAACTGGTTCTCAGTTTCCTCCGTGAAAGTGGTTTTTATTCTCAGTTTTAAGGATTTTCATCTCCCTCTGGAGTAGGGGCAGGGCGGTGAGGGTTGGGATGTCTCCCACTGTAGGCTGTGCTTGGAGATTGCTGACTCCCCTCCCTGGCCATGTTCCTTCTTTATTCCCTTTTACTGTTTTTATCGCCTTTTAGGTTTGTTTAATCCCTTCTACAATCCGCCCTTTTACACTCTGGCGGTTGAACGCTTTTAAATAGCATGTGGTCTTGCTTGTACTGCATCACAGGTGGGATATTTCCTCTCTTGAGGTTGCCCATTTACTGACTTCCCTCCTTGTGTTTTTATCATTGACGACACAACTGCACTTATTTAGCCTTTTACCTTTTACCTTTTACCTTTTATCGTTTTTGACTCTTCTGAGCTGTCCCTCTGTCGGAACTGACCGCCTTTGTAACAAGGGACTGATGACCTTGCTGTTTGGTCCCTTCAACCCCAATCAACCAACCAACCAAGTGTTGAAAATTCCTCAGGTGTCATTGAATACATGGATAAAGGACTGCCTAATAAAAATTTAGTGAGTGCTGATGAGATACCAGATGATATCATTTGAGGGTTGTGTATTTTCAGTGTCTATCAGTGGCTCCACAATAAATGTTGCACTAGCTTTTATGATACGTTATGCAGTTTTTAGGCTATTAGTAAAGTTAACACTCCTGCATAAGAAGGGTTCAAAATGTTAAAACAAACTGTCTTATAATTAGCAGTTTGTCGAGCTTCAGCAAAAAATGTTTCTTAGAAGGTTAAAGAAAGGCAGATAAAGGACTCAAAAAGGCAAACATTGGTTGGATTGACTTGCCAGCCCTGAAACCATTTTGTAAGTGAAATATTAACAGCAGTAGATGATACACAATATGTATCACTAACATTCTAATTAAAGTATATAGTGAGGAAAATGCAACATTGGTTATGCATTGCTTAGCACAGTGGATCTAGGTAGATACCTGTTTTCACAATTGATGATAAAGCTAACTTCCACACCATACAAAATCTCCATACTGCAAAACCTGTTATAGCTTTTTCAAAATTTGAGTTACAGCAAAATTTCAGGCATTTTTACTCAGATTTGAGATAAATGTATTCAAGAGGATTTGAAGTGGAAAGTGCACCTCAGCAATCTAAATTAAAAACTGAATACAATTACGTATGCTGTTAGTTCTCTCATAATACAAGATGCTCATTGTTGTTGATATGTACCATATAAATATAGTCTCTACTGTTGCATGGAATAATTTTTTGGGGAATTCCACAAGTTTTTAAAAAACAGTTTTATGCCTACATCAGTACTCCACAATCCACCTGACAATTTGTGGCAGATGGCGCTTCTGGTACCACTAACTGATTTCCCCATCCCTGTTCCACTAACAAATGGCATGTAGGAAGTGAAAATATTTTAAAAAATTAGAACTGATATACAAGCTTATCAACAATCACATCATTTACATGGTAGGAAGTCACCCAGAACCCTGGCTCAGGGGAGACTTACCAAATGGGATGAGAAGAAAAGAAACAGTAGGAAAAGCAGACCCCAGACAGCATTGTTTCATGTGGTCATTCTACTAAAGGTCACTCTGGTCAGTTACTCCTTGACATTTTATGGTAGATGCTGTTTCCAGCAATTTGTCATCAATAGTGTAGTTGTACAGTAGAGGATTCTTTTCTTATGTACGTGCAATATGTTAGATTGGTTTGAAAAATGTCTGACCTACATATGATGAATATTCATTCATGGCTGATACTCCCTGCATTAATCTTAGAGCGCATCTGACCCTTACAACTAAATAATTTATGTACAGTTGTCTATAAAAAAGTAGCAATGCCAGAAGACACATTGATTTATTTAGAGAGATCATGCAATGTAGATAGTAATGGTCCTATCGTACTTCCTTGGGATGTTCCAGAAGATACTCTTAATGGAACAAAATGGACAGATGTAAAGGTGACATGTTGAGTTCTGTGTGCAAGGGAATCCTGATTCACGTCACAAATCTGGTCCAATACTTGGTAAGATTGTATTTTTTTCATTACATGGAATGCAGGGACTGTCTGCGGAACAACACCAACTCAGGCAGCACAGGCCGTGACCAGAGGGCGCTGCCGAATTCTCGCGTGCCTTCTGGACTTTACTTGCGGCAACTACTGTCCGTCACGCGCCATGCCGATGTGTGCCTCCCGCGATCTTTCTGGTGGCTACTGCAATGACCTCCCAAGCAGCAACCTTCAATGCTAGATGCCTTTAATAGGTTCCACAACGAAACATTGTCTCGAAATTTGAAAGAAAATCCGAAGAAATTCTGGTCGTATGTAAAGTACACAAGTGGCAAGACGCAGTCAATACCTTCGCTGCGCAGTGCCGATGGTACTGTTACCGACGACTGTGCCGCTAAAGCGGAGTTATTGAATGCAGTTTTCCAAAATTCAAATTCTGGAATATTCCATTCATCTTCCCTGGAGAAGGAAACACGAACAGCTGCTAGCATGAGTTTCTCAGAAGTTCCCCGTATCAAGATACCTTAGGGATTGAGCAGCAACTCAAATTGCAAGTCTTCAGGTCCAGATTGTATACCGATTAGGTTCCTTTCAGATTACGCTGATACAATAGCTCCCTACTTAGCAATCATATACAACCGCTCGCTCACCGATAGGTCTGTACCTACAGATTAGAAAATTGCACAGGTCGCACCAGTGTTTACTCCTACTACCCTTCTTAATCTATCGAACTACAGACCTATATCATTAACGTCGGTTTGCAGAAAGCTTTTGACACCGTTCCTCACAAGCGACTTCTAATCAAGCTGCCGGCCTATGGGGTTTCGTCTCAGTTGTGTGACTGGATTCGTGATTTCCTGTCCGGAAGGTCACAGTTTGTAGTAATAGACGGCAAATCATCGAGTACAACTGAAGTCATATCAAGTGTTCCCCAGGGTAGCGTCCTGGGACCTCTGCTGTTCCTGATCTATAGAAATGACCTGGGTCACAATCTGAGCAGTTCTCTTAGGTTGTTCGCAGATGATACTGGTCTTCGGATAACCTTACTAGATGGTAAATTACAGCATCAGTTACAGCAATCTTTCCTAAATCGCTTTGCATGGTGTGGCAGTTGACGCTAAATAACGAAAAGTGTGAGGTGATCCACATGAGTTCCAAAAGAAATCCGTTGACAGTTTTAATTGTTGCATCTTCTATTTATCGAGTAATCAAATTCCAAGGCTGTCAATTCAGTGTCCTGCCAATGGAACGCAACCTTTGGTTCGCCTTCCCCACAATATTATCTACATGGTCTTTCCAACTGAAGCTGTTCGTAATTTTTACACCCAGGTACTTAGTCCAAGTCCACTAAAGTTTCGCAGGAGAGCTTCTGTAAAGTTTACTTCTGCCAGTATCTCCATCTCCTACCTTCTAAAGCTGTGAGTACCGGGCGTGAGTCGTGCTTTGTGTGCCTGACTGAGACTCGAACTCGGGACCTTTGGTAGCTCAGATGGGAGAGCACTTGGCTGCGAAAGGCAGTTTTAATCTGCCAGAAAGTTTCAATCCGCTAAAGAGACAGCTTACACTACACTCGTTCGTTCTCTGTTAGAATATTGCTGCACAGTGTGGGATCCTTACCAGGTGGGATTGACGGAGGACATCGAAAGGGTGCAAAAAAGGGCAGCTCGTTTTGTATTATCACGTAAGAGGGGAGAGAGTGTGGCAGATATGATACACGAGTTGGGATGGAAGTCGTTAAAGCAAAGACTGCCAAGCACTTAGGGAGATAAATGTTAATTGCAGAGGGTTCATCAAACCACAATCATACTATGTAGGTTGGGCTCAACAAAATATTTTCGCATTCAGAAGGGAAAGTTGGTGACGTTTTTCGTCACGGTGAGATCTATTTACGAAATTTCAGAGTAATCATGTAGATGTAGATATAGAAGTAAATCCTTACCTACAAGCTTTGCAGACTTATGATACTTTTTTTATGATTCCCCTTTTGTAAAAATTAATATATGTTGGAAGATCTTTGTATTTATGTAGGAGCTGAACCCAAACATAACCGCAGTAGTTTCATATGGACGTAAATCATACTTATACACGGTGGTCAGAAACTAATATGGTACACTCCTCACCTGCAAAAGTTTGAGTAATGTTGGTATGCATTTTAAGGAAGAAGGAATATGGCTCTGTAACATAAAATACATTTAAGGTGAAGCTGAAATAATTCTTTCTTGATGACTGCTTCTGATCTGTCACTGAATTTCTGGAACGTCATAATGAGTTACTACATGATAAAGTACATTACAGTATGAATTGATTAAACCTCACTTAACAAATATTGTTAATTATGTGTTGTCACCTAATAACTATTGCAAACAGACATACTACATTACTTCTGCACATGATTGTGTTGAATATTAAGCACTTTGATTGTGTTAACCATGTACAGTCACGTTGACAGGTGTAATTGTAAATTAATTGTTTGAATATGAAGTGAATGCTTCATGAAAGAGAAACCCAAAGAAAGAACAATATTCATTTGTTTTGGTCCAAGAATCATTTTAGTACATTTTTTAGACACATGATTTAGGACAAAGTCAAACAAATGAAGTTATGAATATCAGGGTTTGACATCTCACTGATAACTGAAAAAAATCAAAAGCTTAGATAGGACAAGGATGTAAAAGGAAATCAGCCATGTCTTTTTTTAAACAAGTTATCTAAATTATTTGCTTTAATTGGTTTAGAGAAACTGAGAAAAACTTGCGTATTGATGACAGATTTAGATGTATGAAATCAAAAAGACTCGAAGATTATTTACTACAGAACTTGCAACCCATCTTCAGTTAAACTAGGCAATACAATGAGTTTAGAGGAAGCAGTTTACAAACCACGTCTCCATACACATCCACCACCACCATCATCAATCACAGTAATCAGCATTTTTTGATTAAAATAATCATTATTACAATATGAATACAGTGTTGATACATAACCAATATTCCAAAAATGTTGCCAGGATCATTGTTTTCAAACTGCAGTGACTAATTCAGATAAATAGCCAGATACTTTGAAAGTAAATAGAAAAATAAGCTTCATTCTTCTCTATATACACAAACACTTAATACCATTTGTGTTGCAGTTTTATTAGTATCACTGGAATTATACTAAAGTCCCTCAATGTGGTTTCTGTCCTGATGTTTGGGTTAATCTCAGGAACTACAGTAGATATTTTGATTTGGCTTTTCGCTAATAGATAAACTGATCTAAAAGGAAAGTAGACAGACTCAAGAGACAGACATAAGGCTGTCAGACTGCAGTAACCGGCAGGCAATACCTACTGCTACTGCTACTGGGAAGCTGGCACTAGCTACAGCCAACTTCCTAAATGACCTGCAATACAGTAAATATCAGATATCCTTTAAAAATTAATTCTCTACCACAAAATCTGTTCTTATCACTTTCATATGTTGAGGGGCTAGCAATTGGGCATAGTTTGTGCCAAACTAGTGGAGCAATTGGACTGGTAGCCACAGGGGTGAAAGCTATATAGGAGAAGAGGCAAAAAGCCACTTAGAATATCAACAACCACCACTGGACAGCTCTCGTTGGTCAATTCCAGTTTCGTTTGACTCTTAGTTCCTTTCAGATCACTTGAGGTGCTATCATCTTCCTCTGTTCTGAAGTCTTTATAATGAAGATCAGTAGTATGTTTACAGTTGTATTTGTATTTGTTTCACATTTACAAACAGATTTTTTACTTTAAATTTCTCAAAGTTCATTGTGTAATTGAAGAGATTTCTGCTGAAGAAATGTCAAAAATTAATCCTAAAGTAAGACATTTAATTTTCAGTAAATGAAATGTATTCTCTTCTGTCATGAATTAAGCTGTGTGGTTTATGTTTGTTTGTTTGTTTGTTTAAATAACTTTGTTGTGTTAAATATTCTGAAGAAACATAACATTTGACATTAAACAAAACTGCTACTGACATATGAAATTGACATTGGAATACTCCTGTAAATGCCCTGGCTGTTCATCTGGATATTATGTGGGTTCAACAGAGAAAGTTAGCAGCAAGCTTTTCTACAGATTTCCAAAACAACCTCAAGTTGCTACTGAAGTGGAAAAGTGTTTCTAAACATTTATTTAACGTGGACTGTGCTGCTTCTTTTGTTTGTGAAGATCATTTTTTTCAAAGAAAACTTTTGGAAACACACCCCTGTTCAGGCTATTCCTAGTTTTATTCATAAACATGGGGCAGGTGTTCCTTCTGAAATTACCAATATGAGTGTTATAAAGCTGCTGTCTCGCCAAATTCACTAAACACTTGCCATAGTACTACTAGTGCTTGGTAGGCCTAATTCACTATTAACAACTAATACCAGAAGTGAAACTGATGTTAATAAACTACTTGCCAAAGCACAAATAAGATTTGTAGTTTTCATGCAGATCTTAGCACCAGAAGTGGATCAGGTGAAACTAGTGTTAATAGTGAATTGGTCCTACCAAGCACTAGCTGTGGCATGGGAAATCTTTATTATACAGTGCCAGTATCAGAAGTGAAACTGTTCAGGACAACTATGAGGTGCACCACTCAGAGTTATTCATTAACACCAGAGAATTACCTGGTACTAATTTTTTTTATCTTCCCTCAAAATGAATATGCAGATGGTGAGTACACATTCTTATCTGAAATATTTTGTAGTTAGGGAAGTAAATTTAGGTTCAGGATTTTTCTGAACACTATAACACCAAAAAAAATGCGTACCTCTTTTGATTCTCACCTATGTGAGACCCCCCCCTGCCGGTCCGGGGGTTAGAATAGGCGCGAGGTATTCCTGCCTGTCATAAGAGGCGACTAAAAGGAGTCCCTCCCCTTCAAGGGGGTAGTTAGCGCCTGCGTCCGGAGACGGACGGTTTCACGATCTATATTTGCGTTCATTTTGGTTTTTCACTTCTTCTGGTTTCTTCCTTCCTTTGGTTGGTTCTTTTCTTTGTTCTTCTCCATCTCACTGTCTTACTTACTCTTCTCCTTGCCTTCTTCTCTTTGCCTTCTTCTCCTTGCCTTCTTCTCCTTCTCTGGTCTCCGCTTCGGCGTTGGAGACAGTCTGTCCTTTCTTTCCCTCTTCCTTCCTCCCTGTGCGTGCCTGATGGCCGACCCACGCGTTCGCACACGTAACCGGTGACAGGGTAACTCGTCTACCCAGGGCAGGGAATTACAAGTAAGGCACGCACGTACCCCCTGGTAAAGGCCAGGCCCCAGGGAGGGGTGATGGCCTGAGCTGACACATTCCGACCATGCTGATTGTTCACACCTCAGGTCACACCTCCCGAGAAACGGACGGAGGGACCAATCACCTCAGGCGGGAGTGCCCTCTGAGAGGGTCCCCACAAGGAAGGAGCACGCCATCGGAGGAGCTGGCAATCATAAAGGATTCTTCCGCAATGGATTTCTTCTTCTTCTCTCTCCACTTCTGCCCACAAACGGAAATTTGACCAGCCACCAGTGACAGAGGAAAAATCCTTTCCGTCCTCAGATCGAGAAATTACGAGGAACTGTGGGGCAGGCGGTAGTACTTTTGTCAACCCTTTCGTTATCCAGAAGGGCGTAGATGCCATAGCTGGATCTGTCAAGTCTTGTACCAGGTTGCGTAATGGTACCTTGTTACTAGAAACTGAGACCGCCTTTCAGGCACAAAAACTGGTGAGCCTCCACCCGGACAGGGAACGTGTACAGGAGTGTAGCCCGAAGCACACTTTTAATTCGTCTCGTGGAGTAGTCTATACTAGATAGCTCGACGGATTGACTGACAAGGAGATTCAGTCTTTCCTCGCTGAGCAGGGCGTGACGGCTGTCCGTAGGGTCACGAAAAAGGTCGACGATGACCTTGTACCGACCCGGACACTTTTCTTGACGTTTGACAGTGTTCAGCTGCCGTCACGCATCAAGGCGGGCTACGAGGTTATCTCTGTTCGCCCCTATGTCCCGACACCTACGCACTGCTACCAGTGTCAGCGTTTTAATCACACTCGCCATTCTTGTTCCAATGCGGCTACATGAGTGACTTAGGGCAGGGATGCCCATGAGGGTGACAGTTCACACAACAAGGAGACGGAGGTGGACAGTCACGGTGACCATGCAGCATCCTCCAGCGACTGTCCCGTCTACAAGGAAGAACGCTGTATCGAAGAAATTCGGGTCAAAGAGAAAGTCTACACCTCAGCTGCTCGCAAGCTATTGGCTAGTAGGAAGCCCACGTTGTACTGTACTGTACTGTACTGTACTGTACTGTACTGTACTGTACTGTACTGGCCTCTCCTCGGACTACCTGGGAGATGGCGACGCAGACATGCGATCCGACCTTCAGCACTACTGTCGTCCGTTCGGCCAGTGCTAAGATCGCCCGATCGACGTCTCCTCTTCCTCCCGGCGCCCCTCCGACACAAGCACCTATATCAGCTTCTGCCAGGACGAAGACACAGAAGTCAGAAGCACGGGCCTTCAAGAAGGAACCGTCTCGTGCAGACCTTCTACGTACCTCGAACCCTCAGCCATTGACCAATCCTTCCACAAAACGATTTTCCAAGAAGGCTCATAGGAAGCACAGTTCTCCTTCCCCGCCACGGCGCATTTCTCCTCCTGCGCCCCCCCCCCCCCCCCCCCCCCCGTCTCCAGCGGTTGCCGCCCCAGGCCGTCATCGGTTTCGCCTGGCGGCACCGCTGGTAGCTGAACATCTGGCCGTTCACTAGCGGAGGAAGCTCCCCCTCCCGGCCATCTTCACAAGATGGGCGATGAACCTATAGAACAAATGGATGATGACTGTCCGCCTCCTGCTAGCGGCGGCAGTGCTCGCTCGAAGCCGGGCTCTCAGCGGCCTTCGAGATGACCCCTTCTTGCATCTTCTTCCTCTCACGATGGCACTTATTCACTGGAATATTCACTAGAATATTCGCAGCATTCACTCCAACCGAGAGGACTTGAAATTGCTGCTCCACTTGCACCGTCCGCTCGTCGTAGCCCTCCAGGAAACGAAGCCACACCCATGCGATCAAATTGCCTTGGCACACTACACCTTTGTGCGTTTTGGCCTACCCCTCCGGCTTCATGGAGGGGTTACGTTGCTGGTCCAGGATGATACTTAATACGACCCCATCACATTGAATTACTCTCCCCGATTTTACGTCAACTGCCTGCAGGTCGGTGTGCAGACATTTTCCATTTGCACCGTTTACACTCCATCGTCGTCTGCCGTTTCCAGGGCAGACATGATGCAAATTATTGCTCAGCTCCCTGCACCATTTTTGTTAACTGTAGACTTCAATGCTCACCATCCTCTTTGGGGCTCTCCAGCATCCTGCCTGAGGGGCTCCCTGTTAGACCTTTTCAACCAGCTCAATCTCGTCTTCATCAATACTGGCGCCCCCACTTTTCTTTCGGACACAATTCACACCTGCTCCCATTTAGACCTTTCTATATGTACTACCCAACTTGCACGGTGGTTCTGATACATACTCGAGCAACCACTTCCTGTGTGTTACCCATCTCCTGCATCACACCCCCTCTCTGTGCTCAACTAGTTGGAACATCTCCAAAGCAGACTGGGGGCTCTTCACTTCCAGGGCGACCTTTCAGGATCAAACCTTCACAAGCTGCGATAGTCAGGCCGCACACCTCACGGAAGTCATTCTCACTGCTGCTGAATATTCCATCCCTCACACTACTTCTTCTCCATGGCGGGTACCGGTCCCCTGGTGGACCGCAGCATGTAGAGACACTTTACGTGCTCGTCGACGTGCTTTAGGCACCTTTAAAAATACGACACCGTTGCACATAATCGTTTGTAAGTGATACAATTCGCGACTGTAGGGTGGCATTTAAAGAAAGCAAGAAAGCCAGCTGGGCTGCTTTCACAAGCACCTTCAACAGTTTTGCTCCTTCTGTTGTCTGGGGTAGCCTGCGCCAGCTATCTGGCACTAAGGTCCACTCACAAGTTTCTGGCTTGACGGTCGCGAATGACGTCCTTGTGGCCCCCGAGGATGTCTCCAATGCCTTCGGCCGCTTTTTCGCAGAGGTTTCGAGCTCCACTCATTCCTCTGCCTGTTTTCGGGGGGAGGAAGGCAGGGGAGTAGTCTCGGCCACCTAATTTCCACTCCTCGAATTGTGAAAACTGCATTTTCCAGTTCCCGCATGGTGAATGGGGCATTGTACTTGCCCGGTCACGGTCCTCTGCTCCGGGGCCTGATTCTATTCATATTCAGATGCTGAAGAACCTTTCTCCTGCGGGTAAAGGTTTCCTTCTTCATACTTACAATCGCATCTGGATTGAGGGACATGTTCCTGCATGCTGGCGCGAGTCTATTGTTGTACCGATTCCTAAGCTGGGGAAGGACAAGCAGTTGCCTTCCAGTTATCGACCCATCTCGCTTACCAGCTGTCTGTGATACAGCGAATGGTTAACTCTCGGTTGGTTTGGCTGCTCGAATCTCGACGCCTACTTACCAATGTACAATGTGGATTTCGTAGGCGCCGCTCTGCTGTTGACCATCTGTTTACCCTGTCGACCTTCATTATGAATAACTTCTTGCGGAAGTGCCCGACCGCGGCTGTGTTCTTTGATTTGGAGAAGGCTTACGACACCTGTTGGAGGGCGGGCATTCTCCGCACCATGCATACATGGGGCTTTCGCGGTCGCCTCCCTCTTTTTATTCGTTCCTTTTTAATGGATCGTCAGTATAGGGTACGTGTGGGTTCTGTCCTGTCAGAAAGCTTCCGCCAGGAGAATGGGGTGCCACAGGGCTCCGTTTTGAGCGTCGCTCTCTTCGCCATAGCGATCAATCCAATAATGTACGCTGCGCGCTGCAATAGATGGTAAAATCGTCCACAAAAAGGGAGCTTCATACATCATCTGGGACGCAATCCATGGTCAAGAGAACGCTGAAGACAGCGCTCCAGGAAACGTCTTTACTCCTGGAGTGTCGCCAATGGCTTCCGTTTTTCTTCCGAGAAAACAGTCTGTATTAACTTCTGGCGCTACAAAAAGTTTCTCCCACCGTCCTTACAACTCGGCCCCGTTGCTTTCCCATTCGTGGAGACAACATAATTTGTAGGTCTTACATTTGACAGGAAACTTAGTTGGTCTCGACATGTCATATTTGGCTGCCCGTTGTACCCGTTCTCTAAATGTCCTCCGTGTTCTCAGTGGCACGTCGTGGGGAGCGGATCGAACTGTCCTACTTCGCCTATATCGGTCGATCGTCCGCTCCAAGCTGGAGTATGGGTGCTTTGTATACTCCTCTGCACGGCCGTCCGTCTTACGCCGCCTCAACTCCATACAATATCGGGCTTTACGGCTTGCGATCGGAGCGTTTTATACTAGTCCCGTCGAGAGTTTTCATACTAAAGCCGGTGAACTGCCACTCACTCACCGGCGCGATATGCTGCTTTGTCGTTACGCCTGTCGGCTTCTGTCAATGCCCGACCATCCATCGTATCGTTCCTTTTTTGACGACTCTCTTGACCGTCAATATGGGTTGTATGTCTCTGCCCTGCTACCCCCTGGAGTTCGCTTTCGTCGCCTCCTTCAACTCATTGATTTTTCACTGCCTGCAACCTTTAGAGTGGGCGAGAGCCACACGCCACCTTGGCTCCAGGCTCAGGTTGTCGTTCACCTTGACCTCCGCTCGCTCCCAAAGGAGGTTACCCCTCCGGTTCAGTATACAACTCCCGTTTTGTCGAACTTCGTTCGAAGTTCATTGATATGACTTTCATTTATACAGATGGCTCTAAGACCAACGACGGGGTCGGGTGTTCTTTTATTGTTGGGGCACAAAGTTTCAAATACCGGCTACATGGCCATTGTTCGGTCTTCACAGCTGAGCTCTTTGCCCTCTACCAGGCTGTTCTTTACGTCTGCCGCCACCGACATTCTGCTAATGTCATCTGCTCCGATTCTCTGAGCGCCATCCAGAGCTTCAGTGAGCTGTATCCGGTTCACCCTTTCGTGCACGGGATCCAACGCTCTCTTCAGCAGCTGGTGGACGACGGGTCTCCAGTTAGCTTTGTGGGTTCCTGGCCATGTCGGTATCCGTGGGAACGAAGCTGCAGATGCCGCGGCCAAGGCTGAAATCCTCCAGCCTTGGACGGCTTCTTGTTGTGTCCCTTCATCAGGTTGTAGCACGGTCATTTGTCGGCGCATTTTATCGCTGTGGCATGCCGATTGGGCTGCACTTAGGGACAACAAGCTTCGGGCCTCGAAACCTCTTCCCGTAGCTTGGACGTCCTCCTCACGTCCTTCTCGGTGGGAGGAGATCGTTTTGGCCCGGTTACGAATTGGACACTGCCGGTTCAGCCATCGCCATCTGCTGACGGCAGCGCCGGCGCCGTTCTGTCCATGTGGCCAATTGCTGACGGTCCACCACATTTTAACGTCCTGTCCGGATTTTGCTACGCTGCGTCTTGATCTTGGCCTGCCATGTACTCTGGATGCCATTTTAGCGGATGACCCAGGAGCTGCTGCTCGCGTTCTTCATTTTATCAACTTGACACACCTGTCTAAGGACGTTTGATTATGCTGTAGTTTTTTAATCCTATGCCTGTTAATACATCTTCTATAGTGTTGTCCCTTTTAGTTTCTGTATTAACCTTGTGCCTCGCGGTACATTCGTAAATTAGTCAGGGCGCAAATGACGATTGTATTTGTGCGTCCTAAAACCACAAACAAATATCTTTGCCGCTCTTCCCGCCTCCCCCCCCCTCCAATATGCCATATCCAGTGTTCGTAAGTTCTTTCAAAAATAAACTACATCTGAGGCTACACCACACACTAGTTTTATAACACATTTTTGGGCCATGAGTATTTTCTTCGCTGGTGTTTTGCGACATATGGTATCATATTTTGGGGAAACCAGAGAATGGAAATAGCCATAGTATGCTGCTTTAGTTGTGCCAATATTTCCACCCTTGGAGAGGACACACAGGCTTAGCTCATCGATTTTTGGCCTATCAGATCATTTACACTACTGGCCATTAAAACTGCTACATAAAGAAGAAATGCAGATGATAAACGGGTATTCATTGGACAAATATATTATACTAGAACCGACATGTGATTACATTTTCACGCAATTTGATGTGATTACATTCTCACGCAATTTGGGTGCATATATCCTGAGAAACCTGTACCCAAAACAACCACCTCTGGCCGTAATAACAGCCTTGATACGCCTGGCCATTGACTCCAACACGATAGCACAGTTCATTAAATCTCTGTTTAAGCTGCATGGACAGCTGTACCTGTACCTGCCATCCAGAGTAGTGACTGGTGTATTGTGTTGAGCTAGTTGCTCGGCCACCATTGACCAGACGTTCTCAATTGTTGAGAGGTCTGGAGTAGGTGCTGGCCAAGGAAGCAGTCGAACATTTTCTGAATACAGAAACGCCCATACAGGACCTGCAACAAGCGGTCGTGCATTATTCTGCTTCACCACGATGTCGCCAAGCACGGATGCGACCATCATGATGCTGTAAACAGAACCTGGATTCATCCAAAAAAAAAAATGACGTTTTGCCATTCGTGCACCTAGGTTTATCGTTGAGTACACCATTGCAGGCGCTCCTGTATGTGATGCAGCATCAAGAGTAACCGCAACCATCGTCTCAGAGCTAATAGTCAATACTGCTGCAAACATCATCGAACTTCTCGTGCAGATGGTTGTTCTTTTGCAAAAGTCCCCATCTGTTGACTCAGGGATCGAGACGTGGCTGCACAATCCGTTCCAGCCATGCGGACAAGATGCCCGTCATCTCGACAGCTAGTGATAAAAGGCCGTTTTCTGTTCGCATTGGTTGAGATCCTTTGGGTTGACGATGTAATACAGAATGCTGTGCTGGATCCCCAGATTCCATATTCTGCTAGCAGTCAATGTCGCGATACGATAAACCGCAATCGCGATAGGATACAATCTGACTTTAATCAAAGTCTGGAACGTGATGATATGCATTTCTCCTCCTTACATGAGGCATTACGATGACATTTAACCAGGCAACACTGGTTAACTGCTGTTTGTGTGTGACAAATCGGTTGGAAACTTTCCTCATGTCAGCGCGTTGTAGGTGTCACCACCGGCGCCAATCTTGTGCAAAAGATTAGCTTTTCAGAGCATTCACACATCACAGCATCTTCTTCCTGTCAGTTAAATTTCATGTCTGTAGCATATCATCTTTGTTGTACAGCAATTTTTATGGCCATTGGTGTATTATATGAGACCAGTTAAGTTTATAATGAACTCTTTCTAGTGATTGGGTGCCACACTTCAGTTAACTCATCCTCGGTATTAGCAGTTGCAGTGAACCAAATATAGTCATCTTGTTAAAGTTCAGCAAGAGTCTACTGATGCTAAGCCATTTCATCAAATCAATGAGAATATTCTAAACAGATCCATGAAGAACATCACATGTATGGCCAGCAGTCATAATGCTTTTTTTTTTTTTTTTTTTTTTTTTTTTTTTTTTTTTTTACAGTTTTTGCATATGACATCAGCAATGTAGCTTTGTACATTAAGGTAGGTAATTTACAAATATGAGGTACAGTACAGCACCAAGAACGAATCCTTGGGCACTCCACATTTAACGGTTCTCAAGATCTGCAGTGATCGAATTCATCAGTACTATCTACTGTACCTCTATGAAACCAGAAGATTGGAATCATTACTTTCTGCTTTGTCGCTTATTTGCTATGCCACTTGTTTCTAATAGGTCTGCTTACTGTAGTAGGATTTGGTGATTATTTTGTGACTTGCCAAAAGCCTTTGACACAATCACTCAGCTAAGCAGGTGGACACAGTAGGATTATGTACTTGAACCCAGGCCCACTGCATGGGAGGCAATTCCCAGCCAGGTTGGAGATTTTCTCCGCTCCTGGACTGGATGTTACAAGGATGATGTGTTGTCCTTATCACCAGCATGCAAGTTGTCCAATGTGGCATCGACTGAAATAAGACTTCCCAGAGACCCCACACGGGGGAGTTCGGCTGCAAAGTGCAAAACAATGCCAGATGCTCATTTCATTTCAATCCTGTTGATACCATTCTGTCGTTAATTGAATTCAGAACTTCATTTGTTACAGCATAAATTGCTTGTTCAGTGGAAAGACCCTTTGAAAAACCAAACTGACTTTTGCTGATAATGTTTTATTTATCTAGGTGTTCCAAAATTCTCATATTCATAAGCTTTTCCAGAATCTGGGAAAAGCAGTTAGGAGGGATGTTACATTTAAATATGCCGCTGTTAAACCCCTTTTCACAAAAAGGTGACAAAACCAAGGTCAGAAACTACAGGGTATCAGGCACAGTTCCTTGTTGTATGGATGCATTGAAAATAGAGCTGTGCTTCTATGTGTGATGTAGTTTGCTATGTTTTAGTAAGTTATTAGAGATATTATCTACCTCAGTGGAATATGTATTTGAGAGAGAATTGTTCTTTCAATTGCAGATGCTGTTGTTATTGTGGTCTTTAGCATGGAGAGCTGCATCAAACCAGTCTTGGACTGCTCTATCCTGTGCAAGCTTCTTCATCTCCCGGTACTTACTGCAACCTACATCCTTCTGAATCTGCTTAGTGTATTCATCTCTTGGTCTCCCTCTACAATTTTTACCCTCCATGCTGCCCTCCAATACTAAATTGGTGACCCCTTGATGCCTCAGAACATGTCCTACCAACCGATCCCTTCTTCTGGTCAAGTTGTGCCACAAACTTCTCTCCTCCCCAATTCTAGATGCTGTGACAGGTCTAATATGCAAAAGACTACACCCAAACATACAGGTAAAATTCGTATCACTCAGAACTTCATTAACAGAGGTCTTGCAGCCTATTTGTTCTGAAACTTACAAGAAGTGCTTGTTGAAAATATAGGCTATATTTTCAGGATTGTGTACTAGATTTCCTTCATGGTTTATTTTTAGTTCTTCAAATGTTCTTATAGTTTTCTCTGTCTCCCTTCTAACGCTATTCCAAACTGTCTTCATTTTGTTATGAGACTTATCAACTTCTTGCTCATAATATAATGCTTTTGGCCACTATAAAATGTAAGTTGCTAAAGAAGGTATACAGAAATCAGAATGCCTATGTTTTACATGTTTAAATTGCAGTTAGAGGGAACTTTAAGGACAGAGAGAAAACTAATTCTCTTTGTGATCCAGGGTTAAGAACTTTAGAAAGTGAAATGTTGACCAGACTGTACCATGGGTTAGTGAGAGAGAGAGAGAGAGAGAGAGAGAGAGAGAGAGAGAGAGAGAGAGAGAGAGAGAGAGAGAAGTCTTCCGAAGTAAGAGTGATTTCAGGTGTGCCGCAGGGGAGTGTCATAGGACCGTTGCTATTCACAATATACATAAATGACCTGGTGGATGACATCGGAAGTTCACTGAGGCTTTTTGCAGATGATGCTGTGGTGTATCGAGAGGTTGCAACAATGGAAAATTGTACTGAAATGCAGGAGGATCTGCAGCGAATTGACGCATGGTGCACGGAATGGCAATTGAATCACAATGTAGACAAGTGTAATGTGATGCGAATACATAGAAAGATAGGTCCCTTATCATCTAGCTACAAAATAGCAGGTCAGCAACTGGAAGTAGTTAATTCCATAAATTATCTGGGAGTACTCATTAGGAGTGATTTAAAATGGAATGATCATATAAAGTTGATCGTCGGTAAAGCAGATGCCAGACTGAGATTCATTGGAAGAATCTTAAGGAAATGCAATCCGACAACAAAGGAAGTAGGTTACAGTACGCTTGTTCGCCCAATGCTTGAATACTGCTCAGCAGTGTGGGATCCGCACCAGGTAGGGTTGATAGAAGAGATAGAGAAGATCCAACGGAGAGCAGCGCGCTCTGTTACAGGATCATTTAGTAATCGCGAAAGCGTTACGGAGATGATAGATTAACAAAAGCCCATACCGAGCTACTGAGCGTCTCTCCTGCAGAGTCTTCCACTGGAGTTTAAGTTTCGAGAACATACCTTCACCGAAGAGTCAAGCAGTATATTGCTCCCTCCTACGTATATCTCGCGAAGAGACCATGAGGATAAAATCAGAGAGATTAGAGCCCACACAGAAGCATACCGACAATCCTTCTTCCTTCTTTCCACGTACAATACGAGACTGGAATAGAAGGGAGAACCGATAGAGGTACTCAGGGTACTCTCCGCCACACACCGTCAGGTGGCTTGCGGAGTATGGATGTGGATGTAGATGTAGATTGAAAGTCACAGAAGTTTGCTTCAGTCTGACATCACACCCAAACTGAATATTTGCTTGGAGGACTCAAATGTATATTCAGCTGTCATTCCTTTTTGCCTTTTTCGTAAGGAGGTTAGGTAGCGTGTAATATTCTGTCGATAGCATTCTCATTATGAACTGATAACTTGTTGAGTTGATAAAAGATTAAGAAGAAAATCAGCAATAGGTCTGCATTCCTCTGAAGTGAGTTACATTAATCATGCAAAAACTAAGCCTTGTTGGTCACCTCAGTGCTTCTCATGTTTTGCTTGCACCTGCATGTGTCACTTCTTAACCACTGTGTCACTTTATTTGGTAAAGACACTGAGTTCATGCTTAGGAGAAGTAAAAGGTATATGATTTTATATTCAGTATTTTGTAAAATACCTGCATGTAATACACAGAACAAGATTGAAACTTGTAGAAATAACTTTATTAGAGAGAGATAAAAAATGCCAATGTACATTCAATAAGTGAATTCATAATATTTGACTAATGAATTTGAATTTCTTGATTTTTCATTGTCTTCAACTTATATTAATAGCTCTTCATTCTGCAGAACTTTATTTTCAAAGGAATTTATATGTAAAATATTCATGATCTTTGCTTAATTTTATCGAACATTGCTCTTGATATAATAAGACGCTGTATCTGAGATGTTCCTTCATATATTTGAAAAATTTTTGCATCTCTCATCAGTTTCTCCACAGGGTATTCACTATTAAATCCATTTCCACCAAAGATCTGAAAAACAGAAATGTGTCAGACTGCAGATTTACATAATGGGTTACAATGTTCTATTAGAAACACTAGATAAATATCAAAACATTAAAAAAAGAAAAATAAAGGAAACACACACGCCATGAAACCTTTATTGTGAAATCTTCAGTTTTTTGTTTCAGTCCTACAGTAACCACTCTCACAGACTTACTATATATTTCTAATTTGTTTTGCTGTCTAAAAAGGAGTCACAATCTGTTTTAGTTGATGAGTGCAAAAAATGCAATGTGTAGAAAATTTCAATGATTTGACTTTCCTGTCTTTTCTTTCATTTCTGGAAGAAAATTTTCCATGTAGAGTAAGACAATCTACAAAATTTGCACAATATAGGAACAATGGGCAAAGAGTATAGAGTAAATTTCTTGAAGTCTGGTGCATTTGCATCATTAAAATGATGGAAAAATTATTTTTAAATAACATTTCAAATAACATTAATTGTATCTTGCATGCAAGCTTTTGAATTCTTAAATCCCTGTGTACCAGTTTCAGCTCAATAGCTCACTACATACACATTGCAAGCATATCAGTTTATGTATACTATAAACAACACTAATGGGACGTGTTAGTCAGTGTATTCTTCATAACTTCAGATGTTTGCCATCCGTAAGGGACCCTTAAAAATATACTGTCGTTTGACTGTTGCATAGATTCTCCAGTGTGAACGATTTATCTAAAATATGACTGTGCTCATGATCAGGCAATAAGTTTGCTAAGTAGCAAGTTAGTTCTCATAAGTTAAGAGTTCTCCATTCTTGTATTTCATTTATGTGACTTGTTAAATGATTACTGCTTTCAACAGTCAGTTTTAAATTAATGGTGTGCTAGGTTAATGTGTAGCTGATCAACTGGCATTTACTTTAAGTAATTTCAGTATGGTAAGTAGAGTAATAAGCATTCCTGGTGTAGATGTGCTATCACTGTACAACCTCGCTCGGTGGGCAAGCTGAGTTTCAAACTGGACTTGCTTTTGGGAGGACAACGGTTCAATCCCACGTCCGGCCATCCTGATTTAGGTTTTCCGTGATTTCCCTACATCACTTCAGGCAAATTCTGGGATGGTTCCTTTGCACGGCCGAATTCCTTCCCCAATTTCAAACTTCCTAACCTAACCTGAGCTTGTGCTCCGTCTCTAGTGTTTACATCCTGTCGACAAAGATGTCATTAATTTCCTCCTCCTCCTCCTCCTTCTCCTCCTCCTCCTCCTCCTCCTCCTCCTCTTGACCCCCTTTCTCCACATGATATACTGTGATACACGGCTGAAGGGCAAAAGGGGTTACAGGGGTGCATTGGGAACTCAAGTGGGAATCCCTGGAGGGATGGTAATACTCTTTTACTGCCACCTTCTTTAAAAGAATGAGAAAATTTAGAGAGCCGGCATTTGAATCAGACCACAGCACAAACATACCTTTTATGTAAGGACCGTGTATATTGGATACGATAAATTGGGCTCATCTGGAAGCAAAGAGAAAGTCGTTCCTATCTTGCTCTATCTGCAAGTGGAACAGCAAAGGAAATAACTGCAAGCCACTGCATGGTGCATGGCAGGGAGTGCCCTGTACGGCTGTTGGAGTATCTGAGTCTCCATGAACACCTACATATGTAATTCTCTGTGCATGTGCAGCATGAATATAAAAATAGGAATACTGAACAATACAACTTATTAACAAATTGATGAAAGTTCAGTTACTTTCCTAGTAACTTGAAGGCTATCCAGATAGTAACCTCTGTTAGGTTATAAATAAAATAATGGAATAATTGAAGCACATCAGACGGACTTGTGTTTATGGATTATCAGCTTCACAATTATATGTAGCTTAACTTTCCTGTTTAATAATAACCATTTTTAGCAGAGTACTACTAGAGAATCTTAAAACTTTGTTCATTGTTATTGCATATTGTCAGAGATATGGGAAAAGAGATGGAAATAAAAAAGGAGCAGGAGGTGGACAGAGAGATACAGGTGGGAAGAGGACTGGGTAGCGGCAACAGAAAGATGGGAAAAAGGAGAAAGTGGACAGAGAAATGGGTAGGAGGAGATCAGGATGTATATCCAATTACCATACATGTTAGATGTGTGTGCTTTCTGATTTTTTTTTTGTTTTCAATTTAACCAGACTGTCACACCAATGTCTGGTTGGGGACAGCTAATGAATTGATAAAACAGGTAATTGTAACTGACAATAGTCGTGTGTAAAGGAGGTCACACTGGTGGATTAGTGAGCCTAGCAATGCAATGCTTCACAATTGCTAAATATGTATGCAAATTGGATACACATTGTCTTCTCCCCCCTCCCCCCTCCCCCCTCCCCTCTCCCCCCTCCCCCTCCCCCCTCCCCCCTCCCCCCCTCCCCCTCCCCCCTCCCCCTCCCCCCTCCCCCTCCCCCTCCCACCTCCCCCTCCCCCTCCCCCTCCCCCCTCCCCCTCCCCCCTCCCCCCTCCCCCTCCCCCCCTCCCCCCTCCCCCCTCCCCCTCCCCCCTCCCCCCTCCCCCCTCCCCCCTCCCCCTCCCCCCTCCCCCCTCCCCCTCCCCCCTCCCTCTCCCCCCTCCCCCCTCCCCCCTCCCCCCTCCCCCCTCCCTCTCCCCCTCCCCCCTCCTTCTCCTGCCCCCCCCCCCCCAGTTCTCAAACAAGGAATCATTGGCAATGACTAATACCAGCTTTGTTCTTTGAGACCTCCCTTGAAGCTTCATCCATCAGGATAGTACTTTCAGTGACATTATTCACATAGTTTCAGTGTCTACAGATTCTGAATCCTCAAACTTTGTACTTGTAATCTTACCTAATTATAGCCAATAAGCCATAACTTCAGTTTTCTACTAAAATTGACTGTGCTATTTTGTTTTCTTCCTGACACAGTTATGAACAAAATTGTTTGTTTAAAATTATATATAAGGGGAGAGAATATGTAAGGGAAAGCAATTTGCCTAGTGTTTAATTTTTTTCCCCACTTTTTCTCACATTCAGTTTAAACTGCTCATTTTCACATCACAGTATAGCACAACATTTTCTGTCGGTTTTATTGACAATGGCAGGGTATTTAAACAGAAAAAGTATACTTCTTGTTTGATAAATATCAGATGGACAAAGGCTGTATATTTTGTTAGGGTATCATGGAATGTTCTTGTCCTATGTTCTTGTCCTATGTGCTTGAAACTTTTACAAGGTTTTGCTAACCATATTTCCTCTATACATTATGTACCACATACTCCAATAAACACTTGGTCTATCTGAATATTTTTTTGTGTATCATGTAAAAATCTGAAGTCTGGCAAAGCCTATGTCTGTCTGAACATTTACTTCAGATTTTTACATGATACTTTGTTACCAAAAATATTTGAAAGTTCTTCATTGATTTATTAGTTTTAAAAAGTGGACTAGTGTATATACAGTGGTATAGATAACCTTTTAATTTGGAAGTTACCATCAGAGTGGAGCTACATGTAAACACTATGGGGTTCAGAGATGGAAATAAAAATAGATTTAACACAAGAAAGTGTTACGAAATACCTTTCATTCACCAAAAACAGAAAACTGATTCCTTCATCTGTAACATAAATCTAAGATACTGAATCAGCACTTGATGATGATGATGATGATGATGATGATGATGATGATGATGATGATGATGATGATGATGATGATGATGATGATGATGATGATGATGATGATGATGATGATGATGATGATGATGATGATGATGATGATGATGATGATGATGATGATGATGATGATGATGATGATACAAGACAAGGCACAGTCAATTTGCCACGACAAACATAAATACCTGCACAGCATCTGACGCACACTTCTGGGCTACATCAGATGCATAAGCCTTAGCAATAGATGCCAGGTAGGAATTCCTTTCACCTTGATCTGAAGCCCATGCAGCTCTCATCCATGATAAGCGAGCTGTTTCAACACCAATAGCCATATCCGCAAGCATGAAAGCAACAGCCTGTTAACAAGAAAATTTCCTTTTTTGTTATCAGTATCAATCATGCAGAATATCAATTACTATTATGATCTGCGGCATTTAATCATTATTACATTGCAAATGCCTCTTTCCCATAGACTTTCATGCAGAAATCATAATACTTAACAGTAGCAACGTAATCACCCATTACTACTACTTATTGGTGGAAAACATGGGTGAAAATAAAGACTAGGCTAAAAATTTGTCAATTTGGACATTAACTATCGGTAATGAATGGTGAGCTAGAAGCAATGGGCACCAACATTGCAAATAACAATAATTTCATGTTAAGATATTTGAAGAAATAATTCTTGGTAAAACTTTCATTCATTGAACGTTAGTGTCAGTGAAACTGATATTTTTTTCTGTAAATATAACTGCAGTAGCAATTTATTTTTCTGGTTATGTCATTATTTTGTAATCCATGCTGCAAAATTTTTCATGTAATGAGTGTTAAATCTGAGCAAAGGTAATTTATAGTCTATTTATTTCAGGCCTTAGTCTGTGAGTTATTAATGGGAGATAATTATCTCTGTGACAGAAGATCATGTGCCATAAAAACCAGATCATAACAGCACAACTGTTCTAAAAAATAAGAAAAAATCCTAGATTTGTCTTCTTATAGAACTATCAGTTCCTTACTAGTGGAGGAGAGAAGTTGGAAGATATTAAAAGGGTGGGGCAGTTCATCCAGACATCAACATGAAGGGTGAGACACCAGACAATATATGCCAGCTTCAGTCCAGAGATGTTGAGGAGAAAGTGAGAAGTTAAGATGAATTAGAGGAAGGTAAATTAATAGTGCAGTTAAAAACAAGGGAAAAAGAGAGATAACGTAGCAGAGAGAAATGAGGGGAAGAGAATGAAGATGAAAAAAATCTAAAGAAAATGAGACAAATAAAATAAACTCCATTAACACATTTGCCTCTTTTTTTTCAGTACTGTATTTTTTATTTACTATAAGTACAGGAAGGTTTTGAGACATGAGACTGTAGTATCAGGTGATAAGATCCAAATGGCCCCCATGTCTAGTCATGCTGTAGAGGATGTCAGCAACTGAGTGCCTGCTAAAGGGACCCCACAGCTGCTACACTACATGAGCTTTTTGAATCTTCCCATCTGACAATAGTTTCCCTAAACTCAGGATGCAAGAATGCATTGAGGAGCAAATTTAATTCCTGAAGGGTGTCTGGTGGGAATAGTAAATGTGTTAATGGAGATTCACTTACAGAGTATATTGAGGTGGGTGCATATGAGCTAGCATGGGTATCACAGTGGAATTAGAGCACTGATGTCCACATAAGAACCCCTGGGATAATACTATTGCCACTGGCAGGTAAATACCTGGGTAGTGCATCTACCTATGCAAGGCCTTGCTCATGCCCTTTGTGGTAACCACCTCAGTCCTGGCACTAGCTTCGTTTTCCATCTGCTTAGTTACTCAATGTGACCAGTGTGAGTGATTACTCCCCCGTAGATAGAGGAAATGGACCATGTAGGGACAAGCACAGACCAACAGAGTACAGTGCAGAGTGTCTCAACACCAAGAATGAATTACATGTGGAGTTCCAGCTTCCTTGGCTTTTAGTTAAGCCACCATTGACTACTGCAATTCCAACAGGCACAGAATATTGCTATACTAATGTCACACATATTCAGATGCAAAAATAGTGATGTAGGACATTGACATGTCTGACGTTTTTCTTTTTCATAGCTTTAAATTGTGGCCACCATGGGCTCAGCAAATTTTTTTTTTGAAGTGTTGGTAGGAGCAGTTACAACTCAAGTACCAGAAACAAAAGCTGCCACAAGCTAATACGCAAGAACTGCTTAAACAAAATACGGAATTGCTCTGTAGTGCTGGTGGCAAGCCAGTAGCCAACACTGAATCATCCACCACCACCACCACCACCACCACCACCACCACCACCACCACCACCATCGGCTTCTAAAAACCTATGGGAAGGTGGGAGAATCCCCTTCACTACTTCCTGGTGCACTGCCAGGTAAGGTGTATTGTCAATCAAGCTGATACAGGTACCTTGATATTGTCCAGGAGTGCAGGATTGACAAAGTTAAGGTTCTCAATTTGATACAGTCGCTCAAGCGGTATCATCAAACCCATGTGGCTATGACAGTTCTGCACAGGCTCCGGAGAGCTTCAATCTCACGAGCACGCGCACGCGCTCACAGGATAGATCGCTGACCTGCCAGGTCTCTCATACAAGTGTCTGCATGTGATGTAGCACAGTGAGGTTGGGTGTTAAACTGTCTCACTAATGAGGGATGTGGTTGTCCAGTTGTGTCCCCAAGGTCCAAAGTAGGGCAGGTGCCAGAATTAGAAATTTGTGGCACATGTGCCCCCTTATGGTGAGCCAGGCAGCCTTGACCAATGCTGGGCATTTGTGTCCTGATGCCATTGCTGATTTGAGTGCAGTGACATCATGGCACTGCCCACCTTCATCTACATCGGGTTCATTAAGTTCAAGTTACTGACAGCATCCTACTTCCCACTCGCAGCATTCTTTGGGTTCTGAGTATTGCTCTGCTCCTGCACTTGTTTCTGCACTTGTTTCTGCACTTGTTTCTGCACTTGTTTCTGCACTTGTTTCTGCACTTGTTTCTGCACTTGTTTCTGCACTTGTTTCTGCACTTGTTTCTGCACTTGTTTCTGCACTTGTTTCTGCACTTGTTTCTGCACTTGTTTCTGCACTTGTTTCTGCACTTGTTTCTGCACTTGTTTCTGCACTTGTTTCTGCACTTGTTTCTGCACTTGTTTCTGCACTTGTTTCTGCACTTGTTTCTGCACTTGTTTCTGCACTTGTTTCTGCACTTGTTTCTGCACTTGTTTCTGCACTTGTTTCTGCACTTGTTTCTGCACTTGTTTCTGCACTTGTTTCTGCACTTGTTTCTGCACTTGTTTCTGCACTTGTTTCTGCACTTGTTTCTGCACTTGTTTCTGCACTTGTTTCTGCACTTGTTTCTGCACTTGTTTCTGCACTTGTTTCTGCACTTGTTCCTGCACTTGTTCCTGCACTTGTTCCTGCACTTGTTCCTGCACTTGTTCCTGCACTTGTTCCTGCACTTGTTCCTGCACTTGTTCCTGCACTTGTTCCTGCACTTGTTCCTGCACTTGTTCCTGCACTTGTTCCTGCACTTGTTCCTGCACTTGTTCCTGCACTTGTTCCTGCACTTGTTCCTGCACTTGTTCCTGCACTTGTTCCTGCACTTGTTCCTGCACTTGTTCCTGCACTTGTTTCTGCACAAGAAAGTTGGCAGTCCTGTCATTTGGTGTGTGTGTGTGTGTGTGTGCGTGCGTGTGTGTGTGTGTGTGTGTGTGTGTGTGTGTGTGTGTGTGTGTGTGTTCAATGGGACTGTCCCCCATTGATATGTAATATTTTTATTATTCCTTGTTACTGTAGTGTTATCTTCAAGCTGTGAGAAAGGACATGTGCTCCAAGGTGCGGAAGCAGAGACGATGCTGAGGGCATATTGTTACATGAAGTAAACCATAAGGTTAGAGCCTTGCGAAAATGCAGACACCCCCAGACATGGTCCGAGGGCACCAATTATTATTCAAGGGATTAATATTTAACATTGAACTCTATGTGTCATCTAGATGCTGTAGTAGGTTGCCACAGTAGAACTTTTTAACCAACAGGCACGTACTAGCTTGATACCAGCCCTGAGAACAGCAACATCAGTATGCTTAAAGGGGTTAGAGGGCAAAAATGCCAGACTACTGTTGACCTATCAGTCCCTACTCCAGGGAGCCTGAGGGGTGGGGCTAAATGGTGTCTAACAATGTTGCAAGCTTTATTTGGCAGAGCAGTTAGGAGCAGTAGAGGATACCTGAGTCCGTCTTAGGTTTAGCTTACAGCTGAACAATCTTGATACCAAAGGCAGAGATGTGACTACAGTGGCACTAACTACATCATGATTGGCAGGCACCTGCAAGAGACCTGCAGGATTGGGTGGGTGGCTTTAAGTGGGAAAAACAGTGCCCCCACACAACTCTGAGAACTCTTCAAAACCCCCCACATTCCGGATTTTCGCAGACTATCCGGATGCTGAATCCGCATCCATTGACTTCAAGTGAGTGTGCAGACTTACATGGAGCTGGACCGAAGCTGGAGTACCACAGTGAACAGACTTGCGAAACAAAACTAGCAACATCTTAAGACAACTTAATCACAGTAGCAAACACATACAACAGAATCCAGTGTGGAAGTCCCAGGAGTGGATGTTTGTTTATTCCAGACAGGACTAACTAATACACTGGAGGCTATTTCTAGGGTCAGAAAAAGTATTAATAATGCTGTTACTGAATGTGACAATCATTTCAAAACCCTGTTGGTTGACAGCTCGTTGTGGCAGCTCTTTGACAAAGTCTCACCACATGCATTTATAGGAAATGCCTGTACCAGTATTGGCTCAGAAGAAAACAATCAATTGCCTTCACTGTGAATTGTCCTTCTGCTCTATATACTGCTCTATATACTGCTCTATATACTGCTCTATATACTGCTCTATATACTGCTCTATATACTGCTCTATATACTGCTCTATATACTGCTCAGTAACCCCCTTGTCTCCCTCTCCCACCTATGTCAGGACACACGGATAGCATATGTGTGGTATGCCACAGGGTAGGCAATTTGGCAATGCTTTGTGGTAGACAGTGAGCCATGGGGGCATTGCCACAGTATATTCTGCTTACCCTGGTAGGGTATGAGTGACAGTATCCCTAATTAACTTAGATACTAATGCACTCTTGACATAATGGTCATTGGAACAGGAGGCTGTTAAAGTTTTCTTGTAGTATGCAGTGTGTTCCTTTCAGGGGGCAATGCTTCATCTCTGCATGCTATAAGAATGTGGAACAGAAGCCTATGTCGCTAGAAAAATCATCTCACCCAAAAATGTTTTACTAAATTTTTGGTTTCTACATAGTTGACAAAGGCCAACGGCCTTGCTGTACGTGTAACACAGGTTCCCATCACACCACCAAAGTTTTTATTGCTCAGTGCCATTTTGGGATCTACCAGTGGAATTCATGGTGCAGATGAAATTCCAAACGGCAAATAATCAATCAACTACATTTGAAGCAGCTGATGCACGGCAATTTCGGTTATGTGAACTACTTTGCCTGCATATATCATATATGCTCCTCTTGCATGGACTTCATGACCCAGATGTCATCAGTTTTCCTAGGCCTTCTGGAAAATGGCACAAAACAACTATAGTTTCCAGGTTGCAATGAAGGGCAAATACAAATGTTTTGACACATGTGATATGGGAACCTTACTTTTGGTGAAACCCTCTTAGCTTTGCATATTTTTTACAAGTAGAAGATATTGTTTGTTTTTAACTTAGGAATGCGAAAGCTGGAGCACCAAGGTGTGAAAAAAAATAGTCTCTTGATTATTATGTTGAAAAACAATTGTTGAAAAGCTTACACTTTTGCCTATCTTCAAAGCCGAAGAAGCCCCCACCAACCCATTGAGGAAGTGTGTGACATCTGATGGGACTTCATCACTCTTCAAGTGTTAGCCCCCAGCAATTATCACATCTTCCTCAAGCTAAAGGAACTCTTAGGTGGCAAAGTCTGGGCTGTATGGGGGATGAGGCATAACAGTCCACCCAAATTTTTTTTTAAAAGCTTCTGTTTTTGATGTGGGGTTAAGCATTCTTGTGAAGCACTACTCCCTCCATCAGTTGTCCTCTCTGACGAATGCCCAAACTCCAGCCAGTGTTTCACAATATTGTTGCAGCAGAAGCTGAGTATTGCCTTAGTGTAGTGGTTATGATACTAAACTGTTGCGTGGAGTGTCATGAGTACAAAACTCACCTGGGCTGTGAAATTTTAATTTCTATATTTGGTTCGAGTACATTCTAGAAGTATCCAAAAATGTCAAATCTTTGGCCAGAACACATACTGTATGTATACAGCTACATAACATTCCAATACAGAGGCAGTTTGCTTCATGCTCTTGTATGTGCAAGTGCTGAATAAACCTTTAAGTGAAAATAGCGTTTGACTCCCAAGTTCCAATACCTGGGGCCTCTTCCAGAATGTCAGGTAGAAGAAAGTGTTTGTGGCAAGAAACCAGAGTTCAAGCAGTATTCATCATGCCAGGACAGAACCAGTGTCATTCAGCTAGTTACAGTGTGTCATGGATAATGTGCACTATTACAACAGATCGCAATCTATCGGAGACAGAAGAACAGGATGTGAAGATGACAGCAAATGTTTGCCACCACATGAGACAGCCATCACAGAACCCAGAAGCCTATGGCCAAGATCCAAATAAGTGGTTATGGGTATATGAGCGTATAGCCAAATTTAACAAATGGCTAACGTATTTTTCTATTTGGAGGTGTCATACCAAACACACAGTCACTGCCAAGCAATGGTATGAGAACGATGAGAAGTTCACAAGCTGGGAAGTATTCCAGGCGGAACTGCACAAGTCTTTCGGCGACACACAATGACAGAAGTGCAAGGCTGAAGATAAACTGCATGGCACAGCGTCCAGGAGAAACTACAGCAGCCCCCTGTAGGTCCAGGAGTTAGAATAGGACCAAGGTATTCCTGCCTGTCATACGAGGCAACTAAAAGGAGTTTCACACGTTTTGGCCTTTGTGATGGTTCCCTGTAGGGTTTGACCTCCATTCATCAAAATTTTCCTGAAGAGTGAGCCAATTGGGGAAGGACACCTTACGAGGTGCATTGTGTCACTCTTGAATTGATATCTTTAGCCCACTTCCTCGTTGTCGCATTGTAGTCATGCCCAGTCTCCATCTCTTGGGCAAGGACACCTCCCTGGGTGCGTTTACCACCATGCACTATGCAATGTCGATTTCTGCATCAACGATGACCATGGACTTCTCTACACATGATATCCAGCATGGTAGCAAGTCTGGTCATGAGGCAGCATACGTGGGGAGTTAATGGCACAGGCACCAGCAGAGGGAACCCTGTGTGTTGAGGAGGGGGCCACCATGTACCCTGTTGGTTGCAAAGGGATAGATGCCCATCTCCCTGCGACATCGGGACTTCCAGCAATGGCCGTTCTGCCAGGTGGCCTTTGCTGAGGCTGGGTGGTGCCCGTGGGGAGGTCCCCTGGTTGGACTATGCTTCATTGCATGTCATTCGCCCTGATGCCACCACTGCATCATCTCTGCTGGCCAGTGTGGCCGTGCGGTTCTAGGCACTTCAGTCTCGAACAGTGTGTCCACTACGGTTGCAGGTTCAAATCCTGCCTCAGGCGTGGATGTTTGTGATGTCCTTAGGTTAGTTAGGTTTAAATAGTTCTAAGTTCTAGGGGACTGATGACCTCAGAAGTTAAGTCGCATAGTGCTCAGAGCCATTTCACCACCAGCAAGAGATGATAGAGACTGTTGTGTTTGCACCATTTTCCAAGTGATGACGAGCTCAAGTCAACACACACAAGTATGACGCCAAATCATTCCCCTGTCTAGCCTGACGTTCCTCCCATGGTGTTGCAAAAGATAGCAGCAGACCTTATTTGTCCTGGTAGCTTGTATGTTCAAGAACTGTTGGGGTAATCTTCCCTGTTGCTCCCAAAGTAGGTGGTGCAGAAGCCACACCCTCCCCCCACCAACCATCGGGGATGTCTGTCCCCACTTTTAAGCTGGAGAAGCGCAAGTCGTCTTCGGCTTCTCTCGCTAGGAAGGGGTCCCTTGGATCACTCTTTTCCCAAGTTTTTTCTAGTGGGAAAGACGACACCCGCCAGTGGCTGAAGAGCGTGAAGCCCTATGACCAGCTGCTTTTTGGCTCATCCTCAGTCCCGGAGACTGAGCCAGTGAAGTCCTCTCAGCCAGGGAAACCCAAGGAGCAGCAAGAGAAACCCAAAAAGAATACACCCTAAGACCAAGGAAATTGCGGGGGCTCCCACACCACCACCACCACCACCACCACCACCACCACCACCACCACCACCACCACCACCACCACCACCACCACCACCACCACCACCACCTCATCCTCAGCCGCAGAGCATGTAGGTTAAGATTTGGCGAAATCTACGCCCTCAGTGGGCGCCAAGACTCTCAAACAAAATGGATATAGACCGGTCAGGCAATAAATCCGTGACAGCAGGTGACTCAGAGGCGTAAACTGCCTCATTGAACGTTCCATGCCTTCCCAGTCTCATGTCATAAACTTTACAACGGTTAAGCTGTACAACGGTTAAGCTGTACAACGGTTAAGCTGTACAACGGTTATCTGAATTGCCCTCCAGGAAACCTGGTTCCCAGCAGTGCAGACTGCTGCCCTCCACAGCTATAAGGGGTATTAAAGGAACCGTAGCAACTATAATCGAGTGTCGGTTGGAGTTTGAGTTTATGTCCTAAAGTCTGTAATGAACATGTACCCCTTCAAACCTCTCTTGTAGCTGTGGCTGTCAGTTATATTCTGCTGAGAGAATAAGGACGACACAGAAAATATCTTACATTCAGGGGTACTGCACCATCTGCAGTATTAGCTGTAGTGATTGATCAACTCCCTAAACCTTTCCTACTTCTGGGAGATGTTAATGCCCATAACCCCTTGTGGAGTGGTACCATGCTTACTGGCCGAGGCAGAGATCTTGCGACTTCACTGTCGCAATTCGACCTCTGCCTCTTAAATACTGTGGCCGCCACACATTTCAGTGTGGCCCATGGTAGCTACTCGGCCACTGATTTATCAATTAGCAGCCCAGGACTTATCCCATCTCTCCACTGGAGAGCACACGACGACCTGTGTGGTAGTGACCACTTCCCCATCTTCCTCTCACTGCCCCAGCATAAGGGACGCCTGCCCAGATGGGCTTTGAAAATGTCTAAGGCGGACTGCTGAACTCTCACCTGTGCTGTCACCGCTGAATCTCCCCCACACGGTAACATCTATGTGATGATTCAGCGGGTGACTAGCACAATTGTTTCTGCGGCAGAAAACGCGATCCCCCGCTCTTTAGGGTGCAGGTCGGGCCCTCCGTCTCACCTTCTCTGTATGCAGACGACTTCTGCATTTCGTACTGCGCCTCCAGGGAGCCATCCACAAGGCACAATCAAGGGCTCTAGCCTACGGCTTCCAGTTTTCAGCCGCAAAGTCGTGTGTCACGCACTTCTGTCAGCGTCGTACCACTCATCTGGAACGTGCACTTCACTACAGTGAGTGGATCGTCACTAAGGTGAAGACCCATTAATGTCTAGGACTGGTTTTGCACACTCGCTCAGGCAAGAGAGGGCATTGAGGTGCTGCCAGCACTTCTGCATAAGCTGATGAATGTGAGGGAGCCAAGTCAATCAACACCAATTGGGGTGCAGATCGCTGTAAGCTGCTGCAGCTCTACAGAATCCTTGTCTAATCTCGAATTGACTAAAGGAGTGTGGTTTATGGTTCGGAAGCGCCTTCAGCATTGCGTTTGCTAGACTGTGTACACCACAGTGTGGTTCGATTAGTGACAGGGGCTTTTAGGACGAGTCTGATGATCAGCGTACTGGAGGAGGCTGGTGTCTCTTCACTGTGTTCCGAATTACCATCTTCTTTTCCCACCTGTGGCAGTCCATCTCCTGCATCTGCAGCCCAGATCAGGGATAACAATTGTGGTTCGTGTGCTGTCCCTTCTCTCTGAACTGGAATCCTTCCCTTTACCACCTCTACATTCCAGTCCATTCACGTACACCTCCATGGTGTACGCCTTGGCTTCATCTGGACCTTTTGTATTGCCCTTCTCTGTTAACTCTGTTAACTCTGTTAACTCTGTTAACTCTGTTAACTCTGTTAACTCTGTTAACTCTGTTAACTCTGTTAACTCTGTTAACTCTGTTAACTCTGTTAACTCTGTTAACTCTGTTAACTCTGTTAACTCTGTTAACTCTGTTAACTCTGTTAACTCTGTTAACTCTGTTAACTCTGTTAACTCTGTTAACTCTGTTAACTCTCTGCTGTCACTTCATCTCGATTCTTGACGTGTTCCGGGGCTCTGAAGTGGTTTACACCGATTGCTCAATGGCAGAGAGTCACATAGGCTTTGCATATGTTAATGGAGGACATAGTACACAGGATAAATGACTCACTGCAGAGCTGGTGGCCGTATCTCGTGCTCTTGACTACATCCGCTCATGCCCTATCGAAACACTGCAGCCAACTGGCAAGGAGTACTGCTCAATGACTTACTGAGCAGCCTACAAGCTATCAACCAGTGATACCCTCGCAACCCTCTGATAGCGTCCATTCAGGAGTCCACAGAACAGCAAGACTGTTCCAGGGCATAGACACTGTTGGTGTGGACCCCAGGACACGTTGGAATCCCTGGCAACGCACTTGCCGACAGGCTGTCCAAACAAGTGACATGGAAACCGCTTCTGGAGATACAACGCAGGTCAGATTATCTTACACCGCAGGGTTTTCCAGCGGAAGGGCACAACAGCACGCACAACAAACTGTGTGTCATTAATTAAAATTAATGTGTGGAAGTCTTCCATGCAGGCCTCTCGTGGGGAATTAGTTGTCCTCTGCTGGCTCCGCATTGGACACATGTGGCCAACACATCGTTACATAATCCGTTGTGAGGACCCACCTCAGTGTCACTGTGGCTCCCAAATGATTGTCTCCACAGCTTTAAAGTGGGCAATCCAGCAATAGGTGGACGCCTGAGTGGCTAAGTGTTACAACGCCGAAGGCAGGGTGCTGGGAAAGTCAAAAGTCTGCCGCATTGTTGCCCGTTTCAACCGTAAAAGTATGTTTTATACATCTATGTAGGTTTTAGCGCATGTCCTTTGTCCCTCTCAAACCTCCACCTTAGAAACACTAGGCTGAAGGACACAATGTGTTGCGGAGTAGCTGGCTTTCCCGTTTTATTCTCATGGTTGGCCAGTCACTGCAATCTGCTTTCATGTTTTACTGTCTTCCACTTCTAGCGTCTGTGTTGTTTTCTTGTCCTCTCATTCCTTTCATTCCTTTTAGTGTTTGTTTGCCTTCCCTCCATTCTTGTGGCTTTTCCTTTCTTTCCGCTTTGTGTAACATATTTCGTCCGTTTTATTCTTACACTTGTGCCATTGTTAAGTACAGCATCCTACACTCAAGACGTGCAACCTTATCTTCCTCCTCCATTCTAGGGTCCACTATTTTACACAGCTCAAAGACATCTCATGAAGGGTGTTGCAGAGGACATGTATTAAGCTCTACTCCTGAAGGAGGTTTCGACAGCAGAGTACTTAATAACATGGCGCCAGTATATTAAGACAATGAATCAAAGATTTACACTCAAGAAGTTTTGAACGGCTTTCAAAAGACGTATCGGTGTCTTCAGAAGTGATCTTCGTCAATCAGTTGCTTCCTCCATCACAAATGGAACAAAGTGCCATCTGAACTTCCTCTCTCACCAATACCTCCATTATGACCTCTGGAAGCATCTCGGATTGCATGGCGAACAAAAAAGATATAGAACCCAGTCTCTCGTCCTTCATTTCCCTTTAAACGGTGAGAAAGTCGAGACCCGGGCGGAGTTACGTTCTAAAATACTGCATGAATCTGTTAGTTTCCACTGCGGGCGTCTGGGACATATGGTGCGCTGACGTCTGGAGGGCCCAGGATAACCAGCCAGTATGTCTTCCTTAGTGCCCTATTGTGGAGGAAAGGCGGCGGATATTTGATGGTGTCGGCTAAGATCTGTCTGATGTCTTCTGGTGCGGGCATCAACTCCAGGATGACGAAGATGAAAAAGATGTGGGTGCAGGACGACGTAGGTCACGATCGCCGCAAGCTAGCCGCTGGAGAGGACGCTCGCCAACACGCCGAACAAGGTCTCCATTGCTGTTCAGTTTTCCATGTTGCGGCAGCTAGGTGACTGCCTGGAGCTTCTAAAGAGCGCGACCTTATTTTGGAAGTGAGGCCACTGAAGAGAGAGATATCCTCCACCGTCGATCCCTACAAAAATGATAGGAAACTACGTCCATATCCTCGTGGATTGACAACCAGACCTAGCTCGTGTGGACTATGGAGCATCAAATTCAGTCATTTTGGAGAAGTTTTGTTCTCAACGAATACGGTTTTCTGCAACTGGTGACGGTACATCTCTTCCTGTAGGTTTCACATATTTCCCAATAGCCACCTTCAGCAGATAAGGGCTGTATATGGCCACTTACACCAACATGAAAGACATAATTCATCGTCTTAAGAGTGCAGTCATGACGCCATTCTCGGATGGGACCTTCTGGAGCAATTGGAGATTGCGGTCGCTCGAAGATAATGCTAGACGAGATGAGATACTTCTCTAGTGCTTACCTCAGGAATGATCACTCTGACACGTGACGGATGCGTGATGCGTGTCTTCCTGTCCACAGTAGCCAGAACACACAGTGTCCACACTCTGTTAGATTCCAAAGAAAGATCCATCGGTTGATGCATGGTCTAAGAAGCGTACCACAGGAGAACAACATGGTCAGCGCAGCTTCTGTCGTCTCATTTAAGAACGGATTCGGTGAATTGCGCATAGTTAACTGTCAACAAGAACCGCAGATTAAAGACTCATGTGCGTAGCAAACGCTGAGCCATTAATTGCAAAACATTTGAGCGCCATAGAAACCTCCCACGCCGAGTCTGTGGGCGAAATTAGCGTTACCGCTACGAGACAAAATCTTCTAGCTCGACTATCACCAAATCTCATTAAGGAACAACGGAAGAAGCTACTTGCCATTTTTCAAGAGTTGGCTGGATGCTTCAGCACACAGGTGAAGAGCAAATTACACTAATCGACAGTGAGGCACCGGATTAGCACTGGAAACCATCAACCAATAAGCCAGAGAGCATACCGTGTGTCAGCAGCGGAACATCGAATAATTCGAGACGAGGTAGAGAAAATGATAAAGAATGACTTCATTCAGCCTTCGCAAAGCCCATGGTCGTCACCAGTGGCTCTCGTCAGGAATAAGGATCGCAGTTGGTGCTTAATAAGATTACTAAAAAGAATGTTTACCCTCTTCCACGAATTGACGATACACTAGATTGTCTGAAGGGAGCTAAGTTTTTCTCAACCAGGGACATGTACTGTGGATACTACAAATCGAAGTAGATGAGGCTAATTGTGAGAGAACTGCATGCATCACCCCTGAGGGCCTGTATGAGTTTAATGCACCAGCAACTTTATATAATATCATATAAATAATAAATGGCATTACATTACACAAACCAGACACATATCGTTCACTTTAGGCGACGTAGAAGATTACCCATCATCCATTCAAGTCTTCTCAGAGACATTTGATGGATACACAAAAGACTGAGGGCTCTTCTGAAGTGTGTTCAACAAGGCGGACTGAAACGTAATCGAAGAAAGTGTCTCTTTGGAGCAAAAGAAATCAAAATACTTAGATATCACCTTTTCTAGGTCTGGCCGCACAGCTTCGTTTGACACAAGATGTCCATTTCTAAAAGTATTAGAGATGTGAGAAGCTTCCTCGGATTGCGTTCTTACTGCCGTCGTTTTATCACAGACTTTCGTTGAGCACCACCCCCAGATCAACTCTGTATCAAAGCCAGGCCACTCAAGCTGAAGCTGAGTTGTTAAGATTCTTCCGATGTGCTGCAGAAAGTTCTGAAAACTGACCCTGTACTTAGTCTGTATGATGAGAGAGCACCTAAATAACTACACACAGATGCCAGTGGTTATGGGATCAGTGCTGTTCTGGTGTAAATTTAGGATGGAAAGGAGACGGTTGTAGCCTGTAGCCTTTTAGGACACTTAGAAAAGCCGAGAGAAACTACACAGCAAGTCATTCTCTTTCTGTAGCTGAGACCTGGCCCATACGCAGATTTGATGGTCTGCAACGACTGTTAATGGCCTTCCAAAGAGAGTCATTAAATCTGCAGGTCGACAGGTCTTCAGAAGACGTAGTGCCCACCTGGTGAGTCGTCCTGTTGGCATCTTTATGCTTTCTTCTACTTTTTGTACACTATGGTAAGATCGTACTCAACGATCCAACTGTCTCTCAAGAAACCCTGTGCAAGGTCATCAAGACTTACATGAAGATGGTGACTGTCTCATTGTACTCCAGGATTTCTCTGCTGAGCAGGACGACGACGCCAAGATATCCTCTGACCGATTTAAGGCAAGCATAATTTGAGATGTGAACGGACAATTTAAGGTCTTTAATAGATTCCAAAGGGATCAAGTTTTTCTTGCAAAGCAAAGAGGTGGCTACCAGTGATTCCTGAACACGTGCACTTAGGTGTGTCAGATGTTCTACAGAAATTCTGAGGCCGGACATTTAGGATTTATTAAGACATACGATAAGATCTGCAAGAGATTTTTCTGGTCAGGTTAACCAGAGCTGTGGAAGCTCAACAGTTAGCCTGACTCCGCATGCTGCAGGCTGAAGAAAATGATCGCCGAAGGTATGATGCGAGCCACTGCCCTGTTGGGTACCAGCCTGGTGACCTCGTCTGGATCTTCACTCTTGTTCAGAAGGTTGTTCTCTCTGTGAAGGTCCTCAGACGCTACTTTGGACCTTATAAGGTTGTGAAACAGTTGGCGGGGTCGAAATATTCAACTTCAGACAAGATGACGAAAGATCATTCAAAGGACGTGGACCATATCTTTGAAGCTCTGTAAGTATCCTGCAACCCAGGGTAAATTCGAATCTTCAGCGACAGGCAGAAAGCGGAAAGGTGACAAAGAGCGTAGCGGCAAAAGAAATTCTAGGAAGATCACTGCAAGGCTGAGCATCAGTCATCAGGAGTTGGAGTATGCTGGACCAATGACCCATTCCCAGACTAGGACGACGTAACACCGAGACGCTGTTAACTTCTGAGGTCATCAGAGCCATTTGAACCATTAGCTTCTGATGCGACATTGCTCCCTCCGTAAGTGAAGTTCTAAGTCCCATAGTGCTCAGTCACCTAGAACTTGGACATGGATGTGTGTGATGACCTTAGGCTGGTGAGGTTTAAGTAGTTCTGAGGCAGGATTCGAACCTGCGACTGTAGTGCTCGCGCAGTTCCAGACTGTAGCGCCTAGAACTGCTCAGCCACTCCAGCTGGTCACAAGCTAAGTAGCACCGTGGTGTAGTGCTTATGATACTAAACTGTTGCATGGAGGATTGAGAGTTCAAAACTCACCTGGACTGTGCAATTTTGATTTCCATATTTAGTTCCATTACATTCTAGAAGTATCCACAAATGTCGAGAATCATTGCCTCCTGCCAGAACACATACAGTATAGATACAGCTACAGAAAATTCCAGTACAGTTTGCCCCACCATTTTATGGGGAAGTGCTTAATAAACCTTCGTTAAGTGAAATTAGTGTTCGATACTGGTACGTAGGAGGTGTAATAACCTGAAAGACTGTGATTTCATGCAACCTGGAACGACAATGAGGAGTACGCCCTTCCGATCCCAAAACACTGTCACCATAACCTATCCTGCTGATGGCGTTGGTTAAACCAATAATTTCGTCAGTGGTGTCACTCCAGTTCACCGCCTCCAAAAAAGTTCAGTTTCGGGTTTGTTGTAATGAAACATCCACATTATCATCACGGGAGATGTATAGTCCAACTTCTCCTTGTTGCCTCCTCCCTCACATTCTTGAAGAAAGGCATTGCTCCTTGTTGGGTCCCCCTGTTGCTGAATGACTGGTACGAGTACACACAGTGCGATAACCCAGCGTTGCTTTCCATGGCACAACTGAAATAACTTTAACAGCATCAGGAATGTGTTCAACAGTGAGCTGCTCAAAGATCGGAGGGTCACTGTCCGTTAATTTCTTGATCTTCTAGACAATAGCATCGAAAACTGGTGGCTTTCCACTCCGTCCTTCATTGTGAGCTTCTGTGCGACCCTCGGCAAAAGCCCTGCACCATCTGCAGACGTGCTGAAGGGACATTGTCTTAACCATAAACCTCAGTCAGTTGCTGATAAATCTCCATGGGCGATTTCTTCCTTGCGAGGTTTGAACCATACTCTGAAGTATTGATCGCCACTCCTGCCAGTTGCATGAAAAAACCAATCTCTGATGGCTGCCAGGGTAGTGATGGGCAGGCTTGAGAGTGGGAGAACCACTGTACATGGCACTGTTGTCTGATTTAGCCTAGGACCTTCCCTCATGGCTGTAGCTCATTGGGAACCTTATTTTTGGTTCAACCTTCGTAACTTAGTCAATGTGCCTGTATGTTGGGACAGTTATGCTATCACCAACGTGCTAGCCTCCAAAAAGCTAGCTCTAAAGGAGCACCAATCCTTATTGGTCCAGACTAAGTTCATTCCCCAGGCTACATACATCTGCCATTTTCTTAACTGGCCTCACAAAAGGCATTAAATTCATGAGGTCTGCTTTAGGTGCTGAAAGTTTCATTGCCAGTTTACAATGCTTGTGCTGCACTCAGCGTTTTACCTGGCGTAAAGGAAGCCAAATACTAACCCTGACTTTAGATGCAGCACAGTACGGCGTAGGTGTGGTTGTCACATCAGTGATGCTTGGTGCCATCTATCGCATACACACTGTGTTCTGAAGATGTTTTCTACCTGCAGGTAATTACACTGCACTGTGAAAAGCAAGCCACTGGCTATTACTTTTTTCATGAAAAATGTTTTTGTTGGTGATGGGTGAATAAGGAAACCAGGATCTTTTCTTGTGTGGAGTTACTACCCCTCAATCTAAGCTACTGGATCAGACGGTCCATGATTTGCTGAGGTGGGCTTTCCCCCTCAGTAATACTGCTATGAAATTCATTACTATTCACAACCCAGCATACAAATGGAGTTGTGCTTTCGCAGTTCATTGCAGAACCCACTTGGGAGTCCAACCTACAGGGGCTATAACTTCCACATTGGATGATACCTTGTAGCAGATGCTGCTGTATTTTCTTTCAATGGCATGAGAGATCATTGCCTCTGACTGCAGTAAATCATTTCACCAGTCCAGAATGGATCACCCAAGTACTGGTTAGTATGTGCTCACGCCTCGGGTCGCTCATGCCTCGGGTCGCAGCATATGTTTGTGGTGGATGAAATACTCCCATTAGTCGCATCCATGATTTGTTAGATCCTCTGCCTCACCATCTCCAAGCCAGCTGTGTAACATGGTCGTTTGTGGTGCTGTTGCTGTTTGTCAGCAGAGAGTGCATTGGGTGGCAGTAGCAGATGATCACACTGCCTCAAACTTTCGACTGGAGAATAGGGCACTGGCAGGGATAGACCCCTGTCACTATGGACACACAGCCCATGAAAACTGAACTGGTGACGTGTCATCCACTGATGAGTGGGGTAAGGATATTTCTCCTACAGCTGCCAGTGAAGAAACCATTACCCCAGCCCCCACATTCTTTCATCCCTCTGGCAGAGGTATGTTCATTTACCTCATCTCCTTCAGTGGTTGATCTGTTGCTATGTCCTAAAGTGCATTGGAACTGACAGCACAGACTGCTCCAGTTTTGACTCTGAGTTCATATCCACTAGAGCAGATACTATCTCTCTCCCCCTGAAAACAAGATGGGTGCAGTTGAGCTGGCACAGGTATCTCAGCTGATGTTTGCATAGGAGCTGCTGGGCCAGGTGTATTGATGCTGGCAGGTGAACAAAAGGATCAGTGGCTCTGCCCGTGCAATGCCTCGCACATGCCCTCTGTGACAGCACTCTGCACTATTCTGCTATCTTGGACCTGGCCTTTGCTTTGTGCTGTGCTCTGTTTTCTGAGAGCTTTGCTACCCATTTCTAATGTTGGGCATGTTGTGTGTGCTCATGACTTGTCTACATACGGTTCACACTCTCTGCTCCCCCGTAGATAGACTTGAACATGTTCCATGCCCTCCTCCAAGATACAGCTCCATAGACTTGTAGTCGAGCCACTGTCAGCTAATGTAGTAATACTTAGGCTGTAAAGTTACATTGATGGTATTTGTGGCACTGACTGTGCCAACAAAATCACATATACCCAACTTTTTTCATCATCTTTACTTTTTTCCATTTTATCTTTTCGTTCATTATGTTTCATTAATGTCTTTGTTACTATTACTTCCTCCATCTTCCGTCGCCTCTTTCTCTCTTCTTTTTGTTTCTTACCTCCTTTTTTCCTAATTCTTAACTGCACTATTAATTTCTTTCTTTGTGTGTGAGGAATGTTTCCTGAAAGTTTAGCCGTACATTTTTGTAACACCCTGTATAATACGCTGCCCATATTCCTTACACTGCCCATATTCCTTACACTGCCATGGCATTTATTCAGTCTCTCATCATGCAGATGTGAAGTAGTTACAATATTTGATGCACAATATGGCGATGGTATTCTGGTGAGTCACCATAACTGTACCATTGCTCAAATACATATATCATCAGAGACCAAGTAATGGACTCCCTGTATTATTTTGTGTCAATCCACACCAGTCGTCAGTTGCCTAGTCAGCCTGCTGTGTGTCTCTGTCTCGTGCGTAGGTTGGTGTTAACACAACATAAACAGCTGCATTTAGAGGGGTGCCACAACCAGGAAGCATTAACTGCTGGTGAATGGCATCACAATGTGTTCAGCAATGAATTTAAGTTGAGTGTCCTTGGTGAGGATAGTGGGCATGTGGGGAGAGTAGCATCTTTTGGAGAGGTTCAGCAGTGTTACTCTTAGCCTAATGGTGTGGGGAGCCATCAAGTATGGTTTCAGGTCATGGATGGTAGTGCTCAATGAAACTCTTACAGCATGATGGTAAGTCAAGTCCTCCTGCATCCTCATGTGTTATCACAAATGCAACATCATCAGGTGTCATTTTTCAACAGGACAATGCTTGTCCACAGACATCAATACAATGTTGCACCACTTCTTAGATGTGTGCTATGTGGGTTCATACTGCCAGTGGTTTGGTTGGAAAGTGTCAATACCATTGTATCTTCTCCTGAGGTGAGATGGCTTACAAATGTTTTAAATCTTTCTTGATATTCCCGGTACTAGCACTGGGTTCAAGTTGACATATAAATTGTACCCATGCACATTCTGTTAGGGAAAAATCTGGAGATCTAGTTGACCATGAAAGTACCACAACATAATGCACACAGTTCAAACTTGAATATGTGAAATTTCTTTGTAAATCATCTTCTCAAATCATGAAATTTCAGCGACTACAAAATTGAGTCCATCTGATGTTAATTTCATTTCTTCCTCCCATTGTAGATGGTTTTTTCCTCCAAGCAGTGACTCAAATTTTACATAGCTCTAGGTTCTTCCACAATTCAGTTAATGACTTGCTAATGTGCAACCATCTATTCATTCAATTCTCTGTAAAGGCTGTTTACACACTACCCCACAATATTTTTCAAGAGACATCAAAAATACTATAGCAATGTACTGAGAGGCCTATGATGACACCATTAGTTGAAAAATAATGAAGCAGTATCAGAGTAAAATGAATACAGAAACAGTAACATGTGTTTCTCACTTTTGTTATGCTCAGAGGAACATGTACATTTTTATAATTTTGTAGATGGAGAAACCTGTGTAAAATATTAAAATGTCTTTACATAATTCCAAATCATTTATTGATTAAGCAATAATATGTGCAAATAGTTCAATGAATAAAGGAATCAGATATTCAAGCACTATCTAGGGATTACACCTTCATCCCCAAACAATGCGAATTTTGACAAGAAATTAAGCTTTACTGCCGCAGAAGCATCTGTTCAGAATGATATAACAGATGGAAGAGTTCTAACTTGTCAGTGTTATCTGCCTGTGTGTTCACTTGAGACATATTTTCTTCTCCCATGAATAACTAGATTTTTTAGTGTGTCTGTATATTTCATATCCAGGTGTACTGAAAACAAAATGCAAAGTTCTCCTTAAATTCAGGGTCACTTGGTCCCATTAATTGATTGCAATGCTGCAATTAGTTTTACAGGAAGCTCACTTCATTAGAAGTTAAAGGTAACTGAAAATTCTACTACAGTAAGTAATGGACAAACATTTTGAGCTAGTCCATAGAATTCAAGGTATTGTTACCACTCATTTGACAACTGTTATTCCATAATTTTCAATGCCTAAGAGAATATCTAAGTTAATTGGTTTCAGGTAAGTGAAAGTATGCTTGCTCTAACATTACACTGAAAGTTTTGCCCATTTTGCCTTTTGCAAAAAATACATTAATAAGAAAACTGTGCTTGCTATATAGTGAACTCTAATAATGGGTGAAATCTGACAATCAATTATTGGGCCACTGTTAGAAATATAATAATGTCAGCTATCCTAAATTTTAATTATTTGCCGAACTATGAGCATGGCATCTATCTTTATATGGAACCCTCTTCAGATTTCACTTTGGGATTTCCCTATCATCAACACTTTTAAGGGACTATAAAACTTAACTGTTTCCTGATACAAGAAAAGAGTAAAATATTTTCTGGAATCGGCCTAGGTAAAGAATGGTATACAGATATTTGCTATCTCACCTCAAAATTGTCAGAAAGGAATGACTTGAGTCTACTAGAGACATACAAAAGTAACTAAGGATTTTAATTTATTTTTCTTTAATGGAGTAGACAATACATTTAGCAGTTCTTTTGCTCAGCTGAATTTTAGAACTGAGAAGTCTGTTTTTTGGAAAAAAAACTGAAGCATATGCCTACAAAAAGGTGTATGATGGAGGACAGCAACTATGAAACCCATACAGCATTTTCTCTGCAGGAAGGGATTATGTTCAAAGATTCTGAAAAGGCTGTAGAAATGCTTTACCTAAGTGAAAATATTCTCTGTGATAGCTGAACTCCTCATACAGGTCATTTTAGCCAATATGTTAGCAGCAGTGTGAAAAATAAGATAGTGATCATGTTGCAAACTGGCATAAATTTTCTTTACACCTAAGTAAGGTGTATCAACAAGAATCCTACCATTCTCGAAATATTTAAGTATCTCTGGCTCCAATGCCTTTGTAAAGCAAATCATTTCATTTGTGAAGGATAAGAGGTCTAAATCTGTTTCTTGTGTTAATCAAGGCATAACTCCAATATTTCTGAGAAGGGCGCACTTTTATAGTTAGCTGTCAGTCACATACAATTAGAATTTATCATTTTCAAAACCTGATATTCAGCTAACACTTGCAAATTTAAATAATTGTTCAAAAGTGCTGGAGGTTCAGTGAAATACAGATTAATATGTACTTTTGATGATTTTTAAATGTGTACTTCCAAAAACTTATAATATTTATGTGCATTTTAGCTTAAAAAAATTATCACACAAGTAATTAATAAATATATGGAAGGCCTATGTAGAGTGCACAAAATATTGATGACTGATTAAGGCAAAATTTTTGATTTTACAAAATCTGGTAACCTTAGCCCATGCATAGTGTGAAAAATGAGTATCATGGGGACAGTCTATTCCTCTCCAACTACTGTATTGAGATGTGGAGTTGTAAACCTGATGGAAATTATTATTTTTAGTACAAAAATTAACTGAAGCTTAGCATAGATACTTCAATGTTCATTTGCTAGTAGACTAAATTTTTGATGTCATTATATTTGGTTTTTTAAGTGGTTTATAATTTTAGCACACACATGGATCATTATAATTTTTTATAAAAGTTCCTTTAAACTAGATTGTAAGCTGCTCTTAACTGATTTTACACTCACATTGTCCTCTCACCAGTCTCCTCTTCCTCTAACCTATCACCCTCTCAGCCCTCTCCTCCATGTCATTGTGACACACACACAGAGACAATTGGAGGTGAGTGCATTATTCCTGGCCTCAGTCAGGTTGCCTCTGCCCACAGTCTTGAAGGACAGTTTTAAGGACAATTCCCATCCATGTAATACAGAGAAGATGGTCTCTGCATGGGGCAGGGGAGGGAATGGATCTATAAAACTCACAATATTCTTGACTTCACAGGCTGCCTTGCAAGGTGTTTGTGTAGCCTGTTACGTGATTAACCACATTTTTGACCTTTAAGTGGTCAACTCTATAACCACCAATTGTGGCCAAGATCAAACTGACAATGGCCCTTCATTTGAGTGGACAGATAAAGGTTACAGTAGAGTTGTATATGACGTGCCTGCTTTCACAGATGACCATGCCACTGATAGGAAACACCTATATACCCACCCAGTACATCCTATTTCAGTCATAGAACTTATGTTGCACATGGGTCGTCTACAGAGATACAACCATGTGGTAAGAAGTTTTGAGAAGGTATAGGGCATGACCACCCACCAGCTGTCCATCCAGATGATGTGCTCAGTAGATGTTCAGCCACTGGGTGGTCAGTTCTCCTCTTGGTCAAATTTTGGTCGCAGCTCAACATGCTTGACCCGTGCAATCTGGATCCTCCACCTGCCCACCCCCTGCCCTCTCCTGAATGCAAGCTTCTCTGAACTATGTAGATGAGACTTGCCCTGATTACTTATTTGCATTGGCTAAGTAGTGAAATCTTTTAGTATAAAAGAAACAAGTTGGATGAAGATTCTGAACCCACTTCTTATTGTTCGTTCAGTTTCACAACTGTCAACATTAATTATGGTTCTAAGACAGTAATTAAAAGTAATTAAGCATCTATATTTTTTAAAAAAAATTCAAATTATTCTGCATTATACTCCACAGTGATAATTGTGGTTTTTCATGGGCAATGTGTGTCCTACATCTTATATAGTTTTGTGAAATTAGGTTTTGAATGCAGGGTAGATGGGTAGTTTTCCTAACTTCCCTCCAAAAGACTTTCAACTGCATAAAACTGTGGAAGTACTTCTATAGTAACATGACAGGGTTTTCAAATTATGTTATTATATTAGATTTACTGTCTGATCCTTGAGGATGTGGAATACATTAGCATATTTTTGTTTATCTAGTGTTGCTTCCTCAGACTTGATGTAGATGCTTCACTGGAAATGAAAATGAACCTCTGAGTAAAATTAAATACATTTCTTAATGCCTAAGAAATTGAAATACAAAAATTATAATTTTGGAAGCAAAGACCTTATAAAAATTTAAACTTTTTAAAAATTTACTCACCAGAAGTACACTCTAATAATTATTATTTCTAACCAGATGAGACGATGATTCAAGATTGAAACTGCTCATGACACTACTTACTCCTTTTACTTTTGAAGCAAACTGATGAAACTTGCATCTTTGCTGCCTTTACTTACTTGATGATTTGCAATAGTAGTTCCAAATGTCTTCCTCTCGAGAGAGTATTTTGTTGCCTCATCCAATGCTCGTTGTGCTAAGCCCACTGCACCAGCAGCAACCTGAAGAAGAAAGGATAAAAATCATTTCAATGGGTTAGCATCATCATTAACAGTAAGAGTACAGTATATGAACACAGAGAATTTAAATAGGTACTCTTGCATTGTAACATATTTCATTCACTGAAAAAGATAATTTTCTAGATAATTTATAAAGTTTTTCTCACGTCATTCACAGAAGGGGCAGCAGAATAATGATTGAAGAATATTCAATTACACACAAAGGCATTTAAGCAGTTGCATACTGGTTCTGTGGAAACCATGTACATACAAAGGATTGACTCTCCAAAATTCAATTAGTGGATTGTTGCAAGTAATTTTTTATGAGACTAGTTTCTTTCCTTTCAAACCTCTACTAATTAAAAAAAAATTGGCATTTTCGTTGAGCTCTCCTCCAAGGTAGAATAGTTTGACTGTTCATGGTGCTTTTATCTGTGTATGCCTGATGCCTTCTATTAGCTAAATATAATATGGATTACATGCACAGTTAAGCAGTGTTCTAATGTTTTGTAAGCAATCCCTTTCACAGACAAACTGCAATGTCCTATTTTTCCTGTGAATTGAAACCTGCCACTTACACCCACAACTTACTCCGTGAAATTATTCTGCTTCATATCACGTTTTGTTTTTACTTCCAGTTACTTATAAACAGACATGACTGGTTCCAGTTGCCTCTCATTAATTGTCATATAAGCATCTACATTTTCACATTTCATAATGTGCACAGCTTCACATTTCCCTCCATTAAGACCTAGATGCCAATCTTAACTGTAGCTATATGTAGTCTAGTATTGACAAAATATTACCTTCATGCTATTTTGAGAACGCTTTCCCATTTATTACCATGCCATTTATAAATAGCTTGAAATTGTTGTATATATTCATGTATTAATGTTTGTGTGTGTGGACAACATTGAAATTCTCTCTCTCTCTCTCTCTCTCTCTCTCTCTCTCTCTCTCTCTCTCTCTCTCTCTCTCTCTGCAAGCCACCATATGATATAAACAAGGTATTCTCCACCATATATGGTCCTTACATGAAACATATATTGTGGCAGTAGAACTGTCTTGCAGTTAGCCGCAAATGACAGTATTCATTTTGTGGAACACTATTGAGAAAATTTGGAGGACTGTCTTCCTTTCAGGGATTCCCATTTCAGTTTGACCCATGCGGCTCAGCTTCCTTGGAATTCCTGGGGTCCATCTATCGAAACTATTTATCGACTAGTGGTATGGAACCACCCATTAACAAATGCCTTAGTGTGTTCTAGTTTTGCCAGTGTGAGATCCACATCTTGTAGAAGACAATGCCAGTCTGATGGGATGGAAGGATGCCTGGACCTGTGATGGCAGAGGGATGGCAACTTTGGTCACAAAAACTGACAATGGCTGGGAGAATGAGAATATATTTGGTTGAGAAGTAGTGACACTGCAGATTACTCAACCCTTGTGAGACCAATTGATTTGGTGAGTTCACCCTGCTTGCCAGTAGCACTAAACAGACCCAGATGGTGACCCAGCCATCTAGGTTCCATCCAATATTGTAATGCTGTTAGGAAAGGTACTCACATAAGTTGTCTGCTGTCGTAGCCCATTAACACCAGATTTTGTGCCCTGACCTAGCAAATGCAGCATAAATCAATGTGGGGCATACAATGAGGGTCATTAGTGGAGTTGTCAGTGCTACCAGCCAAGCAACACTGCATGAAATTACAGAGAGCAGAGACGTTTGCATGAAGGCCATTGAACGTAGCGTTGTCCTGGGTGAGAGGTAACACCTATAAATTTTGTATTCTCAACATGCTCTTGAGACTGTGGAGTTCAGAATATTGAATTCTTTAATGATTTCAGAAATGGAATGTTCCATGCGTCTAGCTCCAACAGCCATTCTGCATTTCAACTCTGTCAATTCCCATCATATGGCCATAATAATTTCAGAAACCTTTTCACATGAATCAGCTAAGTACAAATGACAGGGTTTAAAAGGGAAGTACATTGACAGACCTGTGTGTGCAATACTACTACCACCACCTCCATATTTGCATATTGCTATCCCATGGCTTTTGTCACCTCAGTGTCCGCTGGAATCGATACTAAGTGGAATACACTGAGATTGATAACTGTGCCAGCTCATCCTCATCTAAAGAAACATATAAAGATTAAAGATGAGAAGGATAGCTGTTTGTATACTGAATATCTAACCATCCTCTAAGCCAGCCTGATAGCTGGATTCTAATGGCTGGATATTCGACCGAACATTGCCATGGAACATATAATGTGTACCCGACAGATGACATCAAGAATGGTGATGCCTGAAATCAGCAAAATCCTTCCTGAGTGAAGTGAGTGAGTTGTTTTAGTTACTGATACTATGATTGTTTTGTGAATACAGTCAATAAGAACCTCAAATAACAACAAATGAAAGTGACTGACTTGACTAACTTTGGGAATATTTTGATGTAATGTATCTTATAATTAAAAATGATATTTTTCATAAACAGTGATTATTTGTTGTTGCCGAGTTCAAATTTCTCATGGCAAACTTATTATCAATGGCAGAGAAGGAAAAAAGTAAGGTTGTGTTTTGTTCTTTTGTTTTGAATTAAGGATTTGGTACATACAGTTTTACTAAACTGATTACTAAGGTGTTTGTCCATGTATATTGTGATTAGCATTGTTAAGTAAATACCACACATCAACTGGGCTGCTGTATGGAGGATGCTGGGAGCGAAGGCTTGTGATCAGCTCATAGCACATTGGTTGCTGAGACAAGCTCTGCTTCCTCCTCCCATAGCATCCAGCTTACAGCTTATGAAAGAGCATACATGTAATGGATCAATGCGTCATGAAATGACATGAAAATTGATGAGGAGTCATTAGAAAGGCTAGGCATAGCTTCTTTGCTCAAATCTGTAAATAATAGCAGTGTTCATTCTTGGGCAGAGTAGCAATTTTTGATAACACTGGCTGCATAACACTGTTGTGCACTATAGATTCACAATGGCTACTTATCACTAATGAGTGTAAACATACTGTAGTGACACCAAATCAGCCAACTATCACCAATCTGAGAGGGGCCAAGTCAAAGTATGTGATCTTTAGAAACACCCACACATCCCAAATAATTTTAGTTTAACCAAGTATTTGATAAATAGGTATCTGTCAAACATAGGTTAAGTATTTCTTACTAGTATGAATGTTTTTTTTTTTACTAATTTAAATCTATTGAAATGATTTTTCATACCTGAGGTACCCGTTACATAAAAAAAAAAATACATCTGAGAAAGAAACATCCACATAAATTCCAAGCAGTGCATAAAGGTATAGCTGCTGCCATGCCTACACTGTCTTTAGAAGTCTGTGGTACAATTTAATCCACAACATTAACAGAAATAAAGCGTAGGTGTCAGGAACAATTTCCTTGTAAATGATTCTTGCATTGTACAAGTCTTAAAATACACTCCTTTGCACTAGACAATGATCCATTGTCTATCATACCATCATTCCTGCTACTAAATGATGTTTTTATTTGTGATGTTTACATGTCCAAACAGTTTTTTGGGAAACTTTATGTAGGCCATGGTGTTGTAGATCACGTTTTACCCTGCTATAAAACAGAATTTATGAAAAATCAAAACATATAAAAGTTACAAAACCCATGAAAGCACCTGAAATATGCACCTGTTTGCATAGTAATGACAACTAATGAAATGAAATGTGCAGATCAGGGAGTTGTCTCCTGAACTGCAGTTCGAACATAGTATTAAGTTCCCTTGATGCATTTTCTCTAGCCCAAGAAAATAGAATAGGTTTTATAGGAAGAACTATCACTGGGACATTCAAAAATGAGTAAATGTATTTCACTGGTAAAGTGGTGCTGACATTGTGAAAGGTGTCTGAATGGCTGATCATGATTCTCCTAAATCAGAGCTGTAATGGATTCATTATGGGTCTAGGCTGAAGTAGCAGGAATGTTGCTGCTGGTAGAGATTTCATAATGCACTTCAGTTGTTAAAGCTTACTTGCATCGACTGATGAAATAAAAATTACCATATCAACACAATGGTGTGTGATAGCTTCTTTTCAATTGCCAGCAGGTTTTCCTTGAGCTAACTTTGCTATCAACAGGTGCATTATCAAATAAAGGGTATGTCTCTACACATGGCTGATCACAATTTTTGCTATTCTTCAGAGGCTACAAAAGCTTTACACACTGATGAGACATCAAATCAGTAAGTATATTAAGTCCCAGTCTCTTCTGCATGTCCAAAGTAAATCTAAAATTTGCAGCATTAAATAACTATTTAGATAAGACTGAGACAGCACAGAGAACCCCTCACTGAGATTCTTGCTGAAAGCATTTAAGGAAGTGAAACAACATTCTAATTTAGAAGTTCCACATTTCTTGAATTTTGGGTTTAGAATGGCTTAAGTCAAGACAGGACTATCTGGGGGTTGCTGAAGCTGAATGAGCTACACACAAGATCCTATAAAAATTTTGGGAAGAATCTTCCACCAGTAGCAATTTATCTCCAATGCTTGCTAAAACAAGTAAAGGGGATGAGAGTGAATTAATTTCGTCCTGTCAGCTTTGTGAATCATATTCAGGGATTGCTTTAATGAGGTGTCCAATGAAAATGACATTGACTTAATAGTTAGTGTAAAAGAAAAAAACTTAATCTTGCTTGCAATTATTTGAAGATACTTAAAATCAGTTGTAGCAGTGACTCTTATAAGTTGGTCAGCTAATATTACACAAAACTTCAATGAAATGTACAAAAGGTTGCCAGAATTTTTCAGTTCCTTGCAGTTTTGGCTAATACATAAACACAGTTCCTCCACATTAAGAGACAAACAATTTCACTTCATAATTTATACATTTTAACAAAAATAAGTTATTCTCCACAAGTTGCCTCCAGTTCAGTACTAGTACTAGTACTAGTGTTTTGATTTGAAGATATTCTGGTTTTGTGTTCAGAGTACCTAATGTGTGAATTGCATAAAGTTAGTTTTAAGAATTTTCATAATTTATTGAAAACTCTGGTATCCACCAGATATTGACCTGAGTTTTCAATAAATTATGAAAATTCTTAAAACTATTATCAGGTATCATACAGGTAGTAAAATTAAGGTCAGTCTAGATACTGGATACTTGCTAGATACCCCCTTCATCCCTAGGATACAGATGGAGTCCTTTGCCAATGATGGTGACAAATTAGATTTAAATTAGATGAACTTTTTTGTTCATTAATCCACTCACTGAACATCGTAGACTTTCCAGAATGGTACATGTGTTTACCTTCATAGGCCATAAAAAACTGAAAAAGCCATTCTTTCACTTTTACTCCTCATTATGCAGTCAGAAATATTTCACATAGGTAAGAATATGGACATGTTTAAGAGAAGTTGACCCACCAACACTAATACGCTATAATAACCCCAGCAAACAAATTGTTACAAGAATGTAGTACTAGATACCTGAATAGGTCAACAAAAAGAGCTATATCAGAGTGGTGTCATCATCCATATTTTCCATGAAATATTTGACCTCAGTCTGCCATGACATTCATTGAGATGTGGTTCTGAAATCATCTCAGCAGGTATGTCCTTAATTGGAACAACCTCTGCCCACAGCATGCATGTGTACACCACTGTGAATATATACATGCAGCCTTCAGATGAGGGAAGAGGGCTGACTAGGTCAATGTGAACATGCCCGAACTTCATATGTGAGCAGATGAGGGAGATTCTCTGATGCTCATGCATCAGTCCGAAAGCAGCAAAATCAGACGAGCCCAGGTGCTTCATGTGTGGGGTCTTCCATCAGGAAAAAATAAGTGCATCTGTTTGACTGTAGCATTAGAGCCAGGTTGCTTCAGGTTGTGGACACTGTGGAAAGCCATCTGTCAAAACTGAGACATGATGTGTGTTTCTAGATACTCCTCGATCAGCCTACAAATCTAAGGCCTTACCTCACCATATATTTTCTGTGCTGATGGGTGCATCCAACAGTTGGTTTAATTCAATAACAGTAGATGTTGTACTTCAAAACACGCAACAGGCTGGTGATGCTGGTAACAATAACCTCGCCGCTGCTCAGTATTTGAATCCACATCACAGGCAACTATTGTCAGTTGGCATTCATGATATGAGAAAAGTAGACATCCACCAAAGACATATGTTAGATTTGTACTCTCCACACCATTTCAATCATATATCAAGTCAGGGTCTGACTAGTTACCATTTGCACTGACTACTTTTGGAATGCTGACAAGTGGGTGGAAGTGTTGGATGCTCTCCGATTGCTAAAAGCTCCCTGTCATAAGTGCTCTGACTTTCTTTTTCCAAAAACTGCATCTCATCCAAATACATTAGAGGTTGGCAATGTCAGTTGACTTTTTGGTGTATTACTGCACCAATAGCTATTTATTGTTGATGGCAGCCAATCCACTAAGTGCACTCCAGTAGCCAGGTGATTGAGTGCCACAGAATTGATGAGGCTTCCTTGCAAGGCCTTGAAAGAGGTTTCCATCTCCAGTGTCCACTGGAGGGGGCACTTGCCTGTTGTGTTGTGGTCTGCCAGTTCACTTCTGAGAGGCTACCATGTTGCAGGGGTTCCTGAGAGGTGGCATCAGTAAAGATTAACCAAGAATAATTCCATAGTCACTTATCCAATTACGCTGTCCTTAAATTATGTTAGTGTGACAGAACCCACCCAAAAAGCATTGTCACATCTGGGCTGTAAGGGGCCTTGCATTTTGCTTCACTTATTTCATAAAAATAACCTCTGTTTTTAAGTAATAGTTTTTGGTTATGCCTTTCTGGACTTCAATAACATACTGACATAATTAACACTGCAATGATAATGCCATTTGGACTGTCATTGGTCGCCACTGGAATCTGATTATATACACTCCTGGAAATTGAAATAAGAACACCGTGAATTCATTGTCCCAGGAAGGGGAAACTTTATTGACACATTCCTGGGGTCAGATAAATCACATGATCACACTGACAGAACCACAGGCACATAGACACAGGCAACAGAGCATGCACAATGTCGGCACTAGTACAGTGTATATCCACCTTTCGCAGCAATGCAGGCTGCTACTCTCCCATGGAGACGATCGTAGAGATGCTGGATGTAGTCCTGTGGAACGGCTTGCCATGCCATTTCCACCTGGCGCCTCAGCTGGACCAGCGTTCGTGCTGGACGTGCAAACCGCGTGAGACGATGCTTCATCCAGTCCCAAACATGCTCAATGGGGGACAGATCCGGAGATCTTGCTGGCCAGGGTAGTTGACTTACACTTTCTAGAGCACGTTGGGTGGCACGAGATACGTGCGGACGTGCATTGTCCTGTTGGAACAGCTAGTTCCCTTGCCGGTCTAGGAATGGTAGAACGATGGGTTCGATGACGGTTTGGATGTACCGTGCACTATTCAGTGTCCCCTCGACGATCACCAGAGGTGTACAGCCAGTGTAGGAGATCGCTCCCCACACCATGATGCCGGGTGTTGGTGCCAATGATGGTCATATGCGTGTTTGTGGCGCTCACCTGCACGGTGCCAATCAGAACTGCATACGACCGAGGTACACAGGGCCAAGGCAGAAGCGACTCTCATCGCTGAAGACGACACGTCTCCATTCGTCCCTCCATTCACGCCTGTCACGGCACCACTGGAGGCGGGCTGCACGGTGTTGGGGCGTAGCCCAGCTTCATGGAGACTGTTGCTCCTGGGGTATCGGCGAGGACCATTCGCAACCATGTCCCTAATTTGCTGGGAAGTGGCGGTGCGGTCCCCTACGGCACTGTGTAGGATCCTACGGTCTTGGCGTGCATCCGTGCATCGCTGCAGTCCGGTCCCAGGTCGACGGGCACGTGCACCTTCCGCCACCACTGGCAACAACATCGATGTACTGTGGAGACCTCACGCCCCACGTGTTGAGCAATTCGGCGGTACATCCACCCGGCCTCCCGCATGCCCATTATAGCCCTCGCTCAGTCTGTCAACTGAACATACGGTTCACGTCCACGCTGTCGCGGCATGCTACCAGTGTTAAAGACTGCGATGAAGCTCCGTATGCCACGGCAAACTGGCTGACACTGACGGCGGCTGTGCACAAATGCTGCGCAGCTAGCGCCATTCGACGGCCAACACTGCTGTTCCTGGTGTGTCCGCTGTGCCGTACGTGTGATCATTGCTTGTACAGCCCTCTCGCAGTGTCCGGAGCAAGTATGGTGGGTCTGACACACCGGTGTCAATGTGTTCTTTTTTCCATTTCCAGGAGTGTACTTTTGGCAATTTAACACATTAAAAATGGTTATACCTGCCAGAGCACCGGTGAAATCCTGGATGTTCGGTACTGGGTATCTATCTAGGATTGTTCAGGCATTTACCACATGGTAACTGCTGTAAGATTCCATGAACCATACTTACTACATACTAGATGCAGTGATGAGGACCAAGGACTGCCTGAAGAGTGACCCCATCTTGAAGCATCTGTTTGTAGGTGAATATGGATTCGGGGTAAGAAAGGAGTTGCATGAGACCAAAGCTATTTTCAATGTTTTCTTCCCTCCCTTTTCCTACACTCGAAAATTTAATAGTCATGGGTGATGAGATTTAAGAAATTATTCAGATAGTGAAGGGAGATGATGATGAAATTTATGAAATGTATGATGAGATAAATGGAATTCATCTGCAGAGCCAGTTGGCATATAAACTTGTACTACTGTAGTAGGCGTGGCACAATGCGTTCACTATGCTGTTTGTAGTAGCTTACCCACACTTGTATTTTTTATTCATTATTAAACCTTCTCCTGCATTACCCCTATTTGATTTAGTGTTTATAACCCTGTAGTCACCTGACCAGAAGTCTTGTTCCTCCTGCCAGCGAACGTCACTAATTCCCACTATACTTGAATTGGTTAAAGTTATTTCCCTTTTTAAATTTTATAACCCACCTGCTTGATTAAGGGATCTGACATTCCAAGCTCCAATCCGCAGAACGCCAGTTTTCTTTCTCCTGATAACGACATCCTCTTGAGTAGTCACCACCCGGAGATCTAAATGGGGGACTATTTTACCTCCGGAATATTTCACCCAAGAGGACACATCATCATTTAACCATACAGTAAAACTGCATGCCCTCGGGAAAAATTACAGCTGTAGTTTCCCCTCGCTTTCAGCCATTTGCAGTACCAGCACAGCAAGGCCGTTTTGGTTATTATTACAAATGGATATTGCAGTAAATTGTCTTCTCGTTTACCCGCAATTAAAAACAATTGTTATCTTTTTCACGAAAAGTTAAATGCATTATTTTTCTCAAGAAAAGTATTCTAAAATACTTCATGAAGTGGTTTCTGCTAAAATTAAATGCAACACACATTTAAGGAAGAAAACATCAAAATGTTTTAATCCAATTTTTAAAAACAAGTTAATTGTACCATTAAAACCAGGGGAAACTACTATATGAAACTCACGTGTTTCTCCTTCATGGTCTATTCTGATGTATGCTTAAACTGTACAATTCTTCATTGTTAACATAATACTGTATGTTCGAGTTGCAAGTTAAATACAAAAATATTACATATGAAGTTGTAATGTTGTATTTAAATTTATGCAAACAGTGTCAAATGAAACACAGTGCACCTAAGAAAGGTATTGTTGTGAAACCAATGGTTAGTTCTGAATTAAACTCAAGGTGTCAATTCATAATGGTGTATCAAGATCATTTAACTGAGATGGCAAATATATCAGATAAACTTTACGTCTGCAGTCAGAGTTTCTCCAGCTATGACCTATGAAAACTAAAAGAGCTGAAGAAGTAGTGCATCATGTTCCTTCAATGTTTTTTAACATTTGGTGCACCAGCAATATTGCACTCAGATAATGGTAGAGAATTTAGTATAACATCTTTCCACATTCCGAATATTTTGGATATTACATTATAAATAGTTTATGGAAAGCCTCTTCGCAGGCACACAACGCTCAGTTGAAAGGGCCAGTCAGGATATACAGAATATGCTAACTGCATGGATGGATGATAACGATACAAATAAATGGTCATATGTAGTGTTCTTGGCAAATTGAACAAAGAATAAACCATACTATGAAGGAACACACCAAAGTCCTTATGAATCCATGTTTGGTGTTAAAACAAAACAAGGCATAGCTTCATCTTTTTTGCCTGGCAAACAAATTGCAAATATTGAAACTAAAGAACTCTTCAAAGAAATTGCCAATACTTCTGAAACCGAAGAACAGCATGAAGAAACTGCTCATAAAAAAAATTTGGAATATTAACATTGTTTTCAGTATGACCACACCTCAAAGAAAAATATTGAAGAGGACCTACAGCCTACAACTTCTTCACATCAAATTCTGAAAAACATGAGTTGATTTCTACAAAAAGAGTGTTGCTTGCACCAGAAGATTGTTTTTGTGAGGTTTGTAACATCTTTGGATGTGAAAGATAGTTTCCTCCAGCTCAAATTGGTGACTATGTACGAATAGAAGTCCCTGATGTCGACCGTTGTTGTATAGATAGCTGAAATGTGTTAGTGGTTGTTGGAGAAGAAGACCCCAACTTCTATAAACTGGCAAATAAGAATGGTACCATCAAGCAGCTTTACACACATAATCAGTTCATAATTTCTAAAGAAAGGTTACTTTCCATAGATAACATTTCTTGAAAAGAAATGTCACTGAGAGAAGCAGCTGCAGCTGCAGCTGCAGCTGCAGCTAATTCGATAAGCGAGGGACAAGGCTATACATGCTGTTACTGAATTGCACAAGAGTCCTTTGCAAAAGAAAGTGTTCCACTTGTAAAAGCGAAGTGTCATAATAATTTAATTATGTGATTCAAATCTTTGTTACAATAAATATTATTTTCTTTTCTCGTGTAGAATGTACAGTGTAAGTAATTTTTTATAACTATTTCTGAAAGGAATGACCAAGAATTTAAAATACTTAGAGGCGAAAAAGTTACGTCACCCTTGTGATGTTTTGTAGTGACCGAATGACAGGGAAGAAAATATAAATCTCCAACATGTTCAATATTCACCATTAGTGCATGGTGAATGTCACACCAGTAAATGTTAAGTCAGAAATAAGGGTATTTAGCAAATATTTTGGACATACACTAAGCGACTATGTGAATGTTGAGAATCTTGACATTCTCCGGTGAAAGTAAAGATTTCAAATTTCATAATCATGTATGTGTTACAGTGAAACACCGAGCTATATAAACTTGACTAATGCAAGGGGGCTTACAAATCCTTTCCTGTCAGCATCTCACACAAAACAGAAACATTGTCCCGAAGTACAAAGAATTTATGATCACAATCCTTGAAAACTTAATTCAAATAATGTTGAGTTCTTTGTGTTGGAAAACTATTAAATGCAACTCCACAACCTTTCCTTCCTCTAATGTAACATCACATGCAAACAATGTGTGGCCAATGGAGGTACTTTATTTTACTTGTTTATTTTCACCTTCAGACATACTATTTCAGAACATGGTTTTGAGGTGTTTTAGTTTTTAGTAAAAAAAAAAAGTATGACGTGTGTTGTCTCAGATTTACATGTGTTATGATTTTGGGGTAACTTGTTGCACTGTGTAGTGGAGAAACAAATACTAACTGATGACTGATTTATTTGTATCCACAATGCATTTTGAAGGTTTAAACCTCAGTGATTGGTAACAATGAGCTTGTTGTTTCATTTGAAAAGAACTGCATAGAAGGTGAGCTGAGCATCTCTTTGAAACCTCTCAGGACTATAAGCCTTATGATAAATAAATAAGAACCATAATTCTCCTCATTTAGGCTCATGCTTTTGTCTGCCGGGATGTTCTTTAATGCAAACAATGATCTTCCTTATTTTGCAAGAAGTGAGAGACACACAGCCACACATTTTCCTAAATTTCTTCATTTAAGCGTATCATTATGGATCCTTTGTTTGCATTTTCACCACCAAAAATTGTTCTAGCTTCTCTATCAGAGACGTCTTTAGTCCAAAACCCATATTGGTAATAATCATGGTGTCCCAAAAAATTTATGCTTGTCTCTTCCTGATCACTTTCTCAGCTCAAATTCAGAGTGAAGGGTAAAGGGAAATTGGAGCATGAATGCTTTTTAGTGGTTTGCCATATTGCAGCACTCCTAACTAAGGAGATTAATTTTTCATTTATTCCTGAAATTTCCTTATAGATTAATGAAGTATTTTGTCTTATGGTCATATCTAACAAATCAGATCCCCCCGCACTCTGTGACAAAATCCTGGCTATGTCATTGCTTGACAGTACATTGGAAATACTTTCACGTGGTAGGAAAAACAGTGCAAAGGTCCATTTTGCAGTCTGACTCGCTGGTACTGCAATTTTCTCGCAGAAACCATTTGGGTTTCGGTGTCAGACATTACTCAACCAAAGTCTTGGAGCCATATGTGTGTGTGTTTTCTTCAGGCTTACTGTTTTTAATCGACATGGGATTGGACATTAGCATTCTGCTGGCCATTTACTCTCCTGATGCTAAGTCACTGTCACCTCCAGCAACATCACAGAGGCTGTTTGTCAGTGTCAATGTTTTACTGCAGCTGGTAGTACAGTGAGTAGTTGTATATGATGTGTGTAATGTAGAGCATCGATTGGTCCTCTGTGGTAGGTGCTGTAAATGGCTGTCACAATTTGTTGCACCTAAACCAGATTGTGTTTGGCATTTGAGAACGAAAACAATTTCAGCACTTCATAGGTTTTAACCAAAATGTCTTTGAAACCAGCAGATTTCTGCACTAGGTAGCTGATAACTGTAAGACTGGGGTTCAAGGGCATGGTGTTTACACATGACATCTGCAGCCACAGTTCATAGTTGCACTGTCTCTAGATGCTTAGCTATCTTCTTGATGGTGCCATGGAGACTTTTCTGCTGCCTGATGACCATAGATCATACCCTAGAATCTCTAAAGTTTCAACTCATTGGACTAGTCCAGCATGGGTCACTTCTCTCCAGCAGGAATGATGGTTGTCACAGTGGCCACCATGATGAGTTGTGTGTGGTGTGCCCTCTGTATGCAACTTGCATAATGGCTATCCTTCATGAGCAATTGATGCCAGTAATTTTCATAGAAAAGTGTCTGAAATAAATTAATGTTAGCTGAATGCATGGTAGCTGTTATTGTTGCCAGATGTGTAATCTGTCTCAAGAATTCATATGGTGTCTTGTCACCACTCCTCTTGTCGGTAAGGGATCTGAGTGAGCATTTGATCCATTAGTTTTGTGCAATGTGAGATCAACATGCCTACAATACTCTCAAAATGGCGCTGAAGAGGGTGGGAGGGGGTGGGGGGATAGGATACTATCAGACACTACTAATCAGTAACCTAAATCAACATGTGACTTCTTTAAAGTGAATTGTTGTGGTCTCAGATTTTTTTGTTGGGCAACTACAAACAACAGTGATGGCCTCCAATTGTAAATATGATACAAATGCAACAGACATTCCACCCATCAGATCCTGTCGTCATCTTGCATGTAGATGGAGGGACTGGAACCAGTAGCATGTTAATGTTGAGTTTGTCACTGAAGCATGGTTGTGCAGTTACAGTGATGCAACCAATGGTATAACAGGTGTGGATCTTATGATGCTGTTTGGAATTGGTTTGATGGATGGTACCATGTCCATCTTCTGTATTTCAACTGCACCACACATGACATTAAACACAAGATTGAATAACGTACTGCATACCATTGATTGTACAACCTCAATTTGCCCATAACAGAATGTATCTGCATTCTCATGTATAGGTTATTTGCATTGATTTGCACAGTTTCTTGTTCAGGGGTCACCAATTATTTAGAAACACCAATTACTGATTTATGTGTTTTATACATATGATTTTTGGCTGTGTGTGATAAAAGTGAACACTATCATACTACCATCTAATGCAAAAATATTGTCAAGCTAACGAGAACAGCTAAATCAAAGAGCATCTCCAACTTAAACAATGCAATTGTTATTGTGACAATCAACTAATTGCTAGATGCCATTAAATTAAGGCATGTATCAAACTATATAATACGAAAAGAGAAACAGTTGTTCAGAAAATTCAGAAACACATAGGAGGAGGAGGAGGAGGAGGAGGAGGAGGAGAAGAAGAAGAAGAAGAAGAAAAGAACTCCCCAAAATCTTCTTAACCCTCAGACACACAGGAATGTTAACAGCATTTGCAATACTAAGAAGATGGCTAACTAGTAGATAAAAAATTTTGGAAATTGCAGTCTGTCATGTCATTACTTTAATAGTGCAGTGAAAAATCTTACTTGTACAAGAGATGCACACCCAGCTTGCTTAAGATGAAAGCTTATGTTGATTACTATATGTAGCTTGATTGACAACAGAAATATTTGCACATACCATAAAAGTTTTTGTCCTTTTTTTTAGCTTACAAAGTGATGAGCATAGGATATCCCATGCCAAACTATTCTAATCCTTTACTCTTTTATCACCTTATGAGTATTAAGGTCATTATGAAGTGTGTTATCTTACCCAATATATTCACCCACTTAACACAACTATTTTTGTTCCACGATTTATTTTTTGTAAATAGCCTCAAGACTACCTCTTTTCCTTCTCTGTGTGTGGCTTTCCCATTTCTTTGAAAGGCAAGGAGCGCAACAAAAGGCAGCCAGGTATGTAACAGGAGATGACAACAGGACAAATAGTGTCAAAGGTATCTTTTTGCATAATCCCATATCTCTGCAGCATACTCAAAATGTGTCCTTACAAGCTACATTCTGTAACCTTGTTGACATGTATAAGAGACATCCATGGTTTGTTTGCTGCCTCACCTATATGCAGACCCCAGTGAAGCTTCTCAGCATTCATTCTCTCACCCAGCTATCAGCATAGCTGTCCTGCTGTGATATCATCTGTGTCCAGTTAATCACAAATAACAGAACTGATGACAGAATTAGCATAAAATAGGTGTACAATCTCCTCTGCATGTCCCAAAAATATCATTCCCTCTGTATTGTCAGTGACTTCAAAGTCCTTCTGCATCAGCTTGAATTTTCTGTGTTTTTCATTTACTTATCTAGTATTACGTCATTACTGAAAAGTATTAATTCAGATCCTCTTCTATTTCTATGAGGGAACGTATACTGTTTTGTGTATGATATTTTTGAAAGGTCATGGAAAAGAGACGGCAACTTGGCTATATAACCATTGATCTCTCAAAAGCTTTTAATATGGTAAATCACATTATGCTATTAATTAAGCTGTGAGGACTAGTGAGCTGTATAACAGAAAAATCAGTCTTGCATCAGTCCCAATCACTTATGATCAATCCCAATGAAAACCAGTTACCCATGACTCGTCTTGAGTAGGGTTCACATGCAATATAGTACTTTAGTTCAAAAAATGATTTATTCCAGTAGCATACTTTTAATACACATTCCTACACTATCACCCTATTTTCTATGAAATGTATGTGAAATCAAATGCAAGATTCAGATGGTTCCAGAATTGAAATATTTTCTGCTATTAGGAAAAAAATCGTATTTTTGTTTTCCATTCTGACTCAAGATATTTCTGAATTGTGGCCTTCAGTAGTTAATGGTAGTAATTGTGTTGTAGAGACACATGACTTGCTGAGAAGTCGAAACTGAAAATGATACTAGTTATCAGATTACCTGTCAAAGTTTCCTTGTAATATTCTGCTTTATCTTTCTTTTTAAACAGATAATCTTACACAAATATTTTTGACTTCTTAGCAAATCCTCATGACCTAATGCTAAATTTAGTTTGCATCACAGTCACAGTCTAGTCATGCTGCCTTTGGGGAATTCAGTGTAAGCGCTCTTTTGTCTCACTGTGAAACTTGTTCCATAACTTTAAAAATTCTCCTACCTTGTGCAGATGAGGGAAGAACAATTGCACATGTTCTTATACAATAATACTAGATTGAACTGTAAAATGTGATTGTGAAACAATTATAAGTAACTTCTTAATAAAGACTCACCGGAGGCCGAGTTTTATCAAAAGCACCCATGGCTATCTTGAATCCAGCTCCCTCAGCGAGGAGGACATTTTCTTTTGGTACTCTTACATCTTCAAATGTTATACCTCTGGTATCAGAACAGCGTTGACCCATATTAATTTCCTGTTGATGAACAAAGCACAATGTTAATAAATTATATAAATATATAAACAATTGCAGTTTAAATGCACAATAAGTAAAATTTCATTATTTGTTATCATGCAATTATAATCACCAACAGTGAGTGTACTTTGAATAAAAGAGGTATTTGTTTTAACAGTTTAGAAGTAAGAACACATGATTAAATTAGTAGGTGCTTTGGGGGTATACAGGGCACAAAATCTAGCATACAGAACTGCCGCCTCTGGCAACATACACATAGCATATGTGATGCTTTTCAAGAGGACAGAACAGTGTACTGTACAGTCAAGACCTACCAAACACTGGCATTGTTCCTTTGACAAGGTCATCATGATTTAGGTTTGTATAAATCATTTTATGCAATCTTCATTCTACTGAATATGAGGAAAATGTCTGCCTCAGTCAGTTGGTCACTATTGTATAACATACATTCCATTATATATAATTTGATCAAGATAATGTTTGATATAAAAGTAGATTTGTACCAGTTCTTCACATCTCTACATTATCATTGCACATGCTATTGACACTTACTAGTAATTCCATGACCACAAACATGCTGTGCTACAGTCCCTTGCAAATTGATGAAACATCTCCCCCACACGCTATGAGATGGTGTACTCACGTGAATGAAAAGTCACTAGCATCACATAGATCTTAGCACATGCTTTTCTCTTAAGAGAATTATGTTTTGATTTTGTTGTCCCCTCTTTCATTATTAACCACTACTCTGGAAAACATTTTAGCTGCGTTTTTAAATACAAGTAATACTTAGAGCTATGGATGATGATGTGTGTTAATGTGACAAAGAAGATGAGACAGATTATTGGTAGTAAATTTACTATACAGTTTTATTCCCTAATGGAAAAATTTGATAAGTTTAAGGCCACATTTATGCATTTTTGAAATAGCTTTTCCCAAGAAAAGATCGTTTTCTGAACGGAGTTAAATGTAGAACACCTACATCAGAAAAGGGATAAAGGTATCGTGCAAAAATAAGAGAAGGTTGTATGAGTACTCCAAGCAAAATATTAGTCCTAATTCTATTGCCTGTTTCAAAAGATTCAAAAGGAATATTAACACACATTATTTCAGAACAAAAAGAAAAGAAAATTACAAACTAGTGTGCAGTTCCAAAAATAAAACTAACATTGTATTACTAAGATGATAATGGATTCAGAGCTGATTATGAATAAGTAACCTCAAAATTAAAGCAACCTGGCAATTTATGTTATTAACAATAAACTGACATAATGATTGACAGCATTAGATACATATTTGAGAGAGTAGACAAGTAGCTATCAACTACGGCACTATATTTTCTATCTCTTCCATAAGTTCTACTTGGTTAGGGTCCCAGACTGATGAACACGACTCAACAATCAGTCAGACAAGTGCCTTGCAAGCCACTTCTTTTGTGGACGATAACAATGAAAGTAAACTTAAGAAAATGAAACTCAACACCAGACAGGTAGCAGAGAATAATCAATTTTTGACAATAGATTTTTATCAATCCAATTACATTATACTCACCAAGCAGTGGTGGGAGAAGTCATGTATAAAAAGTTTTTATTTATGCAAAATTTAGGAGCCAGTGGCTCCTTCTTTCCCCTTTAACCCTTCTGCCAGAAGAAGAGTGATGAAGGGAAAGGGACTGGAGAGGTTTATGAATAGGGGTAGAGTTTGTAAAAGTCACCCAGAACCCTGGCTCAGGAGAGACTTACCAAATGGGATGAGAAGAAAAGAAACAGTAGGAAAAGCAGACCCCAGACAGCATTGTTTCATGTGGTCATTCTACTCAAAACGTCAAGGAGTAACTGACCAGAGTGACCTTATGGTAGATGCTGTTTCCAGCGATTTGTCATCAATAGTGTAGTTGTACAGTAGAGGATTCTTTTCTTATGTACGTGCAATATGTTAGATTGATTTATTTACATTCATGGCTGATTAAAAAAAGTAGCAATGCCAGAAGACACATTGGTTTGAAAAATGACCTACATATGATGAATAATGCAGGGACTGTTATAGACAACTGTACATAAATTATCTAGTTGTAAGGGTCAGATGCTCTCGAAGATTATTCAGAGATCGTGCAATGTAGATAGTAATGGTCCTATCGTACTTCCTTGGGATGTTCCAGAAGATACTCTTAATGTAACAAAATGGACAGATGTAAAGGTGACATGTTGAGTTCTGTGTGCAAGGGAATCCTGATTCACATCACAAATCTGGTCCAATACTTGGTAAGATTGTGCTGTGTTCCTGGGCTTCAGGAAGGCATTTGACACTTCCCTGCACTCCATCTAATGAAAAAATACAGAGGTGTTATGAAAATCAACTTTGTTTGAAAATCTCCTCTGTGGAATCATGATTTTTTTAAAATGCTAGATCTCTGATTACAGGTTCATATTGTTGTAGAATTATGGAACATGTAACTATCTTGAAAATGGGAATGACCTGCACTTTCTTCCAGTTACCAGGTACCCTTCACTGCCATTTCTAGCAGCAGTTTATACAAAAGAACTTTGCATAAAACCTCAAAAAATACAAAGAAGGCAAATGATGCATACAGTGTACTACACTACAAAGTAAATTCACTCAATACAAATGATTGGAGATCAGGAGCAGAAGACTAAACTGGGTGCAACAGATAATCTAACATTCAGCTTAGAAGTAAGTTTGGACACCGAGTAGAAGTGAAGAGTAGCTAGTTATTTGAAAAATAAGTTAACTCTTACAACAAAAATAAATATCACTACTACAAACAACCAATCTGATGTATATAGAGTACTATTGAATGTTTATTGAAACATATGCTAACTCTCGAATCAAAAATAATTTAAGTAAACAGCACTACTAAAAAACAGCTGTGTTGAGTGAGTTTACAACAATCAGAGAATCATGTAAATAGTGACCTATGAGGCAGAAAACTACTTTAAAAAGTAATCAGCTGCTCTTCAGTTCAATTCAGAAGTGTCAGGATACTTCTAAATGATGTATAGATGCTGTACACAACAGATAATCCTTGTTTGAAATACTTATCATTCATTGTAAACATCCTTTCATTGTACAGTATATACAATCTATAGAAATGGGAAGGAAGGAGGATGGGACCCAACAACCAGTCGCCTACAATACCTGCCCAAATATCCACACCAAATTTACATGTGGTATATATGTGAATTCATGTAAGCATATTTTTGTTGTTCCAAATGTTCTAGAGTTAAATTTGGCCGGAGAAAAGCCATTTGTCACATCTGTCCAAAACACACTCATTTTTAAATGTGGAATCTCAATACATTGATTTAAGTACTGCAGGGAATACTGATGCTGAGAATGTTAGTCCTCTTCTACCAAATCTTGCACTTTCTGTTGGTGGTACAGAAACAGGTTTCCATCATATAAGACATCCAGTACTACAGTGATCAAAAATTCTGTAGCAGCAAACAAATGTAATCATTTAACTGTGTTTAGTTTTGGGGCAAAATTTAAGAACACTGAATTAACTTTACTCACTCCTGATGAATTACCCATGATCCTCCAGCTGGTTGGAGGATTTTCAACAACCATATCAATCCATGCTACCACTATCAAAACTGTTCACTGGTGTGGAGGTTTGGCATGTTACACCTACCTCCACATTTAATAATTTTTTTTTTAATAGCTAAATAACTGGTGTGACACAGTGTAGACCAAGAACTGTCATACTGAGAATTAAAACTATGTATTACCACAATTCACATTGTCCATCACACTTCACAGTCTGCTAGGCATGCCTGATGTAAAACTGACTGGGCACGGCCCGTGCCGCCTGTTGTTGTTCCGCCAGCAGAAGGCGTGGCCAAATTCTCGTGTGCCCTCTGGTGGACGGGACTTTACTTGCGGGAACTACTGGCCGTGACACGCCGTGCCGATATGCACCTCCTGCAATCTTTCTGGTGGCTACTGCACCCCTCCTCCTTCAGAGGGGGGTGGGGGGGGGTGAAGCACTGTGATCCACTGCATAGAAAGGTGGAGTGTCGTGCAGTAGCGGTGACCTCCACGTCCATTGGAATGATGGAGTCGGGGGATCTGCCAAATCTCGAGCAGGAACCTTCGAATACGGTTGGAAGTGACCCACCCAAAGAGGCCCCCGTCTTCCCACCACTGGAGCCCGGGACACAACGGGCAACAAGCTGTAGAACTCTGGGTGTTGCCCCTCCCAAGGTTGAACGGGATCCGGTGGTGGGGATGATGGGGAAGTCACGACCACAGGTGAACCAGCCTCCTGAGAAACCAGACCTGTGAGGGGGGCCGGCTCTCGCCGGGGCATCTTTAACAATGGCGATGCCGGTGCTGGAGCTACTGGAGGCTGCTAAGGCTGAAAGCCATCACAGTGTGGCAGAGTCACAGGTGGGAGGGGCGGTAGCATCCCCATTGCTGGCACCCGTGTTGTTTTCTCAGGGGAAGCCAGTGTGTGAGGGGTTGGAGGGTGGGTACCCAAGTGTTGACGTAGCTGATTTTGGTGACGATATACATCCCGGTCCCCCGCCTGCAAGGTATAGAGCCTGCGGCCCTTGCAGCACAGGACCACTGACAGTATCCAACGTGGATTGCGACCAAACCCATGTGCCCAGACCGACATACCTGGCGGAAAACCGGGTACCCCATTTTGCGAAGACTGCTGTGCCTCCTCCAGCCTGGTCCTTGCCAGAGTCGTAGGTTGGCACCCGTGGAGGAGCTCTGCAGGGCTGCGTTCTCCCATCGGTATGGTCCGGTATGTCGTCAGGAAAAACGTCGACTCCTCCTCCACAGTAAATTCATGTTCATAATTTTTCATTTGCATCTTAAATGTGCACACCATGCACTCGGCTTCCCCATTCAATTGTGGATGAAAGGGGGGAGAGCAGACATGCCAAATACTGAAGTGCCTACAAAAATCCTGGAAAGTCTAAGAAATAAACTGAGGTCCATTGTCAGATACCAGGTTGTGGCAGACCTTCCACAGAAAAGAGTTTTTGAGAGTACCTGGATTGAGGAGCAGTGAACTACAGATGGGAATCGGGAATAAGCATCAATGACAATGGGCCAAAAGCCATTGAGAAACGGGCCCACAAAATCTATGTGAACATGTTCCTAAGCCTGGGTTGCAGGCGGCCATGAAGAGAATGCTGACCTGGGAGATGCCTGTTGGCTTGCACACTGGGAACAGGCAGCCACCAAGTGCTCAATTTCTCTGTCAAGTACACATGTCTGTGAGCCAAGGTTTTAGCATGGGAAATACCCCAGTGCCCCTCGTGTAATAACGTGAGGACCTCCCTTTGCAAACTTGCAGGAACAACCATGCGAGGAGCTGTATTATCGGTAGCCAGAAGGAGAACTCCTTCCAAGACTGAGAGGCTGTCTCGTAGAACAAAATAATTACGAAGAGGGTCCAAGGCCCGGCCTGGAGATTGCCTTGTTCAGCAGGGGTGGCCATCCCAGACTACTTTCTGAAGAGCCGGGTCAGCTGCCGTTTCCCTGGTGACTTCCCAATCACTAGTTCTAGAGTCTTCTTTTGTATGTGGCGTCCCGCCAAGCGGTTGATAACACATAATCTCCTCCTGATCGAACTTAGGATCCGGGCCCACCAAAAGACAAGAAAGAGCGTCAGTGTTGGCTTGCTGTCCGGTATGGTGAAAAGAAGGCAGTACAGGGGGTGGGCTATGGTGGAGGCCCTGGGACTGAATTGGCGGTAGTAGGCAGTCTTGCCTTAAGAAAAAAAGTTTGTAACTCCTTCAGCAAAGCGGGCCGTGGAAAGTCGACGATACCTTGGACCTGAATTTGAGAAAGAGGGTTTGAAGGTTGTGCGTGGGCCTGTGTTGCAGCCTGCGTAAGTGGAACTTCTTCAAACCATCCATTGAGTATGTGGGCTACACCATCTCTCGGCATGGTGTCAAGCTGCTGGGAAGTTTGGTACAAGTGTTTCTTCGTGCTGCAGCCTGTGACAATTACGTCATCCAGGTAATTAATACAATGAGGGACTGTCGACGTGACGTTCTCAAGATAACGCTGAAGTATCTCCGGGCCACTGGCTATCCCGAAGGCCAACCGCTGGTATTGGTAAAGACCGATCTTTTGGAGGCTTATCATCAGACACCACACACCGTTTGATTATCGAAAAATATGGGCCTCCCACAACATTGGAGAACAATACGTCAAAACGAGCCAAGGGATAGGTGTCCACCACCAATTGGGAATTAATGGGGGGCCTTGAAATCGCCACAAAGACGTAATTTTCGCAAGGGTTTCCTGAAAATAACGAGGGGCGAAGCCCACTCTATACAAGAAATGGGAATAACGACCCCCCAAGGGTTGTCAGCCTGTCTAGCTCTGCTTTTACCTGAGGGCGGAGAGCCAAGAGGATCTGCCTCTCGTGTAGAAAACGCGGGCAAGCCGACGCCTTCAACGTTAAGTGAGCTTCAAAGGCTGATACATTAAGGATATCTTGAAGGAGGGCCTGGGGCGTTCCCTATCAATCATTGGAATCTTTGACCTCTCACGTCTTCGGAGACCAACTGTATGGTGTCTGCGATAGAAAAACCGAAAGGTCGAAAGGCATCCAATCCAAAAAGGTTATCGGAGCTTGCATCACTGACAACAATAAAAGTAATAGGCTGAGTGACTGATTTGTGAGTCACGTGAATTGACCTAGTAGGGGAATGAACTGTTTACCATTACCAGCGTCTCCGTGGTTAACTGGCACCAACGGGGGCAACCCAAGGTCAGAGTAAGTTTGTGCATTCAACAAGCAAACTGCCGCGCCCGTATTTACTTGAGGTTGTAATCAGCACGACCGAACCGACACCTCGATAAAGAGTTTGTGTGCTAATGCGCCGGGAGCCTGGCCCGATGAAACTTCCTGACTGTCAACGTCCATGTCCTCTGCCGCTCAGCCTCAAAAGAATCCAAGGAAGCAGGTACAAACTTTAGCAATGTGTCCTTTTTTTATAACATTTGCGACAAACGGCCCAATGCTGGGGCACTCCGAGCAGTAGAATCCGGACGTTACAGCCACTCCTGCTCGGTGTGTACACAGAGTTCCAGCCGCCTGCCTCTGTTACAGTCTTTTGCGTTGTGCTCTATACATCACGATCGGTCGCACGTCATCCACCCTGGATGTGGCCTCGCCACCCGGAACCGCCGCAACATGTTGCACCACGCTTCCAACTGTTGACCTGCAACGTGAGACTTCATACGATTGAGCAATGGACAGGACTTCCAACTTCAGGGCCCATTGCCAGACCTCCCTATCAGGGGCCAAACGAACAATGACGTCTCGCACCATAACGTGGGCATACGACTCCCGCGACTGCTCCGTGACAAAATGACACTTGCGATTAAGATCGTTCAGGGTAGCAGCCCACGCCCGGTAAGACTGATGGGGCTGTTTCTTGCATTGATAGAATTCGACCCTAGCCGCCACAACATGGGTGTGGCGGCGATAATAGTAAGACAGCAATGAACACAATGTGTCAAAAGACAAGGACAAGGGTTCCTGCAATGGCGCTAGCTGGCGCAAAACTTGATACAGTGAGGGAGATATCAAAGACAAGAAAAGAGCACAACAAATCTCCGCCTTCGGCCACATTTCCAGGCATTTCATGTTGCCGATGCGATGTTCATATGCGTCCCAATCCTCCATCCACCTCTAACGTCCCGTCGACAACTAGGTCATTAAACACTAACCACCACCACCACCACCACCACCACCACCACCACCACCACCACCACCTCCGCCGTCGCGTCATGCGGGGGAAGGGAGGAGGGAACGGCGCTGGAGCAGACTGCGTGGAGAGCAACGCCGGAAGCGCTTGTTTTGTGGATGCCATGAGCTCCATCTGCTGCTCAACCAAAACCCGCACTAAATCCTCCATGCCGTAATCGTGAATCGTGTTAATACACAGTGTCCGTCGCACTTCACATAGTTAGTTTTACATCGGGCCTGCCTAGCAGACAGTTCCCGGTCTACACTGTCTGCGGAACAACACCAGCTCAGGCAGCACAGGCCGTGACCAGTGGGCGCTGCCGAATTCTCGCGTGCCTTCTGGTGGACGGGACTTTACTTGCGGCAACTACTGTCCGTCACGCGCCATGCCAATGTGCGCCTCCGGCGATCTTTCTGGTGGCTACTGCAATGACCTCCCAAGCAGCACCCTTCCATGCTACTTGCCTTTAATAGGTTCCACAACGAAACATTGTCTCGAAATTGTGTACTTTACATACGACCAGAATTTCTTCGGATTTTCTACCAAAGTGGCAAGACGCGGTCAATACCTTCGCTGCGCAGTGCCGATGGTACTGTTACCGACGACTGTGCCGCTAAAGCGGAGTTATTGAACGCAGTTTTCCGAAGTTCAAATCTGGAATATTCCATTCATCTTCCCTGGAGAAGGAAACACGAACAGCTGCTAGCATGAGTTTCTCAGAAGTTCCCCATATCATGATACCTTAGGGGTTGAGCAGCAACTCAAATTGCAAGTCTTCAGGTCCAGATTGTATACCGATTAGGTTCCTTTCAGATTACGCTGATACAATAGCTCCCTACTTAGCAATCATATACAACCGCTCGCTCACCGATAGGTCTGTACCTACAGATTAGAAAATTGCGCAGGTCGCACCATTGTTTACTCCTACTACCCTTCTTAATCTATCGAACTACAGACCTATATCATTAACGTCGGTTTGCAGTAGGGTTCTGGAGCATATACTGTATTCAAACATTATGAATCACCTCAAAGGAAATGCACAAGAGCGACGTTTTCTGAAACCATGCTGATTACGTATCAATAGATCAACACAGCTAGCTCTTTATTCGCATGTAGTAATGGCCGCTATCGACAGGGGATCTCAAGTTGATTCCGTATTTCTAGATTTCCAGAAAGCTTTTGACACCGTTCCTCACAAGCGACTTCTAATCAAGCTGCCGGCCTATGGGATATCATCTCAGACGGCAAATCACGAATCCAGTCACACAACTATTACTACAAACTGTGACCTTCCGGACAGGAAATCATCGAGTACAACTGAAGTCATATCAAGAGTTCCCCAGGGTAGCGTCCTGGGACCTCTGCTGTTCCTGATCTATAGAAATGACCTGGGTCACAATCTGAGCAGTTCTCTTAGTGGTCTTCGGATAACCTTACTAGATGGTAAATCACAGCATCATCTGCGAACAACCTATCAGTTACAGCAATCTTTCCTAAATCGCTTTGCATGGTGTGGCAGTTGACGCTAAATAACGAAAAGTGTGAGGTGATCCACATGAGTTCCAAAAGAAATCCGTTGACAGTTTGAATTGACAGCCTTGGAATTTGATTACTCGATAAATAGAAGATGCAACAATTAAGTGTCCTGCCAATGGAACGCAACCTTTGGTTCGCCTTCCCCACAATATTATCTACATGGTCTTTCCAACTGAAGCTGTTCGTAATTTTTACACCCAGGTACTTAGTCCAAGTCCACTAAAGTTTCGCAGGAGAGCTTCTGTAAAGTTTAGAAGGTAGGAGATGAAGATACCGGCAGAAGTAAAGCTGTGAGTACCGGGCGTGAGTCGTGATTTGTGTGCCTGACTGAGACTCGAACTCGGGACCTTTGGTAGCTCAGATGGGAGAGCACTTGGTGCAAAAAAGGCAGCTCGTTTTGTATTCTTTCGATGTCCTCCGCCAATCCCACCTGGTAAGGATCCCACACTGTGCAGCAATATTCCAACAGAGAACGAACGAGTGTAGTGTAAGCTGTCTCTTTAGTGGATTGAAACTTTCTGGCAGATTAAAACTGCCTTTCGCAGCCATCACGTAAGAGGGCAGAGAGTGCTTTAACGACTTCCATCCCAACTCCCGTATCATATCTGCCACAAAGACTGAAATTTCGTAAATAGATATCACCGCGACGAAAAACGTCACCAACTTTCCCTTCTGAATGCGAAAATATTTTGTTGAGCCCAACCTACATAGTATGATTGTGGTTTGATGAACCCTCTGCAATTAACATTTATCTCCCTAAGTGCTTGGCAGAGTAATCATGTAGATGTAGATATAGAAGTAAATCCTTACCTACAAGCTTTGCAGACTTATGATACTTTTTTTATGATTCCCCTTTTGTAAAAATTAATATATGTTGGAAGATCTTTGTATTTATGTAGGAGCTGAACCCAAACATAACCGCAGTAGTTTCATATGGACGTAAATCATACTTATACACGGTGGTCAGAAACTAATATGGTACACTCCTCACCTGCAAAAGTTTGAGTAATGTTGGTATGCATTTTAAGGAAGAAGGAATATGGCTCTGTAACATAAAATACATTTAAGGTGAAGCTGAAATAATTCTTTCTTGATGACTGCTTCTGATCTGTCACTGAATTTCTGGAACGTCATAATGAGTTACTACATGATAAAGTACATTACAGTATGAATTGATTAAACCTCACTTAACAAATATTGTTAATTATGTGTTGTCACCTAATAACTATTGCAAACAGACATACTACATTACTTCTGCACATGATTGTGTTGAATATTAAGCACTTTGATTGTGTTAACCATGTACAGTCACGTTGACAGGTGTAATTGTAAATTAATTGTTTGACTTTGTCCTAAATCATGTGTCTAAAAAATGTACTAAAATGATTCTTGGACCAAAACAAATGAATATTGTTCTTTCTTTGGGTTTCTCTTTCATGAAGCATTCACTTCATATTTAAACAAATGAAGTTATGAATATCAGGGTTTGACATCTCACTGATAACTGAGAAAAATCAAAAGCTTAGATAGGACAAGGATGTAAAAGGAAATCAGCCATGTCTTTATTTACTACAGAACTTGCAACCCATCTTCAGTTAAATCTGTCATCAATACGCAAGTTTTTCTCAGTTTCTCTAAACCAATTAAGGCAAATAATTTAGATAACTTGTTTAAAAAATCTTTGTATTGCCTAGTTTAGATGTACGAGTCTTTTTGATTTCAATGAGTTCAGAAGAAGCAGTTTACAAACCACATCTCCATACACATCCACCATCATAATCAATCACAGTAATCAGCATTTTTTGATTAAAATAATCATTATTACAATATGAATACAGTGTTGATACATAATGATACTGGCAACATTTTTGGAATATTGGTTGTTTTCAAACTGCAGTGACTTATTCTTCTCTATATACACAAAGTAAATAGAAAAATAAGCTTCATTCAGATAAATAGCCAGATACTTTGAAACACTTAATACCATTTGTGTTGCAGTTTTATTAGTATCACTGGAATTATACTAAAGTCCCTCAATGTGGTTTCTGTCCAGATGTTTGGGTTAATCTCAAAAACTACTGTAGATATTTTGATTTGGCTTTTCGCTAATAGATAAACTGATCTACAAGGAAGGTAGGCAGACTCAAGAGACAGACATAAGGCTGTCAGACTGCAGTAACTGGCAGGCAATACCTACTGCTACTGCTACTGGGAAGCTGGCACTAGCTACAGCCAACTTCCTAAATGACCTGCAATACAGTAAATATCAGATATCCTTTAAACATTAATTCTCTATGCCCAATTGCTAGCCCCTCAACTTATGAAAGTGATAAGAACAGATTTTTTGGTAGTTTGTGCCAAACTAGTGGAGCAATTGGAGTGGTAGCCACAGGGGTGAAAGCTATATAGGAGAACAGGCAAAAAGCCACTTAGCACCTCAAGTGATCTGGAAGGAACTAAGAGTCAAACGAAACTGGAATTGTCCAACGAGAGCTGTCCAGTGGTGGTTGTTGATATTCTATCATCTTCCTCTGTTCTGAAGTCTTCGTAAATGTGAAACAAATACAAATACAAATACAACTGTAAACATACTACTGATCTTCATTATAAACAGATTTTTTACTTTAAATTTCTCAAAGTTCATTGTGTAATTGAAGAGATTTCTGCTGAAAAAAATGTCCAAAATTAATCCTAAAGTAAGACATTTCATTTTCAGTAAATAAAATGTATTCTCTTCTATCATGAATTAAGCTGTGTGGTTTATGTTTGTTTGTTTGTTTAAATAACTTTAATGTCAAATGTTATGTTTCTTCAGAATATTTAACACAACAAACAAAACTGCTACTGACATATGAAATTGACATTGGAATACTCCTGTAAATGCCCTGGCTGTTCATCTGGATATTATGTGGGTTCAACAGAGAAAGTTAGCAGCAAGCTTTTCTACAGATTTCCAAAACAACCTCAAGTTGCTACTGAAGTGGAAAAGTGTTTCTAAACATTTATTTAACGTGGACTGTGCTGCTTCTTTTGTTTGTGAAGATCATTTTTTTCAAAGAAAACTTTTAGAAACACACCCCTGTTCAGGCTATTCCTAGTTTTATTCATAAACATGGGGCAGGTGTTCCTTCTGAAATTACCAATATGAGTGTTATAAAGCTGCTGTCTCGCCAAATTCACTAAACACTTGCCATAGTACTACTAGTGCTTGGTAGGCCTAATTCACTATTAACAACTAATACCAGAAGTGAAACTAATGTTAATAAACTACTTGCCAAAGCACAAATAAGATTTGTAGTTTTCATGCAGATCTTAGCACCAGAAGTGGATCAGGTGAAACTAGTGTTAATAGTGAATTGGTCCTACCAAGCACTAGCTGTGGCATGGGAAATCTTTATTATACAGTGCCAGTATCAGAAGTGAAACTGTTCAGGACAACTATGAGGTGCACCACTCAGAGTTATTCATTAACACCAGAGAATTACCTGGTACTAATTTTTTTTATCTTCCCTCAAAATGAATATGCAGATGGTGAGTACACATTCTTATCTGAAATATTTTGTAATTAGGAAAGTAAATTTAGGTTCAGGATTTTTCTGAACACTATAACACCAAAAAAAATGCGTACCTCTTTTGATTCTCACCTATGTGAGACCCCCCCCTGCGGGTCCGGGGGTTAGAATAGGCCCGAGGTATTCCTGCCTGTCGTAAGAGGCGACTAAAAGGAGTCCCTCCCTCTCAAGGGGGTAGTTAGCGCCTGCGTCCGGAGACAGACGGTTTCACGATCTATATTTGCGTTCATTTTGGTTTTTCACTTCTTCTGGGTTTCTTCCTTCCTTTGGTTGGTTCTTTTCTTTGTTCTTCTCCATCTCACTGTCTTACTTACTCTTCTCCTTGCCTTCTTCTCCTTCTCTGGTCTCCGCTTCGGCTGCTTGCAAGCTATTGGCTAGCAGGAAGCCCACGTTGCTCGCCTCTTTTCGGACTACCAGGGAGGTGGCCATGCAGACATGAGATCTGACCTTCAGTACTACGGTCGTCCGTTCGGCCAGTGCTAAGATCGCCCGGTCGACGTCTCCTCTTGCTCCCGGCGCCCCTCCGACACAAGTACCTATATCACCTTCTGCCAGGACGAAGACACAGAAGTCAGAAGCACGGGCCTTCAAGAAGCAACCATCTCGTGCAGACCTTCTACGTACTTCGAACTCTCAGCCATCGACCAATCCTTCCACAAAACGGCCTTCCAAGAAGGCTCATAGGAAGCACAGTTCTCCTTCGCCGCCACGGCGCATTTCTCCTCCTGCGCCCCCCAGCGTTTGCCGCCCCAGGCCGTCATCGGTTTCGCCTGGCCGCACCGCTGGTAGCTGAACATCTGGCTGTTCACTAGCGGAGGAAGCTCCCCCTCCCGGCCATCTTCACAAGATGGCCGATGAACCTATAGAACAAATGGATGATGACTGTCCGCCTCCTGCTAGCGGCGGCAGTGCTCGCTCGAAGCCGGGCTCTCAGCGGCCTTCGAGATGACCCCTTCTTGCATCTTCTTCCTCTCACGATGGCACTTATTCACTGGAATATTCACTAGAATATTCGCAGCATTCACTCCAACCGAGAGGACTTGAAATTGCTGCTCCACTTGCACCGTCCGCTCGTCGTAGCCCTCCAGGAAACGAAGCCACACCCATGCGATCAAATTGCCTTGGCGCACTACACCTCTGTGCGTTTCGACCTCCCCTCTCATGGAGGGGTTACGTTGCTGGTCCGGGATGATACTTAATACGATCCCATCACATTGCACACCGACCTGCAGGCAGTTGACGTCCGAATTACTCTCCCCGATTTTACATTTTCCATTAGCACCGTTTACACTCCATCGTCGTCTGCCGTTTCCAGGGCAGACATGATGCAAATTATTGCTCAGCTACCTGCACCATTTTTGTTAACTGGATACTTCAATGCCCACCATCCTCTTTGGGGCTCTCCAGCACCCTGCCTGAGGGGCTCCCTGTTAGACCTTTTGATGAAGACGAGATTGAGCTGGTTGAATACTGGCGCCCCCACTTTTCTTTCGAACACAATTCACACCTATTCCCATTTAGACCCCTCTATATGTACTATCCAACTTGCGTGCCGGTTTGGGAGGTATGCACCTTCTGATACATACTCGAGCGACCACTTCCTATGTTACCCATCTCCTGCATCACACCCCCTCTCTGTGCTCAACTAGTTGGAACATCTCCAAAGCAGACTGGGGGCTCTTCACTTCCAGGGCGACCTTTCAGGATCAAACCTTCACAAGCTGCGATAGTCAGGCCGCACACCTCACGGAAGTCATTCTCACTGCTGCTGAATATTTCATCCCTCACACTACTTCTTCTCCATGGCGGGTACCGGTCCCCTGGTGGACCGCAGCATGTAGAGACACTTTACGTGCTCGTCGACGTGCTTTATGCACCTTTAAAAATACGACACCGTTGCACATAATCGTTTGTAAGTGATACAATTCGCGACTGTAGGGTGGCATTTAAAGAAAGCAAGAAAGCCAGCTGGGCTGCTTTCACAAGCACCTTCAACAGTTTTGCTCCTTCTGTTGTCTGGGGTAGCCTGCGCCAGCTATCTGGCACTAAGGTCCACTCACCAGTTTCTGGCTTGACGGTCGCGAATGACGTCCTTGTGGCCCCCGAGGATGTCTCCAATGCCTTCGGCCGCTTTTTCGCAGAGGTTTCGAGCTCCACTCATTACTCCCCTGCCTTCCTCCCCCCGAAAACAGGCAGAGGAGTCTCGGCCACCTAATTTCCACTCCTCGAATTGTGAAAACTGCATTTTCGAGTTCCCGCATGGTGAATGGGGCATTGTACTTGCCCGGTCACGGTCCTCTGCTCCGGGGCCTGATTCTATTCATATTCAGATGCTGAAGAACCTTTCTCCTGCGGGTAAAGGTTTCCTTCTTCATACTTACAATCGCATCTGGATTGAGGGACATGTTCCCGCATGCTGGCGCGAGTCTATTGTACCGATTCCTAAGCTGGGGAAGGACAAGCAGTTGCCTTCCAGTTATCGACCCATCTCGCTTACCAGCTGTCTGTGATACAGCGAATGGTTAACTCTCGGTTGGTTTGGCTGCTCGAATCTCGACGCCTACTTACCAATGTACAATGTGAATTTCGTAGGCGCCGCTCTGCTGTTGACCATCTGTTTACCCTGTCGACCTTCATTATGAATAACTTCTTGCGGAAGTGCCCGACCGTGGCTGTGTTCTTTGTTTTGGAGAAGGCTTACGACACCTGTTGGAGGGCGGGCATTCTCCGCACCATGCATACATGGGGCTTTCGTGGTCGCCTCCCTCTTTTTATTCGTTCCTTTTTAATGGATCGACAGTTCAGGGTACGTGTGGGTTCTGTCCTGTCAGAAAGCTTCCGCCAGGAGAATGGGGTGCCACAGGGCTCCGTTTTGAGCGTCGCTCTCTTCGCCATAGCGATCAATCCAATAATGGATTGCGTCCCAGATGATGTATCAGGCTCCCTTTTTGTGGACGATTTTACCATCTATTGCAGCGCGCAGAGTACATGGTCAAGAGAACGCTGAAGACAGCGCTCCAGGAAACGTCTTTACTCCTGGAGTGTCGCCAATGGCTTCCGTTTTTCTTCCGAGAAAACAGTCTGTATTAACTTCTGGCGCTACAAAGAGATTATCCCACCGTCCTTACGATTCGGTCCCGTTGCTCTCCCATTCGTGGAGACAACATAATTTTTAGGTCTTACATTTGACAGGAAACTTAGTTGGTATCGACATGTGTCATATTTGGCTGCCCGTTGTACCCGTTCTCTAAATGTCCTCTGTGTTCTCAGTGGCACGTCGTGGGGAGCGGATCGAACTGTCCTACTTCGCCTATATCGGTCGATCGTCCGCTCCAAGCTGGAGTATGGGTGCTTTGTATACTCCTCTGCACGGCCGTCCGTCTTACGCCGCCTCAACTCCATACAACATCGGGCTTTACGGCTTGCGATAGGAGCGTTTTATACTAGTCCCGTCGAGAGTTTTCATACTGAAGCCGGTGAATTGCCACTCACCTACCGGCGCGATATGCTGCTTCGTCGTTACGCCTGTCGGCTACTGTCAATGCCCAACCACCCCTCTTATCGTTCCTTTTTTGACGACTCTCTTGACCGTCAATATGGGTTGTATGTCTCAGCCCTGCTACCCCCTGGAGTTCGCTTTCATCGCCTCCTTCAACTCATTGATTTTTCACTTCCTGCAACCTTTAGAGTGGGCGAGAGCCACACGCCACCTTGGCTCCAGGCTCAGGTTCGCATTCACCTTGACCTCCGCTCGCTCCCAAAGGAGGTTACCCCCGGTTCAGTATACAACTCCCGTTTTGTCGAACTTCGTTCGAAGTTCATTAATATGACCTTCATTTATACAGATGGCTCTAAGACCAACGACGGGGTCGGGTGTTCTTTTATTGTTGGGGCACAAAGTTTCAAATACTGGCTCCATGGTCACTGTTCCTGGTAGAGGCAGAGTTCAGCTGTGAAGAATGGTGTTCTTTACGTCTGCCGCCACCGAAATTCTGCTTATGTTATCTGCTCCGATTCCCTGAGCGCCATGCAGAGCCTCAGTGATCCGTATCCGGTTCACCCTTTGGTGCACGGTATCCAACGCTCTCTTCAGCAGCTGGTGGACGACGGGTCTCCAGTTAGCTTTGTGGGTTCCTGGCCATGTCGGTATCCGTGGGAACGAAGCTGCAGATGCCGCGGCCAAGGCTGAAGTCCTCCAGCCTTGGACGGCTTCTTGTTGTGTCCCTTCATCAGGTTGTAGCACGGTCATTTGTCGGCGCATTTTATCGCTCTGGCATGCCGATTGGGCTGCACTTAGGGACAATAAGCTTCGGGCCTCGAAACCTCTTCCCGTAGCTTGGACGTCCTCCTCACGTCCTTCTCGGTGGGAGGAGGTCGTTTTGGCCCGGTTACGAATTGGACACTGCCGGTTCAGCCATCGCCATCTGCTGACGGCAGCGCCGGCGCCGTTCTGTCCATGTGGCCAATTGCTGACGGTCCACCACATTTTAACGTCCTGTCCGGATTTTGCTACGCTGCGTCTTGATCTTGGCCTGCCATGTACTCTGGATGCCATTTTAGCGGATGACCCAGGAGCTGCTGCTCGCGTTCTTCGTTTTATCAACTTGACACATCTGTCTAAGGACGTTTGATTACGCTGTAGTTTTTTAATCCTATGCCTGTTAATACATCTTCTATAGTGTTGTCCCTTTTAGTTTCTGTATTAACCTTGTGCCTCGCAGTACATTCGTAAATTAGTCAGGGCGCTAATGACGATTGTAGTTGTACGCCCTAAAGCCACAAAAAAAAAAAAAAAAAAAAAAAAAAAACCTATGTGAGAGACTGGGAACACGCAATCGGTAACAAGACTTAATGTTGTTAAAGACAAAGTTTCTTTTAACTGACATGCAGCTTTAAATCTTTTACTAATTTTGTTTCTCAAGCACACAATTGTGTTAAGTTAGTTTTTTTCATTTCACTGTTTTTATCCACCTTTCCTATTTTTGGTACTTAATATTGATGTCTTCCTTTTCATGTTGAATCATTTACAATTGTAAGATGTAGGAACATTTTTAAGAAATTAATGATCATCGATCATGCAGCTTGAATAATGTCATACTTTGACATCTTACGAGAATATCTGTAGTCCAATTTAGCTGCTGCAAGTTTTATTTAGCTTGTGACAGTAATTTTCTTATCTCAGTATTCTGGGCATGGCAAATAATTATCTTGGCTAGCATCATTATAAAATAATTTAAACACAGCTGCAGCACATTGCAGTGCAGCAGTGACAAACCTATTATTTAGGAACTGGTCAAATTAACTGCTACAGTCATATTTAGCTTCATTTATTTACTCTACATGCTTATTTGAACTTAAACAAAAAAAAACCTACAACAAACATTGCAAGTTGCATCCCTCCTAGCTTATGTACATCCTTTGATAGCAGTGCCTCTAGTGGTATAGAGATGAACTAAAAGACTGTTTTGTCCCGTTCTTTTAATATGGGTGTTGTGCTTCTCTTTTTGTGTTGTTCTGTGGTGATAGCAGTTCACAGCTCACATATAGAATGGACATCATGGAACTGGTGTTTGGAGTGACACTGCATGGCAAACATTCATACCTGCTGAGAACTTTCCCAATATGCATTGCTTAACTTATTTCAGTAATATGAAAGTAATGATGTTCAGTAACCGAACGTTGTTATCCAAATATTACCATAATTATATGAAGTGGCTAGTAAACAAAATTACTGCTATACCAGACAGTCCTCCATTTCTAGATACTTAATGTGTTCTTTTTTCCATTTCCATGAGTGTATATGTACTACTGACACCGGTGTGTCAGACCCACCATACTTGCTCCGGACACTGTGAGAGGGCTGTACAAGCAATGATCACACGCACGGCACAGCGGACACACCAGGAACCGCGGTGTTGGCCGTCGAATGGCGCTAGCTGCGCAGCATTTGTGCACCGCCGCCGTCAGTGTCGGCAAGTTTGCCGTGGCATACGGAGCTCCATCGCAGTCTTTATCACTGTTAGCATGCCGCGACAGCGTGGACGTGAACCGTATGTGCAGTTGACGGACTTTGAGCGAGGGCGTATAGTGGGCATGCGGGAGGCCGAGTGGACGTACCGCCGAATTGCTCAACACGTGGGGCGTGAGGTCTCCACAGTACATCGATGTTGTCGCCAGTGGTCGGCGGAAGGTGCACGTGCCCGCCGACCTGGGACCGGACAGCAGCGACGCACGGATGCACGCCAAGACCGTTGGATCCTACGCAGTGCCGTAGGGGACCGCACCGCCACTTCCCAGCAAATTAGGGACACTGTTGCTCCTGGGGTATCGGCGAGGACCATTCGCAACCGTCTCCATGAAGCTGGGCTACGGTCCCGCACACCGTTACGCCGTCTTCCGCTCACGCCCCAGCATCATGCAGCCCGCCTCCAGTGGTGTCGCGACAGGCGTGAATGGAGGGACGAATGGAGACGTGTCATCTTCAGCGATGAGTGTCGCTTCTGCCTTGGTGCCAATGATGGTCGTATGCGTGTTTGGCGCCGTGCAGGTGAGCGCCACAATCAGGACTGCATACGACCGAGGCACACAGGGCCAACACCCGGCATCATGGTGTGGGGAGCGATCTCCTACACTGGCCGTACACCTCCGGTGATCGTCGAGGGGACACTGAATAGTGCACGGTACATCCAAACCATCATCGAACCCATCGTTCTACCATTCCTAGACCGGCAAGGGAACTTGCTGTTCCAACAGGACAATGCACGTCCGCATGTATCCCGTGCCACCCAATGTGCTCTAGAAGGTGTAAGTCAACTACCCTGGCCAGCAAGATCTCCGGATCTGTCCCCCATTGAGCATGTTTGGGACTGGATGAAGCGTTATCTCACGCGGTCTGCACGTCCAGCACGAACGCTGGTCCAACTGAGGTGCCAGGTGGAAATGGCATGGCAAGCCGTTCCACAGGACTACATCCAGCATCTCTACGATCGTCTCCATGGGAGAACAGCATCCTGCATTGCTGCGAAAGGTGGATATACACTATACTAGTGCCGACATTGTGCATGCTCTGTTGCCTATGTCTATGTGCCTGTGGTTCTGTCAGTGTGATCATGTGATGTTAAGATGGAGTGAGTTGGTTCTACTCAATCTCAGGAACTACTGTAGGGATTTAGATACAGTTTTTCTCAATATGTAAGCTGATAAAATAAACTTTAATGAGGAAGGTTTGTGAATATTTTTTTCATGCAAATTGGCTGAACAATGATGAATAAGACTTCCATCATGGAGAAAACAGTGCCATTGCCATCTAGCAGTGAATTAATAGAACTCTTTGAAATCATTGTAGCTCACATGGCCAGATGGTGCCGTCAGGAAGGTACCAATGTTACATGCAGAAAGATGCTGCATACTATTGTTCCAGGGATGGTACAGGGTGTTCTGTAACACTGTTACGTGCTAGTGTGTACTACATGCTAGTGTTACATTGTGGAGGGTGCCCTGTGCCATTGTTATAATGTATGGGGATCCTGCACACCATGTGACATTGACACAGGGTACCATCTAGGTGTCAAGTAGTGGAAGGGGAGTGCCCCATTTCAGTGTTAAATTGTGGAGGGTGTCCCATGTCAGTCTCATGTTGTGGAGGATGCTTCCTGCCGGTGGTGCACGTGCCAGATGGCACTCCATTCCAGTGTCATGTGGCAGAACGTGTTCCATACCAATGTCTCCTGGTGCTCTGTACCAGTGGTGTGTGGCAGAGAGTGCTTCATAGTGATGTTGCATTGGGAAATGTGGGAAAAAGCCTGATAGAAAATGTAACTTGAGCTGGTCTGGTGCTGGAGTTATGGGTCACTGGTGCAATGTATACTTACTGGCCACTTGAGGAAAATTCCCACTATGCTCATTGGGTCATTGACACTGCTACCCTCTTTGAATACAGGGTGGGTTGTTAGTACTATATATTTTTAACAGTGCACTGAAGTTTCGCTGACTCTGTAAATAAATTTATGCACATTTCTGAGTTTTTATCATAGCTAGCTGTGTTGGAAACAATATGAGCGTTTGGTGTCATTGGCAGGGGGGCCCCATACAGGGCAGGTACGGCTGCCTTGGTGCAGGTCTTATTACATTCAACGCCACATTAGGTGACCTGCATGCCAGATGCGGATGAAATGGCGATGAAGACAACACAACACCCAGTCCCTGAGCATAGAAAATCCCCAGCCCAGTGGGGAATTGGATCCGGGCTTGTAGGACAGCAATCCATCACGCTGACCACTCAGCCATCAGGACGGACGCTAATTGTGTGAATGTTAGACACCCTTTATCAAATATTTGGTAACCAAATACTTATCTTGGTAACAAGCTTATAGCAAAAAACTTCATAAATATTATTAAACTTTTTGAAAAATTAAAAACCAGTCAATAATAATTACTCTAATATTTTTTGCTAAATGTACTGTTGTGGTAAAGTTTTTGGAGTACAACAGGCAAAAATGTAGAAAATTTGGTTAAGAACAATCTAAACATATAGCTCCTACAGAGACTGAGTATAATTAAATGACAGGGATGCAGAATAGATTTTTTATTTTACACTCTTTGGAAATGTTTTGAACATTTCCATTAGGAAAACAGTGATCTGATCTAGACTGTATTTAGTTTTAAGTATTAGTCCCAAAGAGTACATTAAACTTAGCAGAATCTTACACAGTTTTTTTATTTCATACCATTAATAAACAAGGAGGATACGAGAAAAATGGACTGAGAGAAATTAAAGTTGGTTGGAAGTTATCACAGTTGAACCATTATAAAACTGAGCCCAGGTTAGCCTCTCTTCTCTCAACTGAGTCATTATGAAACTAAAATTATTTCAATAAAACAAAGATGATCCAATTTAACTTTTAATTTCTTATTTATTAATGCTGATTTGAGTTTGTTTCTTTCTTTTCTGGTTTTAAAATTTCTTTAAAAATCATTTCAGGTAAATTATTTAAGCACTCCTTGACAGAAACAACTTTTGCTGCTGAAATAATATGTTAATGAATGAATATGAATAATGTTGGTACTTTTTACCCCTTTCATTTTCAATTTACATCTGGATTGCACCCACAACTAACTTCATTTCTATCACACAACATGTTTTGAAATACAGCCATCACCAGACACTGCAAATAAAATTAAAAGGAAACAAATATTAATGTTACCTTCCAATGATTTGGTTCGACCAAGCAAAAGGCAAATACAGTTTTTTTAATTTGTCACAAACCTCATCATTTTTATAACATTAGTAGTTATTTTCTCGTTTCTCATTTTATGACTTAAATTTTATTTACAGTATCCAGTTCTGTAATTGATACAAAATAACTTGAAATTATAGACAGTAATGTCAACACATACACAGTAATTTCACTTCATTTTTAAAAATTGTTGTGTTACATGATAGACTCGAAGGGATTATGTCTTACACATGAAGTACACTTAGAAATCACATTTTAAAAGTGGAAAACAGTAAATGTTACATGTTAATATAGTAACTCACATTTAATTCAAAACAAAATAGTTATGTGAGAGACTATTAAACAGAAATAAAAGTATTTAAAAAGTACAGTAGCTACCCTGTGCATTCACCGATACCACCAAAATTTTAAAAATTATCCCTGTTTCATATTGTTATCAAGTTTTTCTTTTTACCTTTCTCCCAGGGGTCACACCGGGTGTGTCTCTGTCCACAATGAAACCTGTGAATGCCTTGCTAGCAGGTGCTTTCGGGTCAGGATCAGTTCGAGCAAGAACAAAGTACCTAAGGAAATTCACATTTCATATAACTAGGGTAGAACTGCAGAAACCTAAAAATAAATTCTACAAAACACAATTTACTTGAAATGTAGACTCAGTTTTTAAAGTTAATTGTGGTCTCTCAAGAAATTCATGATATAGTACTTTCCCGGCATGTATATAATCTCTATGGATTTGACTGCAGCATTGGGGGCTTCATACCATACCAGTCTGTAAATGCCATGGCATAGAAAGGAAGCAGGCAAGATGAGCGTTTGTGCTCTGTCCCTAATAATGTTCATAGGTTGCCAAAGTCAGATCAGGAAAGAAAGGAGAATGAAATTGTTTACTGTGATTTCCTGCATTTTTAAGGCTAATGCTAAAATGGTTCCTTTGAAAAGGACATAGCCAATCTGCATAGTTGGTAGGGAACTGGAATTGATAAGACACTGCACTCACATTCAGAATAGTATCATGGTGCTATTTTGTTCAGTGCCATGGCATGGCACCAAAGAGAGCTATTGGGTAATTTCCATTATAAATTTTGAATGAAAGATAACAGCAGCAGTTGCACAAGGGTGGTATTCAATGAGCTGTCAACAAATCATTCACTACACATATATAATAGAAAACATGTCAACAAGTTTGCAAAGAAACACTTATTATTCTGAGAACACACCTTATGCATTTTTCATTACATCTGGCTTGGAGTTCTCTTGCTGAAATACATGCTGAACTGTTAGATTGACAAAAGAACAGAAAATTAAACTGAAAGGTGGGTAGTATATGATGGAATTCTAAGATTAATTGCAAACTCTCAGTATACATCTAATAAATTGCTGCGGTTGGATGGCACTACGTTCATCATAACCTAAATTTTCATGTAATAAATGGTGGCCCTTGTGAACCATAAGACACTTTGGGCTAAAACATCAACATGAAAAGAGAGAGATAACGTCATGCAATTTGGTCTTTTTTACTTACATTAGAAGTGAAAATCTTAGTAACAGTGGGCATCATTTGTAAAAAGGAAATTAGCTCTACAAGCTCTAAGATTATTGAAAGTCAGGAACAGCTCTCATTTGCAGTGACATGATAGAGACTATCGTCCACAAAAACTATGAGTTCAATTAGAAATTACCAATTACAGATCTCTTCTAATGCTCAATATCAGCACTTTTTAGTACTGTAGTTGCCGATTTTGGCAATATAAGGAACAGGAGGCCAGATAACTTTTCATTCTTGCACTTATTGCTTCAGAAAGTTATTCAATATGGCATTAATGCCACACACAGACAACAGGTATTCACTGTACGGAAATGTGCTGTACAGATGATATCTACAATGTTAAAGAACCTTGACCAGATAACTGTTGTAATGTGCTGCTGTTGTTGGTATACCCAGTTTTTTCATTTGCTCACTTATGCAGTCTTCAAATGTAATTGGTTTTCCACAACAAACTGTGGTGGTGTACATATACATAACACTAGGAATAAAAATAGCAAACAATATTCATACATCAAGGTTAATCTTTGATTTAAGAAGTAGGGTTGTATTATACTCAGGCCATATATTTTCTTAATAATTAATAGATACTCTGGAATAAATTTAAATTATGAATACACAAACTGCTTAAAAAGAATTATTGTTACATTGTATCCTTACGTTTACATGCAATGATAAAAATAACTAACTGGTCCACAGGCATACATATGATCAAACTAAGTTTTGATTGCAAACCTGATCCTTTAAAAGTAACTAGAACAAACAGTGTAAACACTGCACTCATCTGATTGTTGACGAACAACACACAGAGTTTAAAGCATTTATTTAACAAAAACATTTTTCTACTGTCTTCATAGGAAGTCAACAGAAAAATGTTACAAGAGTAGTAGATGCAAATTCAGGTGATGATGATGCAGATATCTTTGGTGGTGATAATGATGTACTGACCAAATGTTCAGACACTGAAGAAGCAAATCATCTATCTGGTAAATTGTGGAAAAAATTAACCACTCCTCATTTTTTCCTTTTAGATATTCACTGATTTTGTTGTCACCTGATTCTGCATTTTCATCATTTATGTCAGAATTGTCTTCATTTTCAAAGTCTCTGCAGACCAGATTACCTATAACAATGTTAGGCTGAGTTGAAAGCTTATAGTGAAAAAATTTCAAAATTATGTGTTACCACTCTACTGATTATTAATTGACAATTTTCATTCCACCGGTGGTTTCAGGTTAAAGTCTCTCAAAAGCCCCAGTCGTGCTTTATAGATAGTGATGGCATCAAGCAGCATTGTATGCCTTATGTAGGTCAAAAAAGACTGCAATGAAGTATTGGTATTTAGGCTGAAGTCAGAAATCCGACAGGCTTTTTCTAAACAGATGGTAGGTTGTGGATTGTCACTCTGTGACCACACTGATAGGGGTACAAAGAGCCCCATGATTCAAGAATCCATCACAATTGTCAGGCAACCATCCTTTCAAGCAGTTTTCAGAGCATGTTGGTCAGGTTAAGTAGTCCTTACTTATTGATGAACATTTGGTCTTTGCTCATTGCCTGGTGTAAGGTTTGGAATGCTGATACTGTTTTGCCATGGCAAACTGTCTTCAACCATGTTTGGCCAGAAGCTATGAATAGATGGAGCCTTTTAGCAACATTCAGATGTTGGATCGTCTGATTATGAATCAAATCAGGGCCTGGGGCTGCACTGTGTGATGACTCAAGAACCTAAAGCAGTTCCCAATCAGTAAAAATTTCATAACATAATTTGGGAGGGGGGGGGGGGTGGTTCAAGTGCAGGGAGATGTATTCAACTTCTTTATATGTTGGAAAGATAGCCAGGTAAGAAGAGGTTGCCAGCCCTGTCGCAGAGAGGATCCCAAGGTGTTCAGAATGGTCTGCCGCATTGGCACGAATACTATTCTGAAGAGAGAGAGCTAGAACAGCTGTTGATCTTCAGTAACTCAGAAAAAGTAGTTAAACTTGGAAAATGTGTGTTAATGCAGATGCTTAAAAGTAACTATAATAAGTATTATTTTACATCACACTTACACATATAAAGAAACTTAAGCAGTATAAAAAATTTCTGAATTATGTTACCCTGTGGTGCACCTGTACCCAAAAAGTTAAATGATGTGAAGAAAAGGGTGACCACTGCTGACTCTGCGATTCACAGCCATACTGACTTAACACTGCAGTTCTGTGCTTCCCAGTAGTTTCATGCTGTAACAACTGTTGGCTGTTAGTTACACTTTGTGGGAGCACTCGGTTATAGGTGTACCCTAAGTAGCACTCCAGGATTAATCAGATTGTGAGCCTTAGCATGAAGTTACTTAAAAGTGAGGAAATGGAGGGACATGTAGCAAAAGTAATAATGAGAGCATCTGTGTCTCTAGAACTGATGTTCATATCTCTCTCACACACTTGTTGATGCAATCTGTCAGAGAGGGGTGAAGGTGACAGTAGAGGTGCAGTAACTGGTCTGTTGGGCGATGACAAGGAAGTGTCATGTAGTGACCTTTGTAGCAAATCTGTCAATATTTGTGACATTAACCACTTTCAAGTGATTCTATGAGATCAGGGAAGATATTCTAAGGTCAATAGCTGAAAAGGTGACATAGGTGGCACAGCAGTGGATAGGAATACCGTAACTGAGGAGATAGATCAAGCCCAGAAAGAAGGTGGTCAATGAGAAGGTCTCTTACCCTATACGGAGATTTCGACAGGCATCGCCCTCTGTGGTGGAGTTACATTTCATGTGGTAAAGGGCTCAGGGTAAGGGAGGAGGTGGGAGGGGTCTGGAGATGGGGGGGGGGGGGAGGAGGAGGAGTTGTTCGATTACGCTGTTGATCTCAAGGTAAGGAGGTGCCCTGCCTAAAGGCAAATAAGTGTTACAAGTGATGATTACTGGAGTCATTGGTACTCGTACTGCTATTGCTTCCAGTGTTGTATGGAGGGAATAAACTCACTGATGATAACTGTGTGTACCAATGTACAGACTCCTGCAGAAGCTCTTCTGGGGCCAGTAAGTTCTGACAGATTTTGCTGATGACCATTCTCCAACTCATAAAGGCTATTGTGCATTCTGTTTCTTGGAGATCAACACACATTACAGACCAAGAGAGAAATAGTTGTAGTTCTGGCAGGTGACAGTAACATCCATTGCAGCAACAGTGGATCATCACATTGAGGGTGTCCTGGTTAGATGTGAAGGGGCCAAGATAAGAGGTCATGCTTCAGCGTCATTGTCTGAACCACTGTTTGTTGTTGATGTTCCACTCCATATGGTGGCAGAGTCTGACTGAGTGAGGAGAGTAAAACTGCAGCATAGGAAAGAAATAAATAACTACTCCAATGGCTTGGGGCCCCATGTTCACCATGCATGTACTCACAAAACAGCTGTGAGCCCATGGAGGGATGTTATACATTATGATTAAAGTAAAAATACCATTATATAAATGGCCAGCACCTAGTCACATTTTCATAGGTAATATGTAATTTGTTTGTAAATCTGCATGGTATGCATCGGTAGGAGCGAGTTGTCACATGTGATGCATGGTACGTGAAAATAATTATTTATAATACACATACTAATTTGATTGTGAGTTAATTAACACCAGTCATAGAGCTGACCCTTAACATACTTATCATAGAAAAGATTATGTGTGGTATGACCTTATGGACCATACATTCAATTCATGCACACAACTTTTTTTCTTATTTGTGCAACTGAACCAGTCAGTTATCACTTCAAATCATAAGGACAGCTTCACATTATTAGCAACTAAAAGATTATGAATGTGGAAGCTGTTTTTACTAATAAACTAAAAAGTAATTCATTTTGGCTGAATAATGTAATCTACTTGTGTTACTGAGAAATAATCAACAACATTATTGTAAGAAAAGTGCAAATAACTATAAAAGAAAACACTTACCAGGTAGCCACACCACCATTTGTAATCCACATTTTCTGACCATTTATTATGTATTCATCACCCTTCTTCTCAGCACGAGTTTTTATGCCATTAACATCAGATCCTGCACCAGGTTCAGTTACACAATATGCCTGTAGGAAAAATCACTTACACTTAACAACAATGACTTAAAACTAATTATTTCCTTGATGTTTTCAAAACTTGGTTAAGACTCCTGTTCCTGCTCCTCAGGAAATTATGTGGGTGACATTCCAAGTAGGACACTCAAGGTATTGTTTCAAATTATTGTTTATGCCTAAGAACCAGAGGCAAAAGTTCCCAGCATAAACAATTGGTCTTACAGTTTATTTACAGAAAATTAATATAAACCAATAAAAAAAATACTTGCCTAGCTTTTGAAAAGCAGGTATGCATTACATGGAAAGTTTCTATGAACACAAATTACGATACAGAGAAAGGGTATGCATATTTGTCCTGTTCTAATTTAGTTTTAATGGTATAGCCTTGTGACGATCTGTATAAAGATCTTAAATCTCTGCATAAAGGCTTCACTAGAGCAGGAAAACTGTTGCATTGATAATCTGTGTATATTTACTTATCTAATATCCAGTTGGCAAGTTCCTGAAACAAATGACAGAAGGCAACATTTTAATACTATTTAAGAAGTAGTCAGACCAGAGTTGATGTATGTTAAGTCTAGCCATGAAATTTGATAATCTGCTAATCTGTTTTGGGGTCTTCAAGTTGGTGGTCAACATAAACAACCCCTATTGTAGGGCCACTCAAGAAAATTGAAACAAGAAGTGCACTTCCTTTACTTATGTCTCATTTGGAGTCTTGAAGTTCAAAATATGATCTAAAATATTGGTATAGATCCCTCACAGAAGATTTATTAACAGGAGTGGAAAAATTATCTACGGCTATTCTGAAGTATTTAATATCAGTGGCATGATTAAGGATCTGAAGTGTGATGTTTTAGCATATTAAAATCTTAGATTAGTGATTACCTGTGGTGTGCTATTGTATTAATCATTGCATATCCTGATACAAGAGGTCAATTCAGTGTGGAAAGGTGGAGGAGAAGTTGGAGGCTAGACAATTTTTATAAATATTGCAACACGTCACTTGGTAGACTTTTTCTTTAATTGTAAATAAAAAGAGGTACACAAACTAAGAGGAGCCTTAAACAGCTGACGTAAGACATAAAAATTTTATCAATTCTTATCACTCTGAATGCATAGAATAATGGATGAACAAAGTTAGTCTTCCAAATTGTTTTCGTGTTTTGATCAGGTAGTGTAGATTTACTACCAAAGTATGCAGATGTCAATTAGTGGACATTATTATGGGGTATGTTTACCCTTCGCCTTTATGTCATCATTGAAAGTGTCCCCAGCACCGTTCAGGTTGTGTCTAAGAAGAATGTCCTGCCACACCTCCTCAGACAAAGAGCTGAAACCAGAGAAGGTAGTGATGCTGGACACTGGTGTCTGGAGTGAAGTCAATGAACTTACTCATCTTAAAGATATTCCATTGGATTAAGATCAGGATGCTGCACAGACCATTTAAATTGAAAACAACTGCTTTACATATACTACTGTATGACAGAATGAACTGAACTGCTTGTGTCAGCATGACAATGCAGAGACAATGACTGTTTTTCTACTGTATGCAGTACACAATGCTTTGAAATGTGTTCATATTCTTTTGAGACTCGCATTTTCATAAGCACAATAAGGGAATCACACCCTCACCATGAGCATCACCCCAATATTGTAACACCACCTTCTCCATACTTCATTGTTTGCACTACACATGATGGCAGGTAACATTCTCTAGGCATTTGTCAAAACCAAACCCTTTTATCAGATTACAATGCACTCATTTCCAGCCACTCTGATTTGGAGTGCTTAATCACTCACCACAGGGTATAGTCACATCACTGTTTACACCACATAAAGTGTCACTTGGCACTGACTACAGAAATGTGTGGCATGTGATGAGCTATTCAACTACTGAACTCCTTTCTTTTTAACTTCCTATGCACAATCATTGTGATAGATGAATTCCACAGTGCAACCAGCAGTCCATGATTGATTCCTTCTGCTGATTTGGTGTGATTGTTTACAACCATCCTACACAGTTCTCAATGGTCCCTGTCCATAAGCACATGAGAACTGCCTGCTTTTGATTTAGCTGTGGTTGTTCCCTCTGATTTCCACTCAACAATAATACCACCAGTAGATGACTTGAGCAACTATAGTCCATCAGGGACATTTTAACCATTCTAGTCATTGGATGCCACCTGAGTAACAGATCCATGTTCCAACCCACTGAATTCCCCTAACTGACCCATTCAGCCATTACTGCTTCTCTGCTGACTAGACAATACTCACTGCCTCCTTTTATGCTGGCAGATCCACCTCTCATGACATCTAGTAATAAATTACACAGGGTGTATAGATATTTTTGAGCAGATAGTTCATATTTCCACAGAAGCACAAGCATTTTATTGTGGTGGTGATGATGCTGCTATCACCACCACCACCACCACCATCATCATCAGTTTGCCCTTTTCATCCTTGGTTTGCAAGGTATAATGTGAGAAGAGCAATTGGCAGATTCCTTATTCCTAGATTCCTGGAAAGTGTTTCATAAGATGCCTCTTTGAAGAAAGTTAAAAGTGTGAGCATACAGAATAGGTTCCCAGATATGTGAACAGCTTGAAGACATTTTAAAGTAATGGAACCTAGTATGCTGTCCTTGATGAGGAGTTCATCAGAAACAAGGGTATCATTATTAGAGCCCCCAGGGAATTATCATAGGATCACTCTTTGCTGCTCACCCTATATGCCAAATCATATATGCATGTGAAGAATATCAGCAACTGTTTGCTGACAATGCTTTAGTGTATGGGAAGATTTATTAAATCACTGCAGAAAGATTGCCCCCAGTAGCTGAATGGTCAGCTTGATGGATTGTCAGACAATCCTCTAGGCCTCGGTTCGATTCCCAGCTGGGTTGGGGAATTTTCTCCACCCAGGGACTGGGTATTGATGATGATGATGTGTTGTCATCATCATTATCATCATCATCATCATCATCATCATCATCATCATCATCATCAACAACAACACCACCCCCCTATCATCCTCATTGACTGCAGGTCACTGAAGTGGCGTCAAATTGAAAGACAGGCACCCAGCGAATGGCCTGCCCAATGGGGGGCCCTAGCCATGTGATTAAGTCATCCTACATCTTTCTGCAGATTATTCAGACAGAATTTCTATTCAGTATGTTGAGTGCCAGCTTGCTCTAAAACCTAGAAAAATTAACATGATATTAGGATGCAACCCATGGCTTTTGTCACCTCAATGTACGACTTTTTTCCTGGCATAGAGCAACAGTTCAATGTGGCAAGGGCTCAACAAGTTGTTGGATGTCCCCTGCAGAAATACTAAGCCATGGTGCCTCCAAAGCCATCTGTAACTGTGAAGGTTTGCCAGTGCATGATTTGGAGCATGAAAAGTCCTCTCTGTAATGTCCCATAAATGTTCAATGAGATTCATGTTGGGTGATATGGGTGGCTAAGCCATTCACTTGAATTATCCAGAATGTTCTCCAAACCAATCGTGAATAACTGTGGCCCGATGACATGGCACAGTGTGATCCGTAAAAATTCCTTTGGTTATTTGTTATTTGGGATCTGGATGTTTGGAGACCATTTGCAGCCATTCATGAACATCATGAGGACCCAGTCTGTTCCATGTAAAGACAGCCCGCACCATTATGGAGCCGCCACCAGCTTGTACATTGCCTTGTTGACAACTTGGGTCCATGGCTTCATGGGGTCTGTGCTACATTTGAATCCTACATCAGCTATTACCAACTGAAATTGGGAATCATCTGACCAGCCCATGGTTTTTCCACTCATCCAAGGTCCAAGCAATATGGCTGTGAGCCAAGTAGAGGTGCTGCACGTGATGTGTTGTTAGCAAAGGCTCTCACATAGGTCATGGATATGTTCATCGAACATCCCACTTTGATTTCTGTGCTTATTTCAAGCAAAAACTGCTGCTCTCGGTCTGTAAGCACTGACAATGACAAGCAACACTGTGTGGAATTAAGTGAAGGCCTTCGGCCACTGCATTGTCTGTGCTGAGAGATGCTTGAAATGTGGTATTTGTGGCACACCCCTGACACTGTGGATTCCATAGAAATGTGGGAACATGTGAGGCAATACTGACCCTACGACTTACTTTAGAAAATAGATTAAGGAAAGGCATACCTACATTTCTAGGATTTGAAGACTTAGAGAGTATTCCAGTCAACGTTGTCAAAAGCTTTCTCTTTCAAATTCTGAAGGTGACAGGGCTAAAATACAGGGAGCAAAAGGCTATTTACAATTTGTACAGAAACCAGATGGCAGTTATAAGAATTGAGGGGCATGAAAGGGAAGCAGTGGTTGATAGGCTACAACCAATATTTCCCAATCTGTATATTGAGCAAGCAGTAAAGGACACAAAAGAAAAACTTGGAGTAGGTATTAGAATTACAATGCATGGAGAAGAAATTTCTGTCTCTGATAAAAACTTACAATGTCATCGGCGTACCTCAAAGGACCTGGAAGAGCAGTTGAACGGAATGGACAGTGTGTTGAAAGGATAATGTAAGATGAACATCAACAAAAGCAAAATGAGGATAATGGAATGTAGTCTAATTAAATCAGGTGATGCTCAGGGTATTAGATTAGGAAATGAGACACTTATCATCAGTTATTTTGCTCCCCAAATAGCAAAACTCCTTTACTACTTTGTTTGAAGTAGAGAGGATATAAAATGTAGACTGGCAATGGCAAGGAAAGTGTTTCTGAAGAAGATGAATTTACTTCCTGACCCTTAAATCTATACTAGATGGTAACAGTTTCTGAAAGTATTTGCATGGCGTGTAGCCATGTATGGAAGTGAAACATGGACGATAAATAGTTTGGACAAGAAGAGAATAGAAGCTTTTGAAATGTGGTGCTACAGAAGAATGCTGAATATCAGATGGGTAGATCACATAACTAATAAGGAGGTATTGAATAGAACTGGGGAGAAGAGGAGTTTGGAGGGCAGCATGGAGGGTAAAAAATCATAGTGTATTCATCTCTTGGTCTCCCTCTAAGTAGATTCAGAAGGATGTAGGTTGCAGTAGGTACTGGGAGATGAATAAGCTTGCACAGGATAGAGTAGCGAGGAGAGCTGCATCAAACCAGTCTCTGGAAGACTGGACTGAAGACCACAACAACTACTAGTTGTCTTCCAGTCTTCCAGTGAATGCTGCTAATTGCCATATAAAACTAGTTAACAAATCTTTCTAATCGTGGAATCTAGATATTGAGATAATCTGTAGAAAAAGATGCTAATGAGGCAAACTTTTAATTTTCTTTTGGACTTTTAGGGATTTGCAGTTTCTTGCTTTATGTTTAGCAGGAGACTGATGAATATCTTCCCCCCAGAGTACCTAGCTGTACTCTGTCTCCATGTCTAAGGCATAAAGCCAATATGAAAATTATTTTTGTATTATATTTTGATTATGTGAAACACAGTTCAGATGAAACTGAGTTTTACTGCCAGTAACACAAAATTCCCAGGTCCTTAAAAAAAGTTTGGAGATACGCAAACTATCTAGAATCAGTTTTATAGATATGTTTTTATTATAGAATATTCACATCTGTCAGGAAATGTTCCCCAAGCCCTTGTCTGATTGTAAAAAAAAAGCTTGATGGTAATGCTATGAATTCAGCACAATATTTGACATTCCACTGGAAACACTATCATAATGAGTATAATTGCTACTTTTTAGTGACCTAGTGGTATTGCAAGATGCTTTGAGGGTGTATTTTTCAAAATAATGAGTGTTGATAGTGTGTGCAGTGTGTGCACAAGTGAATCTACATACTCACAATAATAGCTATATCACCCAGTAATAAATGACCAACTATAGATGTATTAAGCAAAAAATAGTAACCAAAATGAAACTGAGCTCCAAGAAAATAGCTTTGGCAGACATTGAATTTGGTGGCCAATTATAAGAATGTGTCACAATGATTGTTTCTTTTTAAATAATGTGCCATACTGTTTTTGCCTTATTACTGGAGCATTTTATTTTTTGAGGGTAGTGCATGAGTTCAGCTGTTTATTGCAACCAGTATTGTAAAATCGTCCATTCTGTTCCTAGAGGTTTCACTCTTGACTACAGATTTTTGTCTGAATTTGGATTAAAGTATCTTGTGGTGCTCCATCAAAGAGCTATGCATTTCTTTTTCTTGTTTCTGTTTCTTTTTTTTTTTTTTTTTTTTTTTTTTTTTTTTTTTTTTTTGACTTAAACAAATACTCAAAGACAAAACAAAGTAACTAAATAGGCTTTCCCAGCGTAACAACATATTGTTTGAGATGACTTTGTGGTTCTGCAAGAAGAATATTATTTCCATGGTCCACCTGGCTGTGATCTTCAGGTGAGTATGAATTCAGTTCTGGTGAGTTCGTGTACCAGCAAACTGTGAGCAGTGGCTCCTTTATATGCCACAGAGGGCCAACAGCACATGTGCAAGAAATCATTGTAACTGCCCTCCAGCATTAGTGAACTTTTAGCACCCCAGTGGTGAAAGCTAGCAAAACTGATAAACTGATATTAAAAAACAGCAATCTTTGATTTATCAGACATCAAAAAATGTTCTGATGGCTTAAACAGGATTCCAAATCTTTCTTGCAATGTAGCCTTGTCTTTATTTATAACAATGTCAGGTACTCATATTTCAATAAATTCTTTTAAAACACAGTCCCAATAGTGAAATGCAGAGACCACCATTCACATCTCTTCATACAACATTTATGCCCTTTGGTAAGACAGTGTTCTGCTACTGCAGATTTCTCAGGCTGAAACAAATGCCTGTGGCACTGGTGCTCAACACATACATTGGTCAGACAATTCATAACATTCAGGACTGATGTTTTCTCACAATGGTTCAAATGGCTCTGAGCACTATGGGACTTAACATCTATGGTCATCAGTCTTTCTCACAACGGCAGGAAATTTTTTACACACTGGTTTCCTCAATCCCTGAGCCAAGGAGCACTCTATCCTTGGCTAACACATGAAAAACACTTTTGATACCGCCTTTTTTTAAAAAATTTCTTCCTATTTTTAAATATATACTCACTGAAAACGTAGGAATATCATTGCATCTGAAATGCCATAAGCTCTTCTCGCCAGAGAGCTGGACACGAGCTGGATCTTGGACTGTCACAGGGTGCATTAGAAGATACCTGCATGCATTGATCTCTCATCCTGCATTCCAATACAAGGAGTCCTGTGGACTTTGCTTCACATGTAACACTTGATTTGTGTGAACTTTTGGTAAACACTATGTCTCAGTGTCTCGTCATCCTTCCTGTAAGCCAGGACATCTAGAAATGGAACTTTTAACCATTTCCTAGATCATTTGAATTACCTTCATCACAGCCTAAAGTTTGTGATGGAGGTTGAAAGAGATGGAAAAGTTATGGTATGGCCACATGGGAGAGACAAAGATATCATTGATGTACCACCAAAAACAAATAGATTTTAAAAACACCATCCTCAGTGCTATGTCCTCAAAGATTTCATTAAATAAATTGGTGACTATTAGAGTGGCTATAAGGAGTTCATTGTCCCCGTCAGTTTGTTCAAAATATTTGTCATTAAATAAAACAAGCTTTGATGTCAGCACATGGCGACAAAGCTTCAGGATTCCCTCACCCAGTTTCTTCACTAATTAACTGCAAGGATTTTTGAAGAGGAACCTGAGTAAAATGTGACGCTACATCAAATCTGACAAGCATATCCAAGGGATCAAGGCACAGAGACTTCACAATTGGATAAAAAGTGTAGAATTGGAAATATAATGTTCACATTATCTGACATAAGAGCCGATAACAGACACTAAGTACTTGGCCAAATTCTAGGTGAGAGCACCCAAAATAATCACAATCTACCAAAACTTAACCCCTTGCTTGTGTACCTTGAGTAGACCATATAACCTTGGAGGTACAGCTGCAAATTTAGGCATAATACATTCATTGTGGCATTTGCAGTATTTGTTCATTATATTGATACAAAAATGGTCAATAAAATTAAAAAGTATGCTAGTTTTGCCTAAGGACAGGTGAATATTCATTTTACTCACAGACAACCAGATCACATATTCAAGGATTTATTTTACTTGCACTTGAAGATATCATCAGTACTGTTAAGTGTATCCTGGGAATGGATGCATAGCTCTTCCTGGGTACTAGCAGATGGTGCACACAGGAGTGCCATCAGTAGACTGTCTTCAATGTTTCAGTGGCTTTAGTTCTTTACTCAAGAGGTTAGTCACTGTTCATCAACAGGTGTCATAATCTGATATTGTGGCTTGAGAACAGATGATGCCACACTATCACTTTAGCACAAAGTCCTAAATTTTGCTCATACATCAAGAAACGTTCCCATCACTGAATTCATGTGTGTGTTTGAAGCAGTGTATGCAAGACCTCTTGCCTAAATTCATCAGCTCAGTCCTTATGAAAGCTGGACACTTCTTAGTCAGACACCATTCCTGCAGAGGAACATCACTAATGGACAAAGCTGCTGCTCTTATTAAATCCTGGTCTTCTCCTCTCTCATAATTCTACCAGCAGACAAAGGCAGCACCATGGTTCTTCTTTCACAGGGTGGTTATTCAGTAAAAATGGATAATTTACTTGAGGGCTCAGCTTACTCCTGAAGAACAGCTCATTGCCCAATGATGTGCTTAGAAACTTTGTCCTGGTGCTGCCATTCTGCCATATTTATATGGTCTGCGTAACATACATAATCAAGGGACTCCACTTCAGTTGTATGTGAGTAATTTGGGTGCTCCCACTTACAACTTCGCCAAGTGTTTAGCATATTTTCTAGGTGCTTATATCAGAAGAAAATGTGTACATAATATTTCCAATTCTGCAGTTTTTTATACAATGATTGAAGTTTTTCTTCCTTGGTCCCTTGGAAATGCTTGTCCAGTTTGACGTAGTGTCACTTTTTACACAGGTTCCTCTTCAAGAATCCTTGCTTTTAATTGGTGAAGAGACTGGAAGAGAAAATCTCTAAAGCTTGTTTTATTTAATGACAAAGGTTAATGTCAACATATGGTGACAAAATTTTTGAACAAACTGATAGAGTGGCTATGGGGAGCTCATCATCCCCAATAGTCACCAATTTATTTATGGAAGTCTTTGAGGACATGGCACTGAGGACGGCATTTTTAAAATCTATTTGTGTTTGGAGGTATGTCGATGATATGTTTATGGTATGGCCATGAGGGAGAGTAATCTTGACTAGCACACAAGAAACAGTGTGTTCCTCAGCTCAGTAAAGGATGACTTGGGATTGAGGAAGCCTGGTGTGTACAAAAGCCCTGCCATTATGGGAAAGCTTACATTAGTCAAACAATTCATACTATTCAGGACTGATATGTTAGGTCGAAGCAAATGCCTTTGGCAATGGTGCTCGAGAAATGTGGTGGCAGGACACAAACTTATGAAGAGATGAAAATTGCTATTGGGACTGTGTTTTATGTCCTTCAGTAAGACTAAGAGATCTATTGAAATCTGACTATCTGTCAACCTTATAAATAGAGAAAAGGGTTACCCTGTACATAAGATTTGGAACCCTGTTTTCTCACACATTCAAAAACTATTCTGATGGCAGATCAGAGACCTTGCTTTTTAGAGTGATTTATTGATTTCTTTACCAAATTAACCTCTCCTTGATGCCTTTAGATGCATCTTATCTATATAGCCCTTCCTTTGTTAAAGCCATGGCATAAATTGCCTTTTCCACCTTTGGATAATTAATGAGGAGGCATTGTTTCAGAATCTACCCATCAAATCCTCAGCATACTTCTGTAGCACCACATTTCACAAGTTTCTATCTTCATTTTGTCTGTATTGTTCATTATTCATTATTCATGTTACACTTTCTTACACTTTATGCTTCCAATACTTTCAGAAAAGTCTCACTAATATTTAAGTAAAGAGGACATAAAATGAAAACTGGCATCAGCAAGAAGAGTGTTGCTTAAAAAAATGTTAAGACTGAATATAAATTTAAAGTGCCTTAAGTTATCTTGCTGCACAAATAACAAAACTCTTTTGTTGCCTTAGTTTATCATTGCCCATTCTAATACCCTCAACATTATCTGGTTTAAACTGACTATATTCCTTTATCTTTTTTTCACTTGTGTTGAATTTGATTTTGTAACCTATCTTCAAGTCATTGTAATTCTGTCAGATATTTCAAAGACTTGGAAGATCAGCCAAGAGGAATGAATTACGTCATCAACAATCATTGACTGTTTTGTTGTTCCTCAACTAATTTATGCAAGATTGTTTGTTCGGTTAAAATTTTTAATAAAAATCTGAGATAAATATGAAACTCAAGAGAATTTAACCTTCCAAAGCAGACACATGATCCATTAAACAACATAAAATATTTAAAATTGCTCTTAAGACAACTTAAAAAGATAAGTTTAAGATAATAGTAAACTTTTGCCACACTTACTGCAAGAATTGGTTCTTCCACCATGCGTCCTAGATATTTTTTTTGCTGCTCTTTATTTCCTGCTAATATAACTGGAGATTGCTGAAAAAAGAGGAGTTTAAGTCTTTCTCTTTGTACTAGTGACCTTTGCAGTTACATCTACTCCAGATAAACATAACTCTTGACTGTGAGGATTATGCTATTGATATTAATTACACTTTGTTTCATGCTACAGATGTATATCCTGGTATTATCATTTAGTCCTTTTTTTTTTTTTCTTCAAACATCGTAGTTCATTTCAGAGTTAATATACATTCCACACTGTGTGCATAAGCTGTGCATTTACCTTCTAAGCCCAAGTTACCTAACTCAGATTCTTTTTTAAGAGTAGAGATACAAGTTATCACAATATCAAGGTTATTTTTTTTTTTTTTTAAAAAAAAGAGCTGTTACCATCTTTCATGCAAGTTAAAATATCTTACAATTATTTTTATTTTACAAGTAAAAGACACATCTGAAGTAATCAACATATCCTGAATGTATGAAATATTTTCGATGTTGTAGATATCAAAGATTTTTCTTCTTTTTAAGTTCTGAATGGCTATCCTTATTATCTGTGTAACTAACTTTTACGTAGACCATCTATGAATACATTAATTCTCACTGTCATGCTTCTGGCACTGTGAAATCAAGGTTTACACAGTCTACAGATTAGTAATGGGGCTACCTCAATTCATTAAAATTAAATAGCAGGCTATAATTGTTTGTTAACTGGCAAAACTTTTGTTTTAATTCAATTACTGTATAAAGTCACTTTGTGTTGACACATAACAGATTAAGGTTTGATTCCTCACCTGGAACAGTTTCAAATTACCACTGCAGTGGTGTCTTGGTCCTCAACTGTACAACTGTATATGGTGGTCAGAAACAGTAATGAAAAGCTTGTAAGTGTGTTTGCAGGGTAGGTAGTGCCAATAAATAATTGGCTAACTTCAATGTCAGTTTAACTTGGAAATGCCACAACACTTCGAATTTTTTGTTAACAATCATGTCACTGTGCATGCAAATTCAAAAGGCCTACCAGGTACAATTAGTTTCGGCTGTTCTCATAGCATAGATGACAGCATATGAGACTGCTCAGCTTTTGGTTCTGGCTCAATCCTCACTCCATGGTTCAGTTTTAAGAAACACAATTAAGAATACATTTGTGGACATTGCACATGGAAATTCTAGTCGTACACCAGAGACAATGGTCTGATTGGCTTACTTCAATACTAATTAACTCAGAAACATCACTTTGTACCAATTTTCTTCTTAAATTATTTCTCAGCACAACCTACCCTGCAACATCCTTACAAGTCGTCATTTAAAGTTGTTACCAAAAATCTCAAAAAGGGCTTGACTGATTTACTCCAAAATCTTATAGTCAAAAGAACATTTAGATGAGCATTGGCTCTATAACATATTTTATATATATATATATATATATTCCGCTCCCGGGATTGGAATGACTCCTTACCCTCTCCCTTAAAACCCACACCCTTTCATTTTTCCCTCTCCTTCCTTCCTTCCTGACGAAGCAACTGCCAGTTGCAAAAGCTCGTAATTTTGTGTGTGTGTTTGTGTGTTTTGTTCATGTGCCTGTCTGCCGGCGCTTTCCCGCTTGGTAAGTCTTGGAATCTTTATTTTTAATATATTTTTCCCATGTGGAAGTTTCTTTCTGTTTTATATATATATATATATATATATATATATATATATATATATATATATATATATATATATATATATATATATAAAAATAAAGGAGAAATGATGTTACCAAAAAACCCAAAATTTCCTCTCCAATTTTTTTCACACTATTGCACAACAGTCTAGCGTTTGGATGGGCATATGTATACAGTATTAAAACATATATTGCCTAATAGACAAATGTATGCATAATACATAAAGTGGAAAAGCTGTTGCCAAAAATCTCAAAAAGCTATTGACCAATTTGCTTTGTATTATTCCTACATCTACATGACTACTCTGCAATTCACATTTAAGTGCTTGGCAGAGGGTTCATCGAACCACAATCATACTATCTCTCTACTATTCCACTCCCGAACAGCGAGCGGGAAAAACAAACACCTAAACCTTTCTGTTCGAGCTCTGATTTCTCTTATTTTATTTTGATGATCATTCCTACCTATGTAGGTTGGGCTCAACAAAATATTTTCGCATTCGGAAGAGAAAGTTGGTGACTGAAATTTTGTAAAAAGGTCTCGCCGCGACGAAAAACGTCTATGCTGTAATGACTTCCATCCCAACTCGTGTATCATATCTGCCACACTCTCTCCCCTATAACGCGATAATACAAACCGAGCTGCCCTTTTTTGCACCCTTTCGATGTCCTCCGTCAATCCCACCTGGTAAGGATCCCACAACATATATGAGAGTGTTATGCAAAAAGTTAGTCTATGATACATAAAACTGAAGTAAATTGGTAAGGAACCTTCAGAAAGTTCTGCTAACAATGTTTCAAATTTTTACATGTCAGGGAGACAGTGGCCCCAGTATCGACCTGAAAACTGACATCCTCAGTGAAAATGCAGATTGTGAGGAAAAGCTTCTGTGCTGATGGGTCATCCTGTGGGACGACCGATTGCAGAGCATGGACGGTATATTGAGGCCCAGGAGGGGCAGGACTGGATCGAGTCGAGCGACTCACATTTTCCAAGGGTGGGGAAAATCAGCTCATGAATGGGCAGTAAAGCACTGTGGGCAAGACGGAAGTGGGCCGTGTGACAGGCGGCAAGAGGCGCCGATGCCATAGAGACATCGGAACACGAAGAGGAAGCCAGCTGAACCACCAAATCCCGGATCAGGGAGTGTGCATACAAAGCCTTACACTGCTGATTGGTGCACGTAAAATCTTATTGATGGCTGAGACCCTGGAAGTCCGTGACCAGAGGAACAATACCATTCACCAGGCTGTTTATGGTACTGGTGGAACTCCAGCCAAGAGGTGACTACATGGTAGCGTTGGGAATAACAGTTTGTCAGCAAAAGGCAGATCTCCTGGAAAGAGAGAGCCACAGAATTGGAAAAATGTGCCAACTTACGGATGACTCCTTGCAGTGGTTGTTGTATTTGTCTTGGGCCTCTCCGGACACATTCTTTCTTCTCCGCGACTTGAAAAACTGAGCGAGGTGACGCAGTGACTAGACACTGGACTCGCATTCGGGAGGACGATGGTTCAATCCCGCATCCGGCCATCCTGATTTAGGTTTTCCGTGATTTCCGTAAATCGCTCCAGGCAAATTCCAGGATGGTTCCTTTCAAATGGCATGGCCGTCATCCTTCCCCGTCCTTCCCTAATCCGATGAGACCAATGACCTCGCTGTCTGGTCTCCTTCCCCAAACAAACCAACCAACCAACCGTGACTTAAAAAGCTGTGAAATGTTGTTTCACCCTATGTAAGTAGGTTTCCCAGTCCTATTTAGCTTCATTAAAGGGTGAAAATGACGGCGGATGCAGGAAAGCGTCGGACACCCGAGGACCCTGAAGCTGGTGTGGTAATGCGTCCCGAGCATCGACTTTGTCCGTTGGCAACTGCAGCGACTTTTGTAAGATGTCTAACTGGAGCTGCTGCTGCTGCATGAGCTGCTGCTGCTGCATGAGCTGCTGCTGCTGCATGAGCTACTGCATGAGCTGCTGCCGCTGCTGCATGAGCTGCTGCCGCTGCTGCATGAGCTGCTGCCGCTGCTGCATGAGCTGCTGCCGCTGCTGCATGAGCTGCTGCCGCTGCTGCATGAGCTGCTGCCGCTGCTGCATGAGCTGCTGCCGCTGCTGCATGAGCTGCTGCTGCTGCTGCATGAGCTGCTGCTGTTGCACCAGCAGACAGACAAACTTCGCCTCCATACCAAGAATGACCACCGGTTACCTCATCACCAAAATGTTGTAACTGCGACCAGGACTGATGGAAGGCGCGGTGGGACCCGCGGAGAGGTCCGCAAACAACAACACAACAGTAAAGGATGGACACGACCAACATAGGACAGAATGAGTACGACAAGACCGAACAACAGAGTCACAAGGAAACAAACTCATACACCAACCAGGAAGAAAGCAGTCTAGTGCAAGCAAGAGTAGACTGACTGGATGGGCTCTCGGGGGCGCCGCTATTGGCTGCTGGGACCACGAGTTCCACTGTGGTATGCCCACACTAAAAGCGGGCCAGGAGGTGCACGCCACCACAGCTTATGGTGCAGCTACCTCTTTGGGTCTTCAACATCCATGACGTCTGGTGTGGATTCAAATTCCCCGGCGCGCGGTACCAGATTCTGTATTACAGTTTGTGTTCTGTTACTATCTTGAATAGAAGCTTTATTAGGATGCCTACTGACCCATTATCTCTCATTTGCTGCAGTGTTTTTACTTACTTATTTTATGCACATTCTGGTAGGAGTGTTTTTACTGTGTATATTGAAGCCCATGTTGTTTTTGTAAACAGCTAAGAATATATACTATACAATCCATCCAACAAGAGCCCCAGTTGCCTGGGTAACTGACACGCAACAGTTTCCCCACAATTTGCACTACTAAACCAAGATCCCATTCCCCATGTCATAAAATGTTTAACTGTTGTGCACAATGGTGCTCACTGAAACCTGTCCATAGGTTACAGTAAGGCAGGACTTATGCTACTGGACAGCCCACAGCTTAGGATCTCATATCAGCAGATCCACAGATGGCCTGGACCTCTGACAGAAATGAAAGCACAAGAGTCTTCACTAATGAGAACATGCATGGGCAGACTGAAAGTCACAGCTTATACTCAGACATAAGAGAATACAGCAGTCATCCATGGAGGATATTTGTTCCACTCCTATTTACTGACTGACATGTTTGTTACACTAAGTATTCCTTTGGATGTGAAATGACATTTCTGATTGATGGTATACAAGGCCTTGAAAAGTAATGACTCCAAGTTTTAATGCAAAAACCCTTGAAACGTTTTAAATAAAACAAATGTTATTAACATTCTAGATCTTCATTCTTGAAGTCTACATGTTTGCAGCCCTCTGCCAGTATAGGGCTCCAAATTGTAACATGTAACATGGTGGTGTATAATGTAACTATGTCGGCATGTGAGGAACAGCATTCTGCAATCAAGTTTTGAATTTGAAGAGTTCATCCACACAGGGAGCATCCTCTCCTTCAGCATGACAATGCCAGACCACATGCAAGAGCTGCATGAATTTGACACCTTGGATTCACTGTCATTGATAGTGGTGAAGTGATGTAAGCAGAGGTGAAGTTTTGGCTCCAAGTCAGGCCTGTATGGACAATGATCAAAGTGAAATCCTCAAAGATGTTATCTAAGTTTTTGGAAACAAATGGTAATTGGATGGGCCACCAATAATGTCAAACATTCTACAGTGATGGTATCATATGTGAAAAATAAACATGTAGATATGAAGAATGACATTGTAGTATGTTAATAATGTTTGTTTTATTCAAAAAGCCTTTAGAGTTCTCATATTAAAAATTAAGAGGCACTGATTTTCAGCAGATCATCATTGCACACTTACAATTTACTTGCTGGACCAACTTGTCAATCTTGATGCATTTTGTTCTGAATCTGTCTGCAGAGCACAGGATTTACCCTATTTTATTGTTATTTCAATTAGCTGTGAAGGGGAGGGTAACAACTAGTTTCGATGAATGTTTGAGCTTGTATGCTTCACCATAGTTCCAGTTTATATTTTTTTACCTTCAGCTAGTTCAAGGATCAACAAAGGCATTTTTACTAATTAGAAGAATGTATATGACAGGAACAACAATTATTGTATATTTTTCTCTGACTAGATTCTTATTTCTCATAAGTAAAGACGTTTTATTCTTAGCACAGTGGAATCATTTATAATTACAAGGTAAGAAACCGTTGGCACAGATTGCCCAATCATCAAAGACCAAAAAGTTCAATTGGGGGAAAAAGCTTCTGTAGTTCATGTCTTTAAACCCCTACCAATGTACAAATATTTTGAACAACATATTAAAATTCCTGACCAGTAGGGTGTGAGCGTGGGACAAGGGTGTTTAAAGGACATATTTTTATGTTTTTCTTGAGTAACTCTAAAACAGTGGCTTCTAATGAAACTACTTGCCAGCACAAAATTAAACTACATTAAATTTCCTACTAAAAGGTAATACTCACGTTTCCTCTAGGAGTAATAGTTTCTGCATTGCAGTGGATGGAAAAATAGCAGATCATTAAAAATATTGTTTTAATGGTATAAAATTTATGATTATTGTTTAATAAAGAGGGTTAAGAGCAAATATTAATCGTGTATCCCTTAATATGGTTCTACTATGCTTAGATTAAGTACAAACTGTGGGGTGTAACAGGGTGGACAGTGGTGTTGGTGGAAGGTAGGAACATGAGGGAAGGGAGGTAGCCATATTGTGATGTGGTGGGATAGAGAGAGTGAAGGAACTCTTCTACTTGCTCTTCAGTTATCAGACCTATGAAGGAGGGAAGTGCAGGACCACAAACTTTTACTGACACTGCCGCAGCTTGCCTTATGAATCATTGGTAACGTAATGCATTTTGTGAAAAATAAATGCCCCTCAGATGTGTTTGTGCAGTAACACTGCAAGGAGTACATGCAGGGTATACCAGGGGGAATGGTCAGTATTCACAGATATAACTCATTTTAAGCAAAAAACTTCATATGGACATATGCCGTATTCGAAATTGTTTCAATGATACATTTGTTTTTGGTCTAATGGTACACACACATTTGTCTTGTCCTAATTAGTTGATTAGCTATGGTAATACAGGTAATGCAACCCAGCAGTTCATCTAGCATATTCACCTTTTGATTTGTACATCTCAGGCTTCATCCCATCCCATAAAAAACCTAATAGCATAAGGTATGACAATCTTGGTGGCCAGTTAATTGTATCATGGATGCTGCTACCCTCATTAGGGAATGTGCAGAAGCACTCAGAAAGCAACACACGTTCTCCCAAGAGTGAATATCCCACTGTGAACTTCACTGCATTTGTGCAAACATTTATTGTAAACTGTATAACAGCTGTAATGTGACATGTATGGCAATTCTTAGAGGTGAATGTGTTAAAAATGGATATTTTTCAATTGATACTTTGTAAAATGCATGTTTCACACTTCATTATGTTGTATATGTGTAAGCCTGACCATTTATTGAATAATTCAGAAAATAATTAATGTATGAGCATATGCCCCACTCTGTCTTCTATATCTGAAATCATTCAATGTGCATTGTTAGAGTTGTTAGCAATAGGGGGTCCCTTGAGTAATAGTCAATATTCAGGGATGTGTCACAACTGATCATTTTATGCAAAAAATACTTTATAAGAATGGATGTGGACTGGTCCTATGTAAAATGCTGTGTACAGTTGTACACTGCTAGAAGGGAAATTAGTTCTTAGTCTTTCCCAGTAGAATGGTGCAGCTGCTGTAGAGGATGACAAATCCCTTACCATGAGCACTGCTGAACTGTCACTTTATGTCTACTTGCATGAGAGAAATGCTTGGAAGGTAGTCTGTCTGTAAACTAATTGCACTGAGCTAAGTTTGTATTTATTTGCAGTTGTTAAATGTGCTATTATGTTAAAAAAGCTCCAGCTGTTGAGTTTTTTTTACATAATAGCACATTTAACAACTGCAAATAAATACAGCTCCAGCTGTTGAGTGTCATTTGTCTACCACACTGAACAGCCTGCCTCAAGTGTGACATGCTGTTAATATGTATTGGACAGCACTGGCTTCATTGCCTTCACTACCAATTGCTGGAATGCTTTTCACAGCATCTGTTTTGACAATGTTTGAAGATGCACTTTGGAACAGCAGCAGGTCATCTATGTGTTAAAGTAGTTCAGATATGTGTTGCTTATCTTATGTTAAAATAACATCAGATTACTGTTACAGAATTCACTGTGATCAGTACCAATCCAACACATGTATTCATATCTGCCTTGCCAGATATGCTGTGAAAGTTCGGTGAGTTGTTCAACTCACTACAGACTGCTATATAGATGCCAGCAATTCCTGAATGGAAGAGATTTATGCAGTGTATCAGTGACACAGTTAATGGTGAGATATGCAGAACAACTTTCTGGTTCTTCATTAATTCAACACTGGCTGACCACAGCTTGTTTACATGGCTTTACAATACACTGTCAGTATAGACAGCAGGAACATGGCACATCTATCAATCCAACCCCTTTCCCACCATCACAACACAGATCACTGACAACACAACACTTATGAATTAAGTGCTTCTCAGCCATTGTTTGTAGGAATGTATTTTAAATAAAGCTCACTTAAAAACTGAAAATCAGTACTCAATCAATAAACTGAAAATAATTATTCTACTATATAAACATTAGCACAGAGAAGTTATTTTGCCTATTCACATAAGAGAACTGGACAGAGAATGCAGTGGAGGTACAGTCTCCCTAAATCAAAAAGTGAACAGAATTCATGGTGGGGACAGTTGCCTTTCTAAGAATAACGCTATAACTGCCATACAACAGGGAGCTGAAATTTATGCAAATCTGTCAATATATGTTTCTTGTGTTACTGTTACTAGAAATCATATTGTATCCCATATAGTATTAATGCACTGTGCAGAAAATAAACACCTTCCAGGCATGTCTGCACACTGCATCAGCAGTGATTCATAAGGTAAGCTGCAGAAGAGTCATTATAACTTTGTGAAACATCCTGTGGTTGCTTCTTGTGATGCAGCTGGGTAAAGAGACTGGGGACTCATCACTTCTTGCTCTTCGGTCTGCAGACCTATGAAGTAGGGAAGTGCATGACAACATTCTGCCAACATACCTTCCTTTGCGATTCTAACCTCCACCCCTGCCCCCCCCCCCCCCCCTCCTTTCCTACCATCCTGTTAGACCAGCAAGAACACAATTGATCCCTTAATATGGTTGTACTGTACTTAGGTGAGCTACACACATTTAATATTTGTTCTGAACCATCTTCATTTAACAATAATCACAAACTTTATATGAGGGTCACTTCAAAAGAAATGCACACTATTTTTGTAAAAATACGTTTTCATTGTGATGTGTGAAAACAAGTGGGAAGGATGTATCTACACACTGTAAACTTTCAAACTTAGTTCAACCTGTTACCATGAGTGGCGCTGCCACAGCATGTCTTCAAGATGGCTGCTACACTTGAAGTTCGTCAGAAGCAACGTGCTGTCATAGAATTCCTGTGCTGTGAAAACGAGACAGTGGGAAACATCCACAAGAGGTTGAAAAGGTGCATGGAGATGCTGCTGTCAATTGCAGTACAGTTAGTCAGTGGGCAAGCAGGTTACGTGATAAAAGTGGGCATGGCAATATTGAGGATTGTCATCGCAATGGCAGGCCTCATACTGCACACACTCCAGAGCCACCATAAATTCTGATGCATATGTGATGACACTGAAGAAATTTCAAGCTTGACTGAGTCGTGTTCAACCACATTGGCAAAAGCAGGATGTTTTGCTGTTGCATGCCAATGCACGGCCACATGTCAGTCAAAAAACCATGGAAGTGATCACAAAACTGGGATGGACAACACTGAAACACCCGCCTTACAGTCCTGACCTGGCTCCATGTGACTATCATCTCCTTGGGAAACTGGAAGACCCTATTTGTGGAACCAGGTTTGAAGATGGAGCCACTGTTTGGCAGTCTGCACAAGGGAGTCGTCAACAGGTTGGTCCAGAATTTTACCATGCAGGTACACAGACGCTGGTTCTAAGGTGGTGTAACGCAGTTGACAGGAATCGAAATTATGGAGAGAAATGAAGGTATTGTTCCTAAAGGATGTATCTACACACCGTAAAACTTTCCAAAAGAAATGCACACTATTTTTTTAAAATACATCTTTTATTCTACATGTTTGAGTGACCCTCATACCATTAAAACAATATTTTTTTATTAATCTGTGACTTTTCCACCTGCTACAATGTGGAAACTATTAATTCTAGAAAAAAAATGAACAGATCTTTTCCTGAATGAAATTTAATGTAGTTTAATTTTGTGCTAGGAAACATTTGTACTAGAGGTCACAGTATCCAAGTCATTCAAGGAAAACATTAAACAGTTACACCCCTCACCACCTCCCACACGGAGATCCCACCAGTCAAGATTTTTAGTATGTTGCTCATTGCCCTGCCCCCTAAAAAAAAAATATACTACATAATTCCTACTATTAGTCATCACTCACATTATTTATTTATTTAAGACAAGTCAAGAAAGGAAAGTTACGGGAAAAATTCATGTAGTCATTCTCTCCCCTAAGGTTTAGAAGATTGTGGACAAATACTAGGCTTCCTTACAACAGCCAATAGGCTGGAAGAGCCCATCAGCAGAGCACAAAATATAGTGGGCTGGTGGCCCAACAGACTGGCCAGCTAGCCTGATTTGTCCAGCAAAGTGGGCTGCAATCAACTTGTGAGCTCAGCAGATCTTGAGGGCTTGTTAATTGCAACACAGGACAGCACACTAAATGGGCTGAAGCCTGCAATAAGCATGACACTGATCTCAACATAGATACTAAGGTTCCTCATATACAAGATCATTCAGTAAGAAGGTCTAGCTAATCCAGACACTATGTAACCATGAGACTTAGTATTTTGCTATCCCGGTAGTAAGAACAGAACGAGTGCCTTCATACCTCTACATTTCACACCACAAAGGAGCAGCAGCCATGATAACCTTCTATGAAAGACAAGACCCAAGAACCGTGAGATTCTTAAATTCAGAATAATGCCCTCTCATCTAAATTTGCCGTAAATGGAAAGTGCAACATGAAATATACAAAAATATTTTTTCTGTAGAGACTTGAAAACCAACCATCTCACTTCACACTTTCAACTTCCAAAATGTCAGAGGTAGCTGATACATTTCTTCTACAATAAGGAGTTTAGTGTAGTCTTTAGATATTTGTCAACGAATTTTCTTTGTTCAGTTGTTGCTCCAGGTTCTCAGCACTGTGTAATTCTTGGTGTAAACCTATTTATTATAGCAATAAATGCATCTTGGGAGACACCTTCTGTTGAGAAAGTCGATTGAAATAAGGATCACAAACTCAATACCAGAAATATTTTTCAGAAGGGCACATCCACAGCCATGCTGGAAGGCATCCACAAATCCCTGTAGTTACTGAAGGATCATATGCCTACAGGAAGTATCACATCCATTTCCAAACTGAAGATGATAAAAACAAAGTGCTATTAATTTGGAAATATTGATGACTGCAATACTGTGTTATTCACATCATTGAGTGCAGCTTATGAAGGCATATGTACATTGAGTTTTATGTGTTAATTTTAATTTTTCCAAATGTACACTGTATAATTCACAGTCTGCTAAAGAATAGGAGCCAGCTAGTACTAGGTTTTTCGCTCATCTTTTTCTGCAGTGTAGTGGAATTCGTGATGTTGCACGGACAGACATAGCTGTCAAAGTTCATCTGAAAGTATTTCTATTTCTAGTGTAGAAGCTTCACAACTAAATGTTATTAGAGTCTTATAATCAGAATGTCGGAGCTCTTGTTTGCTGCTACTCTTTTTGCCCAAGCTTTTCCTAGCTGAGGGCAGGGTAGAGAATAACGAGAATGTAGAGGGAAATATCTTGACTGCATTTTCTGAATGAGAAAGATGATTGTGATGTGAAATGTAGAGGTACAAAGGCACTCAGTATTTTGTTATAGCTGCTCCTTCTTTGTTCTGTTTGCATCCATGTTCTTACTACTGGAATAGCAAAGACAAGACCCAAGAACCTTATTGAGATTCTAAAATTCAGAATAATGCCCTCTCATCCAAATTTGAGGTAAATGGAAAGCGCAACATGAAAGGTATCTCTCATTGTTGCAGTTGTCATGGTGTTACCAGAGTAGTGATATGCAGCACGAAATGTTAGGTATAAATGAGTGAATAAAAGATTATTTTTTGTATTGCTTATTTAAGACTAAGACATTTGGTGTAACTAATTGTGTGATGTATAATGCTGTATCTCAGCATTGTCTCAGCATATCCGCCAGCTGAGAGGGGGGAGGGCGGGGGGGGGGGGGGGAGCGGGGGTAGGGGCGGGGCGGGGCGAGTCTTCCCCCACCATCCCTGGCCGCACTGTCTGCCCCCGCATGTAGTAGATCAACTGCCACCCGTGCCTCGCCCCACACTGCCCCCAAGTGCAGTGGCATATGCCCCAAGTCATTTCTGCTCTTGGGGTCAGCAGATGCATCCAGTAGCAGATGCACAAGAGCTGTGAGGCCATTTGCTGCAGTGAAGTGTAGGGGTGTCATCTGCCTGCATGCCAATTACAACTATGCCTTTAAAGTTGCAATTGCAGACACAGATGTATGAGGTCTGATCAAAAAATTCTGGAACATTTGTAATTTCAGGCCAATGGTGTGTTGTAGTGAAATGTGGTTGGAATCCCTGCACATGCCTGTGTTTAATGTGTAACTGCCAGAAGTTTCATTGTTGTATGTGTGTTAGTTATTGTTCAGTGCTATACTGAGTGGAACATTGCAAATTTTCAGGTGTCAAACTGTATGGCACAGAGTTAGAGGAGCAACACGTCTTCATTAAATTTTGCATGGAACTCAAGAAAACCTTTACAGAGACACACCATGATGCAGAAAGCCTAAGGTGATGAGTACTTAACTTTTACTTGGTGTTATGAATGGTTCACATGGTTTAAAAAAGGCTGGATGGAAGTTAAAGATGACCCTTGTTCAAGATGCCCTTCGACGTCTACTGACAATGCTCGTGTCAGGAACGCCAATGAAATTGTCTGTACCAGTCAAAGACTGACTGTCCAAGAGATTGCAGAAGACTGTAAAATTTCAGTTAGATCGCGTCATGAAATCCAGACACAGCATCTTGGAATGCATCGTATTGCCACTGAGTCTGTCCCCTAGCTCATGAGTCAAGACCAGAAAGACCTTCACCTCACTATCTGTGAAGAGCTTTTAGATTGTGCAAATGAGAATGAGATGTTCCTTAAGAGAATCATAACTGGTGATGAGACATGGGTCTACAGTTTTGATATTGAGACCAAGGTTCTGTCTTCACAATGGGTCGGAAAAGGTTCTCCAAGACCAAAAAAAACTCATCAGGTCAGGTCAAATGTCATCCACTCGTACTATGTTTTTTTTCATTCCCAACTGCAATATGGAATATTGCTTTGGGGTAACTCCCCAGGGGCTGAATTTATTTTCAGATGGCAGGAGAAAGCAATCAAGTGCATGGAGGGGTTAGCACCCAGAGAGTCCTGCAGAAATTATTTTAAATCTCTTGGTGTAATGACAGACAATTATATATGTACATGCTTGGCACTAAGTATTTAAGCATAAAATTTTTCAATAAGTTACCATCCTCAGCTCGTACAGTACCACTAAATAAATATAAGAATACATTGCAAACCTGGCTAAAAAACAACGAATTGTATACAACTGAAGAATTCTTAGGTAAAACATATATTTTGATGATTAGTTTCTAAGTTGTGAAGAAAATGTTTTGATATTATATAAGCTAGTTAAATACACACATAAGAAAAGAATCACAGTAAATAATTACTGTATAAAACATTGTTTTAATGGTGGCTTTCCCTTGTACAGGGTGGGGTATATAAAAGTGGCCTAGACAAATGGATGTGATTATGAAACCATCTGTGACAGCGTTAACAGATAAGGAAAAGATAGTTACTTCCAACAGGATGGAGCAACTGCCCATACAGCTAGCCAAACTTTGGAGCACATTTATACAATCTTCACGTCTGATAGATTCAAGGGCTCCCCACACAAAGTAATCCCACACTGACAGATCAGGTGACATGGGTCACCAGCTAGGGCCATGACCAGACTAAATTTCTACTGCAGTTCTTAGACTTGTTAGCTGAGGTCAAATTCCAGCAGTCCAGCTTTGACCTTGCTTACCAGTGCCTAAAAGTGCCAAGAGTGAACGGTGGTCACATTCAACATCTGTCGGGTTAGCACTGTATTTTATTTCCTCTGCTGTGTTTCTTTGTACCCTGGAACTCAGAGGGTGGGGTAAATGAAGGTGGCCCAGAGAACAATTTGAGAATTATATATCAAAATCATTTAAAACGAAAGCAGTGCATTAGATTGTAGTTGGATAAACTCTTATTAATCCACACTTTGAGAAAGTCATAACAGTCTCAAGGCTGTTATTTTCTTCCAGTTCATCATTTACTTGTTACATGATCTCCCTAAGGTTGATTACCAATGTAACTTTGCCACTTTTCAATAAGTTCTTTGGAGGCCATGATTTGACAAAATGCCTTTACTGCAGTTTAGAGTGTTGTGAATTTCAGTAGTGATAGGATATTTCCTAAGGCTTCTGCTCTGTAATAGTTTAGGTGCGTAAGTGTACATCATTGTCTTCAATAACAAGTTCCTGTATGTGAAATTTTAATTGATTTAATAGCCCTAACAAATTCCCTCTGTCCTTCTGTATATAAAATGGTCATATTCTCTAGAACACGCTCTTTTTCCTCTTAAGAACCATGATCACATTGTTATGGATTCATATAGTCCAATCCTAGCACTGATTGTTGGAGTTACTGAGAGACCAAAATTCTCACCCTTTATTGTAATCTAGAAGACACTGCTAACCGCTAAGCAGACCATGACTAGGCTGTTATATGGTGTCACTGCAATCCATACCTTCTGCTATGGTGCCTAGGGGCACAATCTGCAACACACATGATGGCTATACCACTCAAGTCATGTCTGTAGCAGCCACTCAGGATTTTCGAGTATACCTCCAGACCACCAGACAGTGCAGGCTGCAGACAATAAAGTACCTTGCCAGGCAACAGCAAGAGATCCCTGGCTGCCTACACTTGGTCATCAGTTACTAGGGTCATACCATTTCTTCCTGGGAACAGCTATTTAAGGAAACCCAGGGATCACTGTGGACGGTTCCCATTGATGAGAGTGGCTGGCTCATGCACTGGCTGCTTGTAGTCCCTCAGTTAAGCTCCCATCAGCGTGCTCTTGGCAATGACAGAACAACACGAAGAACAAGGCTTCTGCATTGGAAAAGAGCTTTCTTTGAGTGTTAGTGATTTCAGTGTTTAGTCCTGGCTCCAGGGAGTTAGGTGGAGTTAAATTCACAGAATTGTATTTTGTTCTGAACTGCAGAAGATGCAAAGTTAATTTCTAATTATAAATTGCGACAAACATATTTTTGGTTTTTGGAAGGACGATAAAGAAGCTGCTGTACTCCTACTGGGACTCTCTTTCAAGTAGGAAAAAGACAGATTTTGCACCTTCAGAGGTGGCACATAGTGATAGTTGGTAACACACTGCAAGGATTCTACGGATGCTGATAGCAGTCATGCATGACAATAATGCGACCACTGATGTGCACCTACCTGGTCTGGCCTCCACAGACTGATCAAAAGAATGACCTCTGCAGCCTGAATAAAATTCAGCCATGTGGTGGCCAAAGAACAGTTGAGATAAACATGGATGGGAGAAGATACTGTCAGGCTGTGTGTTTGAACTTTGAGTCAGTCCAGTAGTATAATCCTATATCAATCTTTACAGCAATCTACTGCAGTACCAAAGTTAGGTAAACATCCAGTTACTGCTTATTGGTGCAGATTAATTGTTTGCTCTTGTCCAGATCCCTAAGGTGTCAGTTTGCTGCTTCTCTACTCCTGGCCACCTGTCTTCCTACATTGATATCTAATGAAAGCACACCACAACTGGCACTGGCGATTTTTGTGTTCCATCCTTCTACTGTTGTCAAGTTCCAGTAATGTGAAATACAAAGCAAGAAAATGGTGTCCAGAAACCACTAAATCCATGAAGGAAGAGTGGTAGAAGAGTGATAGTCAAGTAGTGCAACAGAAGGCTATTCTGTCACATGCTTGCTGTTTTTTGTTTTGCCTGTTTTGCATTTACTTTCTGGTTCCTGTGCTGCATTTGCTTTGCTTGATCAGCACTTATTTCCAATTGTGTGTGTTCTTATTTGTCATTTATTTGCAAGAGTGCATTTTCTTGCTATACTTGGATACTGGTATCATAGCAGTGCAGCAAATTCCAAGGCCTCAAATGCCTGCTTCTCAGTCAGCATTTAATCTAATGCAGTATTTTCAGTTTCAGAACCAATAAATGCCTCAACACATGGACACCATCAATCACTTCCTGGTAGCCCAGGTGGCACTGAAGGCATCACCAGCAGCTCCGGCAGCCAGCAGCCTACACAACTTCCATTTGCACTGCCATTTCAGGAATTCAGTGAGATGAAAGAAGACTGGTCTGTGTATCTCACCCAGTAGGAAGTTCATTTCATGGCACTTCAGGTGTAAGGTACTGTTTAACATTCTCATTTTTTGATCAAATTAAAATTCTTAAATACACTGACTCTTCTTTGTCTGTTGCACTATCACAAGAGTCCTTATAGCCTATAATTTGCATAACTTGCTGCAGTTTTGAGGTAGCGCCTATTTGCAGTGCAGTACAGCAAAATACAATAGACTCACCCCTGGCCAGCCTGCTGTGGCCTACTGACTGTGGCCGGTTAGGGAACAGCACAAACAGCAGTGTAAACAGAATGTGAGATAGCAGGCTCATTGCCTTCACTGAACAGGCCTGTGCTTGCCACAGGAAACGCAAGTTTCCTCTCATCAGGGACAAGATTGGGTGCTGAATTACAGTCAGTATATTTACAGAAACATAAAGCACTGCTTACTTAAATGAGCCACATTCTCTTTCAGGGAATTTTATGTTACCTTTAGTAAACAATGTTGACACTGAAGAACAGCATCATGTTAGTGTATGTGACTACTTCACTTTATGGCTATGTGATCAAAAATATCCAGACACCCCCAAAAACATAAGTTATTCATATTAGGTGCATCCTTGTGCCACCTATTGCCTGGTACTCCATATTAGCAACCTCAGTAGTCATTAGACATTGTGAGAGAGCAGAATGGGGCACTCTGTGTAACTCATGCACTTCAAAAGTGGTGAGGTGATTGGGTGTCACTTGGGTCGTATGTCTGTGCACAAGATTTCCACACTCCTAAACATCCCTAGTTCCACTGTTTCTGATGTGATAGTGAAGTGGAAATGTGAAGGAACATGGGCAGCACAAAAGCATACAGGCAGATCTTGTCTGTTGACTGAGAGAGACCATTGATAGTTGAAGAGGGTCGTAATGTTTAATAGGCAGACATCTATCCAGACCATCACTCATGAATTCCAAACTGCATCAGGATCCACTGAAAGCAGGAGGTGAGAAAATGTGGATTTCTTGGTCGAGTGGTTGGCACTTACTGGCATGATACATGGCTTTTGAGCAAATGACACCTTGCTTGGTGTATGTAGCGTAAACATTGGATGACTGATGCATCACTTCACACAACATTTTTCCACCGTTCACTGTACACAATGTGGAAATCTGATGGCAGGGCCTGGGTATGGTGAATTCGGTGGCAGTGGTGTAATGGCGTGGTCGTGTTTTTCATGGAGGGGGCTTGTACTCCCTGTTGGTTTGTGTGACACTATCACATATTGCTACCCACTGTTGAAAAGCAATTCAGGGATGGCAATTGCATCTTTCAACATGATCAAGCACCTGTTCATATTGCAAGGCCTGTTGTGGAGTGGTTACATGACAATAACATCCCTGTAATGGACTGACCTGCACAGAGTCCTGACCTCAGTCCTATAGAAGACCTTTGGGATGTTTTGGAAAGCTCACTTCATGCCAGCTGCCCCCAGCCATGCAAATTTCATACTACACTTACTGCTTATACTGACCAGGACATTCCTGTCTTAAGTACTTGTAGCCTTCCAGCATCTTTCCAATACCGACATCGATACCTGTCCTCAGTGCAGTACTCCATGAAGAATGGGCTGCCATTCTACAGGAAACCTTCCAGCACCTGACTGAATGTACGCCTGCGAGAGTGGATGCTGTCATCAAGGCTAAGTGCGGTCCAACACCATATTGAATTCCAGCATTACCAATGGAGGGTCCCACGAACTTGTAAGTCATATTCAGCCAGATGTCCAGATACTTTTGATCACATGATGTATCTCTTCTTCAGTGCAACATCAGGTGAACAAACTTTTTGTTACACTTGTCAGTGATGGATAGACTGTTCAAAAGTGCAACAACTAAGCAATATAATGGAGGCACCTGTGTCTAGTTGAAATGAACTGCTCAGCTGCCCCCAACTGGCAAATTTCATTCTACACTTACTGCTTATACTGACCAGGACATTACTGTTTTAAGTACTTGTAGCCTTCCAGCCTCTTTCCAAAGACTAACAAAGACAGTGACATTTACAGTGCTTTATTCACAGATCAGAGAAAATATTTTTGGATTGGAGTAATTTGATTTGTTTGGGCTATGTGTCAAGGAGAATGTACTTTCTGTTACTTCTTTTTAACCTCAGGGCAGTGTTGCAAAACTGTGTGAAGACATTCATGATTAGCTGGTGGAAGTTATGAGCAGTAAAACTGTTAGCTTTGCCTATATCATGATGAAGGACAATGTGCAGCTGTGCTTTTGTAGAGCTTGTCCTTTTTCATATGCTATTTATGACAAGGTGGCACAGGACATTTATGCATGGTGGCACAATGGTAGTAGTGCACAACCTCTGTCTGCCAGAAGGCTTCATCAGAATTACAAGTGATGATGCCGACCGGCTAGCTGCAATAGGTGCTATGATTCCAAAGCTACAGTGTACCATCAGACTATCATTGATTCTTATCCATTGGGTGCTAGGCTTACTTGCAAATACCTCTGGATAAACGGTCACTGCTCTCAGGGAAAGGACAAAATATACTGTAGTTAGGTGTCTATCTTTCAAAGTCAGTATTATGCAGAATTTTAATAGGGACAGAACTGGCATTTTTTGTGCATACTTATCTTTCCAAATATTGAAAATACTGTATAAATAGTGATTCATATGTCCAGGTCTAGACAGCCCCCCCCCCCCTTTCCCCTAGAAACTATCATATCGGAGCTGTGCCCATCTGGGGTGTTCACGATTCTAACATATGGCTGGTGGAGAAGCACTGCTGAATGGAAATTTCAGCACTACTTGGAGCATTTAACTGCAATTGTGCCTTTTTGTTCTACGTATTTGGCCAATGTCGTGTTGTTCGCTAATATGTTGTTCTTTGGGTGCAACCAATCTTCACATTCTGTTTCACGTGCCATCAGTGGCAGACCTGAAGCATAACAAGCAAAAATGACATGTCCCATTTACAGTCAAAGAAAATCACATCAACATCTAAAGTGTTCATCCATTACAGTAGCATTTGCTTGCTATCTGTGACCTCCCATCTTCTTGCAAAGTGCACAAATTACAATCTGGGTTGGGGAAGCTCGTTTACTACATCCAGTTTATTCCTAACACCACAAAATAGTAGCTCCCTGGCATCACTAATGCCAGAAGAATGTCCATGCTTCTCTCACTGATTCTTGCCTTGTACATTTTGATCCTGACAAGCCAGTGATTTTGGCCATGGACATATCTTTTTGGTAGAAAGTGTGAGAACTTAGGCTAATACATTTCAACTGTTCAGCAATTTTGAAGCAAATTCTGTCTACCAAACCAATCCTGTGCAACAAAGTTGCACGAAGCTCATAGGGGGTTATGATGAAATTTCATTACTTGGTAGATAAGTTTTACCTGATGACTCTTTCCAATGACTGCCCGACTGCCCATGGGGCTGCAGCGGATGCCTCTCCAGCTGTTGCATCCCGCTTCTCCTCAGCTGGTCCTTCACCTCAGAATGTAGTGGCACACCCTCTGGCTGGATTTTCAGCTAGTGCTTCCATTCAGTTGCAAGGCATATGCTGGGGCATGGACAGAGGGTCAGCATCGTCCTGAGCATTGGCTACTGTCTCCTCATTGCCACCTGTATATTGCTCTCCTCCCACATTGTCACCATTGTTGTGTAGTGGCAATTGCACAGGTTCCAAAGTTTCGGGGGGGGGGGGGGGAGGAGGGGGAGGAATGTGGTGTCATTGCAATAGATACCACCAAAGGGGGCACCTAGTGATAGCTGGCAACACATTTCAAGAATTCTGTGGACACCAGTAGCAGGTGCACAAGATGACAGAGGCTGAATGTGGCAGATGTGCATAATTAACCAGTCTGCTGAGGTCTCTCTTGTTGGCAGCTGTTAGCACAGCTAAAGTTCAGTCACATGGCAGCCAAAGGACAGTTCAATTGGTCATGGGAGAGAGCAGAGTCTACCATCACATCCTGCCTATCACATTGTGTGTTTCATGCTGTAGTGGACTGCTGTGAAACTTGGACTTGGCTGTAGGATTATACTACCAGATACTCAAAATTAAGTGAATACACAATTACTGATTATTGGTGCAAATTAATTATTTGCTCTTGGCCAGATCTCTATGGTGATAGTTTGCTGCTCCCCTACTCCATGGCACCTGTGCTCCTACATTGGTATGTCGCAGTGAGATAACACATGCTGCACATCAAAAGTAGCTCCATGTTTCCAAGCTCATGTAATGCTTTCTGCATAAAGTTATTATAGAGGGAATAGGTTCTGGTTATTTGACAGACTGTCCAGATATGAGATCCCTGCCCAGAGAGCTGCTGCTGCTGCTATCATCACTGCTCCACATACGCCAATAGTCACAAAAAATTTCCCTCACTGGGGCCACTGAAATATAAACTACTTCCTGCCCACAGCGGCATTATTATGAATTCCTATGGCCCACCCTATCACTTCGAATTTCAGCTATTGAGAGCCCAAGATTCTCATTCTTTATTACAATCCAGACTAGACTTAGATCATGTTGGTAATCTGGCATTTTATTTCATCTGTGCTGTAGTCATATATAAGGAGGAGGATTATCATCTTTATGTCGTTGTTTCTTTGTCATCTACATAAACAATGTAATGTTATTGTGTGAATGCAAGTATTACGAACAATGTAATTGTTATTTATCCATACCATCATAAACACAAGCACATTGTAACAGGTTATGACTTGAGGATGGTAAATCTGTGCAGTGAAAAGTGTATGTCCTGCTCGCAGGACAATTAATAACTGAAAAGTATATTAGGTTATGTGACCAAAGCCAAATAGCAAGGATCGTTACCACACATGGAAGTTTGTGATGAAACTAATCATACGCATAGCATAATCCCATAGTTTTTCATGCATTAGAAGTGCTCTTATGAATGCAGAGAACAAAATGGATGTATGGACATTCATCTTTCTACATGTGAATAAATTCCTGTATGCACATATGGGAAAATAACAAAGGCAGAACCCTGAAAACCTGCTTGCTGGTAAGAAGAAGATTTGTTGGATGAATCTCTGGGATGCACTGTTGGACACCACATCATCCAGATCAGAAGAAAATGTTTGGAATTACAAAACTCATTTTCTGGATGTAGTCAACAAACTACAGAGCATGGACAAACCAGTTGATGATGGACTAATTCTTCACATTATGCTGTGAGGTTTACCAAAAGTTATACTTTGGTTTGTTACCCACCTGGAAAATAAAAGTATTCCATTTGCTATTGCTACTCTCCCATTAATAAAAAAAAAATGAGGAAAAGATAAAATATATTTTATTTTTTTTAACTTATTTATCTGCATTGTGTATATGTAGTATATTGCCAAATCTGTCTAACTATTGCTCAGATCATAGTCCATGCAGATCTATTTTTCTGAGAATAATTTTCAAAATTTTGATTATAGTTATGTGTTTAGTTTTACTGGAAATCTTATTAAAAGTAATGCATATTAGAAATTATCATAATGATGTGTAATGATAAAAAACTACTGATTAGCTCAATCAAAATTTATGTACTGACACCTGCAATTAGAAAGCTATGACTCCCTACTATGCAGTAATGTGTTTTAGTATTCCTGAGACTAATTAGTGCTAAGTCTGGAAACACCCAACATTCCTGTTGCCTTTTGTCCATTATTTAATACCCAAGTTCAGCACTATACTTTTGTTTCCCTGAGCATTCTGGACTAAATTGAACCCTTCATTAATCAATTAAGCCACTAATTAAGAATCAGCACAATTTATCATAATTTCATATGCAGCAGCTGTACTTGCAAATATTTAATTGAGAGTATAAAAAATGGTTGTTAAACTAAAAAAAGTAAAAGTTTACAGGACTATTTATTATGTCAGACAAATTATTGCTTCAACATATAGCACACTCACTTTAGTAAATTTCAACCATACAGCTTTATGAATAAATATATATTTTCAAAATCCAAAGATATTCATACACAAGCTGTTAAACAGCCTGCCTCACCCAAAAATGTTCAGTTTACTCCCCAAGAACACACTATGTAGTAAAGTCAGTGCCTATAAAGTACTCTTTTAACAGTTTGACATACTTATTTGCATCAGCTTATCCATTGAACAATATAGAAGTCTGTGAGCTGTCACATTTGGGAACAATTAATATTTCCACATTGTTTCTCACATTGAGAACATAACAGGACATTTTTGTTTGCATTTAGTGAACATAGTACCAAATTGCACTACATAATTGTTTTTACAAACACAGTCTGTTTCATACCAAATTTTTATGGTGACTTTAATAAAAAAACTGTTTTCAACTTCCTGTATCTATAAACTGTGAATTATGAGATAAGGTGTTTCATGATAAGTGTTACCACTGAAACTGTCACTAGGTTGGTGGTGTAGCCTGATGGTTGAGGACTAGTTAACTTACCCTTCTATTGTAACAGGTCAATTTAAATTCAACATCACTGATTCAATAAGTGTGTGACCGTGTGAAACTAAGAAACAGTCACTGCATAACTTTGTTCAGTATGCCAAAAGTTTTCAGTGTGGAGACAATAAACTTGTTTGCCACTGAGAAGATTATAGAATGGTGCTAACCTGGTTCGAGCATCATCTTCTTAGAGTCCAGTACAATCAATGACCAATTTCACATCACAAAACATAGGAGAAAAGTTGGTAAATGCAACTGTGGAAGAATACCTCAAGTTTATGGTAGTTTGGAAAAGCCCTTTTGTGATTTCTTACAATGCTGTATTAGTAAACAAGGAAAGAAGAAATCACAAAAGGGCTTTTCCAAACAAGGAAAGAAGAAAATAAAATGATTATTCTTACTTCTGGGGACAAACTTGAAGTGACCAGACTCCCAGGAGTTGAACCAGTCAAAGAAGGGCTAAAAGAAAGCAGACAAGCCATTGTTTTGTGCACCTCATGTGTCTGATTTCAATCAGAATGAATGGATAATTGATTCTGGAGCATTATATCACACAATATCAAGAAAGGGCTGACTCAAAACATTATTTTTACCAATGGATATACATAAGGGGTTGAACTTCTGTTGTCAAAGTCAACATTATCAGCACATTTTATAATTTTTTTGTTTGAAATTTTCTGGTGCAAAATCTTATTACTTCCATAACCATAGCAGAAGCTGGAAATAAATTAGTGGTTAAGCCAACTAAAAGAATAGCATTTCTGATTGGAGATATATTTGGTAAACAGTAACTAGTTTGAAAGAAAATACTTTGTTCTGTATCAAAATTAAATGGCATTTATGAACTAAAAAAAAGGTTAAAGCTGTGTCAGTTAAGCATGCCCTAGCTGTTAGCAAGATTAGTAACATGTAAAACATACGGCATCATAGACTTGGTCATATTACAGTTGATCCTGACTCCAACTTTTTGCCTCCACTCCGTGAATATGACTTGAGTGTTATGATTTACCCCTGTTAAGTGTTAAGTCCCATAGTGCTCAGAGCCATTTGATTAACATCTGAGGTCATCAGTCCCCTAGAACTTAGAACTACTTAAACCAAACTAACCTAAGGATGTCACACACATCCATGCCCGAGGCAGGATTCGAACCTGCGACCGTAGCGGTCGTGCGGTTCCACACTGAAGCGCCTAGAACTGCTCGGCCACACCAGCCGGCTAAGTGTTAATCATGTGCACTTTGTAAGATGTGTGTTATCCTCCAGCCTACTATTTAACAGCAGGACTTTCCTCCTTCCTCCTACTTTCTCTGAAATATTTAGTTTCATACAGAAACCTTGTTGTTCCTTGGCTCTACACACATCTAGAGGTGATTCTTCCTTGTCTGAGTAGCAGGGCAAAGCTGTTTTTTGTGCCAAATAACTAAATTGTGAAATACTGTTCTTTTTCAGCAATGTTCTCTCAACCCCCCCCCCCCCCCTCTCACTACCCAAAGGTCTTTAGTGTCTGTAAGGAAAGAAAAGTCTGGCTCCTTGAGGACAGCTTGGCAGTGCTAGAGAAACACTGTCAAGCTTTGCTTTAAAGACCCAAATTTTCACCTTGTATTCAGTTATTACTCATATCCTGTCTTGCATACAGACACAACAATACCACAGAAGAATCTCACATCCCTATTACCCATGTCAGTACATCAAACAATGCCCACACACACACACACACACACACACAATTCTCACATCCCTATTACCCATGTCAGTACATCAAACAATGCCCACCACACACACACACACACACACACACACACACACACACACACACACACACACACACAAAATGAAGTCATGTATCACAACAGTTCTACTGCAGCCTGCAACTAACTTTCTTATGAAAGCTCAAACACTGAATTCTCCTTGTATTTGCAGACAAGCACGAGCCTACAAACAGTAAGTTACTCATTATTATGGCAGAGAAAACAACTTTTTTGAGTACTGCAGTACACTTCAAAGGGAAACTACCAGGCTGTTGTAATACTCTCTCAGTTACTCAACAACAGAAATCTGAGAACTATTCTGTGAACATCTCCGTTGTCGAAAAATCTCTTTTCCTCCCACATAAGCTTTTTCAGCTTGCTGAGAAAATGGAAATTACATTATGTAAGATCTGGATTGTATGGCAAGTGCTTGCAGGCCTCCCACCAAAAACACTAAGCAGATGCATCATGTTGCAACACCTAACAGGGTATGCACAACATAAGCTTTGCTTCAATTTTCCACACCTCTTATTATTTATGCCATTGCACAGTGATGTCAGTGTTGCAAAGTATGAATATGCATTAATGTTTGGGCACTGTAGCAAAATCTCTGTGTACACAACTCCTTTGCAGTTGAAGAACATGGTGGCCATGACTTTCCTTGCTACTGGAACAACTCTGCATTCCTTCCACAGAGGTAAGGAGATGTGTCTCCATTCTATAGATACTCTCTTCATTGCAGGTGTGGAATGATTGAACCATATCTCAATGGTTTCCTTAGCTGCATAATTACTAGCAAGGTCTTCCATACTGTGATGCCCAAGGAGGTCCAAAGATGCCACAAACCTTGCACCTTTGTGTGCAGGTGACAGTGATGATAGAACACAGCATGACTACAATTTGTGATACTGAACCTGAAAGCTAGACATAGAATGAGTGTTGCCCATTGAGATACACATCTGCTGAAACATATCCATGATAGTCACTCTTTAATTACTGTGAATCAGTTCCTCAATTGATCACAGACAACAATGTCCTGGTAATGTCAATGGTTTTCCTTCCCAATGGGCATTACTTAGTGCCAACAATTTGACCAAGACCATTTCCCTACAACTGTGGCTGGACACAACATTGCACACAGGTCCACCTTAAAATTCTGCCTCTATATGGGTCAAATTCAATTTAGACGTTTTGCTCCCTACATACTTCAACTGTGGAGTACATTTCCAGTTGCCACACCTTTTCACTCACACACTGATGCATCTGTTATCAACATGGCAGCAAAACCGAGGCTGCAGGAAACCCTGAACATGTATTCTTTTCTGAAAATTTGCCCCTCTTATTGGACTTAGTGTGAGACAACATTTGTAACTTACTCTCTGAAGATCCTAGACAATATGGAAACTTGGGCCAGCTAACAAAAGTACATTCTTACACACTACAGTTAGCTTAAATTTTTGCTTTCTGTAGATTCATAAAGTTTCATACAACTTCATTTTGTTTGTTTTGTTACTTAGTTGTACAGCAGGTTGTGTGTATAGTTATTATGTCCTTAGTGTGTGTTTATGCAATACAAATGATATTTTTTGTATAAATAAAAAATCTACTCACCAAGCAGTGGTAGGAGAACACAGATATAAAAAAAGGTTTTACTTAGACAAGCTTATGGAGCCAGTAGCTCCTTCCTCCATCAGAAGGGTTGAAGGGGATAGAAGAGGGGTGAAGGGAAAGGAACTGGAGATGTTAAGGAAAAGGGGTAGAGTTTGGAGAAGTTACCCAGAACCCTGAGACAGGGAAGACTTACCAGACAGAATGAGAGAGAAAGAATGATTATTGGTGACCCCACAGATGAGATTTAGAAATCTGAGAGCTTAAAGGTGGAAGACAGCTTTACTGATGAAACACCATGCATGAATTAACCAGAGTGTAATCTCTGTCTTGCATATTATCCTAAGTGCATTGTATGTAACAGAGGTGGGACGCGCACAGCAGAAAATAGACAGGTCAGAAAATGAAAGATGTAGAAGACTAAAATGGAGTGAAGAAAGGTGTAGTTACTGTTAGTTCTTGTCATCCACCAGGCCTTAAAAATACTGAAATGGAAGAAATCAACATAAATTAAGGACATGATGTAACACTAGTTTCAACCTGCGGAGTTCTGAGAAACTAGTGTCTGGTGGCAGAACCCAGATGGTGTGTGTGGTGAAACAGGCACCGACTTCATGACTGTTCAGTCTTTTACACTGGCACGACTACTACCAAGTTACTAGTTTGGATGACTGAGCATAGGTAGAGAGTGTATACTGGCAACACTCAATACCCTGTGGCAGGGCATGCTCTACAGCATGACAGTGTTTACATAACAGCTCGTATATGACGTGTTATTTCATACGTCACTCTGCCTTTGTTAGTTTAGAGATTTCAGGAATTTTAACTGGCAAAATATAATTTCTGAATCCTGTACCACATTCCTTGCTGTTGATCTCGTCCTCACGAAAATCCAGCTACATACTTCTGTCCACATTAAACCTACTAACAAACAATAGTACTTACATTTTGACAACTGCCATCCTTTCCATGTTGAATGTTCCCTCCCATACAACCTCAGCATTCAAGGCAATACACCACCATTCTCACTTCTGCTTTTAAATGGGGCTGGTGGGGTAATTACATTCAGTGGAGGCTGACTTCCCGTGCCATGGCACATCCCTACATGGTACTGCTGATCTCTCCAAAAAACAACTTTGCTTAATAAATTGAACACCAGGATAATACTGAGTGACAAGCAGTGTGCTCCAGGTACTTTGACAAGATCATGGTTTTCTAAAATTATGCCTTGAAATGAGAGCCATTCTGTCTGAGATTTCGTCCACCACATATAGAATAGTTTTTCGTCACCCTCGCAATCTCTGCAATACCCTTGTCAGACCTTCTGCTCCTTCAGCACCCATCTCCACCCCTGTGGCTCAGACACCTGTGACCATTCCCACTGCAAGAGTTGACCTATGCACCCTCCTACTACTACCTACATCAGCCTTGTAACATCACATACTATCAAAGGGAGGGGCCACCTGTGAAATGATACATGTCATATACCAGCTGTTATGTAACCACTGTTTAGCCTTTTATATTGCTATGACTACTACCAAGTTATCAGTTTGGATGAGTGGGCATAGGTAGAGGGTGCATACTGACAACACACAATATCCTGTGGCAGGGCATGCTCTACAAGATGACAGTTGTGACCTTGTGTCTGGGGGAAGAATCCAGATGGTACATGTGGTGAAACAGGCACCAAGTTTCTCAGAACTCCACAGGTAGAAATTAACGATACAAGAAGTCCTTGGTTGTTGTCACCCACCTGGCCTTAATTTACTAATGTAAAATCTCAGCATTTATAATAGAACTTTCTTCACTATGTTTTAGTTTTCTACATCTTCCATTTTCTGACTTGTCTATTTTCCACTGTGTGCATCCCACCTATGTTACATACAATTCACTTAGCTTTTCACTGTTATTGACTTCTGCAAAATGTTTTAGCAGTAATCATCGTCTTGCACATTACCCTGCGACCGATGTTCAAGCTCTCAGTTTTTTGAATCTCGGCCAGTGGTGTCACCAACAATCAGTCTTTCTTTTACATCCCGTCTGGTAAGTCTCCACTGACCCAGGGTTCTGAGTAATTTTTCCGAACTCTGCCCCTTCTCCTAAGTATCTCTATTTCCTTTCCCTTCACCCCTCTTCCTTCCCCTTCAACCCTTCTGCTGGAAGAAGTAGCCACTGGCTCCGAAAGCTCTGCATTACTAACACCTTCCTTTAAATGTGTGTTCTCACCAAGCTGTGGTAGGAGGAGATTTTTTATCTATCCAGTTACATTATATTGTTAAAAACTATTTTTTATTTGTGTTTTAAAAACTATCAATCATTTATAACAAAGAAAATAAAGTCTTCTCTTACTCAGCTACATGGGAAGCTGATGTACGTATAAAGGGCAAAATCTCCTTGAGTATTACTATTACTGCTATTGTACCATACAAAGTCAAAGCACAGAGATACTATGTCTGATAATATAGACCAAGATATATAGCATACATGTGTTTTGTAAGCATAAATTGCTGTAGTTAAACAGATCCGGTGACAGCAGTGCTGTAGTAAATAGTGATTTCCAAATCTGCTAAGGGAGGAATTTGTACTATGGCTGAACAATAAAGCAGTTTGTGAAGTGCATTGGGACAGGTGATTGATTTTTGAGGCACCATGAATTCAGTGCTATGCTATCAAATGTGCAGCGAGATACACAAATTTATACTGAAAGCAGAGATCTCAAATTCATGCCAAGGGCTCAAACATCTTTTTCATCCAACAAGGATCACATCTCCAGGCATCACAATCAGTGACATATCCAATGAGAGACAATACAAAAGCAGGGTGAAACAGAAGTAATGAACAATGAAAATGACAAATAAAAGTAAAGGAATGAATCTCAAAGGTAAGCTTACAGTTGTATTGATGAGGTCCATTATGAATAATAAAGAGAAAAAATAAAGGTGATCATGTAAGGAAAAAGAGTTTACTGCCAACAGTTTTAATTACTAGAGAAGTGTTTCTCTCTTCTTAGGTTGATAACTAAGTTTGCCAACAAATAATTATTTTAGAATAAAATAATTTTTCTATTGTGGTTATTACCAAGTTCTGCTAAGCATCTATGGAACTTGTTCATTTAGTTGATTTTTAAATAGGCAGATTATCTTTGCTTTTTAAATTAAGCTGTAATAATATCATTTAAAACAATAATGGAGAATCTGAATAAATTTTTGTTTGCAGAAATTATACTGCTCAGAAGCATACTCTAGTGTCACGGAATGTGGCAAACAAGAAAACATAGGTAAGGGTAGTGCTTTTCTTTCTTTCTCTGTGTATAATGCAAACAAAATAGACCAAAGACTATCAAGGATTTTCTAGTAATATTAAATAATTTTTTTTAAAATCAATTTGTAAGTTAATATACTCATTTCATGAAAGCTTTGTCACTCTCTCTCTTTTGACAATAACAAACATTTGACATTCATGTAATAAAAAAACTAAAAGTGTAAATGTACCGAAGTGTAAAATGATTTTTCGTGTATTTTAAGACTAGAAAGATGTTAGTGACATGTAAATGAATGAAAATTGGGAGTAATAATGTCTATAGAAATGTAGTAAAATGAGTACATTAACTTTGATGTGAGCTAGTGGAAAAACAATAGCCTGCCTACAACAGAGATCAGTTATTTAACTCATGTACAGCCTATATTGGAGTATTGTTCAAATGTGATGAATCCATACCAGGTCAGATTAATCAAGCATATACAAAGGATGGTAGCATGGCTAAACACAGGCTTTTTTGAATAATGAGAGAATGTAAATGAAATTCTTAAAGCTTTTTACTGGTGTGCACTCAAAGAAAGAATTAATATCTCATGAAAACCTACTTAAAAATTTTCAGCAACCAGCTTTCAGGGTGGAAACTATGATTATTATTCAGGTTCCAGTATAATGACCTCGTGATATCATAAAGGTACAAGCAAGTATCCATTCTTACACTCCACCTGAAGATGGATAGAAAGTAAGCTTAATTCATCCTATAATTAAAGGTATCCTCTGTTACACACTTCATAGTGAGTCACAGAAAGTGCAATTAGATGCATGATATAAAAAATTCTCATTTGTAGTGCTGTCATATATCTGCAAGAAATTTTACTAACAAATGGAGCTGCTCTCAGGAAATGGTTGCATCAACAAAGGGCATGATCTTCACAAAATTAGAATGAACAAAAGCCATTGTTCAATAGTCTACAAGTAACTAATCTGACCAATTCAGTGGTCTTATTCATAAAAATATTTGGGCTGAATGTTATGAGAGGCTTACATGTCATGACAAATAGCTAACGCAAACAGAACAATTTTTAACTTCAGGTAGTAGGTTGTTCAAATAGTTTAATGCACAGTTCATGTATTTATGTGATTATGTTGGTTTTTTTTAGGTTCTGAAAATCCTAATGCACCCAGTAGAACTGAAATATATGAATGTTTATGTGTTTCAAAGTTGTAGCTTGGTAACTGTCCATAAGTTCCAATAAATATTATGAGCATATACTAAAAACTATGGTAACCTATTAAGATTACTGGTTATGTTCTTACAGCAAGTCCATTGGCTTCTATAGCTGTTTGGATGCCGGTGCAGCCATAAGCCAGTTCCTCAACAATGAGACACCCATCAAATACACTCATATCCATACCACCTGAAACATATAACAGAATATTAACAACTTTAATACATTTGAGAATGTAAATAAAACTATATTCCCATCACTTATATTATTATTAACATATATTGATGTAATGTATAACTAGAATACAATTTAGTTTAAAAAATTTTCACAGCTCTATAGATTTTTGTCAAGTAAATTATCGATGGCTTACTCTGAAGAGTTTTATTATCTTTCAGATATTCTTGAGTGGTTGTAATATCTGAAAACTATAAGGTGGTGGTTGATACTGTTAGATAATGTAGTACTAACTTGTGTCCTCCAGCAGCTCAGTCCCAGTTCCAGGTCTTTAACAGATAACAGAAATGTGCCTGTGCTTTTCGGTAAACCTTGACACAAAGGTCATTAACACCCTCATTGAAATACACTGTGTGATATAGAAAGCATAGCACCCATAAGTAGAGGTGGAAATTAAGTTTTAATATCAGTAAGGAAATGACAATGCTGCAGACTAGACACTCTGATTGCACAAATGCAACTATACCAGCCGACAGAAAAAGGGTGGGGGGGGGGGGGGGGGTGTCAGCTACATCTACATGCCAGGGAGCTGAATCCCAGAAAAGGGAAAGAATCTTGATGAGTTAGTCAATCTAACAGGGAGCAGAGGGTCCAAAGATGACATAGAGAACAAGTACAGAGGAAAATGCAACATATGACCTGTGAAGGCAACTGACAACTGAGCACATTAATGCCTGGAGACTGAGCCTTTGCCTTGTGCAGTACTCTGCTTCTAAGTCTGCATAAGAATTTCTGGTCCAGGTATTTACCTTGGTCCCTAGTTGTGCCCATGCCATGCTTCACACGTGCTCTTCTGGAAAGCATTTTGTACTATTCCACTGTGATAACCACACCAGCTCCTTTACATCCAACCTGATGTCTGCTGGTGGTGACACTAACCCCTCGCGCCAAAACTGGCCCAGTTTGTGCATTGACCTCCATTTTAAGACCAGATGGGGTGTGAGATGCCCCAGTAGTGGATCAATCACCAAAGGAGACAATGCTTATGCAGCTTGCTACACCAGAGGAATGGAAGATGGTGGAGGCTGCAGTAACAGTTGAACCACTGGCCTGGGCAAGAGTGAGATATCCACTATTCGCAAGCTGGCAATAGGAGCCTCCACGAAGATTGCATTCACCACTCGAACAACAAGCAATCGGGCGTCCCCTGGAAACGACCTAGTCAGCCAATCCTGCAAATACCGGAGCACCACAACCAAAGATGACAAAACAACTCTCCGAAGAGACTCAAAAAAGGCCTTTATCAAGACCATCACTAGTGACAACTTCCTGCAATATTGAAGGCTTATCTGTAAATAAAGAAATTTTATTATCTGACATGTGCAAACGAAATAACTGTGATGTCTTAGTGTTACAAGAAACACACAGGGCACCAACTAGCCATAGACCAAAAATACAGGGCATGAAATTGGTTCTTGAGAGACCACACGAAAGGTACGGAAGTGCTATATTTGTGAAACTGAACTTAAACATATGCTCCTGTGCTCTGACCCGCAAAGAAAATATAGAAATTTTAACAATTGAGCTACATTCATGTACTGTAACATCCGTGTACAAACCACCCAGTGCGAGGTTCAAATTTACGGAGCCTGGAAATTTCCATTCAAAAAACATTAAAGTTATACTAGGAGATTTTAACTGTCATGGTCTCGCATGGGGTTATAAAGAGACAAATGACGATGGTGAAATGCTGGAGATCTGGGCAGACCAGGCTAAACTGAAATTGATACATGACCCAAAGTTGCCTGCATCATTTAACAGCGGAAGATGGAAACGAGGATATAATCCAGATAACATCTTTACAGTTTGCAGGGATACCTTTTCGGAGACAAAGCAAATCGAGGACCCAATTCCAAGATCGCAACACAGACCAATAACTTGCTGCATTACTGCAGTAATCAAATCAGATGTAATGCCCTTGAAGAGACTCTTCAATTTCAAAAAAGCTTATTGGGAACTTTTCACAGAGGACCTTGATAAGGAGATCTTGGAAATTAAACCAGAGATACAATCATATGAAACTTTTATAGACCTTGTCAAGAAAATCTCTCGACGGCGCATACCTAGAGGGTGGGCACCCAGTATATCGCTGGACTCAATGGTAGCAGCAAGGAAGCTCTGAAAAAGTATGAAGAACTGTACAATAAGGACCCCTTCTCAGAGGAAACGATCCAGGCAGGTGAGGAACTGATGTCTGGTATATCCGAAGCGAGAAAGGAAAAGTGGTGTAACCTCCTACTAGAGATGGAAATGAAGCACAGCAGTAGGAAGGCATGGAAACTGGTCAAAAGTCTCAGCAACAACCCAAGAGAACCACAACCAAATTACAGTGAAGTTACACCTGATCAGATAGCTCACCAACTACTCATGAACGGAAAAACTAAAAGGAAGGTCAGGAATGGCAAAATTAAAAGTAAACTGAACGAGGAGATTAGCTTCCTAGCTCGCCCGTTCTTCATTCAGGAGCTACAAGATGCCATCAACGATTTGAAAAACAATAAGGCCGCTGGCCTCGATGATCTGAGACCTGAGCAACTTAAACATTTTGGACCGGGAGTACAAACATGGATCCTAGAGCTAATGAATTACTGTATTACAACAATGCAAATTCCTAAACTGTGGAGGAAATCTCGGGTTATTGCGTTACTAAAACCAGGGAAAGACCCAGCTGAAGTTTAAATAAATGACAGAGCAGTGAGACAGGCCAAAAATTTTTAAGTGCTGGAGTGAATGATCCTCAAACGCATAGCCGATTATGTGGACAAAGCCCTCAGTAACGAACAAGCTGGATTTCGACCAGGAAAATCATGCTGTGGCCAAATCCTTAATCTCACACAGTACATCGAAGACGGCTATCAGAGAGGAGAAGTAATTGGGGTCGCATTCCTGGATCTCAGTGCTGCATATGACACAGTTAACCATAAGTTGCTTACCCAGAAAGTGTATAATATCACTAAGGACTACACCCTTTCTATGTTCGTGAAATGTATGCTACAGAACAGACGCTACTATGTAACCTTACAATCTAAAAACAGCCGATGGAGGGGACAGAAAAATGGACTTGCACAGGGTAGTGTCTTGGCTCCAATATTATTTAACATCTATACCAATGATCTTCCCATCAGCCACCAGACACGAATGTTCATATATGCTGATGATGCAGCAGTGGCCACACAGGATAAAACCTTTGAACAAGTGGAGGAGAATCTCACAGGAGCCTTAACAGAACTTGCTACCTATTACGACGGCAATAATCTCAAACCAAACCCTAGTAAATCTCAAGTATCCGCCTTCCATCTTAGGAACAAACAAGCCAAATGGAAACTCCGAGTCATGTGGCAAGGGGAAGAGCTGAAACATACAAACAGCCCAAAATACCTGGGAGTAACATTGGACAGAGCACTTACTTTTAAGCAGCACTGTCACAACACTAAAAAAAAGGTCTGTGCCAGGAACAACATACTGCGGAAGCTAACAGGCTCATCGTGGGGAGCTCAACCACATGTTTTGCGCACCACGGGTCTGGTGCTAAGTATCTCAGCAGCGGAATTTGCAGCGCCAGTTTGGAGGAACTCTGCTAGCACTAAGCAAGTTGACGTCGCCATAAACAAAACTGTACGTATCGCCACAGGATGCCTCAAACCAACTCCCACAGACATCATTTATCCCATCATAGGCATAGCACCACCCACTATCCGCAGACAAGTAGCCGCCGAGATAGAAAGATCAAAACAAATGAATGATCCCCGACACCCATTGCATATGCACCGAAAACAACGTGTCCGGCTGAAATCCCGCAGGAGTTTCATTGAAACTACTGAAGAGCTCGCCACCAAGCCCGCCGCAAGGCGGCTATCTCTTTGGGAAGAAATGGTGCCACACACCACAATGGAACTACTTGAGGAGGGATCTGCAGGATTTCAACTACCTTTTACAACTTGGAGGTCATTAAACCGGCTGCGTACTGGAGTAACTGGGTGCAAATCAAACCTATTTAAATGCGGTTACAGTGATAGCGATAGGTGTGAATGCGGAGCAATACAGGACTTGGACCACCTACTGATTTGACCAGATATGTCTATAACATGCACTAAAGATGATATTTTGAAAGTCAATGACAAAGCAAACTACGTTGCTAATTACTGGGAAGGGAAGATATAATTGGTGCATCCGGATACGGAAGAAGAAGAATAGAGGGCACCAGTTCAGATTCCATGGGCCTTGTAGTGGTAGGTGCATGGGCTAGCTCGTCTGCTGCCCTAATTTGTGGTCGAAGGTAGCATGGTGGAAGCAGTGGTGGGGTGGTAGTGGATGAGTATGCTGCCACAATTGGGAGCCCTCCACTGGAATAACAACACATCCAACCCTGTCATAGGGCTGGCTTGAAGATTGTGGCATTGAAGGTGCAACAGGTTGTGGTCCTGACTGACAGTCAGGAGGAGATGATATGTCATTCCAGACATCCACCACAAACAGCTGCCAGCCTTTGTGACGCACCATTAGATCCAGGAGCCACATGTGGTGGTGGCTGAAAGACCAAGCCCAAATGGCAGCCCTATGAGGAAAACACAGTGGGCCATAGGCCACAACACTCTGGGGCATGTAACTCAGGAAGCAATAATTTCAAAAGACCCAGCAGCTGCTCCCGATGCAAACATTCTTCTGAACTACACCCATTAACCAGCATCACTTGGTATACAGCCAGAAAACTCAACAGTACATCATTTTAGGATGAAGCAGGCACAGACTTCTTCATTTGGATATCAAACGTATGAACAAAGCACTCATCCTGTGAGTTAGATGCCTAGTGAAACATGGCACTGGTCAGATGCTGGATACCACTGCAAATGCAAAAGTCTTCAGACTCCCATGACACAAATTGCCAACTGTTGTTGGATATAAAGGTCTTGGGGGAGCCCTTGATGGAAAAAATGGCCAGAAGGTATTGGAAAACCTCCTGCAGATTCTCTACATACTGTTCATGTGTCGTGACCAAGACCCAGATGCCATCAAGGTAGTTTACAAAACAAGGAATGTCAAGAATCATCTGCTTCAAATGTCTCTGATTAATTCCAAGTGCAGACAAAATTACAAAAGGCAAGCAATTAACCTGTTAACACTCAAGGGGGATGTTGAACACTGAGAAACTACTGTTTGTATGCATCACAAAAGTTGGAGATGTTGTCAGGGAGCCAGTATGTTTTTATGCACCAATTCCTCCAGTGTAGAACTGGATACAAATCCACAACACATTGTGTGTTCGCTGTCTGCTGAAAACTACCTCAAAGGGACACAGCACCATCTGGCTTCTGAATCACTGATTTGTCAAAACAGCAAAAATGATGCCAAGGTCCTGCCAATGTTGCAACTTGCCCTCAACCTTGTCATGCATGGTGAAGAGAATGGGGCACAGATAACAAAATATAGGTACCACCAATGGCTTAAGGGAGACATGCCTCAAAATGTTCTGCCTGACCCAAGGTACAATCGCCGAAAGGAATACAAATCTTGAAAGGGGACCAATTGAAGCAGTAAGTATGCTGTTTAAACTATCTGGAGGCCAAAAATAACAAAAGCACTTAACCCAAAAAACATTGTCAGTGGCAAATTCACGATTATTACTAATTAAAGTTGCCATTCCACAGTCTCATAATGTGCAGAGATAGATATATAGTGTATTCCTTTGATGCACACTCCTCCAAGTCAAGATGGGACTTTTGATAAACAGAGACCCTTGGGCTGCCCCACGTTGCAATGGGTGCTAAGTTAACTAGGCTGACTATCAATCCTTTGTCTACCTGAAACTTAACCAGTTGCCCATCCACTATCAGCAATAGAATAATATGCTCGGGTGGTTTTTTTGATGCATCAGATACAATCGATATTCACCCTCCATTACAGTCTTCTGTACTATTCCACTGCAATTGAGATGGATGCAGAGCAGCTAGCATGCTAGTGTCCACTGGCAAGGATACAAAAAAAATGAAACTTCACTTGTTGAGAGGGCATGTGATGTTGTTGCAGCAATTACAAAATAGCGTCAAATTTACAAATAACTTAGTAGTATCAGCCACTTATCAGTACGACATTGTACCATACTGGCCTGGGAGAGTGAGCTTTATGCCACTGTAACCAATGAAATAAGCATTTATATCCTCTCCTGAGGCAAGCTGGTCCTCAACTGTTATAACTGACCATCAATACAATATCCTTAATAGTGACACTGCAACCGAACTTATGTCTGAGCTGGTCCCACACATGTTCTATTAGGTGCAAATTTGTGGATCTTGCTGGCCACAGGTGTACCTCAACATCATGCAGACAGGCCATAGAGATACATCCCATGTGTGGACAAACAATGTCCTGTTGAAAAATGGCACCATGTTACTAGTGCACGATAGATAACACAGGAGGATGCAGGATGTCCATGACATATCATTGTGCTATCAGATTTCTTTCAATCACTACTAGCCACGACCTGAAATTATACTCAATCCCACCACACTTGACGATGTTATGAGTAATGCTGCTGTGTTTCTCCCGAACGCTGGAAGAACGGGACCTCTCCCAGACCACCACTGTACTTGTCAATAATGGCCACCTGAGGTAGTGCAGAGTGGTGATTCATCACTGGACTGCTTATGAATATCATCACATTGTGTTCACACTTCCTGGTCACAGCACAGCTTCAAATACAGTCCTTTGTGCTGTGGTGTTAAGAACAACCTATGCAAGGGATGGTAGTTCCCTAGTCCAGCTGCTGTTAGTTTCTGGCCAATGGTGTGAGATGACATAGAATTTTTCAGGGAGTGTTACACCAAAATTTGTATACCACAAGCACATCACATTAGAGGATCCTGTTGTTTGGAGCAAGAAGACATTCATCATGTGATTGACTTACCCATACACAAGGTCCACATATTACTGGAGTAGCTAGAATAATGTGCACATGACTGAATAATAATCTCCATTGGTGGCAGTTTATTATTCATCAATTCCAGCCACTCTTCTTTCCATTGATGAGTGACTGCACCTCTAAAGTGAGATGATTAATTGCTTGTTTATAAGCCATATCTGTTGGTTCAGTTCCATGAATTCCCATGTGCCCTGGCATCCATCAAAATGAGCTTTCATTCCCTGGTCTTTGAAAATACCCAGGACACCTTTCTCCATATACAACTTGCTCATAGTCTGGGTACATGCAGTGTATAGATTGAAGGACTCTCTGGGAGTCAGAGTAAATGAGGATCTTCTCAGCATGTGTATGTCATCTGCTCTACTTTCATCACTTATAAATCTACATAAACCACAATAAATTTGTTTAGGAAATAAATTTTGAAGCAACTCTTGCACAAAATCATAGATCAAGGGAGTACATTATCATGTTTGTATCCATCTGTTAATATAGCTGTATAATTATAGCTGTCACTCAACATTTTGTAAAACTTTGAGTTCAAAACTTGCCCAAGAGAGCAGTTCTTCATGTACCTCAGCAGATCTAAAATAGTTGTTGGCCACTTCAGTAAGGTGGCAGAAATCTTCCACTCTAGGTTAAGGTTAGTTGGTCCACACCAAGTGCCTCTCCATTATGCTTTGCATGGGTCTCAAATGGTTTAACTTCATGTAGGCACTAAATTAAAATCAGTTTCATGGCAAGGCAAGTAGCAATTTACTATGCAGATGATAAAGAAACAGCAAATAACTTAGGCATCTGATACACTGTGAGGGACTGCTGCATGATAGCGACTGGGGGCACCCCAACCTCAGCATAGATGCTAAGTATGTTGCTGGAATTCCGAGCATATGCAGTCAGTCAACCAGACTGATGTTATCCCCCACGAGAGGAACAGACTCACAATGATCTTGAGATAGATTTCACTGATAGTACAGTGTATATTAACAGTTTAGTTAATATCACAAAAAAGTGTAATAAATACAGCAATAGGCATACTTGGTCTACTCTCCAAGACATTTTCTTAATTACTAGCATTATTTTTGTAAATTCCATCATCAGCTTCACATGATTTTGACATCAACATTTTACACATAGGGAAGCTTTCAGGTTTCCTATTATCTTTCAATCCTTGACTTAATTGAAACTGTCTTTAATGCTTCAGTTGGCTCTCCTGACTACAAAACTTTCAATAACTCAAATTACAATAGATTAAATTTTTTCACTTAATTTTTCCTGTGTTGATAAGCTGGGATCGCCTCCACCACCACCTCCTCCTCTTCCTCTTCCCCTTCCTCTCTTTTCTAGTCCCCTGACCTTTTTATCATCACTTTAAGTTGAAGGAATGAGTTATTCATCACAGAACCAAATTTACTATCAGTCATCTGCTTCCACAGTTCAGCAGCATCTGTCATCCCTTTCCCATTTCTACAATTGAAACTAAGAGGAATCAGGATGCTGTATGTGGTCGTTTAAACACAATAAATCAATACCAGTTGCTAACACAAATATTTATTTGCAAATATGTATGTTCTATTAGTAAAACTTTGCCACTTACATCTTATAGCATTTTACTACTGAACTTACATTGCAGCTAAGGAAACCATGTAAATGAAGAAACTTCATATGAACAGAAGTGAAAAACTTCTTCTTACTACTTACCACATGATGCAGGGATGTGCGTATTTGCTAATCCAAGTGACCAGGCCTTTTTAAATATTTCAAAAGGGTATTTCATGGACTTGTCATATTCTGCAGCCACTGGAATAATCTCTTCTCTGGTAAATTTTCTAGCAAGCTCTTGTATTTCTTTCTGTGTGCTGCTTAGTTCTGAAATTTTAAGGATTCCAGCACTTTAGAAAGTTTAAAATATTCATTAGTTTAATAAGTAAATTAAGAATGTTTATTTATGTTTCATAATCTTAAATAGCTCCCAAGTGGAGTTCTTCTGAAACTAAGATCAGATAAACAGATCTCTCTCACTACAAACAGCAATAGTAGGAACATTAAGTCATAGTTATAAAATGTGAAAGGTTTTTTGTCATAGCAGCAATTCACAGGAAACAATTTTACTTTAATGAATCAAAATTAAACCACTGTTAACAGTTTCCCAGTTCACATAAAGCATGTCACTTAAGATTGCAGCGTATAGATGTAGATATAAATTTACATGCTGCTAAACAACCTTACAGTGCGCAGTGGAGAATTATTGTAGTACAACAGTCAACTCTGCCCTTTATGCTTTATTTACAAATGATGTGAAGAAAGAACAATTGTCAGGATGGCTCCAGGTGAGTAAAGTTTTAACATATTGCTTCCTTCTATGTATTCAAAGAGCTTACATTCAAAAAGTCTGTGTAAAACAAAAACACTCTGATGTGCAACACCTAACTTGTAGCATCTGCCACTGGAGTTTGGTTAGCAGTTTTATAGTAGTCTCGTACATTCTAAATGAATCTGTAATTAAGTTTATACTATTTATTTGGGTCTTTTATATCCCCTCTGTTAATTCTACCTTGTAATGCTACCCCATTAACTAACAATATTCATGACTATGTTGAATAAGGGATTTGTATTGTACTTTTCAGTGGATGAATTACATTTCCTTGGCAACCTTTCACTCAATCTCAGCCTGTCATCTGCTTTTTCTACAATGAGTTTTATGTCAGTGTACCACTTTAGCGTGCTATGAACTGCCTATTTTATGGTTTGTTACTGTTTCCAGTGATTGATAACCAATTCAATCATGAAAAAATGACCTGAAGCCTAAGATATCACGTTTTGCTGTGTGGTGTTTGACTGACACAACAGGCAGCATTGTTTGCAAGTCTACCTGTTTAACACCAGTTAAATTAAAATGTTCTTTGAGGCCAGTCATCTGCAGGCAGTAGGCAGTTATCATCCTGGGGATGATGATGCATCAATAAATTGTGCCTGGTAGCAGCCTTGACAAATAAATGCTTTTTCATAGCCATAAATCATTACATGTGGTGCTCCATACTTTTAAATGATGCCATCCACAATACATCTGCTGATTTCTGGAACTTTGTCAGATGATACACTCTTTGTGACAGCTCAGCAGTTCAGGTCATGACCACACACAACTATCAATCAATTTCCATTTGTGAACTTTGGAAATCTCTCCATGAGGTCAACTTCCAACTGGTGAAATTGAACAACTGCAGGAATGGCCAACGATACCTGCTTCCATTTCTTCGAAGGAATTTTGAAAATTCCAGATGACTTAATGTTGGAGCATCATGAAAATACTTCAGTATCACTGACCATAAATAAGCTGGGATAATGAACAACCACTTCCATTCGATTCTGTCATTTCTTTTATACCACATGTTATTCTGAATTCTCCTATAACAGTTAATAACTCATTTTAACATTAACAGACATTATCAATGGTGAAAGAGGTGATAACTTATAGATAAAAATTCTAGAACTGACTGATGCTCGAAACCAAACATTTTTGGACCTGTAGGGACGCACTTAACCACTTAACCACTGAACCTAGTTGCTCTTTTCAGTTAGTCCACAGTGTGCAGTTTGAAGTATATCTTCCTTTTAGGAAGCAGAGATGCCATGTGCCAACTTCTTTTTCTGTGAAGAGCACAGGGGAGAAGCATAGGTCCTCTGACAAGTGGGTAACATTGTCTCTCAGCATCATCTCCATTGCCTTCTTAACTATGTAGCATGTATTGATCTGAATAATGTATGAGTGCTAAATGGTGGTAGGATGAGCTCTAGGCACAGTATTTCATCTGGTCTGCCTTGTGTCCACTTGAAACTTGAATCCATTCAAAAATCAATGAAAAAAGGTGAATGATTACTGACATTGTTCCTTAATCTAGTCAGGATCTACTGGTAGTTGAATAATAGATTCCTTTGTCAGTAGTGGTAGCATAGCAAGATTCTTAATCAGTGGCACTGAGCTGACGCACCTGGACTGGTTCAACTGTCTCTATGTATATACCCTAAAAGAAGAGTAGTGGCTGTTTATGGAAACTGGTTACTGAAAGCTCTTTTTCTACTTGTGGTAGCTGTGGTTATTGCTGGCATAGAGACTTTTTGTAAGGTTGAGAAACTTTATGCACATGAGTTTACTGTGAAGGACTATTCATCATCTGCACTTTTGACTAAAACTTGTCTTGTTGACGACAATGGGAGATTTTGCCATCAATAGTAGACAATTTCCCAAAGCTATCACTGTTGCATGAACTTGTGTAACTTCAAAAAATGGAAAATTGAGGATGGAATGTAACAATATTATGAGAGATAGAGTTGCTACTGATCATATAGTGGAGATGCTGAGTTGCAGATAGGCACAACAAAAGGATTTTCACACTTAAAGGTTTCGGCCAATGGCCATTGTCAACAAAGGACACACATGCATTTGCACGAGTGTGTGTATGCATAACTCACACACATGACTTTAGTCTCGGGCAACTGAACCCACACTGTGAGCAGCAGCACCAGTGCATGATGGGAGTGGCGACTGGGTGGTGGAAAAGAGGAGGCTGCAGCGGGGAGGGGGACGGATAGTATGGTGGGCATGGCGGACAGTGAAGTGCTGCAGATTGGGTGGTGGGCAGAGGTGAGGCAGGAAGGGGGTGGGGGTGGGGGGGGAGGAGGTAGCAGAAAAGGAGAGAAATAGAGAGAAATAAACAAAAAAACTTTAAAAAAATACTGGGTGTGGTGGTGGAATGATGGCTGTGTAGTGCTGGAATAGGAGCAGGGAAGGGGCTGGATAAGTGAGGACAGTGACTAATGAAGGTTGAGACCAGGAGGGTTACGGCCTTGTGGGATGTACTGCAGGGAAAGTTCCCACCTGTGTATTTCAGAAAATCTGGTGTTGGTGGGAAGGAACCATATGGCGCAGGCTGTGAAGCAGTCAGTGAAATAAAGAATATCATATTTGGTAGAGAGTTCAGCAACAGGGTGGTCCACTTGTTTCTTGGCCACAGTTTGCCAGTAGCCATTCATGCAGACAGACAGCTTGTAGGTTGTCATGCAGCAGAGTGGTTGCAGATTAGCTTGTAGACCACATGACTGGTTTCACAGGTAGCCTTGCCTTTGATGGGATTGTGATGTTAGTGACCGGACCGGACTGGAGTAAGTGGTTATGGGAGGATGTATGGGACAGGTCTTGCGTCTTTGTCTATTGCAGTGGTATGAACCATGAGGTAAGGGATTGGGAGCAGGGATTGTGTAAGGATTGATGAATATATTGTGCATGTTCAATGGACAGCGGAGTACCACTTTGGGAGGGGTGGGAAGGATAGTGGGCAGGGCATTCCTCATTTCAGGGCACAATGGGAGGTAATCTAAACCCTGGCGGAGAATGTAATTCAGTTGCTCCAGTCCTGGGTGGTAATGAGTTACGAGGGGAACACTGCTCTGTGGCTGGACTGTGGGGCTTTGGGAGGTGGTGGGAGACTGGAAAGATAAGGCACGGCAGATTTGTTTTTGTACAAGGTTGGAAGGATAATTACAATCAGTGAAGGCCTTGGTATATTTTGAGAGGGACTGCTCATCACTGCAGATGCAGTGACCATATGGGTCACTAGGCCATATGGAAGGGACTTCTTGGTATGGAATTGGTGACAGCCGTCAAAGTGGTGGTATTGCTGGTGGTTAGTAACTCTGATATGGACAGAGGTACTGATGTAGCCATCTTCGAGGTGGAGGTCAACATCTAGGAAGGTGACTTAATGGGTTGAGCAGGACCAGGTGAAGCAAACTGGGGAGAAGTTGTTAAGGTTCTGGAGGAATGTGGGTAGGGTGTCCTCACCTTCAATCCAGATAGCAAAAATGTCATCAGTGAATCTGAACCAGGTGAGGGGTTTAGGATTCTGGGTGTTTAGGAAGGATTCCTTTAGATGGCCCATGAATAGGTTGGCCTATGATGGTGCGATGTGGGTTCCCATAGATGAACCCTGAATTTATTTGTAGTTAATGCCTTCAAAGCAGAAGTAATTGTGGGTGAGGATATAGTTGGTCATAGGGCAGACAGACAGACAGCTTGTCATACCCACATAGAATGCAGCACAGTGGTTGCAGATTAGCTTTTAGACCACATGACTGGTGAAAAAAATTTTATTTGATAAAACAAGTATCTCTCTTTTGCCCCTTCTTCCATCCCCCACCTCATCCCCAAACGTGTAAAATCGCAAGATATTTCATTAACATTCAGTGCTCCTCACCCTATAGCCAACAAAGATACCTAAAGAAGACCACCAATGTGTTCAGTTTCTTGTAAAAGCAACCCAGCACAAACATAACTTCCTCAGATTTACAAATAAGGTAAAGGAGAATGAATTCTGTTGCTGCTGGACCATGAAGTTGTTTTTGTATGCCAGTCCTTAAAACAGGTGGAAATTTAAGTTCAGGAGTACACTATTTGTTAAGAAGTGTAATGAACTGCACAATTAATTGATTGCAGAAGTCTCTCAGAATAATGTGTGTTGGTCAGCTACCACCAATAGTTTCACATTTTCCTGTGTCAGAGAGGGAGACACCACCATTAACAGTATGCCTGCAATAGACCTGGCGTTGGCCGTGCCTAGCTGACAGACACTCTGACTGCTCAGCCAGGGGACAGAGTCAGCTTCAAGTTCTTGGTAAGTCTTGATGTATTGAAACATAATAGTCATCAAATACTCTTCTTTCTGTACAACAGTGCATGCTGTGGGCGTCTACAATGAAAAAATATCAGTGTTGTATTGTCCTTTCTCCAAATGTGCTTTTTTCTGTACAGTGACCAAATTAGTGAAGGATTTGGTCGAATTTGTTCCATCAAGAACCTTGTGTGTTTGAAGATTAAAGTTGGAAACCCTGAGATTATGTCCAAATATCAGAGTTGGTCTGCCTTGTAGAAATCAAAGCAAATGATTGATGATATTCTTCTTGTATTAAAAATGCCACCTCAGAGCTGGGTTTGAAGTTTTACACTTCTACTTCCAGCAATCTGGGTTCAATACTAACAGATACCACAAACTCCCACATATCTTCTCTTATTATAAGCATATCATTGTTGCAAAGCCCTGATAGCCATCCATGACTGTCACTGTTACAACATTCACAAGTCTTTTTAATATCTTTCAGCATACTCGTTTCTGGAACATTACCTCAATGTGCTGGCCTTTCTTGATTAATTCCAGTGTTGAGGTGACACCTTTTCTCTATTTAAGAGGTTTGTTCTCACATGTTTGTAACTGTAAAGTGTTGTCAGGCAGTCTGTATTACAGTTGCCTTATGAGCTGAAGTTGGCTGTTCAGCAGAAATGACATCAGCCTCCATTGGTGATACATCGGGATTTAGCAAGATTCATATCTAGGCATCTCATGAGATTAGCAAGTTGTCTATCTAGGTTTCTGTTTGTGCTTTTATAAACAAATCTCAAGTTAACAACAATGAGATGAGTAGGATGTGTGCATGCTGTGCGCAGACAGAGGAGGAGCTGACAGCAGTTTGACCACAGACAAAAGCATATTAAGCTGTTTGCAGTCATATTCATGTTGCTGTCTTGGGGTATAACAGTGCCAGAGAAGCAAGACATGAGGTGTCTCATGCAATATGCCAGATTGTTTTGCCCACAGCTTCTGTTGCCGAGGAACCTTCCAGTGTACCCAACACAGTTAATTTGCTCTCACAGCAGGATGAGTGGTGGGTGGTAATGCATACTCAGTTCATACAGATGGCTAGCAGAGCCAATGACAGTCCTTTGGCATGGAGACATGGGGAGTGTCTTAACCAAAGGCTTTGTTGACTCTGTGACAGTGCTCATCCAGAAATCTGTAGTCAAAAATATCATCTTGCGCTACGCGAAAGTAGCAGCTACTCAAGTAGCAGAATACTTGTCGAGTGCACATGGGTGTATTTTAGGCCATGACATGTCCAAAAGAACAGACGCCACATATATACAATTAAGACCAGGACAGTCAATGGTGTCTTCAGTGTGGATGCAATCCCGGCCCAAACTCTTATGAGAATCTGTGAAATGCTGTGATTAACAAGATTAATGAGCAAGGGTCACTACGTTCTTAGTGTGTGGATAGGTTGAGAACTTGGGTCTGATGGGAGGCATGCTAGGGTAATCTGTGCAGTTGCAATGACCAATATGTCCAGATGGTGCAGTAGTCAGCACATCTGCCTAGTAAGCAGGAGACTTAGATTTGAAGCCTTGTCTGGCACAAGTTTTCAACCTTCCTCATTTATTTAAATCTATGCCCACCCACAGCCAGTGTCTGTAATTCTTTTGTGTAAAAGTAAGTTTTAAATTTAGCCTAAGATCGTTTCTCCTGGACAACTCCTTGTATTCCATGGAAAATTTTTGTTTAAAATCTTGTATCTTCTATAAAAGAAACCAGTTTTTAAGTGTAATAGCATGAGAAGGAGTAAACAGTAGTATCTTCATTAATGTCAACACTTATCATGAATACATATTCTGTAAACTGACTTGTTCCACATCATTTTACTAAAAGAACTGTTCAAAGATCTATGGAACATGTAACTAACTGTAATAGTTTTTGTTGATTGTATTCCTTAGTTTGGGTAAATCTTAGAAATGACATAATGTAACATGTGAATCTGCTGATGGGTCTGAGGTTAACCATTTAATGTGGGTTCTGCCCAATTTCAATAGTGAGACCATTGTTCTTTGCATGCACTGGGTTCAAAACTCACACTCACTACAAACATCATTAAATACTGCAAAAATGTGGTGTCAGTAATCCACAGATAGGTGTTTATGACTTGCAGCATTTAATTGTGGGATCTTTTGGAACCCAGAATCATGTTGTGTCCAAAGGCCGTAGTGTTGAGGAGTCCCATTCACTGAAAGGAGCGCTATATGGTTCCAGGTGTGGTGTAGTGAAAGACACGTTGTTATCTTCTAAACATTTTTCATGCAGGCAGAAGGTGGAGGTGTAGTAGCCAGTTCTACAGTAACAGTGGAATCAGTATGAACATGACCATCTAAAGGAATCTCAAGAATATATCTAAAAACACAGATGATGTAACTTACCAAATGAAAGTGCTGGCATGTTGATACACACACAAACAAACACCAACATACACACAAAATTCAAGCTTTCGCAACCAACGGTTGCTTCATCAGAAAAGAGGGAAAGACGAAAGGATGTGGGTTTTAAGGGAGAGGGTAAGGAGTCATTCCAATCCCGGGAGTGGAAAGACTTACCTTGGGGGGAAAACAGGACAGGTATACACTCGCGCGCGCGCGCGCGCGCGCGCGCGCGAGCACACACACACACACACACACATCCATCCGCACATACACAGACACAAGCAGACATTTGTAAAGGCATGTTAACCTAGTCAGTATCACCTGTCTGTGTCACATTAATTAGTAGTGTTACTCTGCTTGATGTATGGAACATAATTTATTATTTTTCTCAAATTGCAGAAAAGTCCATGCATAGCCTCAGAAAATCAGTTTGACAGACAGAGCAATCTATGGACTGTCATAATAATGGATTCATCAGACCATCAGGCATTTTAGAACCAGGTAATTGTCTTTAGTTACTTATTTACAGAGTCCACAGATCTGTTTATGTTTATGACTACACACTTAATAGCACAAAAGCTTCAAATTAACAAAAAGTGAGCACATTTGTTTTCATCACCACTTGTGCTAGAAGCAAAATACATACTTAAAAACAAAACAAACCTCTGTCTACTACATAACATGTGCTGCATGTGTTTAATTAAATATTCAACTATGAAACAGAGGAGGTGATCCATCAGAAATGAGAACAGATCAAATGTAAGATTTGCTTCCAATGTCTGACAAACATTCTGTATGACATGGCAAATGATCAATTGTCTTACTAGTTTTAGTTCAAATTTTTATCACCATGCATACCCAAAAATTTGAAGCATTTTAACCTAGTCAGTAACACCTGTCTGCAATTTGAGAAAAATAATAAATTATGTTCCATACATCAAGCAAACACTTACTTAGTCTTTGAGAAGCACTAACCTGCTGCAGCTGTTTCTCCAAGTGGATTGTTGTACTGCACTTTACATTACTGGGCCTCTTTCACCTTTTGGTGATGTAAGACATATCAGTTGAGAGATGATATGATGGACACAAGGTTTTTACCATATAACATCAATATGGAAAGTATGTATTGCTACTCATCATACAGAGGAGGCCCTGAGACACTTTCATTGTACCTGTCTAAGATTGCTAAAATATCAAAGTTTTCAGACAAAGTCATGCTTGTGTGTTTGTCTACTGCACAAGAAGAACTCACATACACATGGCTACAGTTTCAGAGCACTAGAGCCCTACATTTTGGCTATATTTTGTAGTTTCAATATTGTAAAGAAAGTTGTGGTAGAATTAAATCATTTAGGAGTAACATTTACATAGCACTCTGCAGACCACTGTACGTTGCATGGCAGTGGGTACCACAAACCACTGTTAGCCACTTCCTTTCCTGTTCCACTCATAAATAGAGCGAGGGATAAATAACTGTTTATATGCCTCCAATGGGCCCTAATTTCTCTCATCTTATTTTTGTGGCCCTTACACGAAATGTATATTGGTGGCAGTAAAATTGATCTCCAACTGGCCTTAAACGTCAGTACTCTAAATTTCCACAATAGTGCCTCATGAAAAGAGCATTTTCTTCTGACCAGAGTTTCTCATTTGAGTTCACAAAGCATCCTCATATCTTTTTGCATGCTGACTGAACCTACCAGTAACAAATCTAGCGATGTGCCTCTGAACTGCTTTGATGTCTTCCTTCACTCTCATCTGGTGGGGACCCAAAATACATAAGTTCTGAATAATGGGTGACACTAGCATTCTGTATGCAATCTCCTTTACGGATGAGCTACACTTTCCCAAAATTCACCCAATACAACAAAAGTGAGCATTCCCCTTCCTCACTATCAACCTCACCTACACACTCAATTTCAAATCGCTTTGCAGCATTATGCCTAGATATTTAATCAATGTGACCATGTCAAGCAGCACACTACCAATGCCATATTCGAACATTACAGGATTATTTTTTCTACTCATCCACATTAACTTACATTTTCCTGCATTTAGAACAGACAGAATTTCTTTTTGGTGTGACGAATGGCAGCTTAAGTCACACAGTATGCTCCAACAGTCACTCAAAGATGACACCTCCCTGTATACCACAGTGTCATCAGCAAACAGCCATAAATTGTGCAGCACACCACGATGATGATGTGAAGGCTTGGTTAGGAGTGGGTGACAGGACAGAGAAGGGTGAGTCTGTTGGATAGAGGGTGTTTGTGCAGTGGGTTAGCAGAGATTGAGGCCAGGAGAAGATTGTGGAAGTGTAGGATGTGTTGCAAGAATAACTTCCATCTGCATGGTTCAGGAAAAGTGGAGTTGAGGGGGAGGATCCAGATGGCACAGGCTGGGAAGTAGCCATCAAATTCAAGCCTGTTGTGCTCAGCAGCATGTTCTGCCACAGGGTGTTCAGTTCCGTTCTTAGCTACAGTATGCTAGTGGCAATCCATTTTGATGGACCACTGGTTGGTGGTCATGACCACATAAAATGCTGTACACAATTCACTTTCAGCACAGCATATCAGTTCAGAAAGAAGGGGTGACACTTATAGCATCGTCGAGCATCCCTAGACAATGACTACTCTATATAGAGCCTCTAACACTGTCACTAGTATGCCTCTCACCATAAAGAGGATACATACTGTGCAGACTAATTATTACTGAAAGAACAGCTCTGGGTGCTATGGGGGACAGTAATTTCAGCATTTTAAGTTCCTCGCAAACTATTCAGACAATTGACAACACATTTACTTGCAGTAAATATTCTGTGAAACTGTATTTTCAATAGAGGATGCATTGTACATCAATAGTAAATAAAAATTTCTACTAATGAACATATATATTTGGTTCTGTATAAGCTGTAACATTGTTGAAGCTGAGTATGTCCTTATTATAATACTAAAAGGTGGATACAATAAGCAGTAATCATACTAAAATCTTGAAATAATGGAGTATGCCCTCAGAAAACAACAGACAAATAGAAATTCCACTCATGGAACTGATTATATTGGTCATCAATTTTCAGTAATAAATTTAATAATGCATTGTAGATTGGTTTTTGAGAAAAAAGTCACTGACAACCTAGATGAAAATTTAGCTAGCAGTTTAAAAATGTTTATTGCTCTGAACTAATAGTATTTTTACCAAAAGAGTAACCACTCAGTGGTTTCTTGTCAGCAACAGCACCACTGGAAAATGCTCTCAAGCTGCTTTGCAGTCCCCTGTGAAGGACCTGAGGAGGAGGATAACACTGTATGTAACTTGTAAGAAATGATTTTAGCCACATATGATAGTAAAAATAAATGTGTACAAAATATGAAAAGACATTTCAAGTACAGCACATACTCTAAATATTGTTATGAGAGAGAGAGAGAGAGAGAGAGAGAGAGAGAGAGAGAGAGAGAGAGAGAGAGAGAGAGAGAAAGGGGGGAGGAGAAGGAGGAGGGGGAGTGTGAGGGGCAGGGGGAGGGGAAACTATTATGCCTGTGGTGGAGAATGACTTAAAACAACCAATTAAAACCAATTACTATTTTGAAAAGCTCGTAAAATGACATAATTTGCAGTGACATTATTCAAAGGCTTGAATTTTGGAATAATCCAATAAATTTATAAAAATTAAAGTAATTGGAGGGAGCATTTTCAAGTAATCGCTGTTTTCCAGAAACGTCTTAGGGATCAAATTATGTAATAGGATTTTCGCTGTTGACTCTTTTGCACAACATGATATGCTGGTCATAATTGTCTTGCCAATATATGAACTTTTTACATTAAGAAATGTGAAATATTGTTCATCAGATATATTAAATACATTGTTCATTATATACATCCAACATTAGGCGATCCTCATTAATATAAAATATGTACTTCACACTATACTTTTGCAGTATATTTTTCTGAAGAATTACTATTATTAACCTCAATGTTCACTCCAGAACGCCTTAATTCTATGCTCCTCAGTAATGCGAAAAAATTGGGAAAAATTAAAATTTATACATATATGGAAATTCTTCTACTAATTTGTAAACATATACTCACTAAAATATGTAAAATAATACTGTACATTATTGTATTTTGTTGGTTCCTATTCACAACAGAGTAGGAATTTACTTATGCAAGTCCTGGTTATGCACATCAGAAGTGGAAGTGTAACATTACAAAGCATTTGTAATATATCATATTACTGCCAATTTATATACACACAAATTGTTTCTGCTAATAAATTTATCATAGATATAGGTATTGGCTATAAGTAAGTTCTTCCTCTTAAACTGTGCATTTTAGTAGCTGTAAAGTTATTCAGCAAACATGCAAATTCAATAACAGAAGTCTTTTTGGTCAAAATTGGTGCCTCTAACTCTTCGTGTAGATGATTGTAATTCTTAGAACAGATCATAGGAATTGGGCAGTAATTTGAAAAATTCAATCAAGTTAAATGAAAATCACATATTCCAAAGAAAATACTGAGGAGCTTTTATTTGTATGTTTTGAACAGGTTTCTCCAGGGTAGTCTTGAATTAAAATTATTATTACTATTATTATGCTTATTATTATTATTATTATTATTATTATTATTATTATTATTATTATTATCATTATCATTAAGAAATATTACAGGCTCTTTCAATCTGAAAACCTAGGCCAATTTAAAAAGGCATTATACAAGGGGTACAAAATCAACCTGAACAAAGATGAGAGAAAAAGACCAGATATTTCCTTTCAATAAAACAACCCTGAAAGTTTTGTAAAATGATTTGGTGAGTTGAAGCCTGCTTTTTGTTGATTGGAAGTCTAATGCATGTCAGTTTCTGAACCGCATCTAATGATACAAAGTTAGTTGAAAATGATACATTTACAAAACATTTACTGCTACAGCAGTATCTGATTAAATGATTAACAAGTCACTTATACCATATCAATACTCACATGAGAAAGTATGTGATGTAAGAGAATTAGATAGGACCTGCCATGGGCAAAGAAAAATTAAAGGCAGGTTGCATTGGAAAGGTAGAATACAAGCACTTGAACACTATCATTTGTGTATGAAAGATTTTGTTTCTAAAATTATTGTACAGCCTAAACGGGAATATCACTCAAAAGATGACTATGACTACTGATTACAGTAATAATATAGTTTTCATGGCTACAAACTTGTAAGAATATTTTTATTATCAATGCCATTCCAGCAGCATATATATGTCGTGGAAGTTCTGTGACAATTTTTTTCCACTGATCAATATTACGCCCCCCCCCCTTTTTTTTTTTTTAAATAAGAGCATTGTTTCTGGGGTGATACTTCATTTTCTCTACTTATTTCAAGCTCCTAATATGAATAGAAAAATAAAGGCCAAACGTCAGGGTAATACGGGTCAGCAGTACGTGTCTTCTAAAACCAACAAGATTGTTCAGGCAGCATCTTTGGGAAGTCCTGGTAGTTGTTCAAGCAAGTGCTATACGAAACTACTCAGACAAGAAGAAATTATTTTCCACTTGTTTTAGGACATAGGAAACGTCAATGCTCAGAATACTTACCTAATGTGTTGTATGGAAATGGTACCAAAAAAGCGAAGGTTTGTTTCACTGTTTTTAAACACGAATGGACCAATAGTCACAAATTTACTTTACCTTGTTCTGCTTCAGATTTCTTTCTTTCACAGCTAACCAAAAAGACTACAAAAGCAATTTTCATCTAGAGCTGTGACATTTTCATACAGTGTGAAAGTAAATGGAATAGAATTCATGATTTGCAAGCAAGCTTTCCTCAGGGTTCATGTCTTACAGAACCACATACGAAGAGTGAGGAATTTGCAACAGCAACTGTAGTTGGGTCTCACAGTTCCAAAAGAAGATGGAAGAGGTTTGTATATTACATTTTACTATAAGGTATCCATTTTAACAAAATAAAATAATGTTGAAGTATAATAATAACATGAAGTAATGTATCAACTCATGTGGTCTTTTCTTTCAGGCAAACATGACAATCATCCACATAAATTTCAATACAAAGCTGTGCAAGGTGTCAGAGACTTCCTCAGTGCTATACCAAAATATAAATCACTATAGCAAGCAGCAGAACTCCACCAAAGTGTATTTTGCATGTGATCTCACAACTGCATTCTTATTTCAGGACAAATACTCTGAATACTGCAAGGAAAAGGGTGTCCCTACTGTATCACAAAGCAAATTCAGGGCAATTTTTGTGTCCAAATTTAACATAGACTTCAAACTGTTAGAAAGGCATCACATGTTGAACAGGTGTTGCTTTTCAACAGTAACGAGTAACCCAGAATTATGTGCAGAAGAAATGACACAAAGGAAAAAGCAACATGAGTTGCATCTTAGAAAGGCTGATAGTGGGCAAAATATGATCATATCTTTGACTTCCATGACTAAAGAGAATGTTGCATGTCCATTGCTATTACTTGGTGCTCTTTCACAAACATTTCCTGCGCCAGAACTGACAGTTGGCCCAGCATTCTAAAAGAGAAAAATATTGTGGGTCAAATAATGGATACATGTTTCTGTGGAGTGATAAAGATGGAGAAAGGGTTCAGATGAAGTTGGGAGCTGTTTATTCAAATACTTTATGATTATGTGGCGATTTTGGCTCGAGTGTTAGTTATCTCAGATAACTGTAAGGGCCAGGCAAAGAATTGATGTCTTATTGCTCTGGAAAGGATTCTCGTTGCCACCAAAAGATTTGAATCTGTGCAGCATTGTTTCTCAGGGTAGGTCACACTAGACTTCCTTGTGATCGTTATTTTGGTTGCATTGAAATTTATGCGAGAAACAGATGTCCAGTAGTATACATGCCAGATGAATGGTCAGAAGTAGTCAAATCTGCTAGTCCAAAAAATTTCACTTGATGAAAGTGCACAGACAAGACTTCAGAAGCTTGGGCGATCTGAAGTCATTAATCTCAATGCCCACTCTAAATAGATCTGGAGATCCCATTCGTTTTAGTGTAGCAACTCATTTTGAGTCCCCTTCACAACAAGTGTGAAGCACTGCTACTCAAATATAGGTACCTTTACGTCAGTGGATCTATGTAGCAACAGGAAAGGAAGAGTTGCTGAAGCAGATCCATTTCAGCTGCCAATAAAACATAGAAAGCCACTTCAAATTAATCAGAAAAAGATTGATGACATGGCATACATATCTGAAGCACATCAAAGCTTTTTTGGTCATGTGCTGGAAATAATGAGAACGATGACAACGTAGAAGAACTTCCTGGATTTTGCATTCACGGTGTAAAATGAAGCATCAGATTGACTTACCTGTTATGCATGTGTGTATGTGAAAGTGCAAAAATTGTTAAAATTTTACTAGTTGTTACATAATTTTCAAAACAAAACCATAAAAACGTATATTGTGTTCTAAATTATTTTCAGGGAGACACAGTCATAAGCCATTTTGTACCACATCATAATTAAAATGACTCTCAAATTAATATTATATAACAGAAAGAACATAATATATTTTACACAAGGTTTACAATGTATTAAAGTATAATTAAAAGCAAAAAGAAAGTGTCTAAAGTTTCATGAAAGTATAAAAATGTTGAAGACACAATAAAGTCACTGTATCTCAAAACTAGTTGAATGTGGCTTATGACTATCTCTCTCCAACCCCTTCATTTGTAAGATACTCTACAGTAGAAAGTATGCCCTGAAATGCTCTTAATACTAATCTGTAGGATATAAATGTAAACAGAGTAACATAAGTTCATTGGACTAAACAGATACAATATATTAATAGAAATTCTTAATGAAGATCTATTTATTTATGTATTAATTCCTCTCTCTTGAAGCACTTACATACAGTCATAATCATCATGAGTACGCCAAATGTACAAAATATTTTATAAAGTGTGACTGACACATCAGGAAACACATTTATGTTCTCTACGGTACTACACATTACTAAAGTAGCCTACAATAAAAAAAGAATGTACATTACAAAACAACATACATGATACACAAAGAATTTACCATGTGGTTAATTGTTAGATATGGAACTAAACATTGTTAAGTTACTTACCAAGAAAAAAATAAAAGAATATGCAAGTAACTGAATAATGTTCAGATCATATTTTACTATTAATCACATTTGGAAATTTTTTGGTGTGCACTGTAGTCATTATTTGCATAAGACAAATTACCAGAAGAAACAAAAATGCATAGAAAGAATGTACAAATAAGGAGCATTATCATTTATTTGGTAAATCAGGTCAGCTTTTCAATAGTTTTCAGACTCTTAAATTGTGTAAAACACTTCCTTTTTCAGCCTTATTTTTGGTCTTATTTATACAGCTATTAAGAGAGGTGGTATGTTCCTGCACAACTAATGCACTGAATTCTTTTTAAACTTGAGCTGTAGGTATGTCTATCTTTGGTACCTCAATGTAATACTTGTCGAACATTAAAGTCATGGGATAGTAATATGCACATATACAGATGGTGGTAATATTACATATACAAGGTATAAAAGGGCAGTGCATTGATGGAACTGTGATTTTTACTTAGGTAATTCATGTGAAAAGGTTTCTGATGTGATAATGGCCACACAATGGAAATTAACAGGCTTTGAACATGGAATTGTAGTTGGAGCTACAGGCACGGGACAGTCCATTTCAGAAGTCATTAGGGAATTCAATATTCCGAGTTCCACAGAGTCGAGATTGTGCTGACAATTCCAAATTTCAGGCATTACCTCTCACCATGGACAACACAGTTGCCAACAGCCTTCACATAAAAGCCAAGAGTGTTTCTGTAGAGTTTCCAGTGCTAACAGAAAACATCACTGCATGAAATAACTACAGAAATCAATGTGGGGTGTTTGATGAAAATATCCATTAGGACAGTGCAGTCAAATTTAGCATTATTAATAATAATGATATTAATAATAATAATAATAATAATAATAATAATAATAGCTTTATTCAACGTTGAATAGTACACTGCACGTGTACAAAGAAACAGTAATGATTAAAGTTATTTGTACAATACACAAGACACATTCTTCTGAATATGTCATTAATTTACAACAAAATTGCAATAAGATGTTTACTGATTTCTTATTTCTTTATGTCTAGTATTGTACTGGTGGAAATCTGAATAAGTGTTTGGGTGCAGTCTTTTCACAAGCAATATGGCTTTTAGAATGTATGTGTTTATCACAGTTTACACCTCTGTTTTTGGAAACAAGTTGTAACAAGATTCCCTATATTTTGCTCCACAGATTATTCTCACACCCCTTTTTTGAAGAATGAGTAGCTTATCTAGCTTAGCTTTGGCTGTTGCCCCCAAAATTTCAATACCATAGTTCACATGAGTGGAGAAAGGAGCATGGTATGCAGTCTTTAGGACTACAGTGTCTCTACAGAACTTGCTAATAGTACTGATTACAAATACATATTCACTCCCTAGCAACCAAGTTGTCAAAAAATATGTGTCCCATTTCAGATTGCTTTGGATTGTTATGCCAAGGAATTTTACACTAGACTCTTTCTTTACCAATTTGTTGCCAATGTATAATTTAATTTCATTATTCAAACTACTTTTGTTAAACTCCATCAAACATGTTTTACTGGTGCTTACATTTAATTGGCTTTCATTAAAAAACTGAACAATTTCTTTCTCACATTATTACACTCGGCCTCTAGTTCATTACATGATTCCTTTTTATACACAATGGATGTGTAATTGGCATACAGAACAATTTTGGAGTTTTTTAGTACAGTATTTAATATCATTTAGATAGATCAAGAACAGAAGGGGTCCCAACACCGAGCTCTGGGGCACGCCATATTTTATGCAAGTAATCTCTGATTTGTAGACACCACTTTCCATTTTAAGTAGAACAAACTGTTTTCTATTGCTCATATAACACTTTATTAGGTCATAAGCAGCACCTCTAATGCTCATGTTCCATAGCTTGTCTAATAGGATGTCGACATTCGCACAATCAATGGCTTTTTCCAGGTCTAGGTATTCACCTGCCACATGTTCCTTGCTTTCAATACCCCCTAACACCTCTTCAATTAGTTGAGCACCTGCAGTGCTAGTTGATTTACCTTTAAGAATCCATTTTTATTTTCGAACATCAGGTTGTGTTTGTTAAGAAAGTTTATAATCCTGTTGTATATAACTTTCTCAACTATTTTGGAAAAGACAGGAAGAATTGAGACTGGTCTGTAGTTTTCTATTTTGTTGTTGTCACCTTTTTAAAAATGTGTGTTACCTGTGCTAGTTTTTACTCTTTCTGGAAAGGTGCCTGACAGAGGTACAGAGACATTTTGGCTACAGGCTTTTAAAACATTAATATTTAGGCCATCATGCCTAGCTGAATTACAGGGTTTTAGAGAGCTAATGATGCCCATTATTTCTGCACAGTTTGTGGGGGCTAGATATATACTATGGTCACATGTATTACCTTTAAAACTGTAGTGCATGTTTTTATGTTTGCCATTTATGACTTCCCCTACAGAAGACAAATATTCATTAAAAATATTTACAATTTCCAGTTAGTCTTTTATGAGCATGCCATTGTGGTTAATAGTAAAGTCCATACAGTATTTGTCATTGCAGGTTCTAAAATTGTTTATGACAGCCCAGATGCCAGCAGTTACGTTGTGTGAATTTTTAAGCTTATTTGCAACATAGTTGCTCCTGGTCTGTGTAAGTCCTTTTAGTGTGTTTGATATATTTTCAAGGCTTCCTTTAGCTCATAAATCTCTCTATTATTCAGCATTGCACTGTGGAGTAGTTTTAATTTTTCCCTCGCTTCAGTGACATTACCATTTTCCCAAATATTTTTGTTTAAATTTTTTTGTTTGTATCTTTTTTGTGATTACAACTGGGCATGTGGTATCAAAGCAGTAATAGAAGTCAGCAGCAAAGCTATTATATGAAAAGCTATTATTTTCAAACCATTTTATTTGTGCTAACATGCAGTGTAGTCTATTTATGTTGTCAATATACATTATTCTTTAAGTTACAAACAGTTGCTTTGTGGTGACAGTGGGGGGGCTCATGGAGCTCCAATTTAAGCTGTACTGCATGGTGATCTGAGATGGCTAGTTTTAAAACTGATGCACTGTGGAATGGGCAAGACATGTTTTACTATTTCCAATTTCTCTAGTGGGTTCCCGAATGAGTGGGGTCAGGTTAAATTCATCACACAGGTGATGTAACTTTTTGTGCTAACATCATTTGTTAATAAATCTATATTTATATCCCCTGTAACTATAATATTTACATGACCATTTGGCCCAGAAAATTTTGTATCTATATAACAAGCAAGTCAGAAAGATTTACAAAAAAGGTATCTGTATTTGCTGCAGGTGGCCTGTAAACACTGATAACTGTTATGTTATCTCTGCCCCATTTTAGGTTTATTGTAGTAAATTCTGAGACTCCTTCCAAGCAGAAGGCACTCACACAATAACATTAAAATTATTTTCATTTACAGTGAAAATTGCTACACCTCCACATAATTTTAATGTAATAAAATTTTCAGCAGTTTAAGTAAGTTTCAGTATAGTTTTAGGATCCAGATATCAATGCTTAGTCAGTATATTGTTTTTTGACAAATGAATACAAATTTGCTTTTGTATACAATATTCAATTATTTTGGCAAAATAGGTACAGTACCAGAGAAATTGTATGATAATTACTGGCGCAAGATTTATCACCATTTTGTGCAATAGAATGACAACTGGCTTTCTTAGACATTGTGGGAAAACATCACCACCAGACATATTATGAATGTGCAAGAAGGGAATGATATTAAGTCCATTATATTTTTAATTACATAATTTGAGAAGCCATACATGCCGGTATCTTCTAATCGTAGTTAAATCAACAGAAAACTTAGGTTGCTCTAATCATCTACTTCCGCTTTTCTGCGATTACAAGTTGGTACTTATTAGCAAACAGTTAACTGACAGCAAGTGCTATGATACAAAACTCGCGTACTATTTCATAAAATTCGAGTGAGAGTTAATAAGTTAGTAGTAGGGAAAGATCATCTCGAAAGAACAGACAGCTTGCAACAAAATTCCATTTTAAGGTCGTTATACTGAAGGAAGTCGACTATCAAGACAACAAGAGTTTGACTGACAGATTACAATTTTGTGCAGGTTCAGGACTCGAGAGTGAAATCGTATGCCACATCATTCGTGCATGATTCCAGTTCAAGGGAGATTCGCTCTACAATGTAGTGTTCGCTAAAGTTAAATATTTAGTCGCTGAAATTCTTATACCGCTTAGGTAAGTTCAGATAATTGTCACAAAAATTTACAGCAGCAATATAGTTAGCTGTTACGGCACAGTACCTTGTTAAATGAGGTCATGATGGACAGAAATCAGTTACGCATAGACCTTCCGCTGACTGCTGAATACTTCTGTTAGCGGTATATTCGTTCCTCGGACTTTACTCTTGCTTATCTAATCAAATATTCGAGATTAGATGCTCGGTATAATTATCTAGCGTAAACACAGGTTTTTGATCTCTATTGTATGAGACAGAACTGACAAACATTGTTTACAAGCTATGATACGCTGAACACTTCCGCAAATCTGATATGTCCTACTTTGAAAGACGGAATGTGAAATTTTCGTATCGTGTCGTCTAGCGAAGAGACATCTATATATACATCTACATGGGTTCTCTGCAAATCACATTTAAGTGCCTGGGAGAGGGTTCATCGTACCACCTTCACAATAATTGTCTGTTGTTCCAATCTCGTACAGCGCGCGGAAGAAACGAACACTTATATCTCTCCGTGCGAGCTCTGATTTCCATTACTTTATTATGATGAGCGTCACTTCGTGTTTAGGTCGGCGTCAACAAAATATTTTAGTATTTGGAGGAGAAAGCTGGTGACAGAAATTTCGTAGCAAGATTCCGCCACAAGCAAAAACGCCTGTCGCCATTTCAGTGACGCTCTCTCTCCTATTTCGTGATATCGCAAAATGTGCTGCCCTTCTTTGAACTTTCTCGGTGTACTCCATCAGTCCTGTCTGGTATGGATCCCACACCTTGTAGCAGTGTTCTAAAAAAGGATGGACAAACGTAGTGTAGGCAGCCTCCTTAGTATATCTGTTACATTTTCTACGTTTCCTGCCAATAAAACGCAGTGTTCGGTTAGCCTTCCCCACAACATTTTCTGCGTGTTCCTTCCAATTTTAGTATGTTCGTAACTGTAATTCCTAGGTATTTGGTTACACGACAAATCAATCAAACTTTAGTTGAATTTACGGCCTTCAAATTTAAGGGATTCCTTTTAGCACTCACGTTGACGCTACACCGATAATTCCACTAACTCTGACTCTGGATTAAGCGGTGCCTTCCCATTGTCCCATTGGTATGTAGTGTATAGTGTAGTTTAACGAAAGTCTTGCTTCCATTAAATCTTGTGTTTGTAACTTTATTTCGATCAATTTCTCTTTCCCGTTGCCAGGCCAAGGAATACTGTCCAGCCACCTCCCAACATTTTCTTGTGGTAAGTTAGTTGGTTAATTTGAGGGAGGGGACGACTTGTAAGTTGGACTGCATGTTAAACATATTTCATTTTGTGTGGACACCAACACGTTATATCATGTGTGTAACAGTTTTTGAGATACGCACTGATACGAAGGAAATTTTACCGGACGCGAAAATTTCTCCTGTTTCAATAACCAACGTAACACTGGTGCTAATTAAAATTAAGAAAAGATTTTTGACGTGGTTAGAGATACCACTCAGAGCGATAGTATACGTAAATTTCAGAATTTATACATCACTTTTGTAGAAGACAGAGACTTGAAACTTCATACTTGTTACGAGTTACGTACTGACACAATTGCATAAAAACGTTGAGGTGAGAAAAGTGATGGGATACCTCCAAATATCGTGTCGCAGCTCCTTTTGTCTGGTGCAGTGCAGCATCGCGACGTGGCATCGCTGAAAGTCCGCTGCGGAAATACTGAACCATACTACCTCTATAGCCGTCAATAATTGCGAAAGTGTTGCCGGTACAGGATTTTGTGCACAAACTGAACTCTCGATTATGTCCCACAAACATTCGGTGGGACTTATTTTGGACGATCTGAGTGGAAGAATCATTCGCTCCAGTTGTCCAGAATGTTCTCCAAACCAGTTGCAAACAGTTGTGGTCGGGTAATATGGCGCACTGTAATCCACAAAAATTCCATCCTCGGTTGGGAACATGAAGTCCACGAATGGCTGCAAATGGTGTACAAGTAGCCAAACACAACCATTTCCAGTCAATGATCGGTTCAGTTGGACCAGAGGACCCAATCCATTGTACGTAAACACAGCCCACACCATTATTGAGCTACCACCAGCTTGCAAAGCGCCTTGTTGACATCTTGGGTCCACGGCTTCGTGGAGTCTGCACCACATTCGAACCCTACCTGCTCCTCTTTCCACTTGAAATCGGGACTCATCTGACTAGGCCACGGATTGCACTCTTTGCTAACAGCCTGGAACGGCTCATCTGGGCTCGTGACCACACCGGTTGGAAAAGACACTCGCCTTGGTCGTCTGCTGCCGTAGCCTGCTAACGCTAGATTTCGCCGCACTGTCCTACCCAATAATCCCGTATTAAGTCCAAAATTTATTTCTGCGTTTATTTCACACAGTGTTGCTTGTCTGTCGGTACCAAAAACTCTACGCAAATGCTACTGCTCTCGGTCGTTAAGTGAAAGCTGACAGCCACTGTGCTGTGCGTGGTGAGAGGTAATGCCTGAAATGTGCTATTCTCGGCGCACACTTGAAACTGTGGATCTTGAAATATTGACTTCACTAACGATTTCCGAAACGGGGTGTCCCTTCGCATCGCTCGTGGCGGAGGGCCAATGTGGGGACTGGTATCCTGGCCTCGCCCATTAGAGCCCACAGCTCGTGGTCTAGTGGCTAGCGTTGCTGCCTCTGGATCGTGGGGTCCGGGCTTCGATTCCCGGCCTGGTTGGGGATTTTTTCTGCCAGGGACTGGGTGTTTGTGTTGTCATCATCATTTCATCATCATAATCATTCATGAAAGTGGCAAATTGGACTCTGGTTTGTAGGGCGCTCAACTTCGCCGTCTTCAGCGCCTGTACGAAGTCACAATCTATACAAACATCATCCTGTGAGTGGACAGGTGGCCGCTCCTTCAGCAGGGCCAGAGCAGGCACACGGGCGGAGAGGTTTACTGGTTATTGGGAGCTCCAATGTTAAGCACGTTATGGATCCCCTTTGACTTACTTTCCAGTCCTGAACGCTATCTGTCTATCTGGACTCGGTACGTCTGCCGGGGGGCCTCATCCAAGATATGGAAGCGGCCTTGCCAGTGGCTATCGAAGGTGCAGTCGTTTGCAAGTTGTGGCTTACGTCGGCACCGACGACGCCTGTCGCATGGGTTCTGAGGCGATCCTCGGTTCGTACAGGCGACTGGCAGAGGTGGTGAAGACTGCTGGCCTCGCCCGCGGGGTGCAAGCAGAGCTGGCAGGTTGCAGCATCATTCCCAGAGTTGATCGGAGTCCTTTGGTTTGGAGCCAAGCGGAGGGTCTCAACCAAAGGCTTCGTCGACTCCGTGACGGTGTTGGCTACAGATTTCTGGACCTGCGTTATCGTGTGGCGTTTGTAGGACTCCCCTTGATAGGTCAGGGGTGTACTACAGAAAGGAAGCAGTTACTCGTGTAGCAGAGTACTTGTGGAATGCACATGTAACCTGCCAAGAGTAGATTGCGATGTCTGTGGATTCACTGCAAGGGGTACAGACAGATAGTCATGCGAAATACGTTTGAACACGTTTTCTGAAAACTGTCTCGAGCATTTAGCTCGGCAGCACACACGCACTGGAAATATCTTAGACATTGTAGCAAATGGGACTGACCTTATCGACAGTGTCAGAATAGAAACGGGGATTAGCGATGATGATGTCATAATACCAACTTTGATTACAAAAGTTGATAAATCAGTCAAGAAGGCTAGGAGAGTGTTTCTGCTAGATGGAGCAGATAAGCAGTTATTAACATCTTACTTAGACAGTGAATTAGTATCATCTAGTTCCAGCAAGATAGATGTAGAGGAATTATGTGCAAAGTTTAAGCAGATTTAAAATCGTGGTCAGGAGAGTTACGTGCCTGCTAAGTGGTTAAGGATGGAAAAGACCCACTTTGGTTTAATAACAAAATTCGTAAGACCCGTACAAGACCATTTGACCATCGGACAGATTCCCGTATGGACGACATAGAAATAATCATACCAGTTCGATTTTACAGAGAGTACTCTATGGCAATGGCTCCTTACCTAGTTTGCATTTATCGTGAATCTCTCGTCCAGCACAAACTCCCAAGCGACTGGAAAAAACCGCAGGTGACTCCAATATATGAAAAAGGTAAAAGAGCGGACCTGCAGAATTACAGACCAATATCCTAACTTCTGTTTGCTGCAGAATCCTTAAGCACATTCTCAGATTGAATATAATAAACTTTCTGGGGCTAAGCAGCTTATGTCCACGAATCAGCACGGTTTTAAAAAGCGTCGCTCGTACGAAATTGTTCACAGATATGTGGTTGACTCAATGGGGCACCGTGTCAAATGCTTTCCAGAAATCTAGAATCTGCCTGTTGCCCTTCATTCATAGTTCTTAGTATATCGTGCGAGAAAACATCAAGTTCATATTCCATATGCTCGTACCTTCGTTAACAGCCTGCAAAAGACTTCTTAAGTAATAGAACCCAGAATGTTGTCCTCGACGGTGACTGTTCACCAGAGAAAAGGGTATCGTCAGGAGTGGCCCAAGGAAGTGTGATGCGACCACTGTTGTTCTCTGCATACACAAATGATTTGGCGGACAGGGTGGGTAGCAGTCTGTGGTTGTTTTTGCTAATGGCACCGTGGTGTACGGTAAGCTGTCGAAGTTGAATGACTGTAGGAAGATACAAGAACACTTAGACAAAATTTCCAGTTGGTGCAAAGAATGACAGCTAGAGACTCTTCGTGCTCGTATTGTGGACGGCTGTGATACAATACGCCATTCTCCAGGGCTGTATCAGCGCATCAGGGATTCCATGCGACGGAGGGTGGATGCATGTATCCTCGCTAACGGAGAACATTTTGAACATTTCCTGTAACAGTCTCTACATTTGGTACCGGGGGCGCGTAGACAAGAGCTTTCAAATGCCCCCATAAATGAAAGTCAAGACGGTTGAGGTCAGGAGAACGAGGAGGCCATGGAATTGCTCCGCCTCTACCAATCCATCGGTCACCGAATCTGTTGTTGAGAAGCGTACGAACACTTCAATTGAAATATGCAGGAGCTCCATCGTGCGTGAAGCACATGTTGTGTCGTACTTGTAAAGGCACATGTTCTAGCAGCACAGGTAGACTATCCCGTATGAAATCATGATAACGTGCTCCATTGAGCGTAGGTGGAAGAACATGGGGCTCATCAAGACATCACCAACAATGCATGCCCAAACGTTCACAGAAAATCTGTGTTGATGACGTGATTGCACAACTGCGCGCGGATTCTCGTCAGCCCACACATGTTGATTTTGAAAATTTACAATTTGATCACATTGGAATGAAGCCTCATCCGTAAAGAGAACATTTGCACTGAAATGTGGATTGACACATTGTTGGATGAACCATTCGCAGAAGTTTACCCGTGGAGGCCAATCAGCTGCTGATAGTACCTGCACACGCTGTACATGGTACGGAAACAACTGGTTCTCCCGTAGCACTCTCTATATAGAGACGTGGTCAACGTTACCTTGTACAGCAGCAACTTCTCTGACGCTGACATTGGGGGTATCGTCAACTGCACGAAGAATTGCCTCGTCCGTTGTAGGTGTCATCGTCGTTCTAGGTCTTCCCCAGTCGCGAGTCATAGGCTGAAATGTTTCGTGCTCCCTAAGACGCCGATCAATTGTTTCGAACGTCTTCCTGTCAGGACACCTTCGTTCTGGAAATCTGTCTCGATACAAACGAACAGCGCCACGGCTATTGCCCCGTGCTATGCTAACCCATACATCAAATGTGCATCTGCCAACTCCGCATTTGTAAATATTGCACTGACTGCAAAACCACGATCGTGATGAACACTAACCTGTTGATGCTACGTACTGATGTGCTTGATGCTAGTACTGTAGAGCAATGAGTCGCATGTCAACACAAGCATCGAAGTCAACATTACCTTCCTTCAATTGGGCCAACTGGCGGTGAATCGAGGAAGTACAGTACATACTGACGAAACTAAAATGAGCTCTAACATGGAAAGTAAGCGTTTCCGGACACATGTCCACATAACATCTTTTCTTTATTTGTGTGTGAGGAATGTTTCCTGAAAGTTTGGCCGTACGTTTTTGCAACACCCTGTATGTTATCTTAACTTCCTCAGTCCTTACGTAGCTTATATGTAACAGTCAAGTGTTACTTTTTTTCGATCAAGGAATAAACTAAACTCGCTGTTTTCACTTGCAGCATATATCTTACCCCACGTACTTTCTGTGAATCTCTAATTTTCGCTTCTGCATGTTCCCACTAAGTTGCAATATCTGCTTGAAGAAAGCTGTTTGTCGCAGTGTGAGAAATTAATTTTATTTCTCGAGGACACGCTATTTGTTTTTTTGTATTTTTTGACACATAATATAAGCTCAGGACTGAGGAGGTTAGCGAGACGGCTGGTAAACGACGTATACCGACCGAACGACAAAGCAGCCGATGGACAGATAGAAAAAGACCGAACATGAGCTGTACATGCACAGAATGGGGCTTATACGATAAGAGAATGTGCGTTTCTTTTAAAAATTTATCACACAAAATTAAAACACTGACATATGTTGTGTGAAATAACAGTAAGGACTGTCAATTCTAAAAGATAGAAGAATCTGTCGCTTACAACAGTCATCTCTTCCGACCCGAACCGACAACTATTCTCATCATTTTCACTGATGTCGCGCTTTACAACATTTTATTTATAACAATAACAATAACATTCAACGCCTACATAGTATCTAAGAATCCAGAATGTAAATGAACATTAGTATACAAGTGTGCACATTCTTCTAAACACAAGCGTCATCTACATTGCTACTCCGCAAATCAAATTTAAGTGCCTGGCAGAGGGTTCATGGAACCACCTTCACAACAGTTCTCTATTATTCCACTCTCGAACAGCGCGCGGAGAAAACGAACACCTACATCCTTCCGTGCGGCCGGCCGAAGTGGCCGAGCGGTTCTAGGCGCTACAGTCTGGAACCGAGCGACCGCTACGGTCGCAGGTTCGAATCCTGCCTCAGGCATGGGTGTGTGTGTGATGTCCTTAGGTTAGTTAGGTTTAAGTAGTTCTAAGTTCTAGGGGACTGATGACCTCAGAAGTTAAGTTCCATAGTGCTCAGAGCCATTTGAACCATTCGAACATTCCGTGCGAGCTCCGATTTCCCTTATTTTATTTTGATGATCGTTTCTCCCAATGTATGTTGGAGTCAATAATATTTTTTCACTTTCAGAGGAGAAATTTGGTGATAGAAATTTCGTAAGAAGATTCCACAGCAATGAGAAAAGCCTTTGTTTTAATGACGTCTACGCCAAATCCTAAATACGTATGTCTGTGACACTCCCACCCCGCCCCCCCCCCCCCCCCCTCTATTTCTCGATAATACTAAACGAGCTGCCCTTCTCTGAACTTTCTCGATGTTCTTCATTCATCCTATTTGGTTAAGATCCCATACAGGGCAGCAGTACCCCAAAAGAGCCTGGACAGGCTTAGCGCAGGTATCCTGTTAAGTAGATTTGTTACATCTTCCTAACAATAAATCTTTGGTTCGTCTTCCCAATAACATTTTATGTGTGTTCTTTCTAATTTAAGTTGTTCGTAATTGCAATTCCTTGGTATTTAGTTGAATTTACGGCCTTGAAATTTGATTGATTTATCGTGTATCCAAAGTTTAACTGATTAAATGTTGAAGAGTGTGAGGTCATCAGCGTGAGTGCTAAAAGTAGAGTCAACTTTCAATTTTCACCCCGTACGGATATCCTACCTAATTCGTTTAGCAATTGGTTTTGATCTTCTGATTACTTTACTAGACGATAAACGACAGCATCAGCTGCAAACAAGCTAAGACCGCTGCTCAGATTTTCTTCTAAATCGTTTAAACATCAGAGTGTCGATAGCACTATCTCGAAGAACACCATAAATCATTTCTGTTTTACTCGCTGACTTGCAGTCATTTACTACTTACTGTGACGCCTCTGACAGGAAATCACGAATCCAGTCACGTAACTGAGACGATATTCCATAAGCAGGCAATTTCACTACAAGCTGCTTGTATGGTACAGTGTCCAAAGCCTCTTGGAAATCTACAAATACGGAATCAATTTGATATCTCTTGTCAATAGTACTCTACACCTAGTGTGTGCAAAGAGCTCCGTATGTTCCACAAGAACGATGTTTTCTAAATCCGTGTTGACTGTGTGTTAACAGACCGTCCTCCTTGAGAACACAATATATATGTTCCAAAATCCTGCTGCATATCGACGTTAATGATATAGACCTGCAATTTAGTGGATTAATCCCACTACCTTCCTTGAATATTGGTCTGACCTGTGTAACTTTCCAGACATTCGGTACAGATATGTCGTCGAGTGAGGGGTTGTAGCCGGCCGCGGTGGCCGTGTGGTTCTGGCGCTGCAGTCGGGAACCGCGGGGCTGCTACGGTCGCAGGTTCGAATCCTGCCTCGGGCATGGTTGTGTGTGATGTCCTTAGGTTAGTTAGGTTTAAGTAGTTCTAAGTTCTAAGGTATTTATGACCTAAGATGTTGAATCCCATAGCGGTCAGAGCCATTTGAACCTCTCTCTCTTTTTTTTTTTTTTTTTTTGAGCTGTTGTATATGCTTGTTAAGTATGGATCTATTGCATCAGCAAACTCTGAAAGGAACCTAATCGGTATTCAGTCTGGACCAGAAGACTTGTTTTTATTAAGTGATTTACTTTGCTCCACTACTCCGAGGATATCTACACCTAAATTACTCATATTGGCAGCTGTTCTGGATTCGAATTCTGGAATATCTGCTTCGTCTTCTTTGAAAAAAATTTCGAAAGGCTGTGTTTTTTGTAGCTCTGCTTTAGCAGCTCTGTCATCGATAGAATTTCCATTGCTATCGCTCAGAAAGGTCGCCAGCATACTTTACATACGACCAAAATCTCTTTGGATTTCCTGCCAGGTTTCGAGACAAAGTTCCATTGTGAAAACTATTAAAGTATCTCGCATTGAAGCTCGTGCTAAATTTCGAATTTCTGTAAAAGATCGCAACCATAGGGATTTTGCGTTAGTTTAAATTTGACATGCTTTTTTCGTTGTTTATGCAACAGAATTCTGACCAGTTTTGTGTACCATGAGGGTTCGTTTCCGTTGTTTGTTAATTTATTTAGTATAAATCTCTCAGTTGCCGTCGATACTATTTATTTGAATTCAAGCCAAATCTGGTCCATACATAAGTCGTTAATTTCTAAGGAGTGGAGATTTTTTCTAAGAAAGGCATCAAGCGAATTTTTATCTGCTTTTTTTTTAATAGACATATTTTTTGTTTATTTTTGGTGGATTTGCGAGTTTGGTATTCAGTCACGCGTCGACAACCTTTTGTCCACTAATCCCTGTATCTATTTTGATGCTCGTAATTAGCTTTTGTTAGTAAGAGCTCAAGTGTGTTTTCACAACCGTTAACTATTCGAGTGGGCTCTTGAACTAATTGCTCGAAATAATTTTCAGAGAATGCGTTTAGCACTATTTCGGGTGATGTATTGTGCGTACCTCTGGATGTAAACATGTATTTTCGCCAACATACCCAGGATAAATTGAAGTCACCACCAAGTATAATTGCATGAGTCGGGTACGTGTTTGAAACTAGACTCAAGTTTTCTGTGAACCTTTCAGTAATTGTATCACCTGAGTTGAGAGATCGGTAAAATGATCCAAGTATTACTTTATTCCGTTTGCCAAGAATGACTTCTACCCATACTAAATCGTATGTTGAACGATGTTACAGAGGAAAAGGCGCCCGCTTTACTGCTGTTACTATGTTGTCTGTTAAATTAAGGACTACTGCTGTTTTGAAAATAAAACCATCTGCCACAATTACTGCAACATCTGTACCGCGTGTGTTTCACAGAGTGGCCTTGTACGCACACGAAACATGCAGTGCTTAGCGAGAAACGGAAACACGTTTTAGGAACCCACGAAATGATTTATTTCGTCACTCCAAAAGGCGCTCAAAATACACACTCGAATTCGACGCTACACAAGACTGAGTACTACCTAAATATCTTAAGTTAATCCGCCACCATTAACTGATTTGGTGAAGCAGGTCTATGTGATACACGTAGACTTCTGCAGATGTTCATCTGTATGCCATGAAGAACCATATTGAAAATGCCGTGCTGTTCAAATTGAAGAAAGAAGTTTGTGAACATCGTAAGGAATTTGCAGAATTAACAATGAGCAATGTGAGTGCTGAGAATTTGTGCTATGCATAGGAAGAGCCGTTTATCGCCGGTTCTCGCCTTTAGCAGCTAGGCGAACTTACGCGCTCCTGGATTCGCGCAAATTCTCAATGTCACATCCGCTTGCCTCCAGTTTCTTCGTGCAAACGATCAGAAGTTCACTAGTAAATACGCTAGTAAGGCAGAGGGAGTAGTAGATAGGCTAGAGCAAACGACGTCACAGCGAACTATCTTTTCAAATTGAACAAACGAATTCTGAAGCGGAATATACGTCTAGAGAAACTTTGAGGCAAACGTATGTGGCATTCAGAAATTTAGTCCATCCGACACATCTACATCTATATCTATACTCTGTAAGTGCTACAGTTCATAGCGGCTTGCAAAGACAAGATTAGACAGTCTTCTTCTCCATACGCGAATGAAACGGGAAGCTTTCCTGATGATTCCTGCAGGAACTATACGCAGGGGTTATAGACTAGCAGTAGTACATTTCTAGATTCGTCATCTGCAGCTGCTTCTTGAAATTTACTAGCAACGAGAAAGCCTCAGACACGGCCGACCGATTCAGCTCATATTTGGCAGATCACTTGGGTACAACCTAGCATGAAAAACTCTACGATATTTTGGCTCGACACCCCTCCTTTTTTTTAGCAAAGCACCTGTAAATTTCATTATGCGCTGTTGACTCAAATTTGACAAGATCGGTAGATGATTGAAAACTGAGTATTTTTAATCATCGTACATGGCGTTCAGAAACGCATATTTTCCTAGAAACAGAGGAAAGAAACTATTATGACTGTCACTTGCGAATCCATAAGGTAGAGGCTGGTGAACGAAAGCGCCGCTGGTGTAGCGACCAACATACTGCGGCCGGCAGTGCTACGGAGCGGTAACACGCCAGAGCCGGAACTCACTGTAAACCACCTGTCCAAAGGTAGTAGTACCGTGCAAGTCAAGAACATTAACAATGCAGCGTGCGACAAGGTGCTACAGGAAACCAAACGTGTATCACGTTTCTGTCATTCCAACGGCACCGTAGGTCCCATTACCGTCGATCACGGCGGTCTCGGCGAACGAACTGTAAGGATGCGGATGCCGTCATTTCGGCACTCCGACCCTACAGAATGTCATGGAACACGCCACTGAAGGATGGGTGCAATTTCGAATGAATCCCATTTTAAATGGTGTCGGGCAGGTTTCTATCGATCTGCAGTGTCACTTGCCCTCCTACCATCGTATCGGAGGCTGCCGTGTCATTATAATTTTTGGTGGTCCATCCGACACCGGTTCTGGTTACAGGAAGAATGGCCATTTGAGATTTGAGGTCTGACTGCGCTGACTGCCCTTCCACCAGCTCCGCCACATCTATGGATTCGCCCGGCCCATTACATAGTCTCTCTGAGCAGCAAATCCTGCCATCCCACCGTCCTTCAGACGGCGCAACCGCTCCACCCAACAACATGACCACCACTCCTGCAATGGACGCAACGGAGATGGGTGTCTCTCTGCAACACGTGCTGCACTCCTTCATCGTACTGGCCTATGCCTTCGAAACTGCTCGACACAACGTCTTTCTGTATTTCGATACTGAGGAACTCGTACGCAAACAACACTCACTGCGTTGACGTGAACGTCGTCGCCACTCGATCACGGGTCCTCACGAAACTCTTACCGAACACAGTGGGATGCCATCTTACCAGCGAACAGTACTGCGAAGTTATTGGCACTAGTGACGACCAACACGTTTTGCTGGATGGCAGCCACTGGAGGCTGCCACGAACATAGGCGTCTCAACAAGCGCACCAGTCAGTACTGTCTCCCTGCCGACGCCTGGTGATCTCTCTCACCGAGACCACATGCACATGGACATTGGACAGACCCTCGTTACAGGGGCGTGGGGTGATGACGTGCAGAACGAAATGCCTTCTTCACAAGACTGTCAACCCCCACCACCCGATGAGGTTCCTCGTCGATATCGGAAATCACGCACGACGGCCAACCGGACTGAAACTGCCGCCAGCGATGACAGACACATGCCCACCAATCCTAGCAGAGACATACCAATTCGCCAAATTGAACAACAACATGACTAGCACCACATCAAAGCTGAAGCTCCTCCGTGATATGCTTTGGGCCTCTGATATCAACAAAGTGTATCTTGACTTCATGGTGATGGCTCTGGTTATACCCATTACACAGTACATTCTCTAAGCAGACTCGAGCAGTTTTAAGTCTCTGTCCACCTTGAAAGCAAAGTCTCCCAAGCAGACGAAAGTAGTGGGACAAACTTTGTATGGGCTCAGTTTGTTAGTGTGGGTTGCCTACATCGAGGGCAGGTATGCACTCAGGGCCAAACCTATTGTTCTCCTTCGATTTGATGACAGGTACTTGACCTATTGTTGTCCTTTGATTGACAGATACTTACCTTATTGTTCTGCTAAAACGATTCTTCTTTCTGGCTGACAGGTCCTTAACCTAATGTGTGTCCTTCGCCCATCCCCCCCAACCTCATCAGGAAACCTCCACCCCACCCATTCCTCTTCACTGCTACAAGTACACTTTCAGGTCTGAGTTATTGGAATAGCCCCTCTCACTCTTATAAATTTGACTGAATATATAATTAAATTGATCAATTCATTAACCCCTCCCCCTCTGAGAAACCCCCTCCTCTCCTCCTGAAAATGGTGGAAAGTCCAAATTTTGGCCAGGAAAAAAGCCCACTTGAGTTACCTCCCATAACCTAAGACAATGGCGGGAAAAAAGGTCACTTGGGCTACCTCCACTAACCTAAGTCATCCAACTGCCACCTCTTCCTAGGAATTAGTGGAAAAAGGGACGGTGTGTGCTGGGCTGCTGGATATGATGGACATAAGCCTTTGTTTAAATAAAGACTGCCTACAAAATAATCTGAGGCAGTAGCTCCTTCCAGTGTGTTCACCATTAGGTACAAAGCCCTACTGACATAGTACACAGTACCACAACCAGAGGGCGCTGTCATCCCTTCTGTGACATAATCCAAGATTGCGTTCTGGGGAACAAAATGGCGGGAAAAGGACCCAGCCTGTTCTGGGCTGCTGGAAAGAAGAAGGAGTGTACTTTATTTATGTAGAGACAATTTATTTAGGGATTGATTTCACATAGTTTATTTATTACACTGATACAAAATACTGGTTCTGACGTGGTTGGGGCCACAATACACAGCCTACAGACCGGCAAACTACTCGTAAGTCACCGAAATAATGCACTACACAGCATCCAGATCTGTAAATTATGCGTCAGTCACCGAAATAACGCAGCACACTAATGTACAGACACGAAAACAACTCGTAAATTGTCAAAATAATGCATGTAAAACGCTCTGTACACATGCTCACTAATTATAAACTGTCTAAATAATGCAGTACACTGATACACATACACGCAAACAGCTCGTAAATTACTGAAATAACACTTAGCACAGCCTACAGACCTGCTCGTGAATTATAACGCAACAGACATGCAAACATCTTATAAACTGTCAAAACACTGCACGTAAAAAGGCTTTGCAAACACTCCCACAACACGTAAACAGTGGAAAATAGTGCTGTGCACAAACACTCAGTGTAGCTAAAATAAGCTTCCAAACTATCGTCAACCGCGACGTATCAGCGAACTTTTCCAACGTGCGCAGATGCAGACGCTGCAGACTGTGCACAGGCACTTTGGCGCTGGCTTGTGCCCAGCTGGCCCTCCAGAGAGGCGAATGCAGGGAGCGCGAGCCATTGCTCTCACGCTCAGGCCCCTAACAGCCAGCAGGTGGAAGTTGCATCTATTTTCAGGTATGCATTTAGAATTGTTAAAGTGTTATTTACATAGACATGTGACGCCAGTATAAGAGCCAAGTCACCCTCTGGAGGCACATGCCGATGGCACTGACTCCAGATGAGAGATGCCTCTAGGCCACGCACATATATTTACCATTGCTGGCGCGATTCCTTTCTACCTGCAGTCCAGTGAAGACCTAATTGCCGAGCGACTCACCGTCGTAGGTGCAGATAAAAGGCTGTCAGTGTTAGACTGTCATCACTGGTCGCACTAAAGAAATCTGTTGCAGTGCTTCCCAGAATAGCACAGGGTTCATTGTTCCTAGAGATTCTAACAGGACATGTGGGACATGTCTATCCACGCAAATGTTTACTGTGGCTCACGCAAAGCTGCAAGTCCACTGTCAAACGAGAAATGGCTAACTAGCTACCCACCATCGCAAGCGAAACCAAAAGGTTCTCAATGTTATACTGACGTCACATGGCTATGTAAATAAGAGCCAAGTCTATCTCATGGAAATAGTAAAGTGTTGCAGAAATAGTTAACGATCGTTATTGTTGGAGCTTTTGTGATGTCTCAGCTTGTCTGCATGGAAATTCTTGTCCTCACAGGGCCTTTAACGAAAATATCCCAGATTAAAACCGATTGCTTTCTTCCTAATGGCCCTTACATGGCACTCCATCTGTCACATGGTACCCTTCCTGGAAATCGTTAAGTCCTGCTCTCAACAAACATCTCCAAAACGTAATCGTTCTCACTGCTATGTAGAGACTCCTACGTCCCAGCACAAAGAATGTCTTGCGAATGAATGGAGCATTCTGATTAGCTGTTACTTAATTTACCTACCACATTGCTAATGCTGCGGGTGTGGAAGCATTGTCCGTCTGTTTCTTTATCCAGACAAGACTTTCACTGGCAAAACTATTTTGTACAGATCACCATATTGCACTGACAGTTAAATCCTGCAAAGTGGTCTACAGGTCGACAAATACGGAAAGACTCTTGCTCAGTTACACTGCTCTGCCACTGAGTATAGAAGCTTGAATATTAGATCATGAAACTAATCTCAAACCCGGCAATATATCACAGCATACTGTGTCGATGCAGTAAACATAGAATTCGTATTCTGTGCCATACAGAATCGCCCCTTTTACATAATTCATATAGCTATCGACCTCCAGACATACATACATATACTGCGAAGACAGACAGCATAATAATATGCATCATATATTCTCCACGCAGCACTAGATATTTTCCAACAAGGTCGGGTGGTCATCCACTGGAACTGACGGTCACAAGTCATCTGCCCTCAACGCATAACCAGACTGCCCTCAGCAGACTGAGGTCAGTCCCAGAACTGTTGTACAAAGCTGGGGTCTGTTCCCCTCGGCACAAAGGCGTTGCGATTCTTGCCCTTGACCTGCTTACTTGCTTTCCACACCCATATCCAGAATATGGGATTACAAGAACTTACGTAAATTCGCATGGTTTGCCAGAATATCGTGTCATTTTCGCGATACTTCTCGATATCAAGCACACACCAATATCGATTGCTTAGCTGTATCCCTTGCACAGTATAATTCCGAAGATATAGACTGGAATTTTTTTCTCTAGAAACCCGAAACTTTAGCGAGGAGAACCATGCTGTAAACCACTGAGTAACTATAAACTGATCTCGTCTGTGAAGACCTTAACACAAAAACTCGTAAAAAAATTAAAAAAAAATGAAACAGATATTTTCACCCGCAAATACCGATGTCGGTGATTTAACAGAATCCAAATCATCCTTATAATTCACAAAGTAAACTAAGGTGTTTATCATGTCCAGAGAACCCGGCAAATGTGTCCTCCACCCGTCTTTCACCTGCTAGACGCACTCAACACAAACCACAATCAGTGTTCTCTCAACCAAACAAAGACGGGAAATGTGAAGAAGCAGTCAATTGGACAATTTACATGGAAGGGAATAATGCTCCAGTACACACACATGTCCATATTGAATCCTCTCAAATCTCCACGCAATCACGAAAACTGTCCAACACATACTAAGTATTAGTTCAATATTCAGCGGTCTAGAGGACTCTCCATCCAGATGGCTCCTACCGTTAACGGGAAACGTGATTCATTCACGCTTCAGGCCACCACCGGCGAGTTACGCACGGCTAGACAGAACTGTCCTACATGTTTGAATACTGTACTTAAAATTAAACGTCACGAATGCGTTCTCAGTTGAACGACATTCGACAGTGAGCGAAGTATCGGAAATACACCCTGCTGACGGCTGTGGCTCTGAAAATAGCAATATCTGTACCAATCTTAAGACAAGACATACTCTCCCCACTGCTATCACAGTATTCCACGTCAAATCCATACCTTCCTTACGACTGGACATATGTGTTAGTCATTTCCTTCGCACATGTCAGAACACAATTTTACAAGCCTGATTCTCAAGGCGAACCTATCACACATCCCCTGCTGCTAAGTATAATACTGCGCCAATAACTGATTGATTTTCGGTCAGTATTATTTCGTATCGCTAGCAAAGATGGGTGGACATATCTCCTAAGATATTCTTGCTAGTGGTACCACTTTGTCTTAAAAAGAGAAGCGTAATCATCTTACAAACCGTCATATGTTAAAAAACACGATCGCAACGACCATATTATTATCGCAGTTGGTCTTGGTTCTACAAGTGCACACTAGAATCCATGTTAAAAGCTATACTGGCTTTATAAATCGAGGTATGGCATTACCACTGAATGATGTGTTTTTTTTTTTTTTTCAGACAAATACCGTGACACTGAATGTAGATGATGATCGCCGGGGTGTATATTATCAGACCAACAGTGCAGGTATACACCGCAGACAATGCAACCTCGTAATAAAATTACAGAATTTAGAAATTGATTCGGCTAAGAAATGTGGTATGAAACCGGTATTTGCAACTCCCTCACGTCGCTACTAGATATTTCTCCAGTATTTGTAATGCATTTGTCTCGATGCCATGTCAGCTGTTCTGCGATGTATTCACTGGGTTATGGGCAATGGTTGATTGAGAAGGATCACAAACAGTAAATGTTGTGCTGATTGAGGTCATAATAAATGTACACCAGCTTTCCAGATATCTAGTGCTACACTTTCTGGTAGAGATTCTGTCTGGGATTTGGAGTGAAGTCTTTCCATTCAACCAAATACCTGCATTGTACCCGATGGAGAAGTCCTTGAATGATTAAAGCCATTAGTGAATAGTATTTCTGGAACTCTCATATCTCTAAATGAGTCACCTTTTTCGAACATATCTCCTACAGTAAAATTTTAGATACTCCCTATGCCTCTTGCAACTGCTGCCATTTCTGCAGCTTTGCACATGTGATCCTTCCAATTTAAGTCAAAACTGAGCAGAAGTCGGAGAGAGCTATATCCAGAACCTTCTGCAACCCGTGTAGAAACAGTGTGATCCGAGTAAGTGCGATAGACTGTGTTTTGACCATTCGGTGGAAATGGGCACAAGTTATCGTAGCTCTGCCACCAATGTACTATGTGTAAGGTCAGCGCCAAACGAAGCTTGCTCCTGCAACACGAGATAGTTTAAAACACAGACGTGAATGGGCCCTGAGATACACGGATCTGCTTCAGACTGCAGTATCTTTATGTATTTTGCGGATGCACGCACCACAATGCAGTAGCAAAGTCCTCGTCCTTCCAGTTCCCATACTATCACCGTAACAAGCTATCATCGTTACTCTGTACCATCCAACAGAGAAAAATTACGAACTATAAAGGGTACACTAACTTCATTCGATAGAGAACTCGGTAAGATTTTTACCACATCTCTCTCCTTCCATATATCGAAAACAAATACCATATGCATACCAGCACCGAGCACATGTGGCGATCCTATTAAATATACAGGTATTTATCTACTACTCAGACCAGTTTTAAGTTTCATCACCTGTACTGTAGGAGGATGACCGTACCCTACACACTATACTGTAAGTCAGAAAAGACACTACCTGTGACCCTGTGCCGTTGTTTGAAACATTGCTTTTTCCTACTGTAACACACTATGTACACTGCCATACATTTTGTTTTTCCACCACGACTTCAGGGTCTGCGTCAAGTTCTACGCTGACATTAACACATTCTGTTCCATTGCATCTCGCAGAAAACAACATGATTTGCACCGTGCGACGTCTAGTTACTGCTGCTACAAAAAAAAAAAAAATGGTTCATATGGCTCTGAGCACTATGGGACTCAATATCTATGGCCATCAGTCCCCTAGAACTTAGAACTACTTAAACCTAACTAACCTAAGGACATCACACAATACCCAGTCATCACGAGGCAGAGAAAATCGCTGACCCCGCCGGGAATCGAACCTGGGAACCCGGGCGCGGGAAGCGAGAACGCTACCGATCGACCACGAGCTGCGAACTACTGCTGCTACAATAACACACCACACACACTGGAAACACAACATAAGGAAACTGGAAGAGTTTGGAGGGGTTGTGAAGTAACTGTCTGTTATTAAAATCATCCAAACTGCAGTCCGAAGGTGATTGAGGACCTCTGCAATATGAGGAATCAGTGGAAATGGAACACATAGCCATCAGTTATTCTGTCACCGTGACAGACGAGTTGAAATGTAGTCATGTATGCGATCAATGTTTCGGTGCTAGCCACCCGCGGATGGTGATGCCCTCCCACCAAAACTCTCACTGACATCGTTTCTTTGAGATGGAGAAAATCATTATGTGGTAACAAACAGAATACATCTACATGACTACTCTGCAATTCACGTTTAAGTGCTTGGCAGAGGGTTCATCGAACCACAATCATACTATCTCTCTACTATTCCACTTCTGGTTGGTGACTGAAATTTCGTAAAAAGGTCTCGCCGCGACGAAAAACGTCTATGCTGTAATGACTTCCATCCCAGCTCGTGTATCATAGCTGTCACACTCTCTCCCCTATAACGTGATAATACAAAACGAGCTGCCCTTTTTTGCACCCTTTCGATGTCCTCCGTCAATCCCACCTGGTAAGGATCCCAGACCGCGCAGCAATATTCTAACAGAGGACGAACGAGTGTAGTGTAAGCTGTCTCTTTAGTGGACTTGTTGCATCTTCTAAGTGTCCTGCCAATGAAACGCAACCTTTGGCTCGTCTTCCCCACAATATTATCTATGTGGTCCTTCCAACTGAAGTTGTTCGTAATTTTAACACCCAGGTACTTAGTTGAATTGACAGCCTTGAGAATTGCTGTATGGTGTGAGATGATCCACATAAGTTGCAAAAGAAATCCGTTGGAATTCGATTACTCGATAAATAGTACAATCTTTTCTAAATCGCTTTGCAACTGATACTGGTCTTCGGATGACCTTACTAGACGGTAAATTACAGCATCATCTGCGAACAATCTAAGAGAACTGCTCAGATTGTCACCCAGGTCATTTATATAGATCAGGAACAGCAGAGGTCCCAGGACGCTTCCCTGGGGAACACCTGATATCACTTCAGTTTTACTCGATGATTTGCCGTCTATTACTACGAACTGCGACCTTCCTGACGGGAAATCACGAATCCAGTCGCACAACTGAGACGATACCCCATAGCTCCGCAGCTTGATTAGAAGTCGCTTGTGAGGAACGGTGTCAAAAGCTTTCCGGAAATCTAGAAATACGGAATCAACTTGAAATCCCCTGTCGATAGCGGCCATTACTTCGTGCGAATACCAGTGGACAGATGAGATGGAAAAAACACAGTCGATGTACTGTACTAATAATCATCACAGTTAATAGTGCGAACAATTTTACAGTAATTTCAACACCAACCAATGATGTGACAGCATGTTTCCCAATTTCAGTATCATTGCTAAACCGCGTATTCTTTACTTTGCGAGTATAATTGCGAATGTAGATAGGTGACTGATGTTCGACAATTAACAATGAACAATGAATGGACATACTGCACAAAGTATACCGGACAGTGCTCTACATATTCCTAGCACCTCGAGCATAGTGCATAATTTACAGTCTAATTTTGTCCTACGACTGCGAGAATGCTCTGAGACTCCCATCCACAGGGACATAGAGACTGAAAGACTCCCTCGCACAATCTTTGACCAACCCATCCTGCTGCACCGTTACCAAAAGTAGACTGCTACATTCGGCGTCTTGTGAATGAACTGAGCTTGCCGAGTCCTCGCCCATCCAAATGCACAAAATTTATTCAGATGTGCCCATGTCAAGGAGGTTAGCACCCCTTATAAGTGGATAGTAACTGATTTGAAAGTATTGTAATAGCAGACGATTAAGAAGAACAAGAAACAGGTGGTTTTTATGCATGATGGAGCGCCAGGCGGACGGAGTTTGAAGTATTTTACGTAAATCAACTACGCTATCAATTTTAAAGTGTTGTCCTAGTGTGTGGGATCAATACCAGGAGGGTACTGGTAAGAGAGAACCTAAACACATGCGCTCCTCAGGCTATACGGCTCTGCACTTAAAACAGGTAGGAATCTGAAGTGATCTAACATTATAGCCCATCAGTAGTGTGGAATGAAGCACTGTTAATGTCCCACTGTAAGAAAATATATTTCCAGCGCATGACATAATCCTTCTTTCAGGTTTCTCAACGATAAACTGTGGTAACAAACTGTAAAATGATAAAACGACTTCCTTAAAACAGCGGCTCTATATGATACGTGTGCAGTATAGCTTTCTAGAGATATACTGTTCACATCTGACCAGGATTCAGAAATTATACTACGCCCGCATCAGTCCTGTATAAAATTATGGTTAGTAATGGAGAATAGCGCTTACAAGAAAACAGATAAACGCATAGCAGCGGCGTCCGACGTGTGAAATTACACGTAGTGCAGTAACTAACTCTGTAATCGGCACATCTGTCGAGCAGTTGTATACAAGGGGATTGCAATGTCTCACAAACACCTATCGCTAACTTAGCATGTTAGTTATGAATCTGAAGTCTCGTTTTTATACCCAGATGCGACAGGGAAATGGAGTACATCACATAAATCTTCGTTTGTTTAGAGGAATGTGTCGAAACAAGATGGTCAAATTTCATCACACATGAGATGGAAGTTCTCTGATGACCGAGAGGTTTGCTGATGTTGATCGCAAGAAGACAGTGCTCTAAGTCACAACATACAGAACACGTGGTTGTATACGAATCGAACGCAGGCTATGTCACGCGACTGATGCATCCTCACAGAACAGCAGAAAAGATGGTCTTACGATTGTAGCAATATCTCTCTCTCTAAAATGCATCATCAGTCTGCCATTAAATTATACCTCATTACACCTCCATCTCAATCGATCACCCTGCCCACTCTCTGTTATCCTTTAATGCAGATGCATGTAAGTTTAGAGACAGATGGTTCTCTGTTTTCCAGAAAAGCATCAAATGTAGTACTCAACTCTTCATGGTATAAATACGAATGTCTGGCGGTCGATAGCTGTATGAATTATGCAAAAGGGACGATTCTGTATGGTTCAGGATACGAATTGTATGTTTACTGCATCGACACAGTATGTTGTTATATATTGCAGGGTTCAAGATCGGTTTCATGATCTAGTATTCGAGCTTCATCCTCAGTGGCAGAGCAGTGTAATTGAGCAAGAGCCTTTCTGTATTTGTCGACCTGTTGGCCACTTTGCAGGGTTTAACTGTCAGTGCAATATGGTGATCTGTACAAAATAGTTTTGCCACTGAAAGTCTCGTCTGGATAAAGAATCAGACCGACAATGCTTCCACACCCGCAGCGTCAGCAATTTGGTAGGTAAATTAAGTAAGACCCAATCAGAATGCTCCATTCATTCGCAAGACATCCTTTGCACTGGGACGTAGGAGTCTGTACATAGCAGTGAGAACATTGGCGTTTCGGAGATGTATGTTGAGAACAGGACTAAACGATTTCCAGGAAGGGTACCATGTGACACACAGCGTGCCACGTTAGTACCTTTAGGAAGAATGCAATCAGTGTTATTCTGGGCTATTTTCGTTACCAGGCCCTGTGAGGACAAGAATTTCCATGCAGACAAACTGAGACATCACGAAAGCCTCTACAAGGCGACCGTTAACTATTTCTGCCACACTTTACGATTTCCGTGAGGTATACATGGCTCTTATTTACATAGTCATGTGATATCAGTATAACATTGAGAAACTTTTAGGTGTGCCTGTGATGGTCGGTAGCTAGTCAGATGTTTCTCGCTTGACAGTGGACTTGCAGCTTTGCATGAGACACAGTAAACATATGCGTGGCTAGACACATCTCACATGTCCCGCTAGGATCTTTAGGGACAATGCACCCTGTGCTATTCTGGGAAGTATTGCAACAGATTTCTTTAGTGCTACTTGTGACGTCAGTCTAACACTGACAGCCTACATAAATACACTCCTTCTTCTCTCCAGCAGCCCAGAACAGCCTGAGTCCTTTTCCTGCCAACCCGCCCCCCCCCCCCCCCCAGCCCAGACAGCCATTTGGAGGAGGACAGCACCCTCTGGTTGTGGTTCTATGTACTAGGTGAGTAGGGCTCTGGACCTCATGGTGAACACACTGGATGGAGCTACTACCTCAAATTGTTTAAATAAAGAGTGCACACTGCCTCTTTTGCCGCCAATTCCAAGGAAGAGGTGGCCATCGGATGACTTAGGCTACTGGAGGTAGCCCAAGTGACCTTTTTTCCCGTCATTGTCTTAGGTTAGTGGAGGTAAACCAGGTACCTTTTTTTCTCAGCCAAAATTTGCACTTCCCGCCATTTTCTGGGGGAGGGGGTTAATGTATTGATCAGTTTAAACATGTAGTCAATCAAATTGGTAAGAGTGAGAGGGGTTATTCCAATAACTCAGACCTGAAAGGGTACTTGTAGCAGTGAGGAGGAAGAGGTTTGTTGGTGGTTTCCTGAGGGGAAGGCAGGGGGATGGGGTGGGGAACTACAGGCTAAGGACCTGTCAATCATAAAGAAGGATCCTTTTAGCAGAACAATAAGTTAAGTACATGTCAATCAAAGGAGAACAATAGGTTTGCCCCTGAGCGCATACCTGCTCCTGATGTAGGCAAACTGCACTAACAAAGTGCACTCACACACAGTTTGTCCCACTACTGATCAATGACCCCTTGCACTTTCAGACCATTGCGCCATCAACTGTACACTCACTCTACCACCTCAATCGACTTGGCGCAAGAAAGGGTTCTGGAAACTTAACACTTCCCTCCCTGGAGACCCACACTGCCAACGGCGTGTTGCCACCACATGGATGTTCTACAAGAAGTATCTCAAACGGTATGTGTCCATGTTGCACTGCTGGTTAAAGTGTGAAAACCTGCACTTGCAGAGGTCTTCATGCAATGTGGCAAGGAAGCATTGGCGCAGCATTGGGAGACCACCAACTTTCACGACACCATTCACAGCAAGCTCCACATGATCCTCCTGTCACCTGATCTCTTTCGAGAATTCCAGCATACTAAAGCCCATCTCCTCACTCTTCAACGTGATAAATTGTGCGGCGTTGTGATACATTCTCGATGACAGGACCTTCTACATCTGACTTTTCGTCTCTGCTCTCACCACCTCCAATGGCACTCGCCACAGTATGCAGGTCGGTGATGTCTGCCTCCACTTTCATGACGACGATCCGATGTCGGCACCAATTACTGACTACCTCTGCCCCACTCCCTGACAGACCCTCACCACTGCACAGTCGACACCAACAATGTCTGCAATCACTGCAGTTGAGGTGGTGGATGCGATAAAAAAGGGGGAGAACAACAATTCGCCGGGACCAGATTGTCTTCCAGTGGAGACCTACTGCGCATTCACCACCTTAACGCTCCCTCGCTGGATGGAGATGCTTCGGGAACTCTTTAATCTGTCCACTCCAATACCACCCGAATTTGTCACAGGCATTCTCTTACCGGAGCCTAAGTCATTGTAAGGGACAAATGTCTCCACATACCGCTCCCTTACATTAATGAACGCTGATTATAAAGTCTATGTACACCTCTTAGTGGTGCACACACGACTGGTCTTATTTATGGTTCTTTTGTCGGAATAGACAGCACGTGCTTGTGGGGCTACCCATCAAACGGCTTGAGGGAATGATGTAACCTCATCGTGATAGCTGCCATCTGTCACTTCTGGCCTCAATTGATTTTACTAGGCCCTTCAATTGTGTCTGACACCCATTCCTCCTCGAGGTTACGAAGCGTGTCAGGTTTCCGCAACTCTTTGTGGACGCCCTTTGCTGGTTACTGCTTCCCACTGTTTCCGTGGTTCAGGTCCAAGGGAGAATTGTTGGACCAATTCCTATAAGCAGCTCTGTGCTCAAGGGCGCCTCATGTCCACACACTGTGTGCCATTACACTGGAGCCCCTCATCACTGGTCTTCTGACACACCTACACGGTCTCACCTTGTGTGATCGTGCCGGCCATTGCAGGGCATCTGCAAGTGATAAACGTCTCTCCCGCCCCACCCTATAACTCAATAACGCCATCCACTGGATCCAGCAGTACAGACATATTTCGGGTAGCATTCTTAACGGCCTCAAGTTGATGGTAGATATTGATTATGGACTCCAGGTTGTGGCGCGAGACCAGTTCCCTGTCAGTACTACCCTTTGTTACTTAGATATCGACTTCATGGGCACCAGGCACTGTGCCATGGCATTGGCTTACTGCCGGCCTTTACAGTTCATATGGCGCCGTGTCCACTGCCATGTTCACTGTAGCATAAACCAACTACAGTGTTTGTCCTACGTCAACATGTATGTGACCCCTAAACTGGTACATGTTGCCCAGATCCTCCCAAAGCCTTCACTCCTTGGTCGCCAACTTCAAACGCCCTTCAGATACTTCGTGTCAGCAGGCGCCCTTTTCAAGATCTGCTACAACACTCTAACACTGCCCACTCTCGAAGGCGGCCTCAGACTTGTCAACGTGCAAGGGCGATCCATAGCGCTCTTTGTACATGGTACAACGTGACTTTAGCCGGAATCCTCCCCATCTTTAACACACCATCTCTTGGATATCTTCCGACCAGCTTCTCTCCAATCACCAATTGGTGTAGCACATATCTCCCTATTATTGCGCTATGTCGTAACTTAGTTCCAAACGTAGCTGAATTCTACGAAATATCTCCCAGTCACCCACTCACCCTGTGTGAAGGAATTTTATCCTTTATTTATATCATACACCTCTCGCAAACCCGTGGAGTTACAACACCCAGACATTAACTGGCAGACAGTTTGGGGGTGCGTCACCAAATCCTTTTTATCATCGATCGTGTCTACACTCCAGCTTGTTCTTGTAAGCGGTAATTGCGACCAGTCGTGGACTTTCCCACTTTACTCTGATTGCCAGCTTGACGACACCGACGAGCATCGACTGACGTGCCACCTGAAACGGGATATTTGGATCCTTAACCAACGCATCGTAGGCTGTTACTTCTGTACCCCACCAACGATGGTTACCTCAGAATTCCCGCTGTTACCCCATACGTCACACTACCCTCTTGCGAAACATCACGCACTCATCTCGTTTTGAGGACAGACTTTAAAATACCTCTTTCACAATGGTCCACATACCGATATCGACTTCGCGAATAGGGCTGTGATCGCACACAGTACCCTTACCTGGTCGCCCGATTACCAACCAACCTTCTCAGTATATCTCCACAGTGTCTTTCTTGACCCCCCCCCCCCCCCCCCCAGTTGGCGGGTTAGGATAGCAATGCCTCAAGAGAGATCAGTTTATTTATGTTAGATAGGGTGATAAGTGGCAGTGCCACATGCTGTTAGGCCTACTTTTTTTCTTTTTGCTAGGTATCCTTAACGCACCAATCAACAAAAAAAATAGAAAAAGAAGTCGGTAAAGCACTTGCCCGCGAAAAGTTGCCTTTTTTCCAAACCGAATTTGGCAGGAATAGGATGGTTAATAAGGTAAGGAAATCAATAAGGAATAATACCAAGACAGGCAAATAATTTTCTCAAATGACTGTGATTTGTAATGAATTAAAATTTTAAGCATCTTTGTATGAAAACAATTCAGAGTAAGACTTGCAATTTGTCACGAGTGACCATAGACAGGAAACCGCGCGAAGCTCGTTTAGTCAGGTGTGCGACAAAATTTTATTATGAGGATTCAAAATTGCCGTTTTGTTACGGAAACTCAGCGGGAATGACGATTCGCAACATAATTCATGATCAACTATCAGCACCGATTTTTCAGGTGATGTTATAGTATGCCTGGTATTTATCAAAATTAATTCCCGAAAAAAAATTAAATGTAAACGAAGCCTGTTTTTCTCCGAATTTTCAGTGGGAATAATGTAGCTACGCAAATATTGTATTAAGTAGATGTTCTAGAATCCGCAAGCTCATTTGCTTCGAGTGTTTATATGCCAAGCACCATCCATATACACTCCTGGAAATTGAAATAAGAACACCGTGAATTCATTGTCCCAGGAAGGGGAAACTTTATTGACACGTTTCTGGGGTCAGATACATCACATGATCACACTGACAGAACCACAGGCACATAGACACAGGCAACAGAGCATGCACAATGTCGGCACTAGTACAGAGTATATCCACCTTTCGCAGCAATGCAAGCTGCTACTCTCCCATGGAGACGATCGTAGAGATTCTGGATGTAGTCCTGTGGAACGGCTTGCCATGCCATTTCCACCTGGCGCCTCAGTTGGACCAGCGTTCGTGCTGGACGTGCAGACCGCGTGAGACGACGCTGCATCCAGTCCCAAACATGCTCAATGGGGGACAGATCCGGAGATCTTGCTGGCCAGGGTAGTTGACTTACACCTTCTAGAGCACGTTGGGTGCCACGGGATACATGCGTACGTGCATTGTCCTGTTGGAACAGCAAGTTCCCTTGCCGGTCTAGGAATGGTAGAACGATGGGTTCGATGACGGTTTGGATGTATCGTGCACTATTCAGTGTCCCCTCGACGATCACCAGAGGTGTATGGCCAGTGTAGGAGATCGCTCCCCACACCATGATGCCGGGTGTTGGCCCTGTGTGCCTCCGTCGTATGCAGTCCTGATTGTGGCGCTCACCTGCACAGCGCCAAACACGCATACGACCATCATTGGCACCAAGGCAGAAGCGACTCTCATCGCTGAAGACGACACGTCACCATTCGTCCCTCCATTCACGCCTGTCGCGACACCACTGGAGGCGGGCTGCACGATGTTGGGGCGTGAGCGGAAGACGGCCTAACGGTGTGCGGGACCGTAGTCCTGCTTCATGGAGACGGTTGCGAATGGTCCTCGCTGATACCCCAGGAGCAACAGTGTCCCTAATTTGCTGGGAAGTGGCGGTGCGGTCCCCTACGGCACTGCGTAGGATCCTACGGTCTTGGCGTGCATCCGTGCGTCTCTGCGGTCCGGTCCCAGGTCGACGGGCACGTGCACCTTCCGCCGACCACTGGCGACAACATCGATGTACTGTGGAGACCTCACGCCCCACGTGTTGAGCAATTCGGCGGTACGTCCACCCGGCCTCCCGCATGCCCACTATACGCCCTCGCTCAAAGTCCGCCAACGGCACATACGGTTCACGTCCACGCTGTCGCGGCATGCTACCAGTGTTAAAGACTGCGATGGAGCTCCGTATGCCACGGCAAACTGGCTGACACTGACGGCGGCGGTGCACAAATGCTGCGCAGCTAGCGCCATTCGACGGCCAACACCGCGGTTCCTGGTGTGTCCGCTGTGCCGTGCGTGTGATCATTGCTTGTGCAGCCCACTCGCAGTGTCCAGAGCAAGTATGGTGGGTCTGACACACCGGTGTCAATGTGTTCTTTTTTCCATTTCCAGGAGTGTAGCTGTTCGAAGCAAATTGAGCACATGTACCAGGGTGAGTGAAAGAGTCCTTGTAAAGCGACCAGGATTAAAATTTTTAATCTTTACTAATCGAAGTCGTTTGAGAAATTTATTTGCCTACGTTTTTTCTTATTTCTTATTGATTTAATTACCTTATTCACCGTCCGATTCAATTCGTTTGAGAATCGAACACAGGTTCTCCACTCCCTAGCCAAATGCCTTGGTCGCTACACCAGCGGCACTTTCGTTCACCAATGTCTACGTTATTGAGATGTAAGGGGCAGGCGTAACAGTTTCTTTCCTCGCCTTCTAGGATAATAGACGGTTGCAGACCCTGTATATTTTAAATTAAATATCGATCCCGTCAATTGCCATACTTAAATTCAGAGGTGGTTTTCCCAAAAGCGCCGGCACGAGTGGCTGAGCGGTTCTAGGCGCTACAGTCTGTAACTGGGCGACCGCTATGGTCGCAGGTTCGAATCCTGTCTCGGGCATGGACGTGTGTGATGTCCTTAGATTAGTTAGGGTTAAGTAGTTCTAAGTTCTAGAGGACTGATGACCTCAGCAGTTAAGTCCCATAGTGCTCATAGCCATATTAACCATTTTTCCCAAAAGCGGAATATGTTGTGCCAAAATAACCTAAAGTCCTTTCACTTTAACGTTTCTCAAACGATTTTAAAGAAACTATTCGGCAAAAAAAATTATTCTCCCCCATCTCATAGCCTCATTCGTCAGCTCCATGATGATCTGCCTATCAATTCGTTAACGGTCATAGTTATTATGATATTCCTGCATTTAGTAATGTGCTGTACTAAATTCGAATACTTTCCAATGAAAAATATGGGTCACTATGATTTTGCGTTTGGTGTGTGTTAATCCACATATTGCTGCATACGAAAGGAAGCTAACATACTGAATTTTTCTTTCTTTAAACTGAGACAATATCTATATCTATCGCCAATCCCGTGAAGTTTGATCGTATGTAGTGCACTCACTTCGAATTTTCTGCACAAACGAGAGTTGAAGTGAAATATTCATATTATCCTTCAGATTTCATAGACGGTTCGAGATACCTGAACGAATTTTTGGCAAATGATAGCATGCAAAGCGGAGAGTATTTTGTCACATAGCTTACATGCGAAACTTTCGTATCTACTGCGATATTCGAGTATTTACAGATTTTTTCAATGATATAATGGAATTCTACTAGGGGCTATCGATAGCTGGCGAAATGAGGATTAGTATGGATTTTGTGACGCTGCAAATGAGGGAATCACACTTCTTTTATCACACCAAGCATTAGCTTTTCATAAGTTATTAACCCTCACTTGTCCTCAATTGTATGATTAACAATAGATTGCTTCAGGATTCTGTTGCAATTGCAGCTGCATTAGGATGTTGGGTTTTGGAAAGAGAGATAATTTTATAATGCCAACAAAAGAAAGAAAGAAATGTGTACAAAACAGAGGAAAAATAAGTCGCTCTCCGTGATACAATTTCGGCGTAATTTTGTTTCTAACGTGTTTTAGTAATAAAAGGTTGACTAATCGAAATATTTGTCGTACTAGCATAACCTGTTAATGTGATCATTTGCAGACTCGCAAGCTGTAGCTTATAAGTTCTGCGAGATACGCGTTTGTTCGAAGGCTTATGCTGCAGAACTACACTTCCCCTACGATCTTAGTCGGCGAGCTGCCGAGCTGCACGCATCGCTCCTAATGCGCCTGGTTGTGACTGTCGATAAGTCGAGATGTCGGGCGACAGAAGAGGAGGACGCCAGCGGCAAAAAGTGAAAAACTCACTACATGCGGGAGAAAACACGGACGCCGACTCATCTTCCGATGTAGAGGAGACTGTGAGAGAAGAACCGAAGAGAGACAAGCCGGAAACCGGCGAGAGTGGCTGGTATACGGCGACAGAAATTTCTGACACGAAAAACGAGGAAGAAAACGCTGCAGAAGAGACGAGGGGTGACCAGCTGCCTCTCTCGTCTACAATGGTGGAAGAAGATCTGCCTCCCGTATACATCCACTCCACCGGCGACGTTCCACAGACTGAAATGGGTGGTGATCTGGCGCAGCTTGCCGAGGCAGGCTACAGCGCCAGAGAAGCCGAAGCCACGTTGTCGAAGTCTGAGTAAAGAACAGCACGTACAGAGAGCGTGTGGCCAGGGGCTTCAGGGAGCACGTACTGAAAAAGCCGACCCCAAACAACAGCAGCAGGAGCAGAAACGGTCGCCGTCACTTCCCGAAGGCGCTCGTCGAAGGGCTGCCGTGGCAAGTCAAGTTTCGAGAAGTGGCTTTTTTGAAAACTGGATCAAATGGCTCTGAACACTATTGGACTTACCATCTGAGGTCATCAGTCCCCTAGAACTTAGAACTACTTAAACCTAACTAACCTAAGGACATCACACACATCCATGCCCGAGGCAGGATTCGAACCTGCGACCGTTCCAGACTGAAGCGCCTAGAACCGCTCGACCACAGCCGCCGGCAACACTTTTAAGAACTGGGCTTCTGGTGGGGTACGGTAAAGCTGCATCTTCGCTCAAACCGGCCGAGGGCCCCCCTCCTCATCTTAAAGCTATGAGAGTCGCCGTCCACACCCTCGGGATGGCGACGAGAGGCCCACAGCGGCCTCGAGAAGATATTCAGCATCATCAAAGTCCTGAGGATAGCTGTAACAGTCGACAACGTAGCCATATAACTTGGCAGTGCCAGAAATTTCGAGAAGTCGCAAGACACTGACGAATTGTAGCGGCCTGCGTACAGGAAACCGAGACAGCAGATACTGAACGAGGAATCCTGAGCCTGCATCCACGTGTGCCAACTGCAAAGGCCCGCTCTTGGACAGCTGGTGCGGCTGTAAGAAGTTCAGAGACGCGTCGAAGAAGAAACGACGCAAGGCCCCACCGCCCCCACCCCACCCGGTGGGAGCGGGAGTGAGGGGATGACAGACGCGGAGCGTCACCGCACCGACCACAGAGACGTCAGAGTGACAGCCCCACCCACCGTGACAGCGGTAGCGCCGCCCGCTACACCATCGTAGGAGAAGACGAGCCACACGGCGCAAAATCGCCGAGAGTACTGACGAGCTCGGTGAAAACTGCGCCAAGTCGTTGGCAGCTGCGAAACGCGCAGCAGAAATCACGGAGCAGACAGCAGTGGGAGCAGACACCCTGACCGACTTGGAGGCCTTAGATGCCGCCACTCAAACCGAGCAGGCAACTACAAAGGCAGCCACGTAGTTACAACGTGCCACATAGACACCACGAATCCCGCAGAAGACAAGACATCGGATGTGAGGGTGTCACCTGGAGTGCCCCAGGGAAGTGTGGTAGGTCCGCTGTTGTTTTCAGTCTACATAAATGATCTTTTGGATAGGGTGGATAGCAATGTGCGGCTGTTTGCTGATGATGCTGTGTTGTACGAGAAGGTGTCGTCGTTGACTGACTGTAGGAGGATACAAGATGACTTGGACAGGATTTGTGACTGGTGTAAAGAATGGCAGCTAACTCTAAATATAGATAAATGTAAATTAATGCAGATGAATAGGAAAAAGAATCCTGTAATGTTTGAATACTCCATTAGCAGTGTAGCGCTTGACACAGTCACGTCGATTAAATATTTGGGAGTTAACATTGCAGAGCGATATGAAGCGGGACAAACATGTAATGGCAGTTGTGGGGAAGGCGGATAGTCGTCTTCGTTTCATTGGTAGAATTTTGGGAAGATGTGGTTCATGTGTAAAGAGGACCGCTTATAAAACACTAATATGACCTATTCTTGAGTACTGCTCGAGCGTTTGGGATCCCTATCAGGTCGGATTGAGGGAGGACATGGGAGAAATTCACAGCTGGGCTGCTAGATTTCTTACTGGTACGGAAATGCTTCAGGAACTCGGGTGGGAGACTCTAGAGGAAAGGACGCGTTCTTTTCGTGATCGCTACTGCGGAAATTTATAGATCCAGCATTTGAGGCTGACTGCAGTACAATTTTACTGCCGCCAACTTACATTTCGCGGAAAGACCACAAAGATAAGATAAGAGAGGTTAGGGTTCGTATAGAGGCATATAAGCAGTCATTTTTCCCTCGTTCTGTTTGGGAGTGGAACAGGGAGAGAAGATGCTTGTTGTGGTACGAGGTACCCTCCGCCACGCACCGTATGGTGGATTGCTGAGTATGTATGTAGATGTAGCTGCAGATGTAGAGACTCCCAGGCAGTGGGACAAACCGTCTACATCACGCAGCAGGAGGTGGGAGCAGACAAGAAGTTGCGCGAGCGCCTCCTCAAAGGAGCTCAGAACTTCACCTTACGGGATGGTGCAGTAGACATCCTGCACGAGATGGGAACCACCGTCACGATCCCGAGTAAATATGAAGTACTGAGATAAGACGCCATCCTAACCTGCCCGCCAGTCATTATCTTCACAGGACAGAACTCCTTTCCATCCAGTTGATCCTTCCACGTCTAGCATCCTTGGAACAAAACTACCGATTACACAGGTCTGCGACTAAAAAACTGCATAGGATTTTTTAACATTTTCTTATAGATTTTGACCTCTCAAAAACAGAAAAAATATTCAAAAAATTCAGTCACACAGGTTTTTATGTATATTGCAGTATTTATGTTCATTAGTAATAAACCTATGTGGTTTTTTAAATTTAATAATCATTAAAAATTATATAAACTATAATTGATAAAATAAACTGAAATTAAAAAAATTACAATGTTAACTATTCTTTGTTACCACTTCCAGGTTTTACCTTGAACTCCTGTGCGCCAGAAGCAAATGCAAACAATCTTATGGTTCAGTTTTATCGTGTTGCGACAAGTCAAATGACGATTTGTATTTCGCATGAAATGAAGAAAAGCTGTGCTTGTTGTTTCTGTCTAGTCATGGCTACAAGAGGTTGTATTATTTCTCCAAACAGTTTTTGTTATATCTGTGGTGAATACACTATTAAAAGTCAACAGAGAAATATAAGTGATTTTGTGAAGAAAGTTTATTTTGCATACTTTAAATTAAAACTTGGTGATCAAGATAAACCATGGTCCCCGCATAAAGTGCGTAGATAATGTGAAGATCATCTTCGTTTGTGGTTTAAGGTTAAAAAAAATGCATTTCGATTTGGAATTCCTATGATATGGCGTAAGCAGAAAAACTATGCCACTGATTGCAACTTCTGATCAGTTGACGTAAAGGGATTCAATTCAAAAAACGAAAGAAGCATAAGTTATCCTAACCTTGACTCAGCTATACGTCCAGTGCCCCATAGCTCTAAAATACCTATCCCACAGCCACCTTCCAGTTTCGATGAATACCCGAGTGAGTTCGAGGACGAAGTTACATTACCTCCTCAGGGTGAATCAAGCTCAGATTTTTCTTCAGACGAAGATGAAAGGCCTCAACTATTTTTTCAAAGTGAGCTCAATGACCTAGTAAGAGATTTAGGTCTTTCAAAAGATGCAGCCGAACTGTTAGGTTCCAGATTAAAAAATTAAAACTTTTTATCATCTGGCACCTCATTTTCATGGTACAGACACCGAGAAAAAGAATTTACTGAATGGCGCCTATTCATTGATTCATCCAAAACTAGCCTAAAAGTAGTATTGCGCAACGGAAATAAATGTGCACCGCTTCCGATGGGACATTCTGTGCATATGGCCGAAAACTATAACTACACTCCTGGAAATTGAAATAAGAACACCGTGAATTCATTGTCCCAGGAAGGGGAAACTTTATTGACACATTCCTGGGGTCAGATACATCACATGACCACACTGACAGAACCACAGGCACATAGACACAGGCAACAGAGCATGCACAATGTCGGCACTAGTACAGCGTATATCCACCTTTCGCAGCAATGCAGGCTGCTATTCCTCCCATGGAGACGATCGTAGAGATGCTGGATGTAGTCCTGTTCCACCTGGCGCCTCAGTTGGACCAGCGTTCGTGCTGGACGTGCAGACCGCGTGAGACGACGCTTCATCCAGTCCCAAACATGCTCAATGGGGGACAGATCCGGAGATCTTGCTGGCCAGGGTAGTTGACTTACACCTTCAAGAGCACGTTGGGTGGCACGGGATACATGCGAACGTGCATTGTCCTGTTGGAACAGCAAGTTCCCTTGCCGGTCTAGGAATGGTAGAACGATGGGTTCGATGACTGTTTGGATGTACCGTGCACTATTCAGTGTCCCCTCGACGATCACCAGAGGTGTACGGACAGTATAGGAGATCGCTCCCCACACCATGATGCCGGGTGTTGGCCCTGTGTGCCTCGGTCGTATGCAGTCCTGATTGTGGCGCTCACCTGCACGGCGCCAAACACGCATACGACCATCATTGGCACCAAGGCAGAAGCGACTCTCATCGCTGAAGACGACACGTCTCCATTCGTCCCTCCATTCACGCCTGTCGCGACACCACTGGACGCGGGCTGCACGATGTTGGGGCGTGAGCGGAAGACGGCCTAACGGTGTGCGGCACCGTAGCCCAGCTTCATGGAGACGGTTGCGAATGGTCCTCGCCGATACCCCAGGAGCAACAGTGTCCCTAATTTGCTGGGAAGTGGCGGTGCGGTCCCCTACGGCACTGCGTAGGATCCTACGGTCTTGGCGTGCATCCGTGCGTCGCTGCGGTCCGGTCCCAGGTCGACGGGCACGTGCACCTTCCGCCGACCACTGGCGACAACATCGATGTACTGTGGAGACCTCACGCCCCACGTGTTGAGCAATTCGGCGGTACGTCCACCCGGCCTCCCGCATGCCCACTATACGTCCTCGCTCAAAGTCCGTCAACTGCACATACGGTTCACGTCCACGCTGTCGCGGCATGCTACCAGTGTTAAAGACTGCGATGGAGCTCCGTATGCCACGGCAAACTGGCTGACACTGACGGCGGCGGTGCACAAATGCTGCGCAGCGAGCGCCATTCGACGGCCAACACCGCGGTTCCTGGTGTGTCCGCTGTGCCGTGCGTGTGATCATTGCTTGTACAGCCCTCTCGCAGTGTGCGGAGCAAGTATGGTGGGTCTGACACACCGGTGTCAATGTGTTCTTTTTTCCATTTCCAGGAGTGTATTTGGCCATTATCCTGGAAAAAACCGAATACCAGGACCAGCAATGCATGGTTTGTGGGGACTTCAAAATACTCACGATGCTTTTGGGTCAGCAGGCAGGTTGTGCTAAATACCCACGAGTCTTATGCTTGTGGGATAGTAGAGCCAGAGAACAGCACTGGACTAAAACTAATTGGTCACCTCGAGAAACTTTAAAACCTGGAGAGAAAAATGGTATCAGTACTACTTTGGTACCACCAGAAAAGGTTCTGTTGTCCCCTCTCCATATCAAATTATGACTGATGAAACAATTTGTAAAAACGCTACAAAAGGATGGGGACTGTTTTAAATATCTGTGTGCAAAATTCTCGAAGCTGTCAGAAGCAAATTTAAGAGGGAGTTTCCACTGGCCCCGACACCCTCATTGTGAGAAGTATGAATGAGAAGGAAAAAGAAGCTTGGGTATCGTTCAGAGATGTAGTGCGAAACTTTTTGTGACGTAGTAAGGATCCTGACTACAAAACCATTGTTCAACGGTTGCTAGCAGCATACGAACCACAAGGCTGCAGGATGAGCTTGAAGGTCCATTTTGTACACTCCCACATAGACAGTTTTCCTGGAAACCTGGGAGCTTACAGTGAAGAACAAGGGGAGCGGTTTGACCAGAATTTCCGTGACATCAAGAGACGGTACCAAGGAAGATGGGATATCACTATGCTTGGTGACTACTATTGGATGCTTAAGCGGGAAACTAAAGATGGAAATCGGAAAAGGACTCAGCGAAGTACCAAGGAAAAGAAGATAAGGTTTCATAAAAAATATAAGTATAATATTGTTACTATATGTCTCAGACTAATATTTCATTGGTTGTAAAAAAAATATGATGTTTAATAATTCTGAATAAGCGAGTGCTTTTACTAATTTTTTGTGTTTGAATTTGCAAAAAAAAATCAGGTGATCGAAAAAAATGGACGTCACATCTGAATTCTAAAACTTATAATTCAGTAAAAATATCTCATGCAGCTGAAAAAAATTTTTTTGCCGACCTTCAAACTCATATCTAGATACCAAAAACCACTATCCCAAAGTCTGAAGATATTTCAAGAAGTCAGACGGGCAAAGCCATGTGGTGTTTTCTATTTCTTACAGATAAGCAGAGGACTTCCCTTACTGCACTGTCGCGGATGGAAGAGACCCCCCACCACTACCGTTGTCCCCTCCCCTAGAGCCTAAGTAATATTGCGTGCACTCTACTCCCAGATATTAATATGAGTTGACTGATTCCCATTGTGGGTCATTTACATTCTAGTCATAGGACACTAAGTTTTCCACTCCACGAACGAAAAAACGTAATCTTTCTGAACATTTGAAGCAAGCTTCTAATCTTTGCACCACTTCAAAATCTTATCAAGATCTGACTGAATATTTCTGCAGTATTTTTTCAGACAGAATTTACTTATGAGTAGTTACGCCATCTGACAAAAGTCTGAGGCTAGTTTTAATATTGCATGTGTGGAGAATAATATACAACATGAACAGCAAGGGCCCAACACACTTCCTTGGTGAACACCTGAAGTTACTTCTACAACTATTGACAATTCTCCATCCGAGATAAAGTGCTGTGATCTCTCCTGCCAAGAAATCCGTAATCCACTCACAAACTTCGCTGGATACCCCACCTGATCTACTTTCGATGATAAGCTCATGTTGTACTAAGTCAAATGCTTTTCAGAAGTCAAGAAGTACTGCATCTACCTGACTCTCTCGATCCCAGAGAAAAGCATGAGTCGGCTTTCAGATGATCAGTATTTTTGGAATCCGAGTCGGTTGACGTGACAGAGCTCATTCTGCTCAAGATACCTCATTATACTCCAGTTGAGAATATATTCTAAGATTCTGCAACAAATGAATGTCAAAGAATTTGGAGGGTAGTTTTGTGGATCCCTTCTGTTACCTTCTTCCGACTACTGGCATGGTTTTTGAAGGATCTACAGTATATTATAGTTAAAAATATGTTGCAAATTCGGTGTAGATTCTGCTAGGGATTTCTCCAGGTAGGGAGCTTTGTTCAGTTTTAACTATTTCAGCTGTTCCTTGACGTCATTGACACTAACATCTACACTGGTAGAAAAAATTCAGATTCCTCAAGGGAAAGGTCATTTAATCGTAAGTAATGTGATGACCAGCACAGTCCAACTTGGTGGCAGAGGCAGCAGCAGTCCCAGCATTCTGGCACGTGGCTTTACGCGTCTGATGGCCCAGTGGGGAACGTCATGTCCACAGATAGGATCTCTCCCTGGTGTGGTGTTTGTGTGAATAATAAAGAGGTGAGGCACAATTTTTTAGACATAGCCCAGGTGGATTTAAACTTAAGGCTAATGAATTATAATGTCATAGGAGACGGGAAAGAGAGTGATTTTTTAATTTCCTGCCATTGTAAACTTGGGAACCAGATTCTATACTTAGCACAAGTGACCTGGCAACCATGCACGCCAGCTCAGTATTCTAGGGCCTGCCATCTTGGATTATGACATTATACAGCCTACTCCAGTGTTCCAAGGTCCATTGTACAAGCTGGCTCAGTATGCTTGGGTCCACCATGTTGGATTGTGGAGTTATACTGTTTTTTCATGAAGAGCTGGTCTGTCAGTTCATTATCCGTCATTCAAACCCATTTGACCACACTGAAAGCATCTGCACCTCGAAATCACTGTGCTATAGGACACAGAGTTGTTGCTGTGCACTTCCACCAACTCAGTATTGATTATTGCAACTTTGTTCCCCTTCAAATGCACAAATACAGTAAAAAAATTACGATATTCCCCTTTATTGAAAGTCTACACTGGAAATCGCACGAAAACTCTGGGTGAAAAATGAACTGAAAGAACTTAATATTAAAAAACAAATGCTCAATACACAGCTTTATAATGCAGAATTACAGTTGGCAAAGTTGCTTCATAGATTAGAATATGATTCCATAACCAGAAAAGTCAAAGAGTACCCTGAGTTTATCGTACAGAAAACGAAAACTACACAGAAGAAAAAACTAACCAATCTTATAAAGCAACAATTACCTCCCAAACCGAACCAAAACAGCCAAAAGAAACACTCATTCTACAAACCTTTCCTCAACAACACAAACATAACATTCACTGCAGAAGAAGAGACACTACTCAGCAAAGGCTTAAAACACAATGTTCAAGCTCCGCTGGATCAAAAGAACCAAGAAAGGCTCATCACTTGTGCAACACAGATCTCGACCATCGCCTTTAAGAAGCAACCTGACAGAATATCAGCCTGCCACAAAATTAACGAAATCATTGAAAAGGAAATTGCAAAACCATTCCCAGCATACAAGAAAAGAGAAGAAGCCCTTACACGTACCATTAAGACTAAATTAAACGTGAATAATGCAATAACTGTAAAAGCTGACAAGGGCAACACAACTGTTGTAATGGACAGAACAACATACATAGAAAAAACTTTAGACTTATTCCAAACCAGCAACATAACTGAAAGACATGAAGATCCAACAGCCAGAATACAAAAGGAGATTAAACACATTTCAAACAACATTAACTTTCTACTCACCATCCAAGAAGCAAGAAACATTGTAACGATAAGCCCACAAGCACCTTACCTTAGATCAAAACCAAAGATCCACAAAAACGGGACCCCCATCAGGCCCATAGTGAACTGTAGGAACAGCCCAACATTCAAGCTCAATAAAATACTCTTCATAATTCTCAAACAAGCATACACATTCAATAATGAGAGAACACTTAAAAACACAACTTAATGTACACAATATGTCAAAAACATACAAGTACCTGATGGAGCCACACTTGCCTCATTTGACATACAAAACCTACATTCCTCTGTGCCAATAGATCCCACACTACAGATAATTAATGCCAACCTACATAAACACAAAAAAATCCCTTCAACTCACATTAATGAACTAATGGACCTGCTTGAATTCATACTTTCACACAACTACTTTAAATTTAACAATAAAATCTACAAACAAACGGATGGTCTAGCAATGGGCTCAAATCTTTCCGGATTGCTAGCAGAAATCTTTATAAGTAACCTAGAAGACAAAAGCCTGAATTCCAATCACCACCTCCTCAAAAATATCATCTACTACTACAGATATGTATATGATACCATCATTTTAATCGAAGGCACTAAAGATGACATCACTGAATCAGTGAATCAGTTCTTCAACAACTCCCATGAAAACATAAAATTCACAATTGAACACCAAAAAGATGATAGTATAAATTTCCTAGACCTTACCATTAGAATAAAGAACAACAGACATCAGTTTCAAATTTATCGGAAGCCTACCACAACACATACCACAATCCAAAACTCCTCTTGCCACCCCGCAGCACACAAAATGGCAGCATTCCGGAACATGATTAATAGAGCTATCCAACTACCACTCTCAGAAGATAAATGCGATCAAGAAATTGAAATAATAAAACAAACAGCTTTTGAAAATGGTTATAACACCTTCATAGTAGACACCCTAAAACACTCAATAATGGCAAAGGAATCACAACACAAAAAACAAAAAGAAAATAACATCTTCCATACAATCCCCTTTCTGGGTAACATTTCATACCAGATTGCCAATGTCTTCAAACGGAAAGGCAAAAGCATATCCTATACAACAGACAACAAGATTGGACAGAAGTTACCCCACAGCATCGGCACACGAAACCCACTTCATCACACAGGTGTGCACAAAATTGCATGTTTGGACTGTGACTGCTTTTACATAGGCCAGACAGGCAGATCATTTGACATTAGGTTCAAGGAACACATGGCATCACTAAAAAACAAAAAATATCACACATCAGCAATAGCTACCCACCTGCATGAAACCAAACACCATGTTAACAACACAAGTATTAGCATCCTACACATCCAACAAAAAGGCAGAAAACTAGACATCCTTGAAACACTCCAAATATGCAAACATCAAATGAAACAACCAGAATCCATCTTGAATTATCTGTGAATGAGGTGTCATTTATGTCATTTAACACACCAACAGCTTGTACCCCTTGTCAGCTTAAAACTGTATGTGCATCAACTACTGGCACAAGTGTATATCTTTCTGCATATTTTATAACATTAACCGATGTATTACCCCAACCTTTAGGCAGTTAATATATGCAACATGCAATCTTACGACTCCTTGCCATGTAAATGTTTGCTCTCTCTCTCTCTCTCTCTCTCTCTCTCTCTCTCTCTCTCTCTCTCTCCTTGTGCCTCCAACCCCTCACTTCACAATTGTTTATTAATCCCAATCAAAGAGTGTAATGTATGTATGACTTTTCTGTTGTAGCCAATATGATCATTGTAATTTAAGTCTGTAACATTTCACCTAATTGTTATCAACAAGTGTGAAGTTTAAGCCATTTTAATATTTTACCTGATTGTATAACGAGTATGAATGTTTAGTGGTTTTAACTTGTCAGAATTGGATTTATATACCACCTGAAGTACACACACATATATTTGACACCTCAAAACAAACACCGCCAAATGCTTAAAGCAATTATTCTGTAATAATGTTGTTACGATGTATACTCTTTGCACTTCGCGATTATGTCTTCTCTTCTGCTATACGATCCTTACACCCAGCTGATTCTGACGCCATATTTGTTTACCAATGTGGCAGTATACATGTGATGAGTTACGACAGCAAAAGGAACCTGTGACCACTGAAGGTACTGTAGTTTACTTATTTAATGTTTACCATTAGATATCAGTTTAATTTTTTGTCAAAAGTAATCCTAAACCATATTCTGAAATAGTGTCTTGTTTTCTCCACTAGGCAATGTCACAAGCTCCTCCAAAAATCGTAACACAACACACACACAAATGTAATACTTACTAATGTAAATCCACCCGATGATCGATGTTTAAACCTTCGAAACGCGTCATGGAAATAAATAAAACGGTGACTGGTAACAGTGAACTTGTTGTTTCATTAAACTACACCATTTTGTTTTAGCCCTTTTAGCGGAAAGCCACTTTACTGTAGCGTGGGGATTTAAATGTGTGCCAGGATGTAGACATGTACCTGCAAACAAATAAAAAATTAATTTCCTAATTATATTTTTTCAGTGTGATAATTATAGCTTTATGACTATCCCGCATACTACCTAGTTACCCAGTGGCGTATCCTACTTTTAGACACTGATCCTTGCATCTTAGACGATTTGCACCACTGTTGGAGGAGGTGTCTGGAACAGAATGTCTGCCATGAATTTGTTCCTCTAGGCACCATCTACAATAGCTGAACGTTTTGCTATATCCATTTGAAGCATCTCACAGTTAGAGCTGCTCAATCTCAAAGTTACCTGATAGTTTGTATTTGGAACTAAATTATATATATATATATATATATATATATATATATATATATATATATATATATATATATATATATATATATATATATATAGGGTGTCCCAGCTATCTTGTCCACCCAAAATATCTCTAGAACAATACAGCTATTGGAAAACGACTTTCACCGGTATCAATGAAGGGCTGGGGCTCATGAATGTACATATTTGGAAACATTCTAAAACGAAAGCATATGTGTTTATTAACACAAACTTTTGTTTTTTTTTTAAATGGACCTCCTATATTTTTTCTTTAGCAATTAATAGCATGATAAAGCACATACACAATGGGGTTGATTGCATCGCAATATTCCCATTACATCCCGAGATATTAAGACGCGAAGTTGACGCTTGAAACACCCGACATGCGCTGCTAGCTCATGTCCTGAGGCTCAGGCGTGAACCCCATGCTGTTCGTAATCGCGATGTGATTGACATGTGTAATCACACCTCCATACTTATCAAGAGGTCCGAAACGAATAATACGGTCTGCTGCCATCAACTCTCATAAGTACATAATGGTTTCCCTCATGCACGTTTTACGTATCTACGTACACAATATGAAACAGAACCGATCGGTGTACACCCTTCAGGTTGTCTTATTTATCCTGCACACCCAAAATAAGGTTTATCTAATGCGTTATATGACCCATTGTGCCTGTCGCGCAGGGCCTGGCTCTACCTAGTCAAGTGTCCAACGTAGTTCCCACTACTGCCACAGTTACCACTTCGCCTTGTTTATGATTTGCGACCCATGCAGACTCCTGTACTCCACCACCCTGCGAGCATCCCATTTGTTGTTGCTTTGGCGTGCAGTACACCGTTTGCCAGTGTAGTCGTGCATCAGAGTAATCTAGTGACGCCACGGAGGTAGTACACATTGTGAATAAATGTTGTGTTGTGGAACTTATACTGTACAGTATAATGTACACACATGAAGATATGGTAGAAATGCTGCTGATCTATGGAACACGTACGTTGACGGGAAATACGTTATGAGATTGCTTGTTTGTTGATAGTACTGTTAGCGAACATTATGATTATTAAGTTAATATGTCTGTTTTCTACCCTACTCTACATACCTGTACTGTACCCTGTTGTAGGTGGACGAAATGCTGTTCAGGCAGAACGACTGTACAGAAGACGATTCCCTGACAAGCCATCGGCTTCGCCCCGGATGTTTGGTCGTCTCACATCTCGTCTACGTGAAACGGGAAGCTTAAATCCAAGACCTCGACATCGTCCTAGAACACGCACAGATAAACGTGCTGAAGCTGCTGTGTTCACTACCATAGCTGTGAACCCTCAAATCAGCACACGTCAAATTGAACGTGAAGTTGCTGTGTCAAAATCAAGTGCACAGCGTATTCTTAAACGTCATAAATTTCATCCTTACCATGTTCATTTACACCAGGATCTTCATGGAAATGACTTCCGCAGTAGGGTAACATTTTGTCGGTGGGCTCAGCAAAAAGTTCTGACTAATCCTTCTTCTTTTTTTTTTTTTTTTTTTTTTTTTGCAGATGTTCTCTTTACCGACGAGGCATCATTCTCCAACAAAGGAATTGTGTATATGAGGAATATGCATTACCATTATCGGACCTTTCTTTATAAATGGCAGACAATACTACAGATTTATACGACACAATCTTCCTGTTCTCTTGGACACCGTACTTCTGAACAGGAGAATGTGTAATGTTGTTGCTTTACTTTGTTATGTGAAAGCGGTGCTGATAGACAATAAAAGCGGGTTAAAACCTGTGAGCTGTCTGAGGAAGTTAACCTTGCATTACTGCGCAACTGTTTCACCAGGTATCCAGTCTAGCTTACCAAATTCTCAACCAGACTAACATTAATTATAATCTTTTAATAGTCATACGAAAACCGGTGATACATATATAAAAAAGAGAATTTAAATAAAAATAAATAAATAAGTTTAATATGCTGAAATTTCAATGATCAATGTTAAAATAAATTTCCAAATATAAACTGGAGTCATAACTAAGCTGGTGCCTTATTTAGGATTGTGAAAATGTGAGATTGTCATCTTACGGAACACATTAAATATGGAGCCATGATTGGGAGACTGCATACAACACTGCATTCATAAATTAACACACGAAGAACGTTGAAACGTATGCGAGAGGAAATTAACCACAACCAACCGATTCAATTTTCACCCAAAGAAGTTACGTTTGTAGCGCAATCCTATCCGTCATGTAATTACCACACACTGGTATACTAAATTCATACTAACTCTCTGAGAAATCTTCCCGAAAAGAATAGCTGAGGGCTACTTTGATGATTACACCACATGCTTCACGTGGTTAACTTGGTTTACACAAAGAGTGTAACTCCACAATAATTTTGATAATTAAAATAAATTAGATCGAAAAGCAATTTACAAAAGAAAAAACTGGAACTGGTTACTATCGTCTTACTATTAACCTGATGGGTCAAACAATTGTATAAGCACGTGGTACTGGTCTCACGAAGTACACCCCACGTGGGTTGAACATAAAGAAAAGTTGCTATATTGAAAAATATTGTTAAGGCGAGACGTTATAATCTCACGCACATTCGCATTTAAGATTGATGATCTTAGTTAGAGTTACTGATCAACACGTGGTTCCACTTTACTCACAAAGTAGTGACAAAGCAACTACTGTAAAATATTCTGAAGTTCACACTCGAAATACACTGCGTTGCAATTTAAGATAACATTAGATATTTTAGAGCTAAACCTGAAATAAAGTTGATTAAATTTTCAGTTAGGCTGAACTTAAGAAATCCATTGTCCTACGGACTTAAAAGACACGCGCTTAGCCGGAGATCTTACCACTTCAGACGCTCGCCACGGACAGACTGATCTGCGCTCTTACCAAGGGTGCTTCCGTATACAAAACGGAAGTGACCAGAGGGGCAGCTTCCTATACCATCGTGACAAGGGACGGACAGAACCATACTAAGGATAGAAACCTCTTTGCTTTTAGAAAGCGTAGCTACCTGTTCCGACGTTGGTCCTACTGTTCTCTAGCAGACAGGCTTGTCTGCTACCATCCAGCATGCAACTAGAAATACATTTGGTCATTCATGCTCTCACACAGAAGGGAAGGGGGATGACAGTATCTTATCATATACAGTATATAAAAGAAAGCGGATGTAGGTTCCGTATGAGACTGTGTGTCATGAATTACATATAAACTGTGTTTAAAGTGTAGTAGTGTGACAGATCGTTCTTGTTTATGTGTAGAAGTAACACTTTCCACTGCTCAGTCTCCTCGCAGATAGTCAGAAACGCCACAATAAATTTAGAAGAGGAATTTATGCCGTAAATGACAACAGATTTAAGAAATTAACATGAAAGGAATCCAACAGAGACCTTTCAAATGGTCATGTGGTATGAGCATGACGGATGCCCTGCACATAACGCCTTACGAGCACGATGACTTCTGAACGGTAAGTTCCTTGGTAGGTGGATTGGACGAGGTTAACTGAGGTTAGGTGGCCTGCCCGATCTCCGGACATTACACCGCTGGATTATTTTCTTTGGGGAGCAGTGAAGGATGCTGTTTACCAACATGAACCAACAACACCAGAGGTCATGAAGCAACGCATTATTGATGCTTGTACAGCCATCAAAGAGGAAACAGTAGCGCGAAGTAGGGCATCCTTCATCCGCAGAGTGACCCTATGTATGCAAGCCGATGGGCATCACTTTGAGCATGAGATGTGAACGCTATGTTTAGTATGTAGTGCTGGTATCACACTGGAAGTTTCTACAAAGGGCCATTTTACCCAGTGATGTTAAGAAACATTTGTTTGCAACAATTTGTCATTTAACGCATTAGATAAACATAACATTGATAATTATGTGATAATTAAAGTAATTGGTTAAACATGTTTACATTCATCTTCTATGTCCTACCTGAACTTCCCAAATCAAAACCTTTTTACCTAAACAACGGTAAAACTTTTCGTCCACTTGCTGGTTTCACTAAAACCATCAACATGAAATTTACTGTTACGAGTGAATGATTAACTGTCACTTGCGCTAGATGTACAATAAAGTAAAGTTTTAACGTTGAACGGCATTACCTTTTTAGTAACGGATTAACGACAAGCGAAGTTAACTTTGTGACTAACGATGCGGTACACAGACATGTTACAGAACCGCATCACCCCTAGCTTATGGGATACATACCTGCTGGAATGTACGACGTTAATGCAGGATGGCAGCAGACCGTATTATTCGTTTCGGACCTCTTGATAAGTATGGAAGTGTGATTACGCATGTCAATCACATCGCGATTACGGGCAGCGTGGGGTTCACGCCTGAGCCTCAGGACGTGAGCTAGCAGCGCATGTCGGGTGTTTCCAGCGTCAACTTCGCGTCTTAATATCTCGGGATGTAATGGGAATATTTCGATGCAATCAACGCCGTTGTGTATGTGCTTTATCATGCTACGGATTGCTGAAGAAAAAATATAGGAGGTCCATTAAAAAAAACATAATTTTGTGTTAAAAAACACATATGCTTTCGTTTTAGAATGTTTCCAAATATGTACATTCATGAGCCCAAGCCCTGCATTGATACCGGTGAAAGTCGTTTTCCAGTAGCTGTTATTGTTCCAGAGATATTGTGGGTGGACAAGATAGCTGGGGCACCCTATATATAGTGTAGCTAATGTGTCTGTACACCTACTAAACTTATAAACAAGAGGAGAGATTTGGTATTGTTGGCTTACAGAACCAGTGATACCCAAATGGAGTTCAACAGCAGTTCAGAACCCCACACATCTCCATCCCAATAGCTTACTGGTCGTATCTGACTGCTGTGCGGAGGACACGGGTTCGATTGCCAGTAATGCCGCGGCGGACTGGTACGTGCACTGGAATGAGATACTTACACTCAGCATTCTGGGGCCAGTTGAGGAGCTACTCGAACGAGAAGTAGCGGTTCAAAGGTCTGGGAAGAGAACAGTGGCCGAGCAAGCAGTGTGCTGGATCACTGAGCAGTGGTTACAGAATATGATCAGTCACTTAAGAATAATCGATAGTAAAATTAAATTTCTCTTTTAGTTAGCGCCACTGCATACTCACATCGCATCCAAATGACGCCATTAGGCAGAGGATGAAACGGGCAGGCTGGAGGCAGATCTTGTAATACCTATACATACCTATATGAATTGGCTTGGGGTTGCAATCATATTCAAAACAGATTCCAAGAAAAGCACCCAGCAGACTACAGCTCACTGGAAACCTACACAGGTACAATGTACATACGTTGTATATTCTTTAAAAAGTTCTTGTGAGTTCCATCCATGAACACTCTGAATTTTTTGCCATTTTTTCCCATCCACTTACAAAGAAAGGCACCTAATTGTGCAGAGTGATGATAATGTCACACAGATATTCAACATCGGGTTATTGTCCATCACAGTCACACATAATTTCAACAAGAATTATGTTGTGGTTGGTAGGAGAGCCAACGCCGTGTTACTAAAGGAGGCCGAAATGCACGCGTTTGAGATCACGCAGGCTGGCGTGAGGTCTGGAACATGACAAGGGAATTAGAATTGAAAAAAACCGTCGTAGCTGGTGGAATACTTAACTTTAATCCATTAATGATGAACGTCGCTCGTGACAGTACATGATTCACAATATCAATGGTAACTGAATATGGCGCCTTGGTAGGTCGTAGCAAATAACGTAGCTGAAGGCTATGCTAACTATCGTCTCGGCAAATGAGAGCGTATTTTGTCAGTGAACCATGGCTAGCAAAGTCGGCTGTACAACTGCGCGAGTGCTAGGAAGTCTCACTAGACCTGTCGTGTGGCGGCGCTCGGTCTGCAATCATTGATAGCGGCGACACGCGGGTCCGATTTAAAGGCTTACCACCTAGCAAGTGTGGTGTCTGGCCGTCACACCACAAATTAACTGGCTTTGGCTGTCATCAGCCATCTTCAAACAGTGAGAGTGAAGCAGTAGTCAACTCCGACAGATTCTGAGAAAACCATATTGTGGACAGAGAGTTATAGCTTTGACAATGCGCTTAGTTTAAAGAACTTGGTGGTAAGTGACTACTTTCTTCTGCTCTGAAGGTGTCTTGTGGGGCTAAAACGGTATATTTTTGGTTGAATTATGTGTGATTGTGCCACAAGTTAAACTATTTTTTACAGAAACACTCAATTTCCGCTCACAGTCATACCTACAATAGGAATGCAAGAAAATAACATTATTAGGCAGCACCGTTCATCATTCACTGACCAGTGGGTACAGAATGATTATTCGTATAAGAATAGTGGGTAGTAACATTAAATTTTTGTGGAGTTGAATTTGTATCACTGCATATTCACGCATGCATATGATAAACATACAGCGAGTTGATGGAGAGCTTTTGATCTGTTACCAAAAATGAATTATTTAAATTCTGTAGGTACTTTACTTTCCTCTTTGCTCAAGTTCCATCGTATAGTAATGTAATGCGAACAAACGACCTACCAGGCTTTCTTAATCACATGATACTCTATCCTGGTTATGATCTTCTGCCTAATAAATGGTGAAGTGAAGGCATCGTAAGTATAGTAAGCCTCTTTTATAAGCAAACAGCAAATATTTGGTATCCTGTCTGAAGTTGCGTCTATCAATTTTGTGGAAAAGTCTGAAAGCAAAAGTGCAGCATAGCTGTACGAAACGTGTCCATGAACATTTTAGACACATTTCTTGATATACTTCCCGACTGATGAGCACATCCACAAATGTTCTCTGATAAATTGTGGCATTCAGACAACTAATAACCAGAATAACTAGAACGATCTTGGAGGCTGTGTATTTGGAAGTGTTTAGCTAATAACTCAGTCTTCACATAAAACAATGCACAAATTAAATAAATAAGTAACAAAAACAATAACAAATAAAAATGTCTGCCGTATACAGTTAATACTCCTGAGACATTATCGTAGATAAAAAATTCTCGTTTGTTACATCTGCCTTGGATGTATCGTATGTTGGCAACGCACATTGTACTAATGTCAGCCACTCACTCTCCATGACTTTGGACCTTCAAAGCTTGGTGGACACATACTAATTGTTATGAAATCAGAGATGCAGATTAGGAGACTTAGTTTAGTTTGGTATACATTTCTATCCTTAAACGGAGTAACTTGCCTGGCATCATGGGAAATGAACACTATACAAACATGGACAAAAGGGGAAGTTATTTGACAAGGATACTTAGGCAGACAGCAAATGATGCTGCTGATACGATGAAGGCACACGAAACGAACATGTCAAAGGTAATAAGTTAGTTGTTACAAGTAAGTGAAGAGTTTAAAGAAAATGACACTGGACCAATGGCAAAATATGCTGAGTTAAACAAAATTATTAGGAATACCATTAAGAGCACGTAAAAAGCTACAATGAAAATTTTATAAGATAAACTGAAGAATAAAAAAAAGAGAAGAAAGTAAACAAAGAATTATTGGGATTGACAGACATCATATTTTCATATTGTATCACTTAAGATGGCATAGTAACTAACAACAGAAGAAAGTACTTCGCCACGCGGGATTATCCGAGAAGTCTTTGGCGCTGCAGTCATGGACTGTACGGCTGGTCCCGGCGGAGGTTCGAGTCCTCCCTCGGACATGGTTGTGTGGGTTTGTCCTTAGGAAGTCTTTGGCGCTGCAATCATGGACTGTGCAGCTGGTCCCGGTGCAGGTTCGAGTCCTCCCTCGGACATGGGTGTGTGTGTTTGTCCTTAGGATAATTTAGGTTAAGTAGTATGTAAGCTTAGGGACTGATGACTTTAGCAGTTAAGTCCCATAAAATTTTACACACATATGAACATTTTGAAAATTCTTCAAACACACAAGTGTTTCTCTAAATTGTTGTACAGTTCAAGAGCTAAATCACAAACCCTAGTTATTTAATCATGGAAATAACGATGTTCCAAAGTAACATCAAATGAGGTGTATAAACCCGTAACAGATATGAAGAAAGGAAAGGCACTGGGAGATGATGTTTAAAACGTAATACACTCCTGGAAATTGAAATAAGAACATCGTGAATTCATTGTCCCAGGAAGGGGAAACTTTATTGACACATTCCTGGGGTCAGATACATCACATGATCACACTGACAGAACCACAGGCACATAGACACAGGCAACAGAGCATGCACAATGTCGGCACTAGTACAGTGTATATCCACATTTCGCAGCAATGCAAGCTGCTATTCTCCCATTGAGACGATCGTAGAGATGCTGGATGTAGTCCTGTGAAACGGCTTGCCATGCCATTTCCACCTGGCGCCTCAGATGGACCAGCGTTCGTGCTGGACGTGCAGACCGCGTGAGACGACGCTTCATTCAGTCCCAAACATGCTCAATGGGGGACAGATCCGGAGATCTTGCTGGCCAGGGTAGTTGACTTACACCTTCTAGAGCACGTTGGGTGGCACGGGATACATGCGGACGTGCATTGTCCTGTTGGAACAGCAAGTTCCCTTACCGGTCTAGGAATGGTAGAACGATGGGTTCGATGACGGTTTGGATGTACCGTGCACTATTAAGTGTCCCCTCGACGATCACCAGAGGTGTGCGGCCAGTGTAGGAGATCGCTCCCCACACCATGATGCCGGGTGTTGGCCCTGTGTGCCTCGGTCGTATGCAGTCCTGATTGTGGCGCTCACCTGCACGGCGCCAAACACGCATACGACCATCATTGGCACCAAGGCAGAAGCGACTCTCATCGCTGAAGACGACACGTCTCCATTCGTCCCTCCATTCACGCCTGTCGCGACACCACTGGACGCGGGCTGCACGATGTTGGGGCGTGAGCGGAAGACGGCCTAACGGTGTGCGGCACCGTAGCCCAGCTTCATGGAGACGGTTGCGAATGGTCCTCGCCGATACCCCAGGAGCAACAGTGTCCCTAATTTGCTGGGAAGTGGCGGTGCGGTCCCCTACGGCACTGCGTAGGATCCTACGGTCTTGGCGTGCATCCGTGCGTCGCTGCGGTCCGGTCCCAGGTCGACGGGCACGTGCACCTTCCGCCGACCACTGGCGACAACATCGATGTACTGTGGAGACCTCACGCCCCACGTGTTGAGCAATTCGGCGGTACGTCCACCCGGCCTCCCACGTGCCCACTATACGCCCTCGCTCAAAGTCCGTCAACTGCACATACGGTTCACGTCCACGCTGTCGCGGCATGCTACCAGTGTTAAAGACTGCGATGGAGCTCCGTATGCCACGGCAAACTGGCTGATACTGACGGCGGCGGTGCACAAATGCTGCGCAGCTAGCGCCATTCGACGGCCAACACCGCGGTTCCTGGTGTGTCCGCTGTGCCGTGCATGTGATCATTGCTTGTACAGCCCTCTCGCAGTGTGCGGAGCAAGTATGGTGGGTCTGACACACCGGTGTCAATGTGTTCTTTTTTCCATTTCCAGGAGTGTATCAATAGAATTACCAAAGTTATTTAGAGAATATCTATGGAGGAAGACAGTTCCCCCAAAGTGAAACAATGTTCACATAATTATGCTGCACAGTGAAGGAGACGGGCTGGGAATGTATACAACAGAGACAGGATTGATAGGCTATAGTTTTTTTCCAAGACATTCATTAAAATTATCAGCAACCCAGTAGGAAAAACAATAGATTTTAATGCAGCAGAGGGGAAATCCAGCTTTAGCCGCAGATATAGCACACTAGTCCATCTGAAGAAGTGAATAAACTTTTAAAACAGAGGAACAAGTATGAATTACTCACAGGGTGTTGATACAGTCTGTAGTGACCTCAGCAAGCGACCTACCAAACGTGGAAAATGAAACATAATTAATCTGTGATATCTTTAAGATCAATTTCTTTTACTCTAGTTGTCTGACACGCACATCTCTAATTGTGACACGCTTTTGTAGATGCTAAATTATTGTAAAAAAGACATGGGCAATTCAAAACGGTGTTTGGTTCAGTAAGAGTAGGTGTTTACTTAACTTACAAGTTAAACATCCTACATAGATGAGGCTGTAAAGTGAACACAAGAGTATCTGGGGGTGCTACATCAATGGCTAAGCTCAACACCGGCAACGACATTCAGCAAGTGAAAACACAGCAGAGCACCCCAACTATATGGCACTCTAACGCAAGTTCATCAACTGATCATCACTTCAGGTTGTTTCCAACATCCACCCAAGGTAGGACTCTCAGTCACTTCAGATTGCTGCTATTCTGGACCATGAGACCGGATTTATGGTTCAGGCAATCAGAGAGCATTTCAAACAACACCGCATCAGGGATAGCGTGGATCGATTTCATTGTGCTGGGGACCAGTTAAATGAAACACGAATAGTTCAAGTGGAAGAAGTATTGCAAACTCAGTGTTACATTGAACTAAAAAAATTTTTCGAGAAACATTATCACTGACGTCAGAGACATGGCTCCAGAGATTACCTAGCGACGAACAATTAGGAGACAAGTCTCCCAAACAGTTATTGAAGGGCATATTGGTTCCTGGAAAATACGGTGATACACAAGAATTCCACCTAATATTTGCGCCACTTCAGCTCGTTCTATTGGAAAAAGCTGAGGCCACACCAAACAGCTTACAATATTATGTTTTTAGTGTGGAGACAAAACAACAACATGGCGGGCAGCCCCGGGCCCCGCATGATGAGGACGAGGCTGCCCAATGGCCCCAGACTGTGCATTACCTCCAGCGCGCATGCGCCAACAACTGACCAGTTGGTGGCCAGTGTACAAGAGCTAAGAGCCCACATAGCGACGGTTAAACATGTGGAAGACACAGACACCAGGCTACAACCCCAAGTGGCGTCCCCAAACTTTCCTTCAAGGACATGACGACAAAGAGCGTTTCAATAGTAGGAACTGGTGCTGATATCAAATATTTGGTAGTAATGTGCAAAAATAAGTTACACTCTGCAGTCACTGAAACACATCAGACGGCCACTAAGGGGCGCCAGTGGCAGTCGCAAACATCAAATTAGTCGCCTCTGTCCTATGCTCCATCCACAGCTACAGCATTAGGTTTTCAGAATATGTACATCTGCACACATGCCTGTGGAGTCCAATTGTTTGCACCACACAAGAAAATGTTCGCAAAAAATTTCTCACAACGACACCCCATCTGTACTCATATTAAGGCACCAGAAGACAAGACGAATGTTTTAGGAAAGATTCAAGAAACGTCCAGTATGTTGGCGGCATTGATTCATCTACACTCCTGGAAATGGAAAAAAGAACACATTGACACCGGTGTGTCAGACCCACCATACTTGCTCCGGACACTGCGAGAGGGCTGTACAAGCAATGATCACACGCACGGCACAGCGGACACACCAGGAACCGCGGTGTTGGCCGTCGAATGGCGCTAGCTGCGCAGCATTTGTGCACCGCCGCCGTCAGTGTCAGCCAGTTTGCCGTCGCATACGGAGATCCATCGCAGTCTTTAACACTGGTAGCATGCCGCGACAGCGTGGACATGAACCGTATGTGCAGTTGACGGACTTTGAGCGAGGACGTATAGTGGGCATGCGGGAGGCCGGGTGGACGTACCGCCGAATTGCTCAACACGTGGGGCGTGAGGTCTCCACAGTACATCGATGTTGTCGCCAGTGCTCGGCGGAAGGTGCACGTGCCCGTCGACCTGGGACCGGACCGCAGCGACGCACGGATGCACGCCAAGACCGTAGGATCCTACGCAGTGCCGTAGGGGACCGCACCGCCACTTCCCAGCAAATTAGGGACACTGTTGCTCCTGGGGTATCGGCGAGGACCATTCGCAACCGTCTCCATGAAGCTGGGCTACGGTCCCGCACACCGTTAGGCCGTCTTCCGCTCACGCCCCAACATCGTGCAGCCCGCCTCCAGTGGTGTCGCGACAGGGGTGAATGGAGGGACGAATGGAGACGTGTCGTCTTCAGCGATGAGAGTCGCTTCTGCCTTGGTGCCAATGATGGTCGTATGCGTGTTTGGCGCCGTGCAGGTGAGCGCCACAATCAGGACTGCATACGACCGAGGCACACAGGGCCAACACCCGGCATCATGGTGTGGGGAGCGATCTCCTACACTGGCCGTACACCTCTGGTGATCGTCGAGGGGACACTGAATAGTGCACGGTACATCCAAACTGTCATCGAACCCATCGTTCTACCATTCCTAGACCGGCAAGGGAACTTGCTGTTCCAACAGGACAATGCACGTCCGCGTGTATCCCGTGCCACCCAATGTGCTCTAGAAGGTGTAAGTCAACTACCCTGGCCAGCAAGATCTCCGGATCTGTCCCCCATTGAGCATGTTTGGGACTGGATGAAGCGTCGTCTCACGCGGTCTGCACGTCCAGCACGAACGCTGGTCCAACTGAGGCGCCAGGTGGAAATGGCATGGCAAGCCGTTCCACAGGACTACATCCAGCATCTCTACGATCGTCTCCATGGGAGAATAGCAGCCTGCATTGCTGCAAAAGGTGGATATACGCTGTACTAGTGCCGACATTGTGCATGCTCTGTTGCCTGTGTCTATGTGCCTGTGGTTCTGTCAGTGTGATCATGTGATGTATCTGACCCCAGGAATATGTCAATAAAGTTTCCCCTTCCTGGGACAATGAATTCACGGTGTTCTTATTTCAATTTCAAGGAGTGTATGAACATTACCCTGTTGAGAATGTCCAACTGACAACTCTTTTGCAGCTTTTCACAAGCCGCAGAGGTTTATTACACAACGTTTTCTTCAAGTTTTGAGAGTTCCATTAATTCTACTAGAACTTCCTATGTGAATTTCACACCAGTCCTGGGTTCTGATCTCATCGTAAAGGATGGAATAACTAAAAAGATCAACACAAGATGCCATTGGCTCACATTTATGGGCGGATTTGGCAATATATGCTTCGTGGAACTGCGCTTCGAAGACACGAGGACCTTGGTAAACCTTTAGCATAAATTGGCAGATATATTGCAGAGAATTGTTTTCACAAATACTGGAACGCAGGAGGAGGTGAAGGGGGGAGGGTGTGCTCGAGATGACTGAAACTGTGCCATGGAAGCATGCTGATGTGTCCACTAGGAATGGGTTTCTGATAGTTTGTTCTTCACATACAAAGTTGAAGATATTTCTAATACACTATTACTGACAGCTGCTAACAAATCGCATATTCAGACTTATGGTAGTAGGAAGCGTGTAGAAATGGATGTCAATACTAACAGGAAAGTGCTTTGGAGCTTCATAGTAGCTGACGTCACAGAGTCTATCATTGTGGCTGATTTCCTCCACAACTTTCTATTAGCTACTGATCTCTTACAATGGGCGGGGGAGAGAGAGAGGGAGGGAGAGGGCTCTCCTGTCATTAGCAGAAATAGATTCAATGCATGTCAACGTTCCTTTCGACTGTATCGATCAGGAATTACCAGAGATCACATCTGCAGGAAAGGCAGGGTGTACACATAAGTGTGATATGATACAATATACTCACACATTGTGCATACCACCAGTTGCTGCTAAGTGTCGCCAGCTAACTCTGGAGAAATATTTATCGCCATTGGAGGACATAAACAGGCAAATTCAAAATGGTTCAAATGGCTCTGAGCACTATGGGACTTAACATCTGAGTTCATCAGTCCCCTAGAACTTAGAACTACTTAAACCTAACCAACCTAAGGACATCACACATATCCATGCCCGAGGCAGGATTCGAACCTGCGACCGTAGCAGTCGCGCGGTTCCAGTCTGAAGCTCCTAGAACCGCTCGGACACCGCGGCCGGCACAGGTAATATTCAGGCGGGTATAATGTTGCCTTCTGAATGTCAGTCGGCCTCGCTGCTCCATGTGGTTTTGAAGAAAAACAATACAGGACGTTTGTGTGGTGGCCACAGAGCTCTAAATGCAAGGAGTGCCGTGTCGTCCGAACAAGACGGAGCCACGGCAAAACCACCACAGGTGCAAAGGTGCGAGCTGGTGCCGGTGCCAGAGAGACTGGCCACTTGCGCGAGTTCCACCAGCGCCATGGGCGGCGCTGTGGATGAAGATGTCGACTTCGCCTCGGTCAACTGCCGACCGGGTACAATCCGCCAATGACTGGACGACAACGGACAGAAGCCTACTCGGAAAATAGAAGAGCAGCTCTCGCCCAGTTGGTTATCGATCATCGTCCAGGGCTGACTTAGACAGGGAACGTCGTTTGAACTCTTAGAACACAGCAAATGCAGTTACAACTGTCTGTCCAATTCTGTGAAGTTTACCTGCGATTATTTGCACTTAGCCATTGAGGGCCTTTTTTGTGTTATATTACAAGTATGGTTGCAGACTTCACTATTCGACTAGTGGCAAAGATAAGTAAACCTTTTGACTCATTCATGTGACTTTGTAACCAATTTGTTGGAGTGTTGTAGAACCTTCGTTCTCCCGTCCTGCTACCTGACCCTGGGTTGCAGCTGTGTAATAGTGGCCTGGAGAAATTGCCTTAGCGGCGTACTGCACCAGAAGCCGTTTCACGATCTCACAAATTCGGCCCACTCTAACAACAGTGGCAACTCGGCCTCGACAGCAGTAGCGACGACACATTTACAAAACTGGAGACGACCGTTCACAAAAAGGAGAGTGTGCAATAGATAACTCGTTTCACATGTGACGGATTTCAACAACGCAGCTGCGAAAGCACAGGTATTTAGTGCCATTGTGAGAAATCTCACCCGTAGCTTGGGTTTTATATTCTGTTACATGATTGATATTTTAGTGTTCTGTGCTCCACCAGAACGACGACACAAGACTCATCACAGGAAACTTTTTCAAAGCCCCTACAAATACAGTAAAGTGATCAACAAAAGCATCTTGGGTAGAGACAACGTGAACTTCCTCGGCTTTAACATGTCCGCAAGTGGGCATAGCCCGTATTCCGGAAAAAGTGTCAGTACGTAACATGCCAGTGCCGAAAACCTACAAGGATCAGAGGCGTTTTTTAAGGATGCTTAATTACTATAGACGGCATACACCCCAATCCACGGAATTACAAGCGCCGCACATTTTGAAAGGCGAATATACGTCAGGCAGACACAGAGTAAAGTGAATTCAATAGCAATTGGAAGCCTTCCATAAAATCAAAGAATGTGCAGCTCATGCCGTGCTTCTCACGCATCATCGGCGTGATGCACCACTGACATTAATGGCTGGACGCCAACCACACTGCTATTGGAGCAACTGGTAAATGGAGCTTGTCAGCCTCAATTTTTTTTCGCAAATGCTCACAACGGCGCTACAAAAGTGGAGCGCGATAGAAAGAGAACTGTACCCGATCTACGTTATTATGCAACACTTCAAAGGTTCCGTGGAAGGTAAGCATTTCACTGACTGTACGGACCATGCTACTTTAACCGCTTTCTTTCCAAAGATCATAGCACACGGCTCACCCAGACGATGCCGACGGGCAGATACATTTCTCAGTTCACCGTCGCACGGCTTACATAAACAAGGGCGATAGGCAGACACATCTCTCACTTCACCACCGCTATGAGACATATCAGCGGCAGAAAAAACATTATGGCTGTTTTTCTCATTTTGCTGTGAATGTGTGAAAACCATTCCTTTGAAACACTTAATGGAGGAGCAACAGGATGATAACGACTTACATCTACTGCTTGCACAGCAAACATCCAGCCTCAACTTATCGGAGGTTTACGTGCCACAACTACAAACTTTGTTGTGGTGTGTGACATACCACAATCTGGAAAGTGCATGTGCACATAAACAGTTCTGGCGCCAGATATTTGAGGCTTTCCATACCTTAGCGGATCCTTGAGTGAGAGCTACTGCCATGCGATACACGTAAATGGCGCAACATTGGCATGCACATACGGGTGCCATCAATACGCCAACAACACGTTTCATGCATGCACATTTGAACCTTGTGGGACCATTGGCGAGTTCCGGTCAGTATAATTACGTTTTAGGAGTGAGAGCCAAAGAAAGAGCCAAAGAAAGTGGTACACCTGAGTAGCATCGTGTAGGGCCCCGCGAGCACGTAGAAGTGCCGCAACGCGACGTGACAGGGACTCGACTAATGTCAGAAGCAGTGCTGGGGGGAAATGACACCAGGAATCCTGCAGGGCTGTCCATAAATCGGTGAGAGTACGAGGGGGTGGAGATCCCTTCTGAAGAGCACGTTGCAAGGCATCCCAGATATGCTCAATAATGTTCGTGTCTGGGGAGTTTGGTGGCCAGCGGAAGTGTTTAATGTCAAAAGAGTGTTCCTCGAGTCACTCTGTACCAATTATGGACGTGTGATGTGTCGCATTGTCCTCCTGGAATTTCCCAAGTCCGTCTGAATGCACAATGGACATGAACGAATGTGATCAGACAGGATGCTTATGTACGTCTCACCTGTCGGAGTGATATGGGACCCCTGATACGTCTATATACGACTCTATCTGTACACGCCCCACACTATCATAGAGCCTCGACCAGCTTGAACAGTCCTCTGCTGACATGCAGTGTCCATGGATTCATGAGGTTCTCTCCATACCCGTACACGGCCATCCGCTCGATACAATTTGAAACTACCAGGCAACATGTTTTCAGCCATCGATGTTCAAGGGCCCAGGCAAGGCGTAAAGCTTTGTGTCTTGCGGTCATCGATGTTACACGATGAAATCTGCAATAACTTCCGGAAGGCTTGCACTTCTGTCACGTTGAACGATTCTTTTCAGTCGTCGTTGGTCCCGTACTTCCAGGTTCTTTTTCCGGCTGCAGCGATGTCACAGGTTTTATGTTTTACCGGATTCCTGATAGTCACGGTACACTCGCGAAATGGTCGTATGGGAAAATCTGGGCTTCATCGCTACCTCGGAGATGCTGTGTCCCATCGCCCGTGCGCCGACTATGGTACCACATTCAAACACACTTAAATCTTGATAACCCGCTATTGTAGCAGCAGTAACCGTTCTAACAACTGCCCAGACACTTGTTGTCTCATATAGGCAATGCCGATCGCAGCGCCGTATTCTACCTGTGCAAGTTTCTTTGAGGCTTCAGTGTAGATTTACTTGCTGTCCTAGGTATGAACAAAATTTTAAAAATTTTCTCTATCCAGGTTCCAAAGGCTGAATATACATGGACATACATGAACATTTCGTTGAAATTTCTCAAAATAGGTTACTATTTCCTTCTGAAGAAGATGTTGTTAGCAATGTTGAGACCATGGTTAAGAGACTGAAGTAAACCTTCCACTTTGAATTTGATTGTCTGTTTATTAACTCAACAAGCAGATTTCATTCTACACTTGCTTCGCCAGCCATGTATAAAATTTAAAAGTTTTTACTTGCCCAGGTCTCAAAATTTGTTTCTACATATATGGACATTTCGTTGAAAATTCTCAAAACTGACTGTTACTATTTCCTTCTGAAGAAGACATTTTTATAAACGATGAAGCCATAGTCAGAGTAGATGTCTACCAAACTCATCCCGTGCGGGAAGGCGTGACGGACCACGGGACAAATCCGCCCGCCGGATTAGTGTCGAGGTCCGGTGTGCCGGCCAGTCTGTGAATGGTTTTTAAGGCGGTTTTCCATCTACCTCGGCAAATGCGGGCTGGTTCCACTTATTCCGCCTCAGTTACACTGTGTCGGCCATTACTGTGCAAACACCGCTTCCAAGTACGTGTACACCATAATTACTCTACCACGCGAACATTCTGGGTTACACTCGTCTGGTATGAGACCTACCTGGGGGGTCCTCTGGGGGCCGAACCGCACAATAACCCTGGGTGCGGTGCGGGGCGGCGATGTAGTGGGTGAACTACTGTGGGGGTCGAAGCCTCTCCGTCGTTTCTAGGTCCCCAGTTTAGTACACACATACATACATACCTCACAAGCTATAAATTCTACCAATGTATCTGTTGACTAAATAGTTGGGTAGCTAAACACCAAATAAATACTATAGCAAAACAGAGAATTTCTCTTTCTGTCTCTCTCTCTCTCTCTCTCTCTCTCTCTCTCTCTCTCTCTCTCTCTGTGTGTGTGTGTGTGTGTGTGTGTGTGTGTGTGTGTGTGTGTGTTTTGTCAATATGGCAGCATCGATGAGTTTTTTCAGTGAAGATCAAAAATTCTGAGCTTGGGTTGATGTACCTGCTAAAGTTATTAAAGCAGTACACAACATGCTTGCATGCCCACTGTCTCAAGTAATCAGCCAATGTTTTAGAAAGTACTTCTTCCCAGGTGCACTGAAGTATTGTTGTTGTTGTCTTCAGTCCAAAGAATGGTTTTTTGCAGTTCTCCATGCTAATCTTCCAGTGCAAACCTTTTCATCTCTGAATAACTACTGTAGCCTGTATTCTTCTGAATCTGCTTACTCTAGTCATCTCTTGGTCTCCTTTCATCATTTTTACCCCTCCCCCTCACCCCACATCTCTCCAGTACTAAACTGGTGATCCCTTGATGTCTCAGAAAGTGTCCTATCAACCGAATTCTTCTTTTAGTCAAGTTGTGCCACAAATTTCTTGTCCCTCAAATTCTATTCAGTATCTCGTCATTAATTACGTAATCCACCCATCTAATTGTCAGCATTCTTGTGTAGCACCACATTTCAAAAGCCTCTTTTCTCTTCTTGTCTAACATTTTTATCGTCCACGTTTCACTTCCATACATAACACTGAAATCTAAGGTCCATGTTAACAAATTTCTCTTCTTCATATACGCTTTTCTTGCCATTGCCAGTATCCGTCGGCCATCATCAGTTATTTTGCCCAAATAGCAAAACTCATCGACTACTTTCAGTGTCTCGTTTTCTAATCTAATTCCCTCAGCATCACCTGATTTAATTCGACTACATTCCGTTCTCCAGGATCTGCTTTTGTTGATGTTCATCTTATATCCACCTTTCAAGACACGGCCCATTCCGTCCAACTGCTCTTCCAAGTCTGCTACTGTCTCTGACAGAATTACAGTGTCATCGGCAAACCTTAAAGTTTTTATTTCTTCTCCCTGAAATTTAAGTTCTACTCCAAATTTTTCTTTGGTTTCGTTTACTGCTTGCTCAACGTACAGATTAAATGGCATTGACGATACGTTACAACCCCGTCTAACTGCTTTCTCAAAGACTGCTTCCCTTTTATACCCTCGACTCTTATAACTGGCCTTTTGCTCTCTGTATTTTATCCCTGATACCTTCAGACTTTCAAAAAGTGTATTCCAGTCAACACTGTGAATTACTTTCTTTAAGTTGTAGATATAAGCAGACTGAATAGACGAATGAAAATCTGCACTACCGCGAGGATTCGAATCCGGATCCCCTGTCCACTAGACAGATGTGCTAACCACTACGCCACCCCGGTAAAGTTGCTTTCAACTACATGGACTACCCTAGCACGCCTCTCTCCTCAATACAGATTCCCATCCACTCCTCAGACCACGAAGTTTGTTTCGGCTTAGGTCTTTCTTTGCTCACTCAAATTCTTCTCGCAGTATCGTATCTCTCATCTCATCTTCATGGACTTCCTCTTCCCTTTCTATAATATTGTCTTCAAGTTCATCTCCCTCGTGAGGACCTTCTATACATTTCTGTTTTCCTTGTTAAATATTTGACTAACTCCTGTCCCACGACCACAGTGGATGAACAGAGATTCTATATACTCCTTCCACCTTTCAGCTTTCCCTTCTTTACTCAGTTTTGGTTTTCCATCTGAGCTCTCGATATTCACACAGTTGCCTCTCTTTTCTCCAAAGGCTCCTTTAATTTTCCGTGGGCGGTGTCTATCTTACCCCTCGTGATATAAGCTTCTACATCCGAATATTTGTCCTCTAGCCATCCCTGCTTAGCCAATTTGCACTTCCTGTCGATCTCATTTTTGAGACATTTGTATTCGTTTTCGCCTGCTTCATTTACTGTAGTTTAATATTTTCTTCTTTCAGCAATTAAATTCAGTTGGGTAAGTGAGGGTGATAATTGTGATTCGGGTGAAATGGTGAATTGCTTTAATTCTTTACTGGTTAAACAGATGTCTCTGTATGCCTGCATGCCAACAGTCTCTGATCATCTGTGCAGTGTGCACGTGTTGAAAACCCGCTCCGTTTTAAAAACCGTAAGTACTTGGTACAAAACTGTTTTGGATGATAAATAATTTTTATATGCTGCATGCATTTGTAGATGTTACTACAGGTAGCGTAGTCCGTGGGGTATTTTTTGATATATTCTGCCTTCTTATACTGCTTACGTACTACATAACCTAGAAATCGTAGAGTCTAGTGTTTTGAACTTCTTGCCGTGCTATTCACCGTTTCACCCATAGCAAATGGGAGAATTGGTGAACTCGGGCAGGGGTGATACGGTGAAGGACTTTTCTTATGTGTAAAGTGTAAAGCTTTTATTTAGGTACATCCCAAGCAGGGTTTTCGACAAGTCATGAAATGTTATGTGAGGTGTAAGGCAAATCCAACACCTTCCATGAAAACCCTGACATGATAGCAAATCTGACAGTATGTCATATAGTTCCGAATAAATCCTGATATTAAATTAACGAAAGTAATACGATCAACGAGTGAGCAAATGGAATACCACAGACTAACTCAAGAGCGTCTAAATGCATGTCATACCTTCCCACCGTGAATTAGACTCAGTTCCGAGGGGAGAAACGAGAACAGAAGCCGAGAGCAGAACCGTGTTAAGCTAGAACACCCTACGATAAGTGACGTTCACGCACAATTCCGGCCGACCGCCAAGACCACCCCCCAGCCCACGTTAAAAGATAGAGCCCTCCAGAAGAACAGTATAGATCTTACGCTAACACTAAAAGGGGCAACACCAGCTGCAAGTTTTAGCGTGACACTATACGCGTCTCTGTTACGTAGCAAACATAAAAAACATTGCCCCACAACGAGAAGTATAATGTTTCTCATTGGATAGACAATTTTTGTAGGCGGAGCTTAAGGTTAACATTGAGACCCTGATTGGTCAGTTGAAAACACAGCCAGATAGCTTTTCTTAAACCAACTTCTGTAAATTGAAGCAACTCTTTCTAACGTCTCCTTACTACAGAGACAGCGAGGTGTGTGGAGCTGCGCCGGCCGCCGCCCCCTGACGCTGCCCAACCAACGACAAGGTAATAAACGCACGCGATGTCGCTTAAGAGTCATAAGGCTTCACTCAGAACTGCAGAAGTCTCATCTGTTACATCCCCTTTTTACGTAATACTAGTGTCGATCGTCAATTAAACTTCGTGGTATTCACATTTGCTATTAGGAGTTAAAAATCTGAAACGCGATGATTTTTCTGTTATATAATTATTGAGAACCCACATCAGCCACTGTAATTTACGACAATTTACATAAGTAATTAAAGGTAATTGAGGGTCACTGTAGATCATTTTTGATATTTTTCTCTTTTATGAAACTTAACTTAAACCTATATTATACATGTGATATGGCATAGGTCATCCTTCGATCCATTATAGAATTTGGAAACCCGTTCAGGGAATATTCGTCACAGTTTTGTTGAAGGCAGTTGGTTTTTATCATCCTGTATTAAAATATTTCCTTTTATTAATAGTGTAATTTATAAACAATGTTTTGTGAGTAGAATAAAAATTCCAATGGTAAACTTAACTGCTTTTTCGACGTCATTTTACCAGCTAACTAAAAATAGGAAAGCCTTGAACCCCTTCCACTAAATTTAGTTAGTATTAAGATTCTTTTACTGGGAATGCAGTGGAGCTGAAGCTGAAACCATTATCATCGCTTGTCTCACTGAACTCTTCTGAACTCTACATGTCATGTGTGATCTGGCGTCTCCTTACCAGCAACGGGTCCCAGGTTCAAACTAGTCAATTCCCTAAAAAACACGCTCAGGGCGTCGTTGCGCGAAAGTGGTAGGAAGACACGACTTAGACCAGACAGACACCACGCAGAATGTTAGAATTAGCGTTTCCTATCCCATGCGAGAGTTATATTCTGTTTCATCCGACGTCTCAGTACAATCGTTAATTTAAAAATTGATTTATATATACTTTTTGCGAGTACAGTTTGGTTTGTCAGTGATTAAAAAAGTAAATGTTCTAACTACCGCCATTGTTACAGGCAAAGATGCCTACATTTTACAAAAGACAAAAAGGATCCAGCCGTGCTGATTGGACGGAGGAGCAACTTAACGATGCCGTAAAAGCGGTGCAAAGTGGAATGAGCCTGAATAAAGCCTCAAAGGAGTTTCACGTTCCATGGTCGACGCTGAAGAGACGATTAGCAAACGGGTGCTTTACGAAAAAACCTTTGGGTGGGCCGGCTGTACTAAGAATGTGAGAAAAAGTTGGTAAAACATATTATACTAAACTTCGGATTTGCACCGACAAGGACAGAAGTACGTACCATGGCATATAAATTAGCTGAAAAATATAACCAACATCACAAATTTAACCGAGAAAAGAAAATTGCTGGAATGGACTGGCTACATTTGTTCTTAAAGAGAAATCCGGAACTCTCAATCCGCAAATCAGAAGGAGTTTCACAAGCACGGCCAAGGGGTTTAAGTACGAAAAACGTTTCAGACTATTTTTCATTGCTGCAGAACATCTTGGTAGAGCATAACCTCCTTGATAAGCCGGGAAATATATTCAACGTAAATGAGTCCGGACTTCAGCTGAATAATAGACCAGGTTACGTGTTGGCAGCAATGGGGTCTAAGAGCGTTCCAGCGATAACATCCGGTGAAAAGGGTGAAACCATATCTGCAATCGCTTGCTGCAATGGAGAGGGCATGTTTTTACTCCGAGCTTGTGTTTTGGAGGGAAAAAATGAAAAGGCCGAGTACAAGGACGGTATGCCGCCGAGTTCCACGATTTTTAGGTCACAAAAGTCGGCGTACGTAACAACTCATATTTTTCTTCTGTTACTAAGGAACCATTTTGCACCCAGGAAGCCTGAAGGAACAGTAGTGCTTATTTTGGATGGACATAGCTCTCATTACAGCAGCGTGAATACATTAGAGTTTGCAGAACAGCCACACCACACCCTATCTGCAGCCGCTAGACAGAGCATTTTTTAAAGCTCTGAAATTCTACTATTACAATGCTTGCAGTTCTTACATTAAAATGAATCCAAATAGGAAAATTTCCAGACTAATGTTGTGAGGACTGCCTACGACAGAGAATGCAATATTGGGGTTCAGAAGCACAGGAATCATCCCGTTTAATCCTGATGTCATCCCCGTATATGCGTTTTTGACATCAGCTTCACATCAACATCAGGAAAACAACGAACGACATGAAAACAGACCTACTTCACCTCGACCAAGTTGTTCGCACTGGCAGGAGATACCTAATCCCTCGGAAGGAGAAACTCCAGACGTAGATAACGATCAGGGACTTGAACACATACAAGCTTCACCGCAGCTGGGCTGTTCGTAACGGGTGGAAAATCCACAGGAAAACATGCAGTCTTCATCAGAAGCAACAGATATGAGTCGACAGTGGCAACAGAAGAATCTCAAACAACCCCTGGCAAACTCTTGGACCAGATTTCGCCGATACCTATCCTAGATAAAGTTGCATCTGCAAGGAAGAAGTCCAGAGCTTTAGCTGAGGTTTTGACTTCTCCAGAAAACATCGACAAAACGACATAATGAGTCAGTGAAGAGTAGAGCAAATGCTAAAAAGAGGACCAAAGGAGAAACCGTGACCAAAGGAAAAACCGTAACCTAAGAGACTACCAAAGGAATTATCAAAAAGAAGCAACCTAAGAAACGAAAAGCGTCTACCACTGACACCGAATCCGACTCATCGCTGGACAGCCAATTGCAAGACGATGATGACGACGTGGATGATGAAAAGTGTTGTTGTGTAGGGTGCAGTGAACTGTACAGTTGCACTAAAAAGGATGTGGATTGGATCAAATGTATTAGCTGCCAACGTTGGCTGCATGAAGACTGTTCAAAATATGAATCTATGTGTGATGTATGTGGCAAAAAAGCAGGGGAAATAAGTTCACCATTTTACCTAAAGGGCATTTGCCATTTCACCCATATACATGTACTCGGCCACCCATATACGTGGGTGAAATGGTGAAATTGATAAAAGTAAGTATGTTTCTTTTTTTTAGCTTTTGTAATGCCTTAAAGAGGATGTGGTACTGTTAATGTGTTACTTATGAATTTTGTGAAAGGAGAGTGTTTTTATTTTGTTTAAATAAACAATTTCTTGTCTTCTGCGAGGCCCAAATCTTTTTTTCACCATGTCACCCTGATTTGCTCTATATCTTCTGTTACGCAAGGATCTCTACTAGCCCTCGTCTATTTAATTACTTGATCCTCTGCTGCCATCACGATTTCATCTCTCACAGCTACCCATTTTTTTTTCTTTATTGTGATTTTGATCACCTTATACAAAGGCGGCCTGTCAGCAGCAGAGTACGCCGCTCTTAAGCCTTGAGTTTGACAATAAGTATTACATATAGGAGGCTCAGAGAATACAATCAAAATGGCGGGCAAAGAATGTAGACACTAAAAAACGAAAAACATGGAGCCGTTCACGCTGAACGAGAAATATCACTAACACTAGGTGACTCGGCGCACATAACATGGATGACGGCGACGGCACACGTGAACCGTGGTGGCGTGACGGCGAAAGAACACTAAACACAAACGAAGGCATATACACGAGAAACTGATGGCGATTGTCTCCGGCGCGCGAATGTTCACTGAGCGTGTGTGAGTCCGGGGACCTGCCAAGTGAGGAGGAGGAGGAAGGGGAGTGGGAGAGGGAGAGGGAAGATGCCATGTGCAGGAAAGATAGGGGGAGGGTTGGAAGGGGGGAGAGCCCGGGGGAAGAGGGGTGGAGGAAGGGGACGGGGGAAACGGAAGGAGAAGGGAGGGAGGGTGCCAAAAGGAAAGGACACAGGAAATGAGGGTGGGGAGGATCAAAGTTGATAGGAGGGGTAGATGGAGGTGAGGAGGACATCATCAGGGAGGGGGAGCTGGAGGAAGCCACCTTGGGACAGGGTAAGGAGGGTGGAGAGATGGAGACCGGGTGGGACGTGGGAATACAGGCGCGGCAGCAGGTGGGGGTGGGAGAGGATGGGCGAGACATGCGGGTGGGGAGGGTCGAGTTTGCAGGAGGTGTACAGGATCCGTATCCTTTCAAGGAAAAGGAGGAGGTGAGGGAAAGGAATGAGATTATACAGGATCCGCATGGGGAAGGGGAGACGGATGCGATAGGCGAGGCGGAGAGCATGGCGTTCAAAGATTTGAAGGGATTTATAAAAGGTAGGGGGTCGGAGATCCAGGCCAGATGGGCGTAGCAAAGGATAGGGCGGATGAGGGATTTATAGGTGTGGAGGATGGTGGAGGGGTCCAGACCACATGTATGGCACAAAAGGAGCTTGAGGAGACGGAGTCGGGAGTGTGCTTCGGCTTGGATTGTCTGGAGATGGGGGGTCCAGGAGAGGCAACGGTCGAGGGTGACGCCAAGGTACTTGAGGGTAGGAGTGAGGGCGATAGGACAGCCATAGACGATGAGATAGAAATCAAGGAGGCGGAAGGAAGGGGTGGTTTTGCCTACAATGATCGCCTGGGTTTAGGAGGGATTGACCTTGAGCAACCACTGGTTGCACCAAGCAGTGAACCAGTCAAGATGGGATTGGAGAAGGTGTTGGGAGCGCTGCAGGGTGGGGGCAAGGGCAAGAAAGGCGGTGTCATCGGCAAACTGGAGAAGGTGGACGGGGGATGACGGCGGCGGCATGTTCGCCGTATACAAAAGGTGCAGAAGGGGGGAGAGGACGGAGCCTTGGGGCACACCGATGGAGGGAAGAAAGGTGTAGTAATCTGTGTTATGGATGGTGACGTAGGAAGGACGGTGGGAGAGAAAGGAGCCGATGAGACGGACGTAGTTGATGGGAATGGCGAAGGTTTGGAGCTTGAAGAGGAGACCGGAATGCCATACGCAGTCATAAGCTCGTTCAAGGTCCAGGGAGAGGAAGATAGCGGAGTGACGGGAATTAAGCTGGTCGGAAAGGAGATGAGTGAGGTGAAGGAGAAGGTCGTCGGAAGAGAAGGACAGCCGAAAGCCACACTGGGTAATGGGAAGGAGGCGGTGCTGGCAGAGATGCTGGTGGATGCATCAGGTGAGGATGGATTCCAGGACCATGCTGAAGACCGAGGTAAGGCTGATGGGAGGGTAGGAAGAGATGGCGGACGGCGGTTTGCCAGGTTTAAGGAACATCAGGATACAGGAGGTTTTCCACAAGTCGAGATAGTAACCGGTGGACAGGACTGCATTTTAGAGCCTGGCCAAGGTGGAGAGGAAAGAGACGGGGGCTTCACGAAGGTGACAGTAGGTGACACGATCGTGACCAGGAGCGGAGTTGCGTTTTGTGCGGAGTGTAGCAATGAGATTCTGTGTAGTGATAGGGCATTGAGTTCCGTGTGTGCAATGTTGTCCAAGTACTGGAAACCAGGTGCAAGGGGAGGGACAGAGGTGTCAGTTCGATCGTGGACATCCGGGAAGAGGGAGTAATCGAACTGGGCATCATCGGTGACGGAAAATATATCGGACAGGTAGGAGGTAAATTGATTGGCCTTACTAAGGGTGTCAGGGAAGGGGTGATCATCATGGAGAAAAAGATAGTAGGGGGAGGGTTTAGTTCCGGTAAGGTTATGGAAGGCTGACCAGAACTTGGACGAGTTTTTAGGCAGGGTAGCATTTTGAGGAGGAGGGGGCAGGCAGGGAGATATCCATGGCATCAGGGGTTGGGGAAGGGGGATGAGGCGGAGCCTTTTTGGGAGTAGAAGAGGCAGGGGTGCCACTGGGCCGCTTGACGGCTGTGGAGGCGGTGTGGGGGATGGGAGCGACTGGAATGTGACGGGGAGTGACAGGTCCCGGTGCTGGAGTCGGCACCGGAGATGGTGAGGGCGATGGCGAAGGCGATGGTGAAGATGACGACGATGAGGGCGAAGGCGAGAGTTGAGCGTGAGCCGTAGCTCTCCAGGCAACCACCTTAGCGGGGGCCGCAGAAACGGAAGGAGCAGAGGGAGGGAAGGGATCAGAGGAGGCACGGGAGGGAGGAGCCGGGGATGGGGAGACAAATAGGGAGGGAGATGGGAGAGTGAGTAGTGGGGGGATGGACTGAGGGGGGAGTGATGCGGCACACCATGTGGTAGTGGTGGCAGCGGCTGAGGGGGAGGTGTATATGATGGCGTGGCTGTAGAAGAGGTGGTGGAGTTTGACATTATGATAAGAGGAAAAACACAGGACAAGACAAGGAAGCAAACGAGTGACGGGCAGGGCGACGAGAGACACAGAGTAGAAGGTGACGGAGAACGACGAAGGACGAAGGAGACTGAGGCCGAAGCCCCACTCTGCTGTCGCTGGCGGTGGGGCGACCCGGCTGGCTGGCCGGTGGGGATGCCTCCACTGCTGCTGCTGCTGCTGCTGCTGCTGCTGAAGGCACCTAGGACCACCGCTGGCTGCTGGCTGCTCGCTGCTCGCTGCTGGTGGGGACCGCTGCTGGCTGGACTGCTGCACGTCGACGGACTGGCTGGCTGGAACCTGCAACACCTATCGCTTCGATTGGTACCGCAACAGCACAATCGAAGGGCGGTATTCAAACGAATTACCGCCGGAGATGCAGCTACCCATTCTTCTTCTATTGCATTTATTTCCCCCACTCTTGTCAATCGTTTCCTAATGCTCTCTCTGAAACACTCTATAACCTCTGGTTCTTTCAGTTTATCCAGGTCCCGTCTTCTTAAATTTCTATCTTTTTGCTGTTTCTTCAATTTTAATCTATAGTTCATAACCACTAAATTGTGTTCAGAGTCCACATCTGCCGCTAGAAATGTCTTACAATTTAAAACCTGGTTCCTAAATCTCTGTCTTACCATTTGTTGTGTAAATAGTTCCGCATAGTGAGCGCGTACACAACTTTCCCAATAGAGAGCGCCCCACTAAGCACAACAGCGCAGGCGCAGCGCTCGTCCGTCTCCGCACTACGAGATGGCGCTGTCATAGAGACGAACCAAATTCTGCTTCCGCCGATCCGTGTATTAATATGTAACGCAGCCAATGAGATCGCTGCTAACGTAAAACCTTTCCTCCTTGCGGATCACACTCGCCCAGTAATACCTGAACGCTCGAGGTATTATAACGATTGTACAGACCTCCGATTAGTCAGTCTGCCTTAGTTGCAGTCAAGTTTCAGCCTGCGCCTAATAAGATTATCATATTCCTGTACATATCCATGAAGATAAATGAATAGACACTTTGTCAAGTATCAGAGATATGTGAGAATAAGATTAACGTACCAAGACCAGAGGAACTTCAGATTGTCAAAAATAGCATCCAGAACCAAGTTAAGTTATTTTTATGGGTGTTATTATTTTAATAAATGTGTGTGAAAATTAATCAAGTTCTGTTGAAAGTTGGTCACCGTCAATCTGCTACTCTAAGCATGCAAGTGGCATTTCTATCGTCTGACCTAACGGCAGAAGATAAACACGCCACGATAAGACCACGAGACATATTGCTGATACTAGCCTACTTCGCTAGAGCGACAAGTCAAATAATCTGATGGTGTGTGTACCGAAGGTCTTACAGTACGCAAACCACACCATTATATAATCTACCTAAAACATTCCAGTATCGCTGTGCCTCTTCCACGTATACAACCTTCTTTCGTGATTCTTAAACCAAGTGTTAGCTATGATTAAGTTATACTTTGCGCAAAATTCTACCAGGCGGTTTCCTCTTTCATTCCTTACCCCCAGTCCATATTCACGTACCACTTTTCCTTCTCTTCCTTTTCCTACAGTCGAATTCCAGTCGCCCATGATCATTAAATTTTCGTCTCCCTGGACTATCTGAAAAAATGTATGATGCGATAAAAGAAATTATTCACTCTCTTCATCACCTACGGAAGTAGTTGGCATATGAACTTGTACTACTGTGGTAGGCGTGGGCTTTCTGTCTATCTTGGCTACAATAATGCGTTCACTATGTTGTTCGTAGTAGCTTTCCGCTTTCGTTCCTTCTTCAACCGCGTCTGTCGCGAAAGCGAGTTCCCATCGCAATGGCGGGGAAGTGTCCTTGTTCCAGTGCTGGAACCTGGTAAGAACCCCCTGCAGATGGACAGCTACAGCCCCGTCAGCGTCACCAATGTTCTGTGTAAGTCTCTCGAACCGGCTGTGTTGGGCCCTTGAATCTCGAGGCCTGTCGCACCGAGCGAGGTGGCGCAGTGGTTAGCACACTGGACTCGCATTCGGGAGGACGACGGTTCAATCCCGTCTCCGGCCATCTTGATTTAGGTTTTCCGTGATTTCACTAAATCGCTTCAGGCAAATGCCGGGATGGTTCCTTTGAAAGGACACGGCCGATTTCCTTCCGCATCCTTCCCTCACCCGAGCTTGCGCTCCGTCTCCAATGACCTCGTTGTCGACGGGACGTTAAACACTAATCTCCTCCTCCTCCTCCTCCTCCTCCTCCTCCTCGGGGCTTCTCCTAATCTGGCATTACGCTCTTCTAACATAGCTCTGAACATGATCACATTATCTAAGTATATAAATATCCCGTGTCCCTCACGTCCGATTAATACTGTGTTCACGAGTCTCTGGTATGTAGCTCCACTAGCTACTGTATTATTCCCATTCGAAATATTCTGTGTAATGCCCTTCTTTTATAGAAGAGTCTGCTTGCTCTCTATTATCCTCATTCAAAAGTATCTGCTGGTAACCCTTTGTACAGCCTAAAGCAGTGAAGTAATTGGCTTCTCCTAAGCTATCTAAAATACGGCCAATATGGGTTAGTGGAAATCAAGAGCTAACGCAGATGTCATTTAATTCCGATTACCCGCCACTATTCTCCACTTTCGCTTCCCTGAGGCGTCCATCTCCTTTGCAATCATCAATAACGTGAAATTCCACCCACTTGTGGTCTGTATAATGATCTCCTCTCTTAACATCGCATCTGTCTCGTTTTATAGGGGTTGATTTTGAGCCTCTGGTAGCGGTACTGACTGTAGCATGCGCCTCTAGTTTCGACTTAATCCCATGACTGACCATCTCAGTGTATGTTAATCTAACTCTGGTCGTGTGAAATACAACATGATATGCAATACACAGTTCAATTCTTCTCTGTTTAAGTGATTCACTGGATCCATTTCCTTTAATCTTCTAATTCGCTTGTAACTTCTTCTTCTGTGGTATTCATAACACTCGTGACTCATGTTCCTCTCTGCACGGCCACCAAGGCTGCAGGCAAATACACGCCCGTTTGCAGCTGCTTCGGTATTCTGCACTTAAATCCTTAAGAACTTTTCTTCTCATCTGCCTACTCTTATTACATCACACAGGCTCTCTTTCCTTTCCGTCTGCTGCTCATATTTGTTCCTTATTCCCCTTAGAGCGGTGTCTTATCGCTTTTGATCTCTCTTGGTTCCATCTTCTCCTTCGGCTCTAAGTGTGATCCTACCTGAGTTCCTGCTGGTAGCTGTGGTGCCACATGTGCCCTCAAGACCCTTTTCTCTCTCGGCGCGGCTCTCTCCCGGTCCACAAGATTCGCTGGTTCAGCTCCACTTCCGTCTGTAATCGTACCGGTTTTGCCCTTTACCCATAGCATCTTAGTTGCATAATCTGTGATTACTGTTAAATTCTCGCAGAAGTCTCTGCCTAAAATTCCTTCATACGAGATATCCAACTCGCCCCCTATGTCTATCTGAGATCGTCATCTATCCTCAGCGTCAACATCGCGGCTCCACGCGGCTCCGTTACTTCTTTAGTTTAAGTTTTATTCTTGCCCACCGTATTCTTCAGTGCTGATTTCTTTATTACACTTACCTGAGCGGCACTATCTGCAATGAAACTTGTGGTTCCCGTGATTCTCTGCGCCTAACTTAGACGTACGAAATTACTCCTGCTCCTGAAATCTACCGGGTATAACTTTGCTGTTCTTTCGTTTCTCGGCTTTTGAGTCGTCGTATTCACTAGCCTATCATCGGGATAAGTGTCCTGGTTCTTTACAGACGCAAAATATCACGTGTCTCGCCGGATCACACGTTCTGGATGCCCTTGAAGATCTCATCGACGACACACCATCGGTTGCTTGCTTCCGATTTCCCTGTGATGATCTCCACATAATGTTTCCTCTATCCTTTTCGGCGGTGGTAGGCGGTAGTGTGTCAGTTTCTCTGTTCTGCTACAACACTACTGGATGCCATTTATTTTCCTGACGTGTTTCTCCATAGCGTAATTGCCCACATGATGGCCTCCTCTCCCACACCTAAAAGTATTCTCTCGGGTGACTGGATTCACCGAACTTATCGTTACAAAAGGCGATGGATGCTTCTTCTGTTAATGCTGGATCTACTGCTTGTGCTAATGTTAAATTCTCTCCTGATGCTACCACCACTCTTTTAATTCTCTCATCTTCTATTCCTTACATGAACACTGCTGCCCGCAGATCGTGGTCGTGCGGTAGTGTTCTCGCTTTCCACGCCCGGGTTCCCGGGTTCGATTCCCGGCGGGGTCAGGGATCTTCTCTGCCTCGTGATGGCTGGGTGTTGTGTGATGTCCTTAGGTTAGTTAGGTTTAAGTAGTTCTAAGTAATAGCGGACTGATGACCATAGATGTTAAGTCCCATAGTGCTCAGAGCCATTTGAACCATTTGATCACTGCTCGCGCCAGCTTCCCGATTAGAGCATGGCTACAGGGAATATTTGATGCCCTCATCACTGCCTGAATGGCTTCTCGAAATTGGTGTTGCAATGTGGCAACGCGACTCGCCCATTCTACCGTACTTTTGGCCCTTTTCTGTCTATTAGAGAACAATAAACACAGATGGTAATCCAAAGTCCGTTTTAACTAACAGTTCTCCAACAAAATTCTCTTTACACCTGCACAAGTTCTTGTCAAATCGCGTTTGAGTAGTATACACCGAGCTGCAGCCACAATCCTACTTTTAAAAAATTTTGATAGTGCACTATGACTACAGCTTGGTGTTACATCGAACTCTAGGTCACAGGTAACCACGAATTCGTATTAGATGTTTTTTCGACCTTTGTCACAGCTATAGACTTCATTTCAATACTGTCTTGTGAGCCACTCACCTTGTTTCTCGGTCAGGTGGCGGTGCTGTGTTGACGTCTCGTGCAGGCGTGAGAATGGAATTCGGTGCGGTCAGCACACACCTGCCGCTGATTCGTATGTCGCTGTCCCCAACCCCGGCTGTCGTAAGTGCTGCTAAGACGTACTGCCTCGTTTATTGCTGCGGGCTGCTCGCTGTGGTCTCGTAATTCTTCGACGCGGGGTGGTGAGTTAACTCGATTTCTCGTTGTTGTCTTGTTCCTGGTGTACACCGAAAAGTTCTGCTTTCCCTGCGCACCGTACCTGACTTATGTCGAAGCTCAAACTGGCTCGTCCTAAGACGGGCATTGCTAATTCTCCTACCAGAAAATCCTATCCTCCGCACTCTAAAGCTGTAACTCCATAGTAAAGGTACTCGGCTAGGAATCGAATCATGAGCCCCATAGCTCTCCGACGTGGGTCAGGACATACTTACTTTAGAAGCTCACTCTCAGATCAGAGGTGAGGTCATCCGTTTCTTGGTACGTCAGCGCCTACGAGCACGAGTGAAAGAGCGACGGAGTCACGCTGAGATATATCAGATCTCTGTGGCTGGAGACAGTATGATGGCAGGGGAAATGGGTCTCTGTATCAGTTTGCTGGTCTGCTTCTTATTGCTTCTTTACGTGTTAGCAAGGAACATTCACAAGAGCACAGACACTGCCTTATAATTTCAGTAAGTATAGAACACAGACGAGGCTCACTAAACTCTCCAATAAATTACCAGAACAAATGGCCACCCCGGTCGATAATTTTATGAAGATTTGGATATACTCTGTAATTTAAGGTCTACAGGTCACGAACCGTGTAGGTGCAAGATTCTGTTGTCCTAATCCAACCTCTAGCTTCAAGTACTCGTCACAAATGGTTCAAATGGCTCGGAGCCCTATGGGACTTAACTTCTGAGGTTATCAGTCGCCTAGAACTTAGAACTACCTAAACCTAACTAGCCTAAGGACATCACACACGTCCATGCCCGAGGTAGGATTCGAACCTGCGACCGTAGCGGTCGCGAGGTTCCAGACTGTAGCGCCGAGAACCGCTCGGCCACCCTGGTCGGCTACTCGTCACAATGTGTGTGATACAGACATAGGTATATGTAGACAAATGTACGATTGAAACTAATAACCCTTGCCTATAGGAACTTACAGATAAGCGTTGCAAGTCCTTCTTAGTACACAAAGTTAAATGTGTCTGAATGCTCACTTACATAGCATCTGCTGCAGGCCCGTTCGTCCGGGGCGGCTATCGCTGGATCTCCACTATTTGCTAGAACTGTCGTACTCTCCAACTCCGCCAAACTCTGCCTTGCCTAACGTTTGAGAACCTCTATACAGGGTGGTCCATTGATCGTGACCGGGCCAAATATCTCACGAAATAGGCGTCAAACGAAAAAAATACAAAGAACGAAACTTGTCTACCTTGGAGAGGGAATCCAGATGGCGCTATGGTTAGCCCGCTAGATGGCGCTGTCGTAGGTCAAACGGATATCAACTGCGTTTTTTAAAAATAGGAACTCCCATTTTTATTACATATTCGTGTAGTACGCAAAGATATATGAATGTTTTAGTTGGAACACTTCTTTCACTTTGTGATAGATGGCGCTGTAATAGTCACAAACGTATGGCTCACAATTTTAGATGAACAGTTGGTAACGGGTAGGTTTTTTAAATTAAAATACAGAACGTAGGTACGTTTGAACATTTTATTTCGGTTGTTCCAATGTGATACATGTACCTTTGTGAACTTATCATTTCTGAGAACGCATGCTGTTACAGCGTGATTACCTGTAAATACCACATTAATGCAATAAATCCTCAAAATTATGTCCGTCAGCCTCAGTGCATATGGCAATACGTGTAACGACATTCGTCTCAACAGCAAGTAGTTCGCCTTCCGTAATGTTCCCACATGCATTGACAATGCGCTGACGCATGTTGTCAGGCGTTGTCGGTGGATCACGATAGCAAATATCCTTCAACTGTCCCCACAGAAAGAAATCCGGGGACGTCAGATCCGGTGAACTTGCGGGCCATGGTATGGTGCTTCGACGACAGATTCCACCTGTCATGAAATATGCTATTCAATACTGCTTCAACCGCACACGAGCTATGTGCCGGACATCCATCATGTTGGAAGTACATCACCATTCTGTCATGTAGTGACACATATTGTAGTAACATCGGTAGAACATTACGTAGGTAATCAGTATAGATTGCACCATTTAGATTGCCATCAATAAAATGGGGCCCAATTATCTTTCCTCCCATAATGCCGCACCATACATTAAACCGCCATGGTCGCTGATGTTCCACTTGTCGCAGCCATCGTGAATTTTCCTTTGCCAATAGTGTCTATTATGCCGGTTTACGTTACCGCTGTTGGTGACTGACGCTTCGTCGCTAAATAGAACGCGTGCAAAAAATCTGTTATCGTCCCGTAATTTCTCTTGTGCCCAGTGGCAGAAGTGTATACGACGTTCAAAGTTGACACCATGCAATTCCTGGTGCATAGAAATATGGTACGGGTGCAATCGATGTTGATGTAGCATTCTGAACACCGACATATTTCAGATTCCCAATTCTCGCGCAATTTGTCTAAGCGAAAAAAGTGGTCCAACTAAAACATTCATATTTCTTTACGCACTACACGAATGTGTTATAAAAATGGGGGTTCCTACTTTAAAAAAAAAAAAACAGTTGATTTCTATTTGACATATGGATGCGCCATCTGGCGGACCAACCATAGCGCCATCTGGTTTCCCTCGTCAAGCTAGACACGTTTTGTTCTTTTTAGTTTTTTCGTTTGACGCTTATTTCGTGAGATATTTGGCCCGGTCACGATCAATGGACCACACTGTATACGGCGTTTGCAGCTGTTTGGTTACATATGATATGTGACTGCGTCGCTTTTCCCACCAGCTCGCAGTCAGTGGACACGGATTCAGCGGGTACTCACTCCATAAGATCTCCTAATGGACTGACGAAAACGTTTTGCAGTGTGCACCTCTACCTTGTGAGGTAACGGGCGAGTTGTCGTGCCCTGAGAATATTCAAAGTTCGGAGGAAGCAGTGGAGACTCCCGGCGTGCCTCCTCCATCAACATAGCGTCACCGTGGAATTCCCGGCCGCGCGGCTGGCCCCCTCTTGCTTCGGCCAGCGTCTCTCACCACGTGGTCGGGCTGCCGAGCGGCCCTTGAGGCCACTGCTTCCTCCCAACTTAGAATATTTTCAGGGCGGGACGACTCGCCCGTTACTTCCACAACCTAAAGTTACAAGGCTTACAGGTAATACTCATACTTAGATAATTTTTCTATTTTGTGAATGATTCGGTCATTACCGGTTGTAAAATACAGGTAAAAGACTAACTGGCCTGTAATTCTCAGTGTTCGTGTTGTCAACTTTTTTCAAGAGAAGAATAACGTCTGTACATTTCCATGGCTCTGCAATCTTCCTTTACTCGAGACATTTACTTAATAGACTTGGGAATCCTTCTTCATCTTTGCTCTAATGTGGGGCAATTGGCACGTGCTCCAATCTCCTGAAATCTTACAGTTTCTGAGTTGTTTCAGAGCCGTTTCCAAATAATTTTTGTCGACTTCATCCACTTCTTACGACCCCACATTCGTAGAAAATATTCGTGACTCATCGGGCAGGCTTTGGCTTGAGAGTGATTGACTGTACAGCTGCCAATGGAAGTCCACGACAGTTTTTATAATTTTGTCTCTTTCGGTAACAACTTCTCCTCGGCCATTCCAAATGTCGTGGATGATAAGCTTGACTGGAACGAACTACTCTCATGTTCACACTGACTTTGATGAGAAGCCTTGTGTTTTGCCTTCACTCATCTCTTCTCATCGCCTTATTTACGTTTTCGTTGGCGTCTCTGTGTTTGGGTTCGTCTCTCTCATTGTTTCGCCTTTCCTCTATAAGCTCTTCTATTTCGAGACTGAATCTCGGATTTTTCTATTTTTTGAGTGCACAGATATTCTTTACTGTTGGTAATTTATGTCAAGAGTTGGGTCAGTTTCATTCTTCTTAAGTTTTCTGGTGGTAATTTCTTTTCTATACATTTCTTGAACTCACTTCTTTCCTGTTTCAACTCATTTATTGTTTTTGTCAGATCTACCTCTCTTTCGTAAATTTTCCCTCTAGTTGAGTGCTAATATGGATCCCAGTTTTAAATAGCTTATGTTGAAGTGATTTATTACTGGCACATTTGAGCGCAATCGGTTGTTCGATGTGAGGATATTATCTATTTTATTCTTAACCGTGCCGACAGGGCTACTCCAGGTCCACTTTCTTTTCAGATTTTTCTTGTAAAGTTTATTCATGCAATATAAACGTTCTTTATTAGGAAAATTCGTCATCATTTGTTCCCTCTGGTTTAGCGTTGAAAGTCTAAAATTTCCAATGAAGCGATGGTCTTCTGCGAACTTCACTCCTGTCTTGGTATTAAAATCGCCAAGTACTAAGTGAAATGTGATGATTCCTGATTCTTTTTCTGTTGTCAGATCTTCAGGTTCTAAACGGGTCTGTCTTACAGGGTTCTGTTTGTTCTTTCTCGGTTAGCCCGGCTTTTTTTTAGTATTTTTGAAAATTTACACGGTTCTTCTATTTTTTATTTTAGTTTTTATTTTTTCACTGTACGATATAAATAGTGTCTGTGCTTATTGTGTGCGGACAAATAGAAAACTGACAGGCCGGCCTGGGTGGCCGAGCGGTTCTAGGCGCTACAGTATGGAACCGCGCGACCGCTTCGGTCGCAGGTTCGAATCCTGCCTCGGGCATGGATGTGTGTGATGTCCTTATGTTAGTTAGGTTTACGTAGTTCTAAGTTCTAGGGGACTGATGACGTCAGATGTTAAGTCCCATAGTGCTCAGAGCCATTTGAACCATTTTTTGTTACCCAGTGTTGGAAATACCGCTGAGCCAGCCTGGAACGCCTCTCCTGTTGAGCCAGTGGTCGACTTTCTTGCCCAGTCCAAACAAGTGCAGAGGCCGGGTATGCTAGTCTTCGGAAGTTCGAACGTTAGGCGGGCTATGGAGCCCCTCAGGAAAATAGTGAGTAGGTCGCAAAAGAATGCCAGTGCATGATTGCCGAAGGATCTTGTCTGGGAATGGAGAAGGCGCCGGCGGCGGCTATCAAACGCACTGGGTGCATCCGGCTGCAAATTGTAGCTCATGTTGACACGAAAGACGCCTGTTGCTTGGATTCTGTGGCCATCCTTGGTTCCTTTCGGAAGATGGCTGTCTGGTAAAGGCAGCTACCATCTTACACGGGCTGCAGTCCAAGCTCACTATTTACAGCATCGTACCCAGCCTACATTGCCGTCTTCTGGTTTGGAGCACAGAAAAAGGACTAAGTCTCACACGATTCTGCGATGGTTGTCGTTTGCGAATTTCACGACCTCTGCTATCGCGTTGAGAATTGTAGGGTCCCCCTAAATAGGTCAGGCGTGCACTTCACGCAGGAATCGGCTAAGGGTAGCGGAGTACAGGTAATAATGCTGCGATAGTGTTACGAACAAAAAGTTGGTTGAAAATGGAAGCGAATACCAGTGAAGCACAAAATTAAGATTAGAATATTTACGATAAGGATAGGTTACATGTCAAAGGTGACGTCCTATTTATTACAGTAAGGAATTCGATAATATCTACTGAGGTTACAATGGATTCCGAATGCGGTTTAATCTGGGTTAAGTTAAGCATCAAAATGGGTTAAAAATGGTAATCGGATACTTTTGTAGTTTGCCTACGTCAGGAGCTGTAGCGCTTCAGAGAGAGTTTGCAGGATTTAATGAATAAGTTTCCTGACCATGTTATTTTAATAGGCGACTTCAACTTACCAGACATAGAATGGGAGGGTCATGAGATCTAAACTGGTGCCAGAGACAGGGAATCGTTTGTCATTATTCTGAATCTCTCGTCGGGAAATTACTTTAACTAACTCGTGACTTTAACACCTTCGGTCTACTAGTAACAACAAAACCTGAACTTTTCGAATCAGTTAACGTAGAGGAGGTTATCAGTTATCAGGCAGTGTAGCATCTATGGATACGGGTATTACAAGGAGTGTTAAGAATGATAGCAAAATATTTTTGCTTAGCAGGCAGGTTACAAGCTGCTGAGTACCTGAGTGGTCAAGATCAGATATGCAATGTTGAGAACGAAGATGTAGAGCACAAATGGAAAAAATTCTAAAAGTATCGTTCAGTATACCCTAGACAAGTATATTGCGAGCAACGTCTTAAGGGATGGGAAAGACACACTGTAGTTTAAGAGTCGCGTTAGAAAGTTGCTACATAGTTAAAGAGAGCTTCATCACAGATTTAATAGAAGTCAAAACCTAGCAAACAGAAGCTGAAAGAAGCAAAAATGAGCATAAAGAGAGCAATGAGAGACGCGTTCAATGACTTTGAAAATAAAATGTTGCCAACTGACCTTACTAAAAACCCCAAGAGATTCTGGACTTACTTAAAATCAGTCAGGCGATCGAAATCATCTGCTCAGTCACTCATGGACCATGGTGGCAACAAAAGGGAAGTTGACAGAGAGAAGGCTGAAACACTGTATTAAGATCTTCTGCGGTGAAACTGTTTCGGAAGATCGAAATCAGTCTCTCTTTCTAATCGTCATTCGAAGATCGATATGTCAGATATTGAGGTAAGTGATGGCGGAATAGAAAAGCAACTACATTGACTAAGTAGCGGAAGGGCATCAAGGTCAGGTGAGATATATGAAACATTCTATAGAGACCATGTGAAAGAACCCAGTCCCCTACTATAAATTGCTCCCATTCTAGCAGCAGTTTAACGTAGGCCGCTGGATCAACGAAGGGTACCTTGTGGCTGGAAAATAGAGCATGTCATACCCGTTTTCAGGAAGGGCCTCTAGGGAAGCAGCCTACTCACGCCGTATAAAATTCACATCAGTTTTTCCATTGTGTGCCAGCCAGTCCGCTGTAACTAGCTCTGACGTCATAAATGTTGCGCAATACTTTAAAAATCAAGTAAATAACCTGAAACGTTTCTAGCATGTCAGGCGTAATACTAAATCAATATGTGTTGAATATCAGTTCAATAACTTTAACCATTTTCGAAATTTGGACGTTTTCTGTAAAAATCATTGGCGCAACAGAAAAGAGCTAGAAACTTAAAAATTTATATTTAAATTCCTTTTGCATAATAATTTAGTAGAAACAGTATTCTGGATCTCACAAATTAAAATTTTAGTTGAAATTCATGATTTTCTGGTTTTTGTCTTTTTGGTCTGTGACTTTCAGAATATAGTTTTTGATTATGAATCCCAGGCAATCTCCTAATTCCTCAGAGCTATAAGCTGTAGCTATAAGTGTATTTCTTAAACGAAGTGGGAACTAGGAATTCTAATTACAGGCTTCACGTTTTGCTAATCACTTTCTGGTTGCCAATATTGTAGTTAGAGAGCCAGTGTTCAGAACGGCAAACAACAGCATTAAATAAATAATAGGAACATTTCAATAACAAAAATTGCACCCGCCGCCACACATATGGTGCATCGGCCGTGAAAGGCACCGTTTGGAAAGCCATTCCATTTATAATTATTATCAATAACAATATTTCCACTCGCCGCCCCACATATGGTGCATGTGCCTGGAAAGACATTCCACATTTATTCAACAAATAATTCCATCCGCTGCCCCACAGGCCGTAGGGCAGATTTTGGAAAAAGAAACTCTAAAAATGGTTCAAATGGCTCTGAGCACTATGGGACTCAACAGCTGTGGTCATTAGTCCCCTAGAACTTAGAACTGCTTAAACCTAACTAACCTAAGGACATCACACACATCCATGCCCGAGGGAGGATTCGAACCCGCGACCGTAGCAGTCGCACAGCTCCGGACTGCGCGCCTAGAACCGCGAGACCACCGCGGCCGGCTAGAAAGAAACTCTCCTGCATAAAAATCAGCATGGATTTCCCAAAGATCTTGCGAAACTCAGCTCGCTCCATCCTTCCATGATATCGACAGAGCTGTAGGCATTATCGCTCAGGTTGAATTCGTGTTCCTCGACTTCATGAAGGCATTTGACATCGTCCCGCTCCACCGATTTGTGGGAAAAATACGAACTTTCCTAGTATAAGATCTGATTTGTTACTGGATTCAAAACTTCCTTGCAGAGAGAATACATCACGTCAATCTTAACGGAACATAATCGACAGATGTAAAGATAATTTCAGGAGTATTCCATGGAAGTGTGATAGGACCGTTACTGTTTACAGTTTATACAGGGTGTTACAAAAAGGTACGGCCAAACTTTCAGGAAACATTCCTCATACACAAATAAAGAAAAGATGTTATGTGGACATGTGTCCGGAAACGCTTAGTTTCCATGTTAGAGCTCATTTTAGTTTCGTCAGTATGTACTGTACTTCCTCGATTCACCGCCAGTTCGTCCAATTGAAGGAAGATAATGTCGACTTCGGTGCTTTAGTTGACATGCGACTCATTTCTCTACAGTACTAGCATCAAGCACATCAGTACGTAGCATCGACAGGTTAGTGTTCGCCGTGGCGCGGTACGTTTGTATCGAGACAGATTTTCAGAACGAAGGTGTCCCGACAGGAAGACGTTCGAAGCAATTGATCGGCGTCTTAGGGAGCACGAAACCTTCCAGCCTATGACTCGCGACTGGGGAAGACCTAAAACGATGAGGAAACCTGCAATGGACGAGGCAATTCTTCGTGCAGTTGACGATAACCCTAATGTCAGCGTCAGAGAAGTTGCTGCTGTTCAAGGTAACGTTGACCACGTCTCTATATAGAGAGTGCTACCGGAGAACCAGTTGTTTCCGTACCATGTACAGCTTGTGCAGGCACTATCAGCAGCTGATTGGCCTCCACGGGTAAACTTCTGAGAATGGTTCATCCAACAATGTGTCAATCCTCATTTCAGTGCAAATGTTCTCTTTACGAATGAGGCATCATTCCAACGTGATCAAATTGTAAATTTTCACAATCAACATGTGTGGGCTGACGAGAATCCGAACGCAATTGTGCAATCACGTCATCAACACAGATTTTCTGTGAACATTTGGGCAGGCATTTTTGATGATGTCTTGATTGGGCTCCATGTTCTTCCACCTACGCTCTATGGAGCACGTTATCATGATTTCATACGGGATAGTCTACCTGTGCTGCTAGAACATGTGCCTTTACAAGTACGACACAACATGTGGTTCATGCACGATGGAGCTCCTGCACATTTCAGTCAAAGTGCTCGTACGCTTGTGAACAACAGATTCGGTGACCGATGGATTGGTAGAGGCGGACCAATTCCATGGCGTCCACGCTCTCCTGGCCTCAACCCTCTTGACTTTCATTTATGGGGGCATTTGAAAGCTCTTGTCTACACAACCCCGGTACCAAGTGTAGAGACTCTTCGTGCTCGTATTGTGGACGGCTGTGATACAATACGCCATTCTCCAGGGCTGCATAAGCGCATCAGGGATTCCATGCTACGGAGGTGGATGCATGTATCCTCGCTAACAGAGGACATTTTGAACATTTCTTGTAACAAAGTGTTTGAAGTCACGCTTGTACGTTCTGTTGCTGTGTGTTTCCATTCCATGATTAATGTGATTTGAAGAGAAGTAATAACATGAGCTCTAACATGGAACGTAAGCATTTCCACATAACATATTTTCTTTCGTTGTGTGTGAGGAATGTTTCCTGAAAGTTTGGCCGTACCTTTTTGTAACACCCTGTATAAATGATCTACTACAGGGGTGGGCAATTGTAGTTTGGGGGCCGCTTTTTGGAAGCAGAGGTTAGCGAAGGGCTGCACGTTTTAAAATGTTTGCATTCATTACTTAACTATGAATTTCAGAAAAAGTCGATTCTTAGTTGTACACACGACGTTCATCACTGATTTGGAGTTTTTTTTCGGAAGTTCGTGATTTCACTAAAGTTGGAGATTTATATATTTGCTGTTGCATTAATGAACCGGTAAAGCGCTGTGCATTGACTGTACAGGAAAAACATGTTGATACTCCTGAAACTCGGCACGAGGGTTGATGGGGGCGCTTATAAATTGGAAATTCCTCTATGGTCGCCCTTATTAGCCTCTGTGTCGAGTGTCAACTTTGCATGCGCAGAGTAGATTGTATTTGCGCAAACCATGTCGCTGCTCTGGTGAAGATCTTCGGTCGGGAAGGAAATCTTGGTGCAAGGCAGATTTTTCTGACTGTCTCGGTGGGTCGCACAAAATCCTACACCGTGCGACGTGGAGCAGTGAGAAGCACACTGAACTCGCATTCGGGAGGACGACGGTTCAAACCCGCGTTTCAGCATCCTGATTTAGGTTTTCCGTGATTTCCCTAAATCACTTCAGGCAAATGCAGGCATGGTTCCTTCGAAAGGGCACGGCCGACTTCCTTCCCCATCCTTCCCAACTCGGAGGGGACCGATGACCTTGCTGTTTGGTCACCTCCCCCGAATCAAACTACCACCCAAGAAAAACCTTTGGTGGGCCAAATGTGGCCCACGGTCTACTATTTGCTCACCTGTGATCTAATAGAAACTGTCAGAAGGTTATTTGCAGATGATGAGGTTGGAGTTTTTTGGCACTGTTATCTTCGTGTATACAGTGATTTGCAAAAGGACCTGCAGAGGGTTCATGAATGGTGCAAGGTCTGGCAGCTATTAGTGGATCACAGTAGTTTCTGGCCAAAAATTCACTGGCATCAGCATAAGCACTTCCTTACCTTCGAGGCCATTTCAGGAATCCTACCATGCTCAGGCAATTGTGTGTCTAATGTTTTGCTGATCTCAGCATCAGAACTTCGTTATCTCAGAGGTCATTCCAGGAACCCTGTTCAGCCACATGCACCACAGCCATACTGGGAACCCAGATACCTTTCCACCCTCCTTGTGTCCCAACGCCCCTGCGCCGTCACTTGGCAGCCAGTTGCATGCAAAATCAGCTCCCCACCCCTCGGGACCAGTTTTATACTAAGATGACTGCATGTGCATCATTATTTGCTGTTCAGCATGAAGCACCTCCCTTGGCAGCAATGATCAGCTGGGAGAAAGATGACTAATAATAAGTATTTTGTCAATCCATCTCTAATTATTATTGTAAGGAAATGCCATTATACTTGGCGCTTTGTTATTATTATTATTATTATTATTATTATTATTATTATTATTATTACAGACAAGGACATGTGGCCAAGCGGTTCTAGATGCTTCAGTCTGGAACCTCGCGACCGCTACAGTCGCAGGTTCGAATCCCGTCTCGTGCATGGATGTGTGTGATGTCCTGAGGTTAGTTAGGTTTAAGTAGTTCTAAGTTCCAGGGGACTGATGTTAAGTCCTATAGTGCTCAGAGCCATTTGAGCCAAGGACATGTTACAGGAGCATCCACTGCCATAGGGTGTCTTCCTGTCATAGTGTCACTCAACTATTCAGAAGCACAGCCTCGGGAGCAATGACCCCAGATTTGATGCTGGGCAAGAGCACGCAGCCATTTCCTGCAGCGCCACAGTAGCTGCAGCCCAAAGAACGTATTCCTGACCTATTGGACCTGTTGCCATCCGATAATATCATAACACAACCACAGTGGCCTGAACATGAGTCTCAACTAGTTGTCAGGAAAATACTATTGCTCACCAGTACATACAGTGTAACTGCAAGTGGGTCTAAACATGTAAACGCTGGTCAAGCACCTCACAGTGACTCTGATGTGGTGAACATCAACATACAGAACATCCATCAGCTTGATACTAGAGTTTGAATGGGCCTATGTGCTATGTCCTGCTACAAGTGTATGTGCACCGAGAGTAGTGCCGCCACATGTGTTGCCACTAGAGGCCACCAGCAGGAAGCGTGCACAGGGCACCGCCGTCTACTGGCGACTCGTTCCTATATATACTTGGAGCAGCACTGACTCGCTCTCAGTATCTTTTTCAGTTTGTACTGCTCACATCAGTTGTTCTGTGTATTAGTTACGTTGCACATTCTGTATGATTCTTTCGTCTTGTTATCTGTGGAGCCACAAGAAGATTATTTCTGTTACTGTTCAGAGGTTTATTTGTGTTACTTCGATCAGTTTCGTGTATCACTGGGTCACTACACGATGTGCGTAGTATGCTCGAGTTCATAAAGAGAAACATGATGACTGAATACAATCCATCACATACTCCTATTAACAATGGCATGTTAAAGCGTGAGGCATCAATTATTTACATTGATTTTAACTCGATAACTGACTCCTGATCAGAGGGTGCGAGCATATTTGGTAAACGTTTTAGTGCGGTAAATTTAACTGGTCTGTGCAGTCCTTTATTGCTTGCTACAGACAGACTAAGCCGTTGGTATTCTTAAGTTAGAGCTGCATACTGTGACTTTATTGATTTGCATGAGCAAAATGTGAATGTAACTCAACTAGAAGAGTATATAAATGGGTATATTCATCCAGCACCAAAACATGCAGCTAAAAACCCTGTAGGCATAAAATCTGTGGAATCTGAATTTACTAATAGGAATGTCTAGGTATATACACTACTGGCAATTAAAATTGCTACACTAAGAAGAAATGCAGATGATAAACGGGTATTCATTGGACAAATATACTAGAACTGACACGTGATTACATTTTCACGCAATTTGGGTGCATAGATCCTGAGAAATCAGTACCCAGAACAACCCCCTCTGGCCGTAATAACGGCCTTGATACGCCTGGGCATTGAGTGAAACAGAGTTTGAATGGCGTGTACAGGTACAGCTGCCCATGCAGCTTCAACACGATACCACAGTTCATCAAGAGTAGTGACTGCCGCATTGCGACGAGCCAGTTACTCGGTCACCATTGACCAGACGTGTTCAATTGGTGAGAGATCTGGAGAATGTGCTGGCCAGGGCAGCAATCGAACATTTTCTGTATCCAGAAAGGCCCGTACAGGACCTGCAACATGCGGTCGTGCATTATCCTGCTGAAATGTAGGGTTTCGCAGGGATCGAATGAAGGGTAGAGCCACGGGTCGTAACACATCTGAAACGTAACGTCCACTGTTCAAAGTGCCGTCAATGCGAACAAGAGGTGACCGAGACGTGTAACCAATGGCACCCCATACCATCACGCCGGGTGATACGCCAGTATGGCGATGACAAATACACGCTTCCAATGTGCGTTCACCGCGATGTCGCCAAACACAGATGCGACCATCATGATGCTGTAAACAGAACCTGGATTCATCCGAAAAAATGACGTTTTGCCATTCGTGCACCCAGGATCGTCGTTGAGTACAACATCGCAGGCTCGCATCTCTGTGATCAGCGTCAAGAGTAACCACAGCGATGGTCTCTGAGCTGATAGCCCGTGCTACTGCAAACGTCGTCGAACTGTTCGTGCAGGTGGTTGTTGTCTTACAAACTTCCCCATCTGTTGACTCAGGGATCGAGACGTGGTTGCACGATCCGTTACAGCCACGCGGATAAGATGCCTGTCATCTCGACTGCTAGTGATACGAGGCCGTTGGGATCCAGCACGGCGTTCCATATTACCCTCTTGAACCCACCGATTCCATATTCTGCTAACAGTCATTGGATCTCGACCAACGCAAGCAGCAATATCGCGATCCGATAAACTGATAAAGGTCGGATTGTAGCCTATTGCGAATGCAAAGTCGGAAACGTGATGGTACGCATTTCTCCTCCTTACACGAGGCATCACAACAACGTTTCACCAGGCATCGCCGGTCAACTGCTTTATGTGTATGAGAAATCGGTTGGAAACTTTCCTCATGTCAGCACGTTGTAGGTGTCGCCACTGGCGTCTACCTTGTGTGAATGCCCTGAAAATCTAATCATTTGCATATCGCAGCATCTTCTTCCTGTCGGTTAAATTTCGCGTCTGTAGCACGTCACCTTCGTGGTGTAGCAATTTTAATGGTTAGTAGTGTAACTGTTATTGTGCTGCCCGTAAGGTAAGCAAATCTACGTGGCAAGTGGTGATAATTATTTTCCATTTTTATAGCGAGCAATTATTTTGATTATCAGAAGTCAGAGCGAAAGACACTTTAATAGGAACTTACCATAGAGGTCGCCTCTGAACTGCTCATAGTGCTGTTTAGGATAAAGAGATATATTGTCAGTGTTAACATACTGAATATTACAATGTTGAGCGTGTGAAACTTTACCAAATATATCTATCAATTAGAACTCAAAATCTTCATTTATAATTATAGTCCTGATCCCGCTGAGCAAATAGAAAATAGAAACGTTTCTGTTAGTGGACTGGATAAGAGTGTGGGCTTGTAGACTGCGAACTGTGGTCAGTATGTTCTCAGTCGCTTTCTGGCTGACCACATAAATACACTCCTGAAAATGGAAAAAAGAACACATTGACACCGGTGTGTCAGACCCACCATACTTGCTCCAGACACTGCGAGAGGGCTGTACAAGCAATGATCACACGCACGGCACAGCGGACACACCAGGAACCGCGGTGTTGGCCGTCGAATGGCGCTAGCTGCGCAGCATTTGTGCACCGCCGCCGTCAGTGTTAGCCAGTTTGCCGTGGCATACGGAGCTCCATCGCAGTCTTTAACACTGGTAGCATGCCGCGACAGCGTGGACGTGAACCGTATGTGCAGTTGACGGACTTTGAGTGAGGGCGTATAGTGGGCATGCGGGAGGCCGGGTGGACGTACCGCCGAATTGCTCAACACGTGGGGCGTGAGGTCTCCACAGTACATCGATGTTGTCGCCAGTGGTCGGCGGAAGGTACACGTGCCCGTTGACCTGGGACCGGACCGCAGCGACGCACGGATGAACGCTAAGACCGTAAGATCCTACGCAGTGCCGTAGGGGACCGCACCGCCACTTCCCAGCAAATTAGGGACACTGTTGCTCCTGGGGTATCGGCGAGGACCATTCGCAACCGTCTCCATGAAGCTGGGCTACGGTCCTGCACACCGTTAGGCCGTCTTCCGCTCACGCCCCAACATCGTGCAGCCCGCCTCCAGTGGTGTCGCGACAGGCGTGAATGGAGGGACGAATGGAGACGTGTCGTCTTCAGCGATGAGAGTCGCTTCTGCCTTGGTGCCAATGATGGTCGTATGCGTGTTTGGCGCCGTGCAGGTGAGCGCCACAATCCGGACTGCATACGACCGAGGCACACAGGGCCAACACCCGGCATCATGGTGTGGGGAGCGATCTCCTACACTGGCCGTACACCTCTGGTGATCGTCGAGGGGACACTGAATAGTGCACGGTACATCCAAACCGTCATCGAACCCATCGTTCTACCATTCCTAGACCGGCAAGGGAACTTGCTGTTCCAACAGGACAATGCACGTCCGCATGTATCCCGTGCCACCCAACGTGCTCTAGAAGGTGTAAGTCAACTACCCTGGCCAGCAAGATCTCCGGATCTGTCCCTCATTGAGCATGTTTGGGACTGGTTGAAGCGTCGTCTCACGCGGTCTGCACGTCCAGCACGAACGCTGGTCCAACTGGGGCGCCAGGTGGAAATGGCATGGCAAGCCGTTCCACAGGACTACATCCAGCATCTCTACGATCGTCTCCATGGGAAAATAGCAGCCTGCATTGCTGCGAAAGGTGGATATACACTGTACTAGTGCCGACATTGTGCATGCTCTGTTGCCTGTGTCTATGTGCCTGTGGTTCTGTCAGTGTGATCATGTGATGTATCTGACCCCAGGAATGTGTGAATAAAGTTTCCCCTTTCTGGGACAATGAATTCACGGTGTTCTTATTTCAATTTCCAGGAGTGTAGTTTCCAGGCTCTCGTAATAGACGGTGAACAATATTTCAAATATTTTGTCCTATTTCTTCTGGCTGATTATATATATTAATCACTAATATTATTAACTTGCCACCCCACATCAAGAAGTTCAAAAATTGAATCCCTAAAGCCCTAAAGTGACAAATATTATCTTTAAAACAACAAAATAAGACATCTGTTGGAAAACATACTGACTGAGTGTGGGAAATCCAGGAGGTCGCTGGATATTATTGAGAATAAAGCAATGTTAAATGTGCTTCAATCCATCATTGTTGTGATCAGTGTTACAACAAATGTTCAAAATAGTAAGATTCACTTTCGCACAAAGCTGGTATCGACATACCGAGACAACATGTGTTTGATGGGATATGTGGACCATGTTCTGTATGTGTGTGATCTCTGCAAGATTTCGTGAAACTATCTCTTCCTCTGCGAATATACTTCAGTTTTTGTGTAGCCACAGAGCAAGAAGTCCAGTGGCATGAGGTCTGGAGATCTTGCAGACCGACGTACAGATCCTCCCCAATTGCTTGCTGAAGATGGTGGAAGCAATGATTCTGCAAAATGTAACAGGACCACATCTTGCTGGAACCATATTTTCCTTCTGATACCCAGGGGTACCTCCTCTAATGATGTCAACAGGTTGTCTTGCAAGAACATTATGTACATTATCTACCGAGTTGAATATGAAATGTGTAGGGTCCCAGCAAGTGGCTGTCCACAATACTGGCCCTCATGTTTACTGTAAACTGTCTATGATGATTTCACATAACTGTTGTACATGGGTTTTCATCTGTCACATACGTGGATGTTACGAGAATTGAACATGCCTTCCCCAATAAAAATGCCTTCCCATCAGTAAACAGATCAACTTCAAAAAACTGAGGGTCTTTGGTAGCCTGTTGCAGAAACCAGCACACTAACTGCAGACGACGTGTATAATCATCTGGTCCAAAGGCTTATTTTTAAATGAAACTATATTTTACATATTGTTTTGATGCCCAAAGCTACTATTCTACATAGTCACCATTCAAATTTAGGCACATGTGGTACCGCTGTACCAGCTTTTCTATGCGTTCTGTATACTCTGTTACCACAAAGTTGTTGAACCACTAAGAGCTTCATCATAACTTCTGTAGTATTGTCCACTCAAAAAAAAAAAAAAACTTTCAATTTGGGGATAAGTGAAAAATCACTTGAGCAAAGTCCAGACTGTATGGGGATGCTAATACTTGCTTTAACGGTTTCAGTGGGAAACTGTTCGTGTCATTCCCGTGAATGTGGATGTGTGTTACCATGAAGGAGGGCGACTCCACTGGTCAGCAGGATACGCCACTTGTTTTTAATGGCTCAGCGAAGTCGTTGAAGCATGTGAATGTAGGCTACTGCATTTATGGTCTCACCTCCAGGTATGTCCGAAACAACAGACACCATATCCATGTCAGTACAGGGTGATCAAAAAGTCAGTATAAATTTGAAAACTGAATAAATCACGGAATAATGTAGATAGAGACGTACAAATTGGCACACATGCTTGGAATGACATGGGGGTTTTACTAGAACGAAAAAAACACAAACGTTCAAAAAATGTCCGACAGATGGCGCTTCATCTGATCAGAATAGCAATAATTAGCTTAACAGAGTAAGACATAGCAAAGATGATGTTCTTTATAGGAAATGCTCAATATGTCCATCATCATTTCTCAACAATAGCTGTAGTCGAGGAATAATGTTGTGAACAGCACTGGAAAGCATGTCCGGAGTTATGGTGAGGCATTGGCGTCGGATGTTGTCTTTCAGCATCCCTAGAGATGTCGGTCGATCACGATACACTTATGACTTCAGGTAACCCCAAAGCCAATAATCGCACGGACTGAGGTCTGGGGACCTGGGAGCCCAAGCATGACGAAAGTGGTGGCTGAGCACACGATCATCACCAAACGACGCGCGCAAGAGATCTTTCACGCGCCTAGCGATACTTTGTTTTTTTTTCTCTAATAAAACCCCATGTCATTCCAAGCATGTGTGTCTGTTTTTACCTCTCTATCTACATTATACCGTGGTTTATTAAGTTTTCAAATTTATACTTACTTTTTGATCACCCTGTATATAGTTCTGGCAATACCGGCCATGACCTTCCTCTTCTGTGCGGATGCACACATATTACTCGTACTCTTACGGGACTAGGTAAGAATATCTCCCACGAGTAATGAGTGTGTTGGGTAGGGGCACTGCGAATGTAGTGTGTGGACATATCAGGTGAGAATGCGGGTCTAGCGGGAGGCGTGCGCGAGATAGTCCTGCAGTCGCACTATCCCCTGTGCCCTCGGTGGCTCAGACATAGAGCGTCTGCCAGGTAAGCAGGAGAGCCCAGGTTCAAATGGTTCTGAGCACTATGGGACTTAATTGCTGAGGTCATCAGTCCCCTAGAACTTAGGTTAATTAGGTTTAACTAGCTCTAAGGACATCACACACATGCATGCTCGAGGCAAGATTCGAACCTGCGACCGTAGCGGTAGCGCGCTTCCAGACTGCATCGCCTAGAACCGCTCGGCCATCCGGCCGGCGATCCCGGGTTCGAGCCCCGGTCAGGACACACATTTTCACCTGCCCCATTAATATACAGGGTGTTACAAAAAGCTACAGCCAAACTTTCAGGAAACTTTCTTCACACACAAAGACAAGAGCATTTGCGTAGACAAGAGCTTTCAAATGCCCCCATAAATGAAAGTCAAGAAGGTTGGTCAGGAGAGCGTGGACGCCATGGAATTTCTCCGCCTCTACCAATCCATCGGTCACCGAATCTGTTGTTGAGAAGCGTACGAACACTTCGACTGAAATGTGCAGGAGCTCCATCGTGCATGAACCACATGTTGTGTCGTACTTTGAAAGGCACATGTTCTAGCAGCACAGGTAGACTATCCCGTATGAAATCATGATAACGTGCTCCATTGGGCGTAGGTGGAAGAACATGGGACCAATCAAGACACCACCAACAATGCCTGCCCAAAAGTTCACTGAAAATCTGTGTTGATGACGTGATTGCACAATTGCGTTCGGATTCTCGTCAGACCACACATATTGATTGTGAAAATTTACAATTTTATCACATTGGAATGAAGCCTCATCCGTAAAGAGAACATTTGCACTAAAATGAGGGTTGACACATTGTTGGATGAACCATTCTCAGAAGTTTACCCGTGGAGGCCAATCAGCTGCTGATAGTGGCTGCACATGCTGTACATGGTACGGAAACAACTGATTCTCCCGTAGCACTCTCCATACAGTGACGTGGTCAACGTTACCTTGTACAGTAGCAACTTCTCTGACGCTGGCTTTAGGGTTATCGTCAACTGCACGAAGAATTGCCTCGTCCATTGCAGGTGTCCTCGTCGTTCTAGGTCTTCCCCAGTCGCGAGTCATAGGCTGGAATGTTTCGCGCTCCCTAAGACGCCGATCAATTGCTTCGAACGTCTTCTTGTCGGGACACCTTCCTTCTGGAAATGTCTCCATACAAACGTACCACGCCACGGCTATTGCCCCGCGCTAATCCATACATCAAACGGGCATCTACCAAGTCCGCATTTGTAAACATTGCACTGACTGCAAAACCACGTTCGTGATGAACACTAACCTGTTGATGCTACCTACGTACGGATGTGCTTGATGCTAGTACTGTAGAGCAATGACTCGCATGTCAACACAAGCACCGAAGTCAACATTACCTTCCTTCAATTTGGCCAACTGGCGGTGAATCGAGGATACAGTACATACTGACGGAACTAAAATGAGCTCTAACATGGAAATTAAGCGTTTCCGGACACATGTCCACATAACATCTTTTCTTTATCTGTGTGTGAGGAATGTTTCCTGAAAGTTTGGCCGTACATTTTTTGTAACACCCTGTATAATTCTAATTTCGTTCCAGGCATCTAGTCTGTTTCTGATGTGAAATATGATATCCAACCCTCATCACCAGTGACAATGTGATTCAAATATTTTTCCCCATCCTTTTCATATTGACTGAGAAATGTCAATGCAGCTACCAGTCGTTTGGTTTTGTGTTTGTCTGACAAAATTCGAGGAACCTAACTGGCACACGCGTTTTTATAGCCCAGATCTTCACTAGCAATGCCGTACAACACAGTTCTTTTGGATTTTTGTTTAAAGCCTTGCTTTGAGTCTGTCAGCCACCACTGAGGCCCAGCCCGAGTGGTGTTCATCATCAACATTCTTCCGTCCGCCATTAAACATGATACACCACTTCCCGCAGTGGTTACACACTGGACTCGCATTCGGGAGGACGACGGTTCAATCCCGCGTCCGGCCATCCTGATTTAGGTTTTCCGTGATTTCCCTAAATCGCTCCAGGCAAATGCCGGGATGGTTCCTTTCAAAGGGCACGGCCGTCTTCCTTCTCCGTCCTTCCCCAATCCGATGAGACCGATGACCTCGCTGTCTGGTCTCCTTCCCCAAACCAACCAACACCACTTCCGAACTGACGCTTCGTTCATCACTTCACATTAGGCCTCAGTTATCTGTCTATAAATTTCGATGAGTCGGACTTTATGTGCGTTTGAAAATCGGTTAACACGGCGCACCTCACGGTTGGCGGAATCTAGTTTTATCGCACATTTTAAAGTTGCACAGCTAAACAATAAGCAACCGTATTGGATCTAGCTGCTGCCAAACTGAAGCCGGTGATCACCAAGGGCAGTGGTAGTCATGGGCGGATCCAAGGGGGGGGGGGGGGCAATGGGGGCAATTGCCTCCCCCCCCCCCCCCCGCCCCTATGGTGTTTGACCGATCTTTTTTTCCGACTGCTTTAGTATCTAGTATGTTTTACTTGAAGTCGAAGATGTAAACAATGGCACGCAGTTTGATGTAACAATTCAAAAAGAGACCTTGAAGCCTCTTCTATTTAGATAATAAACTACAGAAGAAACAACTATACTTACGAATAAAATGATAATATTCGCTGAGGCATGAGCGATGTGCGCCTTTTTTAGCACTTTCGCTGCAGTGCGTATGTAAGATTTTGTTTCTAGTGGCAATTTGCAAAAGAGATGGTGTTGATAATTAAGCGATGAACACCAAAGGAATACTTGAAAAATTCTGATTAGTTTCAAATAGTGAGAACCTTACGACAGTCCCTTTTATTCTGCAATTGCACGTTTTCGATCTGGATGATCTCCCCCATTTTTACTTTTGATGCGGAATGTGAACAAACATTAATTAGCCAAATGTAATAATGTACACGAAAATAACGTCTGTGGATTCATTCACAATGCATTCTCTCATACAGTAAGAATACAAATGTTACGGTCAGCAGACTCAAACAGATATCGAAATCTGGAAAACTCAGATTCATTTCTCTTTCTGCAAAGTGCAGAGGACAACTCGGCCAAAGACTGAGGAAGATGCTTTTTCCTCATCAATATGATTTATTCTGAGGTACTAAGCGTATGCTTCTGCCGCAATCTGAAAGAAGCATGAATTTCATAACAGTGTTGGAACTTAGAGTTGTGGCTTAGTTCTAAACTGTTTGCTTATTTAGGAAGTTAAATCTTGAAGAAACGAACTGGTGTTTGCAGATAGGCAAGGAAACTGCCGGAGTAGAAGGAAGAATCTGCTCTCGAGCTTGCTAAACTGTCATAACTGTATTTAAAGAAAAAATGAGCTCCTGTTGCTAGTTCATGAATTTTTATAGTTTATGTCCTTTTTCTGAATCCTATAATACCATCATTCCCCACCTGCTTTCCTCCCACATGATTTTATTGATAATATATGTTTCGCCACTAGTTCATAAGTATTTCATAGGACTCTGAAAACCCAATGATACTCGGTCGCTGTAGCGGAACAGCTTTAGGCGTTGTCATGAGACGTGCGTACGCGAAGACTGTAATCGTGTCCCCCCTTGGGTATCGGTGTTAGTGATGTCTGTAGATTAAGCTACAATAAGTTAGCACTAAGCTGTCTCAAATGACCACATTGTCAACGAGACGTAAAACAACAACGTAAAAAAAACTTAGGCTCCGCATTTTTTGCTTCTCAAATTCAGTGAAACACGATAGTGATAATGTAAGTCACCACTGTAGTAGGCCTAGAAGCGTGATTTGAGAGAAAAAAAAATCATATATTAGAAATTACTGCGAACCGCTGAAGTCAAGAAGGCTGTGTTGAAGTGCGGTTTGACTGTTAAGAAATTGATCGCGTGCGAACGCTTTGGGTAGCCACTGGCATCGAGCTCAATATTTCTCGCATACCTCGCCACGGTCGACGCCAAGTTTATCGTGACAACCCTCAGACAAATTCGGCAGGAGAATATTACAGAGTAACAGTCTATGCTCCCCTACTGAACTTCATTATAACTGATTTACGAGAAAGAATCTCTGCTGAAACTTTGGATGTGTTCAACCTTTCTGTTTCCAGTCCAGAAAGTATTGTGAAGATCTCTGCAATTTTTTCAGTTTCACCTGCAGAGTCCCTCACCAACTGCTTCGGTTCGTGGCTTGACGTGGACAAAGGCATTGCTTCTCTTATGTTACGGGATGAAACGTTGTTGTGGCGAGAGAAATCAACAAAAGAAATGACAAAAAGAGCTTCCAACCTTCGCCCTTGATATATTGGCTAGATGTGATAAGGGTGCATATCCTATAATACGCAAGCTTTTATTGGTCCTGGCAACGCTTCCAGTGACAACTGCGTCTGCTGAAAGATCGTTTTCGTCGTTGCGGCGCCTGAAAACTTCTTTAACCCTTTCAGACCCGAAATTTTTCTGGAGGAAGAAAAATTTTTCTTTATGTGGCAGTGGTCTTGGGTGATTTTTTAATGATTTTAGGAGCAAGATTTATGCAAAGATATGTACCAATTTCTAAAACGTACTTTGTTCACTTGGCTTCACTTAAAGGACTAAAATAACCAATTATAAAAAAATTCTCTATTGTAATAAATAGTAAAATGATCATTCAATCACTTCCATGTAAAATAACAACAACAATATTGATTTATACACTGGAATATAGCGAACCATCTATTCTAGTGGTCACGAGTTGCTGCGCACTGCCACATTGACTTGCTGATATTTGTATAGTGATGCCCAGCGATTGGCAGCATTTGTGCGTGTTGAAAAAGTTGAACATTTACAGGTGTGTAGCTCAGGTTCGCTTAGGGAAGAAATACTTTTGTTGCAGCTAACAGACTGTCAAAGTTAATGTATACAATTGTAGACAGAGGGTCTGAAAGGGTTAAGAACATCGACGAATGAAAACCGCCTCCTTGGTCTTTCACTTATGAATATTCATTACCAGATTCCTGTAGATGTAGAAAAAGTAATTACAAGATTTTAAAAAAGTGCGCGTAGAAGGAGATTAGAATTTAATATTTAAGAGCAGTATTTTGTATATACATATTTAATATTAAATTTCATTTTATATATACTTTTGGATTTTTATGTTATTTCTTTTTTTTTACAAGAAGAAAGAAAGAAATTTCTTATTGTTAATATTTACATTCATGAGGAAAAACAGCTTATTATGAACATAAAATGGCGTAATTAACAATATAAGATGATTTCCTGAACACAGTCAAATATTCTATTTTAACTTTTCGCAGTCGTATCGTCATTGCTGGGTATAAGCACATGCGCGAATTCGATGGCAACATTCTGTCAAATGGAAGAAATTGGTGAACTAATTTCGAAGATTTAAGAATGGAACCAAATGAACATTAGCATTTTTATAGATTATTTTACATTAGCAGACAAACACAAGAGTTATTCAAATGCACGTGTCGTATTTGAAGAATATTTTTTAGGTAATGCAGTAAGTTATTTCATTAAACACACTTAACACATAGCGATACACAATTAAACTAAAAACAGAATTTTATATATGCGCGTATAGAGTATTAATGGTTTTATTTGGAATTAATTTTTTGTAAGGCAGGTACCAAAAAATCCCCCCCCCCCCCCCCGACCGATGTCCTGGATCCGCCCCTTGGTGGTAGTGGCGGGCTGAGGACAATCACGAGGCGAAACAATGCGTTCTCTACTTTCCGAACGACCCTCATTTATGTAGTCATTGTCTGCGGTTTGCTTGCATAAGACCTGTGTGCTGTCAAAATGCCAGTATTGTCCACTCAATTCTGAATTTCAATAAATGTGCTATGTTTGAAGAAGGTAATTTTTGTTTGTCTCCTTGATCTTGGGGTACTCATAATTTTTTGCTTATTGACTGATCAATAGGGACACATATTTGTTGCTGTCTCTGTCGTGATATATGTCAGTTTAGGTACAAAATTTTTGAACACGGTGTAGGTGTAGATGAGAGCTAGGTGAAAAGTTTTCAACTTGTCACAGAGCTGAATGATATCGGTGAGCTTTAGTTATGTTATTATATACCAAAATAACAAAAACAAAAGAGTCAGTTTCATCTGTGGGATAGTTTTATAATTTTTTCTGGCTATCTGCATTAGTTGTGTTATGTTACACTGAAATAGATAAAATGAATATTGTGTTGTTACTTTTTTTCAGTTTTCTGTCAAATGAAATTCATTAACATTTGAGGGTTAATAGTCTGATGTTTGGTTTTCAATAATGAAACATTGGTTCTAGAAGGTGAGTCATTAGTAGAACATCCTGCTACCATATACACAGATGAGAAATGCAGGAAATCACATACTATGATTGGATGATTGGCAGTGGAAGAGTCATAAAATAGCTATCTCCATTTGCATATCACAATAAGTAGTATTCATTGTGCACTTTCCCTAAGGAATTAACTATGAGAAATCTTTCTGATTTATGGGTACCATATTTGTTGAATGCTTACCAAGAGCATATGTAAAAAGGAGTCTCTTATCAATATCTGTAGCATTTTAAAAAGAATCCAACAAGTTTCGTATGCCATTTTTTTTACTGTGAAGGAGATGGGTGTCCACCACTTCATGTGCAGAATAAAACAGAAAAGGTGCAATTTATTGCATCTGCTTCAAATATTATAGGTAGTGATTTCTGGGATATGAGACAGATTCGCCTGATTAATTTTGCTTAAAAAAACAATAACCAGTAAAGGAAATGCAAATCTCCCACCTACAACTGAACAAGGTGGCGCAGTGGTTAGCACACTGGACTCACATTCGGGATGGTGGTGATTCAAACCTGTGTCCGGCCATTCTGATTTAGGTTTTCTGTGATTTCCCCAACTCGCTTCAGGAAAATTCTGGGATGGTTCCTTTGAAAGGGCACGGCTGACTGTGACCTTGCTGTTTGGTCCCTGCCCCCAAACCAATCCTGCCTACAGAGGTGCTCCAGCAGTGAAGGTTTTCAGGTATGACTTGTTGAAACACCAACCCTATTCACCAGACTTGACACTCTCTGACTTTTACATAATACCATATATACAGAATGGCAAAAAAAGTTAAGCACCAAGAAGGAGATGAGGGAACAAAATAAAATAAAATGTCATGGATTGTGAGTGTATACGTGATGTGATTACAAATGAAGAGTGAAATTTATAAATAACTTGGCAGTATGAGCCCATTTATCAGTATGATGTTGCACCCACTCTGTCCTGGATGCATGCACCAATACAGCTGGGAAGTGTGTTATAAAGCCGTTGTATCCTGTCCTGAAGCAAACTGACACATATCTGGTGTAACTGGATCTTGATCTCCTGGATACTGGCCCTGGGGTGGACCCTTAGCTTGTTCCACATATGTTCATGAAGGAGAGATCTAGAGAACGTGCTGGCCATGGGAGTGTCTCAGCATAATGCAGACTGTTCATGAAGGCACATTCTGTGAGTGCATGAGATAATATGTGAGAATGCAGCATGTCTGTGATGTACTGTTGCCCCACCAGAGTCCCCTCAATCCCCCTCAGCCATGACCTGAGGTCACACCCAACGGGTCCCAACACCATGAGGCCAAGAGTAACATGGCCGTACATTGGAAGAACGGGATCTCCCCACAGACCACCACCATTTCTTCAACAGTGGTCATCCATTGTAGTGCAGAACTGCATTTCATCCCTCCCTAGGCCCGACAAGACGCCTCCTGAGACGCGGCAAGGCAGGAGTAGGCAAAATGCAACAAGGAATAACAATATTAATGTGCTTATAGTAAACTGCAGGAGCGTCTATAGAAAGGTCCCAGAACTGCTCTCATTAATAAACGGTCACAACGCCCATATAGTACTAGGAACAGAAAGTTGGCTGAAACCAGACGTAAACACTAATGAAATCCTAAACTCGGATTGGAATGTATACCGCAGAGATAGGCTGGACAGTGAAGGGGAAGGCGTGTTTATAGCGATAAGAAGTGCAATAGTATCGAAGGAAATTGACGGAGATTCGAATTGTGAAATGATTTGGGTGAAGGTCACGGTTAAAGCAGGCTCAGACATGGTAATTGGATGTCTCTATAGGCCCCCGGGCTCAGCAGCTGTTGTGGCTCAGCACCTGAAGAATAATTTGGAAAATATTTCGAGTAGATTTCCCCACCATGTTGTAGTTCTAGGTGGAGATTTTAATTTGCCGGATATAGACTGGGAGACTCAAACGTTCATAACGGGTGGCAGGGGCAAAGAATCCAGTGAAATATTTTTAAGTGCTTTATCTGAAAACTACCTTGAGCAGTTAAACAGAAAACCGACTCGTGGCGATAACATATTAGACCTTCTGGTGACAAACAGACCCGAACTATTTGAATCAGTTAATGCAGAACAGGGAATCAGCGATCATAAAGCGGTTACTGCATCGATGATTTCAGCCGTAAATAGAAATATTAAAAAAGGTAGGAAGATTTTTCTGTTTAGCAAAAGTGACAAAAAGCAGATTTCAGAGTACTTGGTAGCTCAACACAAAAGTTTTGTTTCAAGTACAGACAGTGTTGAGGATCAGTGGACAAAGTTCAAAACCATGGTACAATATGCGTTAGATGAGTATGTGCCAAGCAAGATCGTAAGAGATGGGAAAGAGCCACCGTGGTACAACAACCGAGTTAGAAAACTGCTGCGGAAGCAAAGGGAACTTCACAGCAAACATAAACATAGCCAAAGCCTTGCAGACAAACAAAAATTACGCGAATCGAAATGCAGTGTGAGGAGGGCTATGCGAGAGGCTTTCAATGAATTCGAAAGTAAATTTCTATGTACTGACTTGGCAGAAAATCCTAAGAAATTTTGGTCCTATGTCAAAGCGGTAGGTGGATCAAAACAAAATGTCCAGACACTCTGTGACCAAAATGGTACTGAAACAGAGGATGACAGACTAAAGGCCGAATTACTAAATGTCTTCTTCCAAAGCTGTTTCACAGAGGAAGACTGCACTGTGCTTCCTTCTCTAGATTGTCGCACAGTTGACAAAATGGTAGATATCGAAATAGACGACAGAGGGATAGATAAACAATTAAAATCGCTCAAAAGAGGAAAGGCCGCTGGTCCTGATGGGATACCAGTTCGATTTTACACAGAGTACGCGAAGGAACTTGCCCCCCTTCTTGCAGCGGTGTACCGTAGGTCGCTAGAAGAGCGAAGCGTTCCAAAGGATTGGAAAAGGGCACAGGTCATCCCCGTTTTCAAGAAGGGACGTCGAACAGATGTGCAGAACTATAGACCTATATCTCTAACGTCGATCAGTTTTAGAATTTTGGAACACGTATTATGTTCGAGTATAATGTCTTTTCTGGAGACTAGAAATCTACTCTGTAGGAATCAGCATGGGTTTCGAAAAAGACGGTCGTGTGAAACCCAGCTCGCGCTATTCGTCCACGAGACTCAGAGGGCCTTAGACACGGGTTCACAGGTAGATGCCGTGTTTCTTGACTTCCGCAAGGCGTTTGACACAGTTCCCCACAGTCGTTTAATGAACAAAGTAAGAGCATACGGACTATCAGATCAATTGTGTGATTGGATTGAGGAGTTCCTAGATAACAGAACGCAGCATGTCATTCTCAATGGAGAGAAGTCTTCCGAAGTAAGGGTGATTTCAGGTGTGCCGCAGGGGAGTGTCATAGGACCGTTGCTATTCACAATATACATAAATGACCTGGTGGATGACATCGGAAGTTCACTGAGGCTTTTTGCAGATGATGCTGTGGTGTATCGAGAGGTTGCAACAATGGAAAATTGTACTGAAATGCAGGAGGATCTGCAGCGAATTGACGCATGGTGCACGGAATGGCAATTGAATCTCAATGTAGACAAGTGTAATGTGATGCGAATACATAGAAAGATAGGTCCCTTATCATTTAGCTACAAAATAGCAGGTCAGCAACTGGAAGCAGTTAATTCCATAAATTATCTGGGAGTACTCATTAGGAGTGATTTAAAATGGAATGATCATATAAAGATGATCGTCGGTAAAGCAGATGCCAGACTGAGATTCATTGGAAGAATCCTAAGGAAATGCAATCCGACAACAAAGGAAGTAGGTTACAGTACGCTTGTTCGCCCAATGCTTGAATACTGCTCAGCAGTGTGGGATCCGCACCAGGTAGGGTTGATAGAAGAGATAGAGAAGATCCAACGGAGAGCAGCGCGCTTCGTTACAGGATCATTTAGTAATTGCGAAAGCGTTACGGAGATGATAGATAAACTCCAGTGGAAGACTCTGCAGGAGAGACACTCAGTAGCTCGGTACGGGCTTTTGTTAAAGTTTCGAGAACATACCTTCAGCGAAGAGTCAAGCAGTATATTGCTCCCTCCTACGTATATCTTGCGATGAGACCATGAGGATAAAATCAGAGAGATTAGAGCCCACACAGAAGCATACCGACAATCCTTCTTTCCACGTACAATACGAGACTGGAATAGAAGGGAGAACCGATAGAGGTACTCAGGGTACCCTCCGCCACACACCGTCAGGTGGCTTGCGGAGTATGGATGTAGATGTAGATGTAGAAACCATTTATTAGCAGTCCATGCTTCTTCATCATGGTACCACTCAAACCTCAGTTTGTTTGTGTTGTGGTGATAATAGCAGGTTATTCATGGGAGAAGGCTTCCCTAGCACACCTGTTGTTAGTCTCTGATCACTGATGACAGATGATACGAGATACTGTAGGGAGTCCATTACTTATTTTCAGGCAATAGGTGCAGACGTGAAGGGGGTGTAGTGTGCTCGGTGCACAATATGATGATCCTCTCTTTCGGAAGTCAGATGTGGTCAACAAGAACCTCAATGATGAGTGTGTTTACCTTCACATTTACATGCAATCATGCATTATGCCACTGTCCCATCTAAATGCCCCACAATTCTGGATATTGCATGATTCAACCAGCTGGCCAAATGGAGATCCAAAATGAGGGCCATTTGAAAATCTGTTAGTTGTTGATAATGTTGTCTCATTTGCGTATGCACCGTCTCTGCTTCCTTTACAGTGGTCATTCAGCACTTGCTGTTCGTGCCATTTATATACCATAGCAGACATGATAACAACGCAAATGCATTCTGGTGACCATTACACTTGTCACTAAGAATTGTGATTCTAATCAGTTACATACCCACCAGTCGTTGTATGTGTACAAAGTTACAGTGACACCAGACCATATCTCATGGCTGCTTCACATTTTTGCCAGTCAGTGAATTATGTAATTTTTGGTTAGAAATCTGAGTCCCATATAGTGGTAATGGTAGCCACAGGCAAGTATTTAAAGGACTTTCCAGAATTGGGCTACAGTGATGGGATCCACTCAATACAAGTGCTTTAGATAAAGGATATTGGCCAGAAAGATTACACATTTACTGTACTAATACTGGACTGGGATGACATATGATGTCAGATCACATTACAATGACACATCCAAATTCCAGGACCCAATTCTGAATCCTTTATAATGCCTGAGAATGATTCAGGTATCAAATTATATTTCCAAGCTTAAAGCAATTTACTACCTTCAGAAGACACCAGGCACTTCCTCAATCCACTAAAACTGAGCTTATTCTCAAGTGAGCACACTACAGAAAATATATTAAAGCAAATAAAATAATGGAACAAAAAAATCATTTTATTTCATACATTGTTTAAAAATTTCATGTTACTTTAAAAGCACTCTATCTTCAGGCCACGAGTGGCCTACCGGGACCATCCGACCACCGTGTCATCCTCAGTGGAGGATTCTGATAGGACGGGCGTGTGGTCAGCACACCGCTCTCCCGGCCGTTATGATGGTATTCTTGACCGAAGCCGCTACTATGCAGTCGAGTAGCTCCTCAATAGGCATCACGAGGCTGAGTGGCAACAGCGCATGGCTGCTAGGTGGTCACTCATCCAAGCGCCGGCCGTGCCCAACAGTGCTTAACTTCGGTGGTCTCATGGGAACTGGTGAATCCACTGCAGCAAGGCCGTTGCCTTCATGTTACTTTACACATAATTAATTAATGTGTTAAGGAAAAGTGATTTGTTCATCAGCTTAGTATTGTACAGATAACATTTTCATTAAGACTGGCAGAGAAACACAACAAAAAGGCAGCTTGAATTTTCTCATTCTGAAAAGACAGAAGGAACAATCAGTTTTACTTGCTAAAACATTCTAAAGCCAAGTTTGCACAAATATTTCTGTTTTTTAAACAACCACTTTTGACAGACTTCAGGTTCAAATGGCTCTGAGCACTATGGGACTTAACATCTGAGGTCATCAGTCCCCAAGAACTTAGAACTACTTAAACCTAACTAACGAAAGGACATCACGCTTCATCGATGCCTAATGCAGGATTCAAACCAGCGACCGTACGGTTCCAGACTGAAGCGCCTGTAACTGTTCGGCCACAGTGCAGACTTCAGGTCTTGAACACGTTTTGTAACAAAAGACTGTTTATTTTAAGTTGGACCTCATGCTAAGCTGTCATGTGGATAAAAAACAACACATTGTAAAAGGTTTCTCATAACTAAAATATTTAAATACATAAAGCACCTTGTGCAAATGGCCATGTCCATATATACATTACTCACAGATCATTGTTATGTCACAAAAAACACAGTACAAAATAGTACATCTGTTTACATAAGTTGGACCTACATTGAAAATTTAGAGTATGTCCAGCCTATTTAAACAGATGTGCTACTGTGTACTGTCTTTTTTGTGACCTAACAATCATCTATGACTGGTATATACATAGTGGACATTGCCATTTGTACAAGGTGCTGTGGGATCTTGGCTTTAAAAAAAATGAATACAGCTACACATTTGAGCTTCAGAGTCTATCATTTCCAAACTTCTTTTTTGTTCTTCCATCATAGATTTTTCATTGTTTGTCTTTTTTAAGACAGTTTTTCATGCTGCAGTAGAGTACATCCCAGTAACTCTACTAATTGTTGGCTGGTCCTCATGTATATGCTTATATATTCATCAGGCATTTGTTATAACTGGCACAAAAACAAATCTTCTTTTGTAGATTCTACTTCCTGTCAACAAAAAAACTCCTATGTCATACAAAGAGACTATTAGCATTCTTACTTGAACAAGTATTACATACTTACGGAATGTGCAACACTATTTCACTTTAAAAAACACACCAGTTATAAAATATGTTATAACTCTGCACTATAGAACATGTATTGCACAAACCATGATGAAATGAACAATTGTCAACATCACATAAGCATGTGTGATTTTCTAAATCTCTGAATAACATAGCACTTTGAAGACTCAGCAGCAAGGTGTAGTTCAAGTGGCAGACACTGTGCATTTTCATAATTTTTCTGAATTTTTGTAGCAGGATACATTGCACAGAACTTAAGTCTGTTTATTGCATTTGAAAGAGGGGTCCTTTTTTTCTATGAAATACATTGCAGAAAATTAGAATTACACCAATGACCAATTTTGTATTGAAATGAAAATGGGATTGTTTTCACAACAAGAAATTAATTTTCATATTTCCTTTCCAGAATGGAGATTATTGGTTATTGTTACCAAAAATAAAGCAGTTTGAAAAGACCGTTTTTGTTCAACAATTACTAAATTACATTTGACTTAATATGAAAAGTTTTGAAGCATTTTTAAAGGTAAAGTACTGCATAACATTATTCACAAAATAACTTGGTATCTTTTCTTTCCACTTTCCCAGACTTTAACCTTGCTGCATTCTGCATGCATCTCACACCTCCTCTGAGGACATTTTGTTTTTTTCTGTATCTAGAATAATTTTGGAAAATGGGTGTCACTGAGTCTGCTTACAGATGAACTATTTTGAGTGGAAGTTGATTCAAACAGACCTCATATGTTCCCAATTCAATGACGAATGCAACAAAATGTTTGCTAGCAGGCCTCACATTTTTATATAAAACATATAAATTTACAATCATCATGAAACTCTTTAAAAAAAGCTTTCTTCCACCTCTTTATTCGCTTCTTCTCAAAATTGTAGTACCCCATTAGCTGGTAGCTGTTGTCCACATCAGCCTAGGTTTTACTTCAATCCAAAATACAAGTAGGTTTCATCTCCTCTCTCATTCCTAATTTTGTCCTGACTGATGTTGGATGCAATCATTTTGTGTTTTATAATCAGAAGAATTATATTCTTACTGTCTTTCCATTTCACAAACAGCAAATAAGTCTCCTCTGTGACATTAAAGCTCATTTTTTTGCTCCTTGTTGTTGTTGTTGTTGTCTTCAGTCCTGAGACTGGTTTGATGCAGCTCTCCATGCTACTCTATCCTGTGCAAGCTGCTTCATCTCCCAGTACCTACTGCAACCTACATCCTTCTGAATCTGCTTAGTGTACTCATCTCTCGGTCTCCCTCTACGATTTTTACCCTCCACGCTGCCCTCCAATGCTAAATTTGTGATCCCTTGATGCCTCAAAACATGTCCTACCAACCGATCCCTTCTTCTGGTCAAGTTGTGCCACAAACTTCTCTTCTCCCCAATCCTATTCAATACCTCCTCATTAGTTACGTGATCTATCCACCTTATCTTCAGTATTCTTCTGTAGCACCACATTTCGAAAGATTCTATTCTCTTCTTGTCCAAACTAGTTATCATAAATGTTTCACTTCCATACATGGCTACACTCCAAACAAATACTTTCAGAAACGACTTCCTGATACATAAATCTATATTCGATGTTAACAAATTTCTCTTCTTCAGAAACGCTTTCCTTGCCATTGCCAGTCTACATTTTATATCCTCTCTACTTAGACCATCATCAGTTATTTTACTTCCTAAATAGCAAAACTCCTTTACTACTTTAAGTGTCTCATTTCCTAATCTAATTCCCTCAGCATCACCCGATTTAATTTGACTACATTCCATTATCCTCGTTTTGCTTTTGTTGATGTTCATCTTATATCCTCCTTTCAAGACACTGTCCATTCCATTCAACTGCTCTTCCAAGTCCTTTGCCGTCTCTGACAGAATTACAATGTCATCGGCAAACCTCAATGTTTTTACTTCTTCTCCATGAATTTTAATACCTACTCCAAATTTTTCTTTTGTTTCCTTTACAGCTTGCTCAATATACAGATTGAATAACATCGGGGAGAGGCTACAACCCTGTCTTACTCCTTTCCCAACCACTGCTTCCCTTTCATGCCCCTCGACTCTTATGACTGTCATCTGGTTTCTGTACAAATTGTAAATAGTCTTTCGCTCCCTGTATTTTACCCCTGCCACCTTCAGAATCTGAAAAAGAGTATTCCAGTCAACATTGTCAAAAGCTTTCTCTAAGTCTACAAATGCTAGAAACGTAGGTTTGCCTTTTCTTAATCTTTCTTCTAAGATAAGTCGTAGGGTAAGTATTGCCTCATGTGTTCCAATATTTCTACGAAATTCAAACTGATCCTCCCCAAGGTCTGCATCTACCAGTTTTTCCATTCGTCTGTAAAGAATTCGCGTTAGTATTTTGCAGCTGTGACTTATTAAACTGATAGTTCGGTAATTTTCACATCTGTCAGCACCTGCTTTCTTTGGGATTGGAATTATTATATTCTTCTTGAAGTCTGAGGGTATTTCGCCTGTCTCATACATCTTGCTCACCAGCTGGTAGAGTTTTGTCAGGACTGGCTCTCCCAAGGCCGTCAGTAGTTGTAATGCAATGTTGTCTACTCCGGGGGCCTTCTTTCGACTCAGGTCTTTCAGTGCTCTGTCAAACTCTTCACGCAGTATCGTATCTCCCATTTCGTCTTCATCTACATCCTCTTCCATTTCCATAATATTGTCCTCAAGTACATCGCCCTTGTATAAACCTTCTATATACTCCTTCCACCTTTCTGCCTTCCCTTCTTTGCTTAGAACTGGGTTGCCATCTGAGCTCTTGATATTCATACACGTGGTTCTCTTCTCTCCAAAGGTCTCTTTAATTTTCCTGTAGGCAGTATCTATCTTACCCCTAGTGAGATAAGCTTCTACATTCTTACCTTTGTCCTCTATCCAACCCTGTTTAGCCATTTTGCACTTCCTGTCGATCTCATTTTTGAGACTGTATTCCTTTTTGCCTGCTTCATTTACTGCATTTTTATATTTTCTCCTTTCATCAATTAAATTCAATATTTCTTCTGTTACCCTAGGATTTCTAGCAGCCCTCGTCTTTTTACCTACTTTATCCTCTGCTGCCTTCACTACTTCATCCCTCAGAGCTACCCATTCTTCTTCTACGGTATTTCTTTCCCCTATTCCTGTCAATTGTCCCCTTATGCTCTCCCTGAAACTCTGTACAACCTCTGGTTCTTTCAGTTTATCCAGGTCCCATCTCCTTAATTTCCCACATTTTTGTAGTTTCTTCAGTTTTAATCTACAGGTCATAACCAATAGATTGCGGTCAGAGTCCACATCTGCCCCTGGAAATGTCTTACAACTTAAAACCTGGTTCCTAAATCTCTGTCTTACCATTATATAATCTATCTGATACCTTTTAGTATCTCCAGGGTTCTTCCATGTATACAACCTTCTTTCATGATTCTTAAACCAAGTGTTAGCTATGATTAAGTTGTGCTCTGTGCAAAATTCTACTAGGAGGCTTCCTCTTTCATTTCTTAGCCCCAATCCATATTCACCTACTATGTTTCCTTCTCTCCATTTTCCTACACTCGAATTCCAGTCACCCATGACTATTAAATTTTCGTCTCCCTTCACTATCTGAATAATTTCTTTTATTTCATCGTACATTTCTTCAATTTCTTCGTCATCTGCAGAGCTAGTTGGCATATAAACTTGTACTACTGTAGTAGGTGTGGGCTTCGTATCTATCTTGGCCACAATAATGCGTTCACTATGCTGTTTGTAGTAGCTTACCCACATTCCTATTTTCCTATTCATTATTAAACCTACTGCTGCATTACCCCTATTTGATTTTGTGTTTATAACCCTGTAGTCACCTGACCAGAAGTCTTGTTCCTCCTGCCACCGAACTTCACTAATTCCCACTATATCTAACTTTAACCTATCCATTTCCCTTTTTAAATTTTCTAACCTACCTGCCCGATTAAGGGATCTAACATTCCACGCTCCGATCCGTAGAACGCCAGTTTTTATTCTCCTGATAATGACATCCTCTTGAGTAGTCCCCGCCCGGAGATCCGAACCTTCTGGGCAATTATACCTTTCCTCTTTTTCAGCACAGTATTGTAAGTCCATCTTGAAAATAAATACAAAGTGTGCAGCAGACACCATGTGGGACCTTGTGAGAAAGTGCATGGCAACAAGGGTAACGCGAATGCCACAAAGCAACTAACGCATGGTGTTGTCACTCATATTGGGAGAAAAGGAGTGCAGACAAGTACTGTTATATGTAGTTTCTCACTGTAGTACAAGCATAAAAGTGTATCTTTACAAAGATGACAGATGTAATACAAATGTTGGAATACAGTTACAAAGTTGAGAAATGGCTGACATATATTCTACATCACTTGTGTTTTTCCAGTATAATCCAAACAACATAGGAGCTACATGACTCACCTTCAAAGTGTTAATGGGCAACTTCAAACCCAGGTATGCTATTCAGATGAAGTCTTGACCAGATATCGGTTTTTCTTTTCTTCATGTAATGTAAAGTTGTGCTAATGATGCTGTGTATAAATATGTGATAATAAAATTTTTATATGTACACATAGTGCCAGTATATGATTCAATAGCCTTGATTGTATCTGAAGAATGCTCGTTTCCTTTTAATGTCCCCATGATTTTCCCCAGTAACACAATAAATACATTTATTATCAGCTTGCACAGTTTCTTGTTTCGTTAATATACTATGTTGATCATCAAGAAACAATAAATCTGGCAAAAAATAGACATGACTTACCAGATACTTTTTTCTTCAGCTGACTGTGCCCAAGAATTTTGAAGTTTGTTAGTATTGTGTGCTTTTTTTAACTTACTAATTTCATCATTCTTATTCTGCAACACATTTGACTGTTTGTTGCAGTTATATGGTGTTAAGTCTGGTCACAACTTTGTAATGTCAAGTTATTTTATACTGTCTTAACAGTAGCATCAGAAGAAAAACCAAAATAGTTGTTTCCCAAACTTTTTTAGGATCTAGCAATCATAAGAGATGGGAAAACTTATTTCAAATTTAGATATGTGATTGGTGAGAATAAAGCTCTGTAAACACATACTGTGCAGATATTTGTTTTGTCTACTAAAAATGTATGTTTTGAGTTCAAAAAAATATTAATGTAATAGGAATGAAAATTCAAAGCCTCTAACATCCGACAAGGAGAAAATGTCAGACACAATCAGCCGATTCAGCTCATATTTGAAAAATCACATGTGTGCAACCAGAAATGAAAGATTAAGATATTTTGGCTCAACACCCCCTGCTGCACCCCTCCCCCCATGTTTGACAAAACTACTCCTTAAGTTAATGACACACAATCAACTCAGAATTGATGGGATCAACAGATAACTGAAAACTGTTTGTCAACAGGTAAGAAATTTTTCAGCTGCTGCACATGTACCCATAAGGTACGAGATGTTTAACAAAAGTTCTGCTCGTCTAACAACTGAGGCATCTGGCTGGGAAGGAGAGAACCTGTATTCAATTCCCAGTTGCATTCTGAAGTGTTTTTTTTTTTTTTTTTTTTTTTTTTAATCAAAACTTGTAGGATGAAAAAAGTTAATAAAGTAAAGTAAATCAATAAAGAATAGTGACAAAGTACACAAATAAATTGATCATATGGCTTTGGTTAGTAAAGGTGCCTACAGGAACAATTCTGAATAAGACTGCTGCAAAGATGAGCATTTGATGCACATAACGGAAAAAAATAACCCTTGTTGCACTTGGTAGTGTACTTCAAATAATATGTTCATTCATAGCACAAAATTCCATCACAGCCTTTGAAACCCAATTGGCATTGCACAACCAAGCATAATTCACAATCAAAACTTTCATCCTCAATTTTTTAAATAATGTTATGCAAGAAAGAAATACTTTTAAATTTAGACCAATTTGTTGTACTCTGAAGGAATGATGCAGATGCACAGAGACTGCATTCATTAAATCTTGGTGCCACAAGTATATTTGCTTCACATATCTATATGACAAGTACCATCCAGGTAGTTGTTTGAAAAAACTGAAGACGTGTAAAAGAGTGAGTAAAAGAGACACTGGAAATCGACCAGGATAAAATTTTTAATTCTTTACTACTCAAAGTCATTTTGGAAATTTCTTTGCCTACTTTTTCATTATTCCCTACTGATTTGCTTACCTTACTGACCCTTCTATGCCTACCAGTTTTCAAATGGGATAAAAAGACAAATAAAGAAGGACTGCTGTATGCAACTGGGACTCAAACACAGGTTCTCTGCCCCACAGCCAAATGCTTCGCTCGCTACACCTGTGGAGCTTTCATTGAACAGCTCTTAGCTTGTGGGTGTATAAGCAGCAATTGAAATAGGTTTTTTCCTCACGGTTTCTAGGAAAATATGCATTTGCAAACCCCATATATATTGATGAAAAGTGATCAAGTTTGAGTCATCTATTTATCCAGCCAATTCTGAGTTGACTGTGCATTATTAACTTCATGGATAGTTTTCCAGAAAATGGAGGGGGCTGTTGAGCCAAAATATCTTAAGTTTTCATTTTTTAAGTTGTACACAAGCGATCTGCTTAATATGAGCCAAATCACTTGGCCATCTCTGAGATGTGCTCCTCGTGAGTAGAAATAGGAATTTTTCAATGCACCTATAGACTCAATAACAAATCTAATCTTCAATCGTTTTAGGTCATGAAATGCTAACAGTAGTCCAACAAAACATTCACCACTTCAGGATCATATTACTGCACAATGTTTAGCAACTAAATAAAATTTCTGTCAAAGATAAAGCACTTGTTTTCTTTTTCATATTCAATGAATATATAGAAATTATCATTTGTAACTGGATAGTTCTCTTATGTGAGACTAGGAGTAAAAGTGACTTGGAGGGGGCTGAAGGAGTTTTAAGAGAGGAGTGTAAGAAGTGTTTATAATTACAAACAGGCAAATAATTTAGGGCATATGCTAGCTCAAATGAAATTTAAAACAACAGAAAATTCAACTAAATACTTTATTAAATCCTGGGGTGGGAAGATGTCAGTTATGATACAAATTACACGAGTAAGACTCCAACACATAAATGGAACGAGACTAACATTTGTCTTATGTAAAAATAAATTACTGTGTACATAATGAAATACTATTTAAATTATTTATAAATCCGATGTGACAATAAAGTAAACAAACAAGGAAATTATCTAAAAAAGAAAACAAAACACACATTACAAATACTTTGTATGAAAATCTGTTTTGCACTTTGAATGTAAAAAATGTAAAATATTTTACACAATCAGCAATAAAAGCTAACATTTGTGCTCATAATCAAACAATTATATATAAATAATTACATAGATTATTTAATACCACTTTCAAGTGCAATATACATAATACAGTGTGTTTCTATTTAATGTCAGTACTATCCCTACAAAAACAGAATAACATTCAGTACACAATATGTAGAGACAATATGACATAGATTTGAACAAAACTAATCTTTGGTAATAAGAAATTTACAACATACATATACACCTTGAACTATACGTTATACACTAATCACAATTAATACAATCTCAATTAATAGATGAGATGTAACACAAATGTTGTAATATGGAAGTCTAATGAAACAACCACTGTGACAGACGAAATGTGTATCAGATCAAGATTAAAACATGCAGCGAGAACAGATAATCAGGTAACACAGAACTTCATACACATGACTACAATATTTTTTTCAATACAAGCCTATCATAAATACATGAGAAATTCATTTCAATTATACTGGTATGATCTGAAGGGTCAGCTGATTTAACATTCAGTATTTTATATTTTGACACTTACAACAGCACACAAACACAATTACAGAATTTAAGTGCAATGACATTTAAGTAAATGACATCTATTTTCTTTAAATGACAATAAAACAGTACACATACTTCTCTGTTCATTGGCGACACAAATATAATACTAAGAGAGTAATTGTTTTTATGATTATTTCTTTTTTCTCTAGTTTCAATACTCCTTTAAATAAATTTTAGGAAAAATCAAACTTCAAAATACTGCTTTGTTGTATTTAACATAATATTAATGATATTTGATCACTGAAGTAAGAACACATGAAAGAGAGACATAAAAGGAAGCTACGGTAAAATAATGCTAGATTGCATTAATAACAGACTTACAAAAATTACTGGATTTGGTTTAAACCATTTACAAGAAGTGAGACATATACTAACTTCCAACTAGTTGTACTATCTTCATTTATAATTTAAAACATAAATGCAAAGCACAGAGGAAGAAACTATTCAGAAATTTCTTCATCTATTAAGACTATTTCATGGGTACACTTCAAGGGTCATACATTATGATAGCAGTTCTAAGCATTGGTGCACCTGTTTAAATAGACTATTTCTGAAAGTGCAGTTCTTACAGCTAACACTCTGAGCTGAAAATGAGTCTTGAATGGCATCTGCAATGATGATGAGAAATGTTTATGACAAGATTTGGGACAAGCCTTTTTTTTTCTTACAACTGGTCTGAAATCCCTATGACAAAATAACAAACTTCATTCTCTTTCCAGCTTTCACAGCCTTTACCTGAATGTACCATTGAATTCTTTGTTAGCAAGAGAAAGTTTCTATCAGTTTCAAATACATTTTTATCTAACGTTCAGTACAACAGTGAAAAAATATTTGTGCAATGGAAGTTTTGCACAGCTGGTTAATAAAATACCAATATCTAATATTTGAAAAATACTTTGCACATATTATTTCCTAGCATGTGATATATTTAATTGAAGAATGGAGTGTGCAAATAAAATACTGTATTTAAAAAATCACAGGTTTTAAGCTCTGACTTCAAATGATGATTTCTTTTTAGTGAATTATTATCAACACACATTAATACAATGCGTGATGAGAACTGGTTTGCTTTGTACATAATCAAAATTGTTCTCAGAACTGAAACAGCTTTACATGGATGGCTACACGAAGAGAGAGGCAGTCTATTTTGAGTGAGAAGCAGCTACTAGCTGCAATAATATTATAGGAAATAACAGTTATGCAAAAGTGATAACATTGCAGTAACATTTTCATGTATTCCAGATTCACACGGTAAAATTGTTGGTTTTATACAGTGTTGTGAACCCCATTAATAATGTGCAGCAAGTAGCACCCTAATAAATATGGGACAATTCTTGCAAATGTCCATCAAATATTCTTTCACTTCTATTGCAAGCAGCATCACCTTTTCCACCATTCCTTGCTATGACTGATATATGGTTATTACAATGCAAATCAACTTTCCAATTCATACAGGCCAAAACAACATATAACAGGAAGTGAGATACCCAACATGCTTCAGACATATCAAATTAAGTTAACCTCAACAGAACCACACAAAATTTTGGATGGATTACAAGGAGAAAAAAATATTATTGTTACTGTATGTCCTATTGTGTATAGAATAATGTTATGACTTGCTGTTTTGGTCTCTTTTACAAATACTGATACATGTTTTAAATAATAACATAGCCACAAACATTATTAAAAGCATCAAATCCACAGGCATGTCCATGTCCCATTTAACTGGATGAGGATACACTATAATATAACTGCTACATGTCTTGTATCACAACATTCTTTCAACATTAGGTCATTAGTTCCTTCAAATAGGTAAGCCATCACTCTCTCAAATACCATTCATCTATTCACATGTTACTGTTTCATAGTATTTCCATACAAAGAGGTATATACCAGCATGACAAATCAGATCTTATTATCCTTGTCCTCTATTACTATCAGGCTGTTATTTCACAATCACAGTAAATATGAGGTGACATCAAACATAATCTCATATGTGAGTGAAACATGGGTGCGAAGAAATGTGAAAAGCAAGAACTGCAGCATGACAATTCTCTTTTTAGCAAGATGAACTCTTCAGTTCACCAAGTTCAGGCAAGAGGTGGGAGCTCTGCCCAGAAGCATGTAGGTCATATTTTTCCTTCAAAGTAGCAAGTGCATTTATTAAACGAGTGTTAGCTGCATCTAGTGCAGCTATTTTGTTCTCCTGTGCTTCAATTACTCGTTGCTTATCTGACAGAACTCTTGACATTTTCTGTTGTTCTCGCTGAAGCTTATGTTCCTGAGCTTCAATAACACGCTGCTTGTCTAGAAGAGCCCTGGACATTTTCCGCTGTTCACGATGAAGCTCTTCCTCCACAGAAACCAATCTGAGAAGCAAAAATTTTACACTGTATATCATGTGCATGTTCTACAAATAGCTAGACAGTGTTGAACACTACAGGATTTAAATGTACATAAAAACAAATAAACATGCAATAATCAGATATGCATACAATAAAAATAAAGCCATGTGATCAGTTTGCACATAACAGAAGCACAGTGGTGAAGTTGAGATGTGTCAGTACACATTGTGAAAGAATACACAAAAGTAAGAGACACTCTTCAAAGCCTATGGTGTCATTTTCTCAGTAGTTGAACATGGTGACATGAGACATTAGTTTAGAGAAACTAACAAAGTTGTTGTAACAACAATACATTTTCTACATTTAAGCTTCGAATCATAGCCACTGAGCAACTGAAGATGTCAAATGACATAAAGAAAGGAACAAGACTAAATAAACATACATGAGGCATTCTGGTCACTAGACACTTCTGAAGTGAATGGCAGGAGATGGAGAAAATACACTGATACTTCTCAGCCGAGATATTAATAACATTACAAGGAGTAACTTTTATTTGTACGTATGAAACAGGACATGTACCTCTAACTGAAATAAGTAGAGGTGATATTGTAATGTGAAGAAAAGCCTCATGAATCTTCATGCATAAATAGATTCTCTCGCTACGAACTTTATGAGAAATTCACAAATAACTCCTGAATATTTTATATGTCACCTTATCAATGTGTATCTTATTATAACATGTAGAAAAAGTTTATCCTAAAAAAATGCTAAAAATAATTTGTATCATTACTGAAACACCTCATTAATCATGGATGCAAATTTCACATGTGTGAGTACTACAATTGTACTGTGTACCTTTGCAGAAAATCCTCAGATGTGCATTTAGATGATTAAATAAAACTATTATATTGAAGTAGTCATTGGAATAAGATTTTGAAATGAGTTATTTTTAAAACTGTGTTTCCTGTATAACCAACTGTCCATTTGTAGTATTTTTGAAATCTTATCATTTCTTTTTATTTTACAATCTGGTAAAAAACTGCTAGTGAACATCAGTGACAAAACCTACTTGAAATATTGGATTGATAGCTTGTATTAGGAAACTGGCTGTACATACCATCTTCCAAGGAATGCAGTAGCTGCAAATGAACAGAACTGAACTACACATTGTTTGTTAATGTATATTATCCACAGCTCCCACAAGAGCCATTGTGAAGACATAAACAAATAGTTCTGCTGTTTTGGGGAGTTATTTCATTAACATTATTACCTCAGTTTTGAAGGTAATTAGAGGTGTATGGTTGCAGAGGCACTGTTCTGAACAGATACTTATAAATTAATGTTATTCAAATTTCCAAATTATATAAAGGTATAACTTGTCAATGGTGACAAGGAGCTGCTGCCCTTTAAACAACTACATAGATTTGCCTGAAATTATCACAGAAATTTTACATTTTATTTAATTTGCCATTAACAATGAAAACTGTAACAAATATGAATACACATGTCCAACAAATTTATCCTAGGAAAACTCTGCTCACCCAGGACATAAGAAAAAATCAGTCTTCAGTTATGCAAAATTGCTGCATGCTGAGGTGTCCATTCATACTACACATTCAGTATATTATGCATATAATTATCAATCAGAGAGATAACATAAATGTTGTTTGAATCCAGTACTTGAAAAACAGCATATGTTTCACCCTAGATGGGAATCTAATACTTTTTCGTCACTCACTTATCCTAACACTGTCCTAGCTCCTATTCTGAGCATCAAACACATTTATCTCATGTCATAGCCTTGATGAGAACACACAAAAAAGACAAATTTAATTAATCAATTTGTTCGTTTCTGTTGTGGCTTCACATCATTTGTAAATATCTGAACCCACATATCCTATTTAGTGTTTACATTCACCATCAACACTATCAAACAAAATATAAGAATAAGTACATCACAAATAGCAGCCCTTCTTAACGGATTCCTTTGAAAATAAGAAAATCTGTACCATTTTAGCAATGGCTTCCCAATGACACCTGTCATATCCAGCTTATAACATTACAGAGCACAGCAGTTTCCCTGTGCTCCCCAGGCTGAGCAGTAGTTGTCTTGAATTGTCCCTCACTCAGAATGTGGACCTATTTGCTACATAAATAGCAAAAATTCACATTCTAATAAAATACAGTGGCTCCCCCATACCCTACGTAGGTTGCCTATGCAGGCATAATGAAGGTAAAATACAAGCAATACCACTGAGATCCAAAGTCTCATTGCCACATCCTGCACTTCCTTAAATTAGCACAACTAATAGTATGTGGGTAGTACATAATGCTTGTCAAGCCAGTGGCGACGGGAAAGACAGCTGTGCCGTACGGAAACAAACAAAGTTGTTTTGCATTAGTGGGCTCTTATATCACTAACATTCTGATAAAGACTAGAAACTACACAAATTAGTCTCTTCTGGATTTGATAAGAAAATGTATAAAACATGTAAACATTCATAGTAATCATGGTGCATTGATTTACTGCAAAGGATACATGGTGTATCTGTTAAAAATTGTTTTCATGAAGAAACTGAAAGGAGATCTAACAAAGAGGGATGAGATCCATGTTTCCTTTTTAACACCAATGTATCAATTAAACATCTACATCTTTCATATCACATACATTGTCTTACACAATCCAGATTTTATCAGTACATAGAATGTATTGTACAGCAGTGCTATAATGGCTCCTGCTGCTTTACCACTTTAATATTAGAAGCATGTGATATTTTTAATTAAGTGCACAAATAAGAATATAATGTTACTTCGATGTATAATGCAAAGATGCTGATAATGGACAGAGCTGTCACGAGTATTTTGAATAACCTGAGAAGAAAAAAGTAAAGCTCTTACACTTACTTACTGAATCAAAGTCTTATAGCTACAAAGCACATATATAACTAATTTATGGGACTCACCTAGCTATAATGACTTTCATTTTATTTTCACTGCTGCCAGCATCCCGGTCATGTGAATCAGCCAAATTTCGCTGTTGTTCGGCCTGCTCCAGTTTCAGGGTCAACAGATGAACATCTGCTTGGAGCTTTTCAATTTCCCTTTCATACTGAAATAATTAAGTTACCTCATTAAATATGATGTCTGTTAAGATTCCAAAAGTTCAGAAATATAATCAATGAAAGAAAAAATACTAATAATCACAGTAAAGCTTAGCCAGAAAGTTCACAGTCAAAGTTAAAAAATATAACTAAGTTAACGGTGTTCAGGAAAGATAGATTAGGCAGAATTGGTGGTGGAGTGTTTGTGTCTGTCAGTAGTGGTTTATCTTGTAGTGAAGTCGAAGTAGATACTCCGTGGGAATTGGTGTGGGTGGAGGTTATACTTAACAGCCGAATTAAGTTAATAATTGGCTCCTTCTACTGACTCCCAGACTCCGATGATACAGTTGCGGAACAGTTCAGAGAAAGTTTGAGTCTCGTAACAAATAAATACCCCACTCATACGGTTATAGTTGGTGGGGACTTCAACCTACCCTCGGTATGTTGGCAAAAATACTTGTTCAAAACCGGTGGTAGGCAGAAAACGTCTTCCGAGATTGTCCTAAATGCATTCTCCGAAAATTATTTCGAGCAGTTAGTCCACGAACCCACGCGAATTGTAAATGGTTGCGAAAACACACTTGACCTCTTGGCCACAAACAATCCAGAGCTGATAGAGAGCATCATGACTGATACAGGGATTAGTGATCACAAGGTCATTGTAGCTAGGCTCAATACCATTTCTTCCAAACCCATCAGAAACAAACGCAAAATAATTTTATTTAAAAAAGCGGATAAAGTGCCACTAGAAGCCTTCCTAAAAGACAATTTCCATTCCTTCCGAACTGACTATGTGAATGTAGACGAGATGTGGCTCAAATTCAAAGATATAGTAGCAGCAGCAATTGAGAGATTCATACCTCATAAATTGGTAAGAGATGGAACGGATCCCCCGTGGTACACAAAAAAGGTCCGAACGCTGTTGCAGAGGCAACGGAAAAAGCATGCGAAGTTCAGAAGAACGCGAAATCCCGAAGATGGGCTAAAATTTACAGACGCGCGAAATTTGGCACGTACTTCGATGCGAGATGCCTTTAATAGGTTCCACAACGAAACATTGTCTCGAAAGTTGGTAGAAAATCCAAAGAAATTCTGGTCGTATGTAAAATACACAAGCGGCAAGACGCAGTCAATACCTTCGCTGCGCAGTGCCGATGGTACTGTTATCGACGACTGTGCCGCTAAAGCGGAGTTATTGAACGCAGTTTTCCGAAATTCCTTCACCAGGGAAGACGAATGGAATATTCCAGAATTTGAAACACGAACATCTGCTAGCATGAGTTTCTTAGAAGTAGATACCTTAGGGGTTGCGAAGCAACTCAAATCGCTTAATACGGGCAAGTCTACAGGTCCAGATTGTATACCGATTAGGTTCCTTTCAGATTACGCTGATACTATAGCTCCCTACTTAGCACTCATATACAACCGCTCGCTCACTGATATATCTGTACCTACAGATTGGAAAATTGCGCAGGTCGCACCAGTGTTTAAGAAGGGTAGTAGGAGTAATCCATTTAACTACAGACCTATATCATTGACGTCGGTTTGCAGTAGGGTTTTGGAGAATATACTGTATTCAAACATTATGAACCACCTCGAAGGGAACGATCTATTGACACGTAATCAGCATGGCTTCAGAAAACATCGCTCTTGTGCAACGCAGCTAGCTCTTTATTCGCACGAAGTAATGGCCGCTATCGACAGGGGATCTCAAGTTGATTCCGTATTTCTAGATTTCTGGAAAGCTTTTGACACCGTTCCTCACAAGCGACTTCTAATCAAGCTGCGCAGCTATGGGGTATCGTCTCAGTTGTGCGACTGGATTCGTGATTTCCTGTCAGGAAGGTCGCAGTTCGTAGTAATAGACGGCAAATCATCGAGTAAAACTGAAGTGATATCAGGTGTTCCCCAGGGAAGCGTCCTGGGACCTCTACTGTTCCTGATCTATATAAATGACCTGGGTGACAATCTGAGCAGTTCTCTTAGACTGTTCGCAGATGATGCTGTAATTTACCGTCTAGTAAGGTCATCCGAAGACCAGTATCAGCTGCAAAGCGATTTAGAAAAGATTGCTGTATGGTGTGTCAGGTGGCAGTTGACGCTAAATAACGAAAAGTGTGAGATGATCCACATGAGTTCCAAAAGAAATCCGTTGGAATTCGATTACTCGATAAATAGTACAATTCTCAAGGCTGTCAATTCAACTAAGTACCTGGGTGTTAAAATTACGAACAACTTCAGTTGGAAGGACCACATAGATAATATTGTCGGGAAGGCGAGCCAAAGGTTGCGTTTCATTGGCAGGACACTTAGCAGATGCAACAAGTCCACTAAAGAGACAGCTTACACTACACTCGTTCGTCCTCTGTTAGAATATTGATGCGCGGTGTGGGATCCTTACCAGGTGGGATTGACGGAGGACATCGAAAGGGTGCAAAAAAGGGCAGCTCGTTTTGTATTATCGCGTTATAGGGGAGAGAGTGTGGCAGATATGGTAAGCGAGTTGGGATGGAAGTCATTACAGCATAGACGTTTTTCGTCGCGGCGAGACCTTCTTACGAAATTTCAGTCACCAACTTTCTCTTCCGAATGCGAAAATATTTTGTTGGGCCCAACCTACATAGGTAGGAATGATCATCAAAATAAAATAAGAGAAATCAGAGCTCGAACAGAAAGGTTTAGGTGTTCGTTTTTCCCGCTCGCTGTTCGGGAGTGGAATAGTAGAGAGATAGTATGATTGTGGTTCGATGAACCCTCTGCCAAGCACTTAAATGTGAATTGCAGAGTAGTCATGTAGATGTAGATGTAGATGTAGATGTAAATAAGAGAAGACTAGTCATCTTCAAATGAATAATTACAGTTTGCATCAGAAATCATTAGGTAACAAGCTTACACATCAGTTTAATTTTAATTACATATAGATTTTGTAAACACAAACTGCTTTACAGTTCATGTAAAATTTTGTGGAAGTCAACAGAAAGATGGAACTTACCTCTTCTATACTTTTTGCACTGCAGTTCTTGCTGCATCGAATGTGGCACGTATCTTCCTCTGAAGAGTCAGACAGATCCCGTGTAGAATCCAAGGACAGCCGCCGCCTCAGTATCTGGTCTGTTGTAAATGAACAGAAATATGAGTTGTTAGAAAAGTACAAAAAACAATATGTTTAGATTTGCAGTATTGGCTTTACAAGTTCCCCAATATTTATGAAAAACTGATGAGGTTTCAAATTTTTTTCTGCAGTTTTTTTAAATGATGAACCCGTGTACTTCATGTTTATAATAATTACTGGCTCTGTAACTTCTTGTCTTCTTTATTTTTCTGATGTTTTCCTTAATATTTGTTTGCCTGTTTGACTTCTTTTCTCAAATTTCTTAATTACATGATATTATCTTCTCTAATAGAAGTTCCTCTTTTTCTTAATTTACATGCCCATTTCAAATTCTCCTCCTTACCTGGGTAGTACTATTTTGATTCGAACTACACAATTTTATTTAAATGAGTAATTTTGTTTCTCCTTCATCACTACATCACATCTTTTCCATTTTCTTCTTCCATTCAACTCAAAAGTTTTAACTTATCCTACAACCTCTTATTTTATTACACTGACATGCCATGAAAACCTTCATTTGCACTATGAAAATAGTCACCAGTTAAAATTTTATTGTGTCCTCCACAGTATTTCTTTATTATAAATTGACAAAAAATCTGGAAGCTACAAAAGCCTGATAATATTAACTTTTCTTATAAGTGTTGCTGTCTCATTCAGAGTTATACTAATAATCTGAAATCTGAATTTACTTATTGCTTCAGCTCTCATTTTTGTAAAAAAAAATCTAAGTATACTTTCAAATATAACAATAAATGAATTACTAGACATACCTGTACTTGTACTGTGGACATGGTGATGAGGCTGACCATTGACTGCCCTCCAGTTTGCAGCACTACGCATGCCACATTGTGGGTTTGTACGTGGTACTCTAACTGCCGGTGAAAAATGCCGAACTAGTGGAGGAGTAGTGGCAGAAGGCAGTTCCAAAATACCAGTGTTACCACCAACACAGCCACCATTTTCATCAGAAGAGGAACTGCACGAGCGCCTCCGGGGCACCAGCCGACAGTCTGGAGGTGTTGCATCCATGTGGTATACAGGATTTGTAAATGCTAATGGTGCTGAAGCAGTTGTAGGAACAACGTTGTTGTTGCTTTGAGAGTTGCTAACAGGTGCAGGAATATTTGCACTGTTATTGTTATTATTTGCAGCATTCAAGTCAACTGGGCTTGAACTTTGGCTGTAAGCAAAACTCTGGTAGCCTGATGAGGCAACATTTGACAGCTGAGAAATAGATATTTGGCTCCCTTTGTTAACGCAGTGCTCAGGTATAACCTCCTCATCAGCATAATGAAGGAGGTCAGATATTTCATCTAAATTTCCATTCACAACAGCATTCAGTGGCCTAGGGGCAGGCCTCTGTGCTGGAACAACAGCCAGTGCTTGAGGACAGTGAGGACTGCATTGGTGAGCTCCCTCACTGGTCCCAACAAAGAAATCATCTGAGGCAGGTGACATACTAAGTTTTGGCAGAAATGCATTACGAGGAAGAGTGGCTGCACGAGGTGATTTATCTCGGTGTACGGAAGTTGAAATATCACTGTTGTTGCTGCATACCGTTGGGTCATTGTACCTGCAAGAAAAGTACTGATTAATAAAGAAAAGTACTGATTAGTAAAGAATATTATGCATGGATTGGAGATAGAACAAGAGATGTTGTGGGGAGGGAGACACACCTATTCTAACTATATATACAATTTTTCTTGTATAATTTTAGAAGTTTCTTATTGTAATGGTACTTGAAATATGTAACCATTATGGCACCTCACCTCACCCTCTCGATACCAGCAATATTCTACTGTGTTTCTGTAAAGTAGTTAACATATTTCTGAGACAACATTTAGATTTGATTTCGTTAACGTAGAGGTACTTTCATACATCGATATGCTTATATAGCAATGATATTATTCTTATGTGAATTCTTTTTCTTTTCTTCTTCTTTTTTTGCCACTATGATCTTTGACTTACTTGTAACTCTGATTTTTGAGTGCGTAAGCAGTTATTATTCAACCTGTATACTGAGCAAGCAGCGCGGAAAACAAAAGAAAATTTCAGAGTAGGTATTAACATCCATGGAGAAGAAATAAAAACTTTAAGGTTAGCCGATGACATTGTAATTCTGTCAGAGACAGCAAAGGACTTGGAAGAGCAGTTGAACGGAATGGACAGTGTCTTGAAAGGAGGATATAAGATGAACAACAACAAAAGCAAAACAAGGATAACAGCATGTAGTCTAATTAAGTCGAGTGATGCTGAAGGAATCAGATTAGGAAATGAGACACTTAAAGTAGTAAAGGAGTTTTGCTATTTGGGAAGCAAAATAACTGATGATGGTTGAAGCAGAGAGGATATAAAATGTAGACTGGCAATGGCAAGGAAAGAGTTTCTGAAGAAGTCATTTCTGAAAGCATTTGTATGAAGTGTAGCCATGTATGGAAGTGAAACATGGACGATAAATAGTTTGGACAAGAAGAGAATAGAAGCTTTCGAAATGTGGTGCTACAGAAGAATGCTGAAGATTAGATGGGTAGATCACATAACTAATGAGAAGGTATTGACTAGAATTGAGGAGAAGAAGAGTTTGTGGCACAACTTGACAAGAAGAAGCGATCGCCGCTGATAACTTTTTTACATCACCATTTACACCACCATTGTGCTAAGTTGCAAAAGTTTAATCTTCAAGAATGGTTTATGAAACACATCTATAAAACTTTTGAATATCGCAGAATAACACCTAGGCCTCTTTGCATCCGAGCTTGGAATCATCACCACCTAGATTTTCGCCGATTGAGCCATGAGTTCACAACGAGACCAGCGTGGGAAACACAAAAAGATGAGTGCCTAGTTTATCCATTATTTCATGAAAGGACTGTAGGAACTGTGCTCTAATGACACCTGCCACATAATATAACTTTGTTGTTGCCCGAAAATGCAATATTTAGCAGTGTGAGCAACACTACAATCATAATTAATTTTTGACCTTTTGTTAGATTGTGATGGCCATTTTCACAGCAGTTATATATAAACAATCTGCATTAGTTTCCAAATAAAACTGCCTTTGGCACATTGAACATAATTTTTTTTTAAATTTTGTATAATAAATAGAAAACAAAAATAACATGCAGCATTCAAAATGCATTTTTCTTTTAAACTACTGCAATTTTACAAGTATAACAGTATGCTGAAATCAGGTAAAACTTTCATGATATTTTAAACTAGATTCTATTTGTTTTACACTGTTCATCAGGCACCCAATAATGAAATTATATGGTGCCATTGTACTTTTAATAAGTGAGAGGAAAATGCAATAAAAACAATTTTTTGACATTTGTGTTCTTTTGTGTGTTTACATGGATCACACTGAAATTAATTGAATCTCTTTCCATTTTGATATAAACAAAAGGGTTGTATATTTTAAGTATCCAGTCATCAATTACAATTTATTTGAAGAAACTATGCAGAAAAATGTCAAATCGATTCCTCTTACAGAAAATAGCAATAAATTAGTCTGATGATTTTCTGAACCAGTTTAATGCTGTCTGCAGAAAATCAGCATTATTTATATCATTGCATTCATAGAATATCAAAAATATTACAGTCAGTTACAAATCAGTACTGACATAGCCATGTGTTTATTGAGAGATGGCTTGTTTTACCATCAACTCTCCTGCTGAGAGACTGAAATATTTATTCAGTGTGTCCTGTCACATCAGAGCTGTAAGTCATATATTCACTTCTTGTAATACATGGTCTCATCAAAACATCAGTGAGAGAAAGAAAGGCTAAAACTTCAATGATTGACAACAGTTTCAAGAGCAGACTACCAACTTTTCACATTTACATTTCTAGCTGATTACTGTGTTCTAAGTAAATTACCTTATTACGTATATTGTGTTTCTATGGATTTCAACAACATTTCCCTTTCTTTCTTTTTCCTCCAGAAGGTAAAAAAACCAGTTCCAAAATGTCAAGATGTTAAATTGTTTACTATAGTAGCCCCACATGATTTTGTGAACTACCACAGAAACCAAACTAGGTCTGTTATATCTACAAACTTTTAATTTCTGATTAGAATTTTCTATTTTGTATAAAGGCTATCTTAGATTTTCCAGATTTAATTATTTTCCTCTTAACACACATTTGGTCTTGATTTATACAATTATTACATGTCAGGCTAAAAATTCAAAACTACTATTTCTTTGTCATCTTGTTTAGGGTCTACATTATGGACCCTTTCAAAGATTTTATCTCTAATGACATCATTGTCAATGGTATGTTAAACTCTACTTCTTTTATTCACAACCAATAATTTCTTGTATTTGTCACTGATGTATGTAATACAGCATATCAAGAAGTGACTATAGCATTTTTGTTAATTTTAACAGATTTGTTTGAGTTAAAAAAGCAACTACATAAGTGAAAATTTATGGTGGTAAGGGGCAACATCCAATGAAAATTATCTTAATCTATTACCTGAAAATGTTCCTGTTGAGAGACTGATAATGCATTGGCTCAGAACGCCGTGGGGATGGTAGTTTGCCAACTGGCTGGCTAAGAGCTCCATGAACATGATCAAGTATATGTTGCAGCTGTTCCATCTCCAGTCCATGGTTGGTCATACCAGACTTGCCTCCACATTCCCCCAACAATGCTGCCAGAATACTCAGCTGTTTCCCGAGGTCTATATATCCTTCAAATTCCAAACAATTTGGTGAGCCCGCTGGCCGACTCTGAAAACAGAATTGTTGAAGAGTGAATAAAGTGACTTCTCATTTAGTTTATTCAAAATTAAAATTTTGTTTCATATTTTAACAAAATAAATCAGAGTACAATGTTCTGCTAATGGCATTGTCATTAGAGTCAGGTTCAACAATTATGAGGAAACTGAGCATGGAGAGCTAAATCTGGATATGAGTTGAATCCAGTGTCCTAGTGAGTGCAAGTGAAGTGCCTTAACAATTGTGACACCTCACTCACTGGTTTTATATTAATGCAGTACCAAAGTCAGGAACCAATACAAACTGCCATTGTGACTATCAGCCAAAAAGTAGCATACTTCTACACTCAAATAACAAGAGGGTGTAATACTGAGATTGTTATATCCTACTAACAGTTGCATTCCATCATTCACAGAGCAGATGATGTTACTAGCATGCAGAAAAGAGATCAAAAAGTGATGTTTTCTTGGAGTTCAACAGTCAGCTGACAGTAATGTTATTAGGACTGAATTACTCTTGAAAACAAATTCTGTATCACTGTCTAAGAAATGCGTACTTTTAGTTTGTTGTCATTCACAGAAGTGAATAGGGGAAGCATTACCATGACAGCCAATGAGGCAAAAACAAATAATTACAACAGCACTTGCTTATAATTTTTTCATAGTGCTGAGTGGTAAATGCCACAATAGCACTCAACATCATGGTAATTAACTCCTAGGATACAATACACGGATGTAGGTTCTAATACACACTGTATCTACTGACACCAGCACACAGTCTAGCCAAATAGTGGGCACAAAAATATGTAGTTACAGCTATATTAATATCTTAACCTATCAATTTCAATGATATGATTGTACTGAAGATGCAGGTAGTTAATACTGGGTAGCTCACCGAGATAAGTTGTAAGAAATTTTTCATAGCTGGAGCTTCACGTTCTAGGAAGTCATTCATGAATTCCATAAAATTTTCCTTTCCTTGAAAACGTGTGAAGTTTGCAAGTGTTTGCAGTGTTTTTGCAACCAGAGTAAGATTACGAGCAGCCTTCTCATTGGGATATTCTGAAACATACAAGAGGTTACTGTGATAACACAATGTTCATATAAATATTACATTCTTTTAGCTTTTAGTAAATTCTACTGAAGAATAAGATATATTTAATATTAATTAATTCTACAAAACTGTGTAACTCTTGAACTAGTTATGCCAGTTCATTTTATGTCATACTTATACCAGCAAAATACATACAAAGTGGCAAAAGGACACGTGTTTCGAAAGTTTTGATGGCTGACCCCTTGACCCTACCTCGGGTAGGCTCTTGTCATTGTTCAAAAGAGATAACAGTTACATGAATACTGTGGGGATTATTGCTGTGTGTGTAAGTATATGATTTCTATTTTTTCTGCAATAACACTGTTGGAATGTGTTTACGTACTGCTGATGCCATATTTCTTAAACTCAAATTTGTGCTGGTGAATCTGAAGAACTGATAAACTAATCCATATGCCTTTATGTTCTCGCAATTATAGCTTTTGGCAGCAGTAGACACACACACACACACACACACACACACACACACACACACACACACACACACACACACACACAAATACAACTTGCACACACGTCTGCAGTCTCAAAAAACTGAAACCACACTTTTTGTAGTGCCTATCGCAACTCAGCATCTCTCCTATATGGTGGGTAGCAACTTTCCTTCTCTGGTATTGTTACATTCCATCCTGGATTTTTCCATTGTTTGATGATTGCCTTTATGTTCTGCACTAAGGATGACATTCTAGACTTTCAGTTTTATATGTCTCATAATTTCATTATATGAAAATTATTCATGAAGGATGCAAAATGAACAAATGAATATTTTTAGTGTTTGTCTGTCTTGGAATCTACAGCCATTTACCTCAACATTAATTACATTTCGGTTTTGTAATGGAATTGGGTTTTACCATATTGATGCATTCCTGATTTGGAACTAATTATTCAAATCAACAGATAATTATGTATTTGTATATTTATTCTCTTACGATGTGTATAAACATGTGTACTGTACGCATATACAAGAATGAGATGAAACCATTCAATGTTGTTCATTAATCTTCCCTAGAATTATGTGATCATAATTTTTTGTTGTGTGATGTATTTGACCCTCTCTTGTGTACTGCAAGCATGTAGCTATAAGAATATTGGCAATGTTTAATGTTCAAGAACACTGAAATACATTAAAACATTACAATAATGACAAACACATAAATTTACTGATTTTTTCCAATTCTGCATAACACCTTAACCTACCATGTGTTATGTTAAATAGGCTCGGAGATAAAATGGCTGGGCATAAGAAGCGTAAAAATATAGATGCTGATATTAGGTTATCACTGATATCTTCTCGCCCCATTTCAGTTAGCCTCTGTCGGAAAGTGTAGAAACACTCACGCAGCTCTCTGAAAAACAAAAAATGAATATAAATGACACAATGTATGAGAAAATAGTAATAGGCAACACTATATATATATAATGTTACAGCTTGTTTCAGAGCTGTTAGTATGCACATTTATTATGGTGTCAAAGTTTAGTAATAAAACATATGTATGTGATGATATGATATATTCGCTACAGCAGACAGCTCCTCAGTGGAAGAAGCTAGTATGTCTATCTCTCTATGGATTTCTTCCACAATATTCGCGTTTTGCACCATACATCAGTGCAAGCACTAGTATCAGTTACATCTGGTGAGTAACGCCGTGTGCTGTCAGTGTACTTCTAGAAGCCTTGAATAGAAAGTTTAGGAAAATGTTCACCATCATTACCATAAGTAACTGTGCACTGTCAGAGATGATTGAATAAACTGCCAACTGTCTCTGTTTCTGTCATTGACAAAGTACCACCAGCTATAAACTGCACCTTTCAGTTAATTCATGGCTTAGTCACAACTTTTCTTCCATTTGTGCTTATTCCAATTTTTATGTGTTTCAGTAAAAAATGCTAAGTAATAGTACAAAAACATTTACAACTATGTTAGTGAGTTTACGAAAATATCAACCTGTACCTTTATTGTTTGTCTCAAGTAATTATAGCAACAGTTGAAACTACTTACACTGGAAAAGTATTATGGGAAGCCAGAATACGAGACCAAGCCATCTCGACAGCTGCTCGCAGATTAGATTGCTGGCGATGAAGGGCAGCGACACTCGACACTTTAAGAGGATCGACTTCACAGTCGTAGCCACTCTCAACAACGGCAGCGACAAGATCCCCTAAAGTATCTTGTAAATATCGGTCTCCCACAAGCTTCAAGTAGGCTTCCATTGCTTTGGTAGCAAGTGAATTTCCCCGAAATGTCAAACGTTCATCATCTGGAAGACAATTTACATGTAACCCAGTGGGGTAAGGTCATACAGAACAGTTAAAGAAATCTGTTTGATAAGTATCTTAAAAGTTCACATCTTAATGTGACAGAAATTAAAGGGAATAAACTTGGAAGAAAGTTTTAAATCTTCAAGTTTTTTTGAAACTCTTACCAATTCGATCAATATCCATCATTACAACATCTGCCAGAAACTCTCTTGCCATTCCTTCACGTTGCATAACATGCACAAGAGCTGTAGCTATATCCTCCTTAGCTTTTACACTTATAGCAGGCTCCAAGACTTCACATAATATACGGTACTCAGTCTTCAGGAACTGAAATAAGAAGAATACATCAGAAAGGTTTTTACTGATGAACACATTTTTACATAAAAATGCAAGAAACATTTAAAATCATCTGCTGTCATACACATTATTCAAACAATAATTCTATCATACTTACATACAATAGTTAGCTTGAACCAAATTAATTGTAAACACATTGAAACATTTTTGGCTTCACAAATTCATGTTATTTTCCTACATTTGATTGTGTTTATATTTTTATGATTAAATTTTTCATACCTGTAAAAATTCATCATAGACATGCACAGGTAGAATGTCTACTGTCTGAAATCTGCATTTCACCCTTAAAGAGGGGGGATCCTTTGAAAACCCTTTATCTGAGAGCACAGGATACCACTTCTCTGTCAAATAACGTGATGTTACTTCATGAACTGGGATACAAACACTACCTGTAATATAAGACAATGATTTCTGCAATAAGAAATCTGCTATTGTCCATGAAAATTTATGGCACAAAATGATACTTAAAACTGAAAAAGAAATGGAGCTCTGTCTCCTCTCATTTTAAGCTTACATAAATCTACAAATTTAATCATCACTAACATATGGTTTAAAAAATCATGAAAGAAGGCTTTACATATGGAACAGACCTGGAGATGCCAGAAAGTTTCAAATTGATCATATAATGCTAAGACAGAGATTTTGGAATCAGATTTTAAATTTTAAGACATTTCCAGTGAAAGGGTGGACTCTGACTACAATTTACCGATTGTGACCTGTAGATTAAAACTGCAAAAAGATAGGGAGCATTAGGCAATGACTGACCACGACAGGGTAAAAGAGTACAGTAGAAGATGAATGTGTAACTTTGTAAGACAAAATAGTGAAGGAAGCAGAGGATCATATATGTAAAAAAAAAAAACAAGGTGTCCTTGGATATCACAGAAGATCCTAAATTTCATTGATGAAAGGAGAAAATATAAAAATGCGGCAAATGAAGCTTGAAAATTAAAACGATCCTTGAAGAAAAGAAGCAACTGCACGAATATGAGCTGAAAGGTGGAAGGTGCATACAGAGATTCTATACAAGGGAGATGAATATTATAGGAATGAAAGGGGAAGTAGATGAAGTGGAGATGGAAGATATGATATTGTGAGAAGAATTTGACAGAGCACTAAAAGACCTAAGTTGAAAAAAAGCCCTTGGAGTAAACTACATTCCATCAGAACTACTGATAGCCTTGGGAGAGGCAGCCATGGCAAAACTATCTGGTGTGCAAGATGTATTAGGTATTCAGAATACCCTCAGACTTAAAGAAGAATGTAATAATTCCATTCCAAAGAAAGCAGGTGCTGACAGGTGTGAACACTACCAGTCTATCAGTTTAATAAGTCACTGTTGTAAAACACTAACATGAGTTCTTTACATAAGAATAGAAAAACCAGTAGAAGCTGATCTCAGGGGAGAGCAATTTGGATTCACGTGAAATGTAGGGGCATACGAGGCAATACTGACCCTATGACATAAATGACAACAAAGAAAAATTTGGAGTAGGAATTAAAGTTGAGGGAGAAAAAAATAAAAACTTTGATGTTTGCCATTGTCACTGTTATTCTCTCAAAGACAGTAAAGGACCTGGAAGAGCAGCTGGAAGGAACAGACAGTGTATTGAAAGGAGAATATAAGACGAACATCACTGAAAGCAAAACAATGATAATGGGGTGTAGTCCAATTAAATCAGCTGATAAAAGAATAAAATCGGGGAATAAAAACTAAAATTAATGGATGACTTACTATCTGGGCAGCAAAATAACTGATGATGGTAAAAGTAGAGAGGATATGAAATATAGACTGGCAATGGTATGTGAAGCTTTTCTATAGAACAGAAATTTGTTAACGATGAACATAAATTTAAGTGTTAGGAAGTTTTTCTGGAAGTATTTGTACAAAGTGTAGACATGTATGGAAGTGAAACATGGAAGAAAAATAGTTTAGACAAGAAGAGAATAAAAGCTTTTGAAATGTGGTGCTTCAGGAAAATGCTGAAAATCATATGGATAAATCATGTAACTAATGAAGAGGTACTGAGCAGAAGTAGGGAGAAAAGAAATTTGTGGAACAACTTGACTAAAAGAAGGGACTGATTGGTAGGAACATTCTAAGACATAAAAAGAATCACCAATTTAGTACTGGGGTGGAAGTGTGAGGGGTAAAAATCATAGAGTGAGATCAACAGATGAATACAGTAGTAAGCAGATATAGAAGTATATAGGTTGCAGTAGTTATACAGCGATGAAGAGGCTTGTACAGGATATAGTAGCAGGGAGAGCTGCATCAAACCAGTCTTCAGACTGAAGGCCACAATAACAACAACAACAACTGTTTGTAAAAGCAGAAAGTTATATACTTACCAACAAGAACATTTTTATCCCGTTTTTTCTTTCTGTCAGCCTCACGAAAGAGATTAATATTTATCATGTTTACAAGGGGTAAATTGTGAAAGTCAAAGTGTTCTCCCCAGAAACACATTTCACCCTTCTGTTTTGATGATGTTCTGGCATAAAGTGTCTTATCAAGACACAATTCACAAAAATACCTGAAAACAGAACACAGTGTTTAAAAATCAGACAATGGAAAATCCAGGATATTGTTACATTGTTTAAAAAGTAATTCTCTTTATCTGCTCTACTTAATGAATGCATCTGTAAACTAACATGCATAAATTTGAGCACTTAATAACTTGCCAAAACTATATTTATCCTACAGGATAGGTTCACATAGTGCAGTCAATAGAGCTCTGTGTGTTAAATGTAGATGCTGAATGGAAATCATTGGATGGTAAGCCGTTTTAATCCACTGTCAATGTTCAGCATAGTATACACTCTGTTGTGAGTGTCTGTTATTACTGAGAATACATAAAGCTACTATACAGGGGACAATGTAAAGAATTACACATTTATTTAAGTTACATATAAATGCAGTGGCAAATAAGAAAATTACATTAATAATCCAGGGGAGAAAATACTAACCTCTTCTTATTTGCAAGCCCCTTTGCTTCCAGTATCCATATCTTCATAGAATTGTCAATACGGCGTATATTCTCTTGGTGTGGCTGCACAGTTTTCCGCACACTGAAATAGTCAAATATTTCTTTAAAATTATTGACAATTGTGTCGAAATTTAAATCATTCACCTCTCACGTGTGTGTGTGTGTGTGTGTGTGTGTGTGTGTGTGTGTGTGTGTGTGTGTGTGTGTGTTTTATGTCAACAGGACATTAAGTCCTAATCATCCTTCCACCCCATTTTAAGGTGCATCCCAGGACATTCAACTAATGGTAGATTCCAGTTAATAATAAAAATAATAATGCTGTATGAGCCATCAGGCTGGTGCAAGTCTTTCAATTACATGCCATTTCAGCGACTTGTGTGTACGTAAGCCACTAGCACCTGGCATACCGAGATGGTCTCTCAGATAAGTACTAACGGTGCATGACGTTGCTTAACTACTGTGATCAGGAGGGAACCAGTGTCCCAGTATGGCAAGTCCACTGCTTGATTTTGGGTGAAACATTAAGAAATCATTGACATAAATGTTATTCATAGAATGAAAGACATTCATTGAAGAACAAGATGATTCTATGGGTATTGGTGTAGATGTAGTTTATTTCAATTGCCATCAAAATTCCCTCCACATCTCTTCAAAAATATGAGCCCTGATGAGAGTACCGTACATTGAGCATGCATACACAAGATAATGAAGTAGAACTGAATAGTTGGAGTGTCTTTCCAAATGTTCTTTCATCATCAAGGAATTGTTCATTTAATTTAATTAGTGTATGATTATCACACAAAATTTCAAATCATTGTAATGCTATGACACACACACTGCAGAATAACCATACCTGTGCATCCACTTGTCACGTTCATCTGCAGTGCGGCATGAAATATACCATGTATTCCCATTTGGTGGTGTTATCTGGAACATAGTAAAATTCACACTTAAAATTGCAATCCTACCTCATTTGATTTACATCTACCATATGTAATAAACCAATAACATGAGTCATTCACAATGATTTTAATCCTTCATGATTAAAATGAAGTACAGAAGCAGAACAAATGTTGTTCAGATTGGATTGCAGTATGGCACTGAAATGTAATTAAATGTGTGGATGGCATTCTTAGATAGGAGTCACCTTCTGTGATTTTGGCCGCCTGGTGCAAGTCTTTATATTTGATGCCATATCAGCAACTTGTGCATTGATGATGATGATGATTATGGAATAATGATGAGGCCAAAACACACACACACACACACACACACACACACACACACACACACACACACACACACACACACACACACAGTCATGCATGGAGAAAATCCCTGACTGGGCTGAGAATTAAACACGCGGCCCTGTGACTGAGAATCACCAATGCCAAACACAAGATCACTGATTATTCATTCTGCAAAACATTAGTTGTGAAATACCCTTTGGCATCATGTTACCTCTTCTAACCATCATGTTAATTTTCATACTTTAACAGAGCAGTCATTCACCACAATGGACCCATTTCCCTGTAAATATGAAGACTTATTCTTTTGTTGGTTTTTCTTGCTGGCCTGAATACTTAAATCCATGTTACAGCCTACAATATGGAGCAATCTGCCATTCATTTACTAAATGTTGTGAAAACAGTTTTGACTACCATCTTTAACAACACAGTAGCTTTTACACTCTGAGACTAGCAAGCTGAAATCTCGCAAGAACTCTTCTCCTGCACATTTCCTGTTACAGCTGCACATTACACAAAACGATTACTTTTGGTAAGCCTTCATATATGTGCTGAAGAGCCTAAGAAACTGGAACACCTTACTAATATTGTGTAGGGCCTCTGCGAGCATGCAGAAGTGCCACAACATGCCAGGGTGTGGACTCAACTAATGTCTGAAGTAGTTCTGGAGGGAACTGACACCACGAATCCTGCAGGGCTGTCCATAAATCCGTAAGAGTGCAAGGGGGTGGAAATCTCTTCTGAACAGCATGTTGCAAGGCATCCCAGATATGCTCAATAATGTCCATGTCTGGAGAGTTTCATGGCCAGCGGAAGTGTTTAAACTAAGAAGAGTGTTCCTGGAGCCACTCTGTAGTAGTTCTGGATGTGTGGCATGCTGCATTGTCCTGCTGGAATTGCCCAAGTCTGTCAGAATGCTCAATGGACATGAATGGATGCAGGTGATCAGACAGGATCCTTGTGTATGTGTCACCTGTCAGAGTTGTATTTAGATGTATTAGAGGTCCCATATCACTCCATCACATCAGATGCAAACATATAATGCTAATTTTGTAATGACATTCTCTTCTGAAAGGTAACAAAACTGAAACGGACATATAGCCAGTAACGGAAGGAATAAAAAAAAAAGAAGGTGTTGTATTATTATGCAAAGGTATTTAACAGATACTGGTATTTCAAGTCTTACGATATGACTGAGAAATGTAACACAAAAACCATTTTCTGTTAAAAGAGTATAGAGGAGATCAAGAAAGCACTATTGTGGACAGACCTGGAAGCAGTGATCTCTTCCCAACACAGATGGGTGCAACAACTTCATCTCGACAGGTCCAGCACCGAGGTCCAGAGTTTGCATAACACTCTGTCCTGACAGGAGTGACTCGTGAGAGCGACTTGTACGTAGTCGTGGTGGTCCACATACCCTGTAATTGAGATGCAATATCCCTTAAAATACACTTCCCAATTGCTGCATTGCATTCCTGGGAATTCTTGGCTATAAAGCAAAAACGAGAGTAAAACTTTTCAATGTGCAGTACTTACCCTTCAGCATCAACAACCCTCTTCCTCTCTAGTTTTGTGACACTCTTAGTTCTCTTTAGTGGATTGGATCGAAATGAACGTTTGGAGAAGAAATTCTGAAAACAGAAACAGAGTTTGAAATATAGACTTTGATATATTTCTTATAGTAGCTCAAACGAGTACTGCCTATAAACTAAATATCTGTCTTCTTGTAATGTATATGCTAGCTTGAATGCCTTAAATCATTATCATCAGTTTAACTGAATAATGAAAAATAAAATAAACTGAAATGCATCTACATACTCAGTCTTTGCTGATTATGAGTACTGAAAAATTTTGAGTGACTTAAGGTTATTATGCAGGAAGCAGTTAACAGATTTTCATCAATTACTTAGTGAAATTCATTTACTGTCATGTTTTGTGATTTACATGTGTATGCAGGGCTTATATATTCCTCTGACTACCTGTTACTAACTACACATAACCAATGACCAAGTAACAGAACAAATAGATTATTTAGCCTCATACAGTTTCTCCAGTCAGCAACTTTATGGTTTGGGCATAAAAAGGAACTAGTATACAAGTGACGCTTTGAGGTTGTCCTGCTGAACACCAGTCGATGCATAATTTCATCATATCTACATCCAAAAAACCGCTAGAGAATATCGTGCCACATGAAATTATTAATCATTAGACAATTGTAGTTGGGCAGCGGGAAAAACATACCGCAAGATCTCTCTTCCAGTCATCGACAAACATTAATGTCCTTTGTCATACCACTGTACAGTAGTCTAGCGCTACTGTTTTCCCAACCAAGTGCACAGTTAATCGAGCATGGTTCCTGAAAAGATGAGAATGAATACCTCTTGCAGCAGTTCACACAGTATGGTGCTTCAAAGTGCACAATTATCCAGGAGTAATGACGCAGAAGCAGCCTGGTCACTTCAAGAGGAGATCAGTAGTTGATAGATTATGACTATCTACATCTACATCCATACTCCGCAAGCCACCTGACGGTGTGTGGCGGAGGGTACCTTGAGTACCTCTATCGATTCTCCCTTCTATTCCAGTCTCATATTGTTCGTGGAAAGAAGGATTGTCGGTGTGCTTCTGTGTGGGCTCTAATCTCTTTGATTTTATCCTCATGGTCTCTTCGCGAGATACACGTAGGAGGGAGCAATGTACTGTTTGACTCTTCGGTGAAGGTATGTTCTCGAAACTTTAACAAAAGCCCGTACCGAGCTACTGAGCGTCTCTCCTGCAGAGTCTTCCACTGGAGTTTATCTATCATCTCCGTAACGCTTTCGCGATTACTAAATGATCCTGTAACGAAGCGCACTGCTCTCCGTTGGATCTTCTCTATCTCTTCTATCAACCCTATCTGGTACGGATCCCACACTGCTGAGCAGTATTCAAGCAGTGGGCGAACAAGCATACTGTAACCTACTTCCTTTGTTTTCGGATTGCATTTCCTTAGGATTCCTCCAATGAATCTCGGTCTGGCATCTGCTTTACCAACGATCAACTTTACATGATTATTCCATTTTAAATCACTCCTAATACGTACTCCCAGATAATTTATGGAATTAACTGCTTCCAGTTGCTGACCTGCTATTTTGTAGCTAAATGATAAGGGATCTATCTTTCTGTGTATTTGCAGCACATTAAACTTGTCTACACTGAGATTCAATTGCCATTCCCTGCACAACATGTCAATTCGCTGCAGATCCTCCTGCGTTTCAGTACAGTTTTCCATTGTTACAAACTCTCGATACACCACAGCATTATCTGCAAAAAGCATCAGTGAACTTCCGATGTCATCCACAAGGTCATTTATGTATAATGTGAATAGCAACGGTCCTATGACACTCCCCTACGGCACACCCGAAATCACTCTCACTTCGGAAGACTTCTCTCCACTGAGAATGACATGCTGCGTTCTGTTATCAAGGAACTTTTCAATCCGATCACACAATTGGTCTGATAGTCCAAATGCTCTTACTTTGTTCATTAAACGACTGTGGGGAACTATATCGAACGCCTTACGGAAGTCAAGAAACACGGCATCTACCTGTGAACCCATGTCTATGGCCCTCCGAGTCTCGTGGACGAATATCGCGAGCTGGGTTTCACAGGACCGTCTTTTTCGAAACCCATGCTGATTCCTACAGAGTAGATTTGTAGTCTCCAGATAAGTAATTATACTCGAACATAATACGTGTTCCAAAATTCTACAACTGATCGACGTTAGAGATATAGGTCTATAGTTTTGCACATCTGTTCGACGTCCCTTCTTGAAAACGGGGATGACCTGTGCCCTTTCCAATCCTTTGGAACGCTGCGCTCTTCTAGAGACCTACGGTACACCGCTACAAGAAGGGACGCAAGTTCCTTCGCGTACTCTGTGTAAAATCGAACTAGTATCCCATCAGGGCCAGCGGCCTTTCCTCTATTTACTGATTTTAATTGTTTCTCTGTCCCTATGCTGGACACTGTGGCTGCACTGTACTGTATAGGGTACAGTAGAAATTTTCCCCATATTTGGAGAGTCATGCATCCATTTTGAAGGACAAAAACATCACTTCCAACTTCAGAACAATCACGAAGTGCTAAATATCCTTGGATATCACAGTCCACACTACAATTAGCTGAAGAGAGAAATATCTGAAGAAAACTGGTATTCACACAACCCATGATCAATACATATATAACAACCTATGCAGAGAAATACAACAGAATTGTAGGAAGGACAGGTCACACATCATTAACAGCATTTGCAATTAGATAGAGGAACATCACAATCACAGTCGAGTGCGTGATCTCGTCAAAGCATCACCAGTGAATTTAATCCTCATACATGGGCGGTAGACAATGAGGATGGCAACCCCATGAGATGCCACTGCAAAGTGGAAAGATTACTGTGAAACGCTGTGTTCTGGAATTAACAACAGCATGGTCTGTCAAGTGGTTGATCAACTTATGTTGGAGACTACACTCTTATGTAGTGAAACAGAACACAATTCAACATGTGAAGAACTATAAATCTCCTCATTTAGACTGTATACCTAGGGAGACGATGAAAAAAATGTGGCAGGAATGTGCTGATGTGCTGCATTCATTGTGCTGCATTTGAAGCCATGTATTCAGTCTCACACATCCACAGAACAAGCAGGTTTTGTTGAAAGGAAAGGAACTCGTGAACAGATTCCCAACATACAACAAATAACTGAGAAATCTTGACAGTTCTGTGTTCCTGTTTTCATCTGTTTCCTTGATTGTAAGAATGCATTGACTGTGTTGTTTGGGAGAAGTTGTGGCTAGTGTTTGCAGAATTTGATGTCCTAATGCACTTAAGAGCTCAGATCAGAAGTCCACACAACCTCACAGCTGTGACAACAGATTGTGGTGCATCTGATTTTATCAGTGTATCAAAAGGCGTCAGAAAGGGTTGTGTTCTAATCCCCTCAACTTAACATATCATTAGGAATGCTCTTCACGGTTGGACTAACAGCATCTCAATTGGTGGCAGAACTACTAACAACATGTGATTTACTGATGATACCATGCTATAGGCAATAGCAGAGATGAACTTGCTGAGCTACTAACAAAAGTAATCGACATCAGTCTATCACACGCATTAGGAATCCGATCTCAGTAAGTCCAAACTCGTGATAATTGATCGAGGAGCACGGGTTCTACTCACAGGTCGAGTCACAGGAAGTGGAAGTCACACATTCTTTCATCATCTCGGGTAACCATCTGTGACACGGGAAACTGTGAAGATGAGATAAGATGACGGGTCACACTAGGGTGAGTGGCTACGAACAGAACTATAACAAACACCACAAAGGTCTGGTTATCTGAAACACTGGTGTTTTGTGTCTCCTTTTGTGGCTGGGAAACATGGACCCTTAAGGCCAGAGCAAACAGCGTTTTGATGAATTTCAGCTCTGGTGCTGGCACAGGATGCTGCACATAAAATGAACCAAAAGAATGAAAAATGTGTCCATCATTAAGCAATTCACTATCTCCAGGCATCTTTCTTCTTCCATCAACCAAAAAATTCTCCAGTTTTCTGGCCATATTGTGAGAAGAGTTGGAGAAATTCTAGAGAAAATAATCACAGAAGGGAAGACAGAGGGTAAGAGACCGAAGGGAAGTGCAGCGAGTACGTGGATAGACCAAATCGAGAATATATCCGGTCTATATTAGCAGGAGGGGCCACTGTAATGCGGTGACGACAAGTGCGATTGTGGTACTCTGCGAGACATGGTACACCTCCTGGCCTGTCCAAATTTTCCCTCCAGATGCAAAGTCGACCATCTGTGGCTGGACAAGAAAGAAGCCCTGGACGTGGCACGCTACTTTGCTGAAAGACTACGATTTGGTTTCCGGACACGAAGAAGCGAAGTAAAGCAAAGTAAGCAGGCTCTACGAGAAGTTGATAACCAGCCAATACGGAGATGCATCAGAATGGTCGTAGCATTAAGTAAAAGTTGGTAGTGAGACCCCTACTGGGTCTGTTCCTACTCCACAGATTGAGAACTTCCAAGACAAAATGACATCGATCATCGGCTAAGGCACAGACTACTTCGGAGAACAATATCGACAGTGTGTCACGACAACAGACATAACCTGTGAGTTGAGCGGGATGGTTAACAACACTTTTTTTTGGGGGGGGGGGGGGGGGGGGAGGGGAGGAGGGAGGGCAGGCCCTGTTTGCCAACACAAATTTTTCAACAAGCTACAGCCTGTTCACCAACTGTGCTATTGCACTGTCTCTAACAACTTTGCCGTCGACGAAACGTTAAATTAACTACTTCCCTTTAGATTTATTTCCCGTTTCCATTCCACTGGACTAGAAGTTCCTATGATTCGAGATCATGGTATATGCCGTAAAGTTTCTAAAAGTTACTACTCTGGCGAACTTTTGTACTTTTTTGAAGTACAACTCAGTTTCAAAATTTCATTTTAACTTGATCCATCATATCATACTGACAACTACAGAATAAAATACCCAACACAAACAGCGCTAAGGATTACCGCAGTACCCAAAATATGTTGATTAAATTCTTATACTTCTGGAATACTAAATGCATGAGCAACTGGATAAGAGATCCCCGTTGAAATGCAGAGAGAGTGGCTCTGTCGCTACGGCGAATGGAATAGTTATGCCGGTCAAGTGACTGGGATGTCATCGGACGCCCTACTGCCCAAGATGGACAAGAGGCATTTGATTGTGACCAGATTCTGGGTGCTCGTAGTCCAGCAGACACTGGGCCACATTGTTAAGTGTGGATCGCCAGTTTTCGGTTTGAGGAAAACATCACTGCCTCAATCAAATGCAGTGGTTAACAATGTATTAATGACAGGGATAGCTGTCGACTGTAAGAACAGTAAGAGCAGAGAAGAGGACCACCACAGTCCCGCAAATAGCTGCTGGACAATAACAACTGAGAGCTGACGTCGCATCCATAACCAGCTACTCACTATTGCTCAGGCAGCCCTACTCTGAGATGCAATGGTTGCACAAGGGGTGCTGAAGGCTGAGAGCACCATCATTCATCACTAAGATAGTTTGTTCTCAGGGCTAATATATTACTCATTTTATTTTACATATAAGCATGAGCAACACAACCGTCTTACATGAGTGAATCGCGTGTTCATTTGCGCCCTCATTTGAACTGATTTTGTAAATATCCAATTACAAAAATCAATGGTTCAAATGGCTCTGTGCACTACGGGACCTAACATCTGAGGTCATCAGTCCCCCAGAACTTAGAACTACTTAAACCTAACTAACCTAATGACATCACACACATTCATGCCCGAGGCAAGATTCGAACCTGCGACCGTAGCGGTCGCGTGGTTCCAGACTGAAGCGCCTAGAACCGCTCGGCCACACCGGCCGGCTACGCAATTACATTTTCTGTAAATGTTTGATATTTTTAAAATTATATGTTTTGATGTGGTAGATGTCACAATGAATTAAGATTCTACGAAATGTTTTTTCGTAGTAGTCCTGAGATCCAATTGAAATCTCAACACATTTTCAAATAACTACTGAATTCCAACTTCAAGCTGGGGGCGGATGGGCCTAGAAACGTCCTTGCCTACACGAGCTCCTGTGCTTATCCCACGTCACAGGTTGCAAAGATTAAACACTGTAAGCACGGTACATTCCACTTGCCAACAGTTCACATTTAAAGAAAATAGTGGACGAAATGACGACCCTAACACGTCCGCCGGCGAACAATACAGGAACCTATTGGCTCGTCATGTGCATCCGTTTGTTTCTCTACCTGTACGTTGAGCCAAGGCAGGGGCCACGCCATCGCTGCAGAACACTTCACAGACATGAGGATTCTTGTGTGGTTCTTCTGCCCCACTTCTCCCCTCGTAAGGCCACTAATCACAGCCCCGACGACACATCTGGAATAGCAGTGAGCGAGATACATGGCCCTTGCACCCAGCTGGGACAAATATCCGCGATTTGTTCAGTCACGTAGCAGAACAACTCCCTAACGTGTATTGTGGAGTCGTGTCACGACGCATCGCCGTCTGCCGTCTTCATCGGGGCGAAAATGGGCGCTACCATTACTGGTTAGGTGTGTGTGATTCAGTTTCTCGTGAGTGTATTTATGGATCGATGACACAAAATGTATTTCCAAATGGGCACAGAATTTTCTGACGTTTATTTGTACCTTCGTCCTTGATGGTTGGGCGAATGACAACTTTTTTGAAGACAGAAATATTTCTCGAGTATTTATTCCTGTTCTCTTTTTTGCGGCACATAACTTTCAAAACGTAGTACAAACCGATGACATGATACGCATCATTTCATGATGTCCCACATCTATTTAAAGAATTTTACTAGCACTTGCCATGATAAAGGACCTTCCCAGCACAATGCACCCAACCTGCTATTAGTTAAACACTGCAAAATGTATTCAACCGTAGAACTCTAGTAGCAGTGCTTGTAGCAATCAATTTTCCATCTCACCACGTGTGTAACTCGTAGTGCACTGTATGTCTATATGCCATAAAATCGAATTTGTCCCACAATTATGGCATACGGATTTCTGGACAAAAATGAGTCTTCTTTTCCCTGGTCATTATACTATTATCCCATACCTTTAAGGGGCCAGTATGATAATTTTTGGATTGGCAATGTTAGTGGTAGAGGGATGCCCCACCTGTCTGCATCTAGTGTTAAGCAATGAGAAAGTGTGCTAATGTTACCTAAATGTTTGCGGATCGTGTAACTGAGCAGCATTTTCGGACCAGCACAGTATTAACCTTGTCGCCTAAAAACACATCGAGGCTGACTGGCACACTGGCTCTTGTCATTAACCCTCTGGGCGCATTCGATTAGAGGCCACTGCCCTTTGCCGAATCCCGGAAGTGGCGGCTTTCTGGACAGAAATAGGGAACTGCCAGAATATGTCCGTCAATTCCTGAAACGGCCAAAGTGAAATCTCTCTCATTTAATAATATTAGTTCAGTACAGTATTTCTCAAATTTTGAAAATCAGTTTCTTCGAGAAATCATACCTACATCGCGGACTCCCAAATACAGCCCAGTCTTTAAAGCATCGTAGTAAACCTAACAAACCATTTTGAAAATTAGGCTATTATGACTGCGAGTGCATTTCCTCAGTGCCAGATAAGTTGGGTTTAACTAATTTCATTTGTGTCATTGGAACAGCTAGTTTAAATATTTAAAGTGTTATGCCAACCATGATATATAACTGTTGCAAAGCTCTAAAAACTCACGTTCTTTTCCTTCCGTTTGTTTCGGAGCAGCCCGCATCTCGTGGTCGTGTGGTAGCGTTCTCGCTTCCCAACGCCCGGGTTCCCGGGTTCGATTCCCGGCGAGATCAGGGATTTTCTCTGCCTCGTGATGGCTGGGTGTTGTGTGATGTCCTTAGGTTAGCTAGGTTTAAGTAGTTCTAAGTTCTAGAGGACTGATGACCATAGATGTTAAGTCCCATAGTGCTCAGAGCCATTTGAACCATTTTTTTTTTTTTTTGTTTTTGTTTCGGAGCAGATTACGAACTTTACAGTTTTGCCACTAGAAATAAATAGCTTAGCAGGAGGATACTATCTAGTTGAAAGGGTAAAGTTAAATAGTCACAGACGTAAGTTCAAAATTATATCGACTGGTCATTTCGGAATATGTCTACCCCCGCCCTCCCACTTAACGATTTGTGTTCATTTGAATAATCAAAGAAATGGCTGGGTGGTTCTGAACGAGTCTCTAGCCGTTCCTAAATTTAGATAACAGCATACAATTCATGAGGGGCATACAAATGAGTGTTGTGATGAAAGCGCGCAACTGGAACTAGCGATAACCGTTATGCGATAGTAGGTTATGAAGCCTCAACTCTGCTCATGACATCAGGGTGTTTTTTCAGCGATCCAGTAGGACAAAAGCGCAAATGCTGAACAGACTGAGTCTCGGATACGAAAAACGCAGATGAGAAATCATAATATTTTTCACAGGCTGTCGCCCAGGAAAGTCGAATGAACCTGAGCTACAAAAATATTACGACGATGAGAGAGAAAATATAGATAGGTCTTTAAGGAAAATGACGCTCATGACTGAATGCTTGGTCACATGAGAAATTTGATCGGACCAAAGCTGCTGCATGATACTGCTATTACAAGTCTTAAAAGGCGGACAATATAATATATATGAATGTTTTCAAAGAACGTTTTTGAAAGCTTTCTGCACAAGCCCGCACGTTAACTTCGAAGAAGAACATAGTGTTATCAATTTCGGAAGTCGTTAGGTACGCCGGCCTCCCTGTAACCGAGAGGTTCTAGGCGCTTCAGTCTGGAACCGCGCGACCGCTAGTATTATGCCATCCTTTCTTTTAGAAAGAAAGCTTATATTGAATAAAGTCGTACCATATCAATAAAATATGGTATTCGGCCCCGTTCATTTCGTAGTCACCTTATTTAAGAGTTGGGCTATTTAACTGCAGCTTCACAGTACATATATATTTGTCACGAAATATACTGAAAGTAATGTATCAGAGATCAAAGTGAATTATAAAATCTATAAATACAACACTAAGAAAAAACTTCATTGCTCTTCTTTAATACTGAATTTGGGCCATATAGTTGCGAATTATGCTGTAAAATTTTTCCATTACCTACGCAGTGATGTAAACTGCGTGATAGAGAGCAAAGTCACGTTTAAAACTAAACTGAATATGCTCCTTGTTGACAACTCCTGGTAATCCATTAACACACAGCAATTTATAACCTTTTAGTGCATGTAGGGAAAAAGACCGCAACCAAATTTATTTTCCATTTTTGTAGACTTATTTATTCGTTTGCGAATGAAAAGGTTGGGCTTGCATGAAAAAAAAGATACATATATCAAAAGCCTGTAAGCTGACTCGTTCCACATCGTAACCGTATTTCGAGTAAACGAAATCAGTTAGTAAAGTAACTCCATACATGAGGTAACAAGAGAGAAAGCAATTTTGCGGACTTCTTGCACTAGGTGACCTTGCAGTACTTCCTCGTTATCATTCACAACACACCATCGAAATACTAAGCCCTAGTTTCTCATAAGTAATGAAAACGTGTTTTAGTTTATATTATAGAAATACTTGGTACTGCTATTCCTATTCGACAACGACAAAATCTAGCGGACTAAAACGCTTACAGGCAGTATATCACCTGCTAGAATTCAGACAAAGCCTTCGTGTGGGTGAATTTCCCAACAACATTGAACACTGCACAAGTGGATTGTGTAGAGTGGAACTAAATGTGAGTTTATTTTTGCGAAAGTATACTAGTACATTATCATCACTCAATGACTAACGCTGCGAGGCTACCGCATCTGGAACATTCTTTAAGAGAGCTACAGTGTCCCTCTTATTCTGTAGGAAGGAAATGTTTCCAGTATCTGCTGGCAGGTGGTGAACTAGATGTTATTTTTTTGTTCCTAAGGCGAGTACATGTGCCGGAAACGGTGCAGCGGGAGGCGCTGAAACCCAGCAAAGAAGCTTACCAGCCTGCCGAGGTTTCAAATCTCCTGAGCGTCGCCGAGTTCGTTTCAGCTCTTCACTTACTGCCAACCTACGACAGGCGGAGACGTCGCATCCAGTTATGGCTTTCACTAAGGCTCATTTCATGATATAACCTGCTACACTGTGAGGCAGTTTATTCTAGTCGCGTCACAACTCGTCCTAACTTGCATTTAGTTCGCTATTTCTTCCTACAACTCTTTTCACTTGATTTCAATAATGAATCTAACTCGGTTACTGGAAGCTACGGCTTTCATTTTGTAATATAGAATAGCGCCTCGAATGAGTTATTACAATTTATTACTTCGTGCACGATCGCTATGTGGTCAGAGGAAAAACAATTGAACTGGTCAGTAATTACAGATTTCGTAACTTTCGAGGCGAGCGAAATACTGAGTTTCGGAACATTACAAAAAAAGTTAATCTTCGCTTTTAATTTACGTATTTTCCTGGTCTCTTGGGCGAAACCCGAAATTTGTTATGACTGTGTGAAGATGATTGCCTGGACCACAGAAATGTGTTTCACCATTTAAGAACGTGACTCACGTCGGTACACACTACTCATGTCGTACAGGATGGGGGCGCACTGGAGAAGCAGAAGAAAAGGACTGCGTATTACAAGAGGACGACCTCAGACACTCCATCTAGTATTGAAATATGTTTGAAGTTCAGAAGCTCAAAAATGCGTCACTGGGTGAAACGTCAACGAAGACATGCAAACGGTAGTTTCTAGGCGCCGCGTCACTCGACTTTATTCTTCGTCCAACAGCGATAACTGCTGCGTGCGAGGTCAAAAAATATAGAACACGATTAAGGACATAAGCTCTGGATATAACCTCTCTACAGAAAAAAAAATTCAACTACTTCTGTAAACTTGTGCACAACATCCCATCAGACTGTAAATCCGCAGATCGTACGGACACAGACTGACATAAACGAATGCCACAACGACGACTTGTTACTACATATTAGACATATAGGTTCAGAGCGCAACCAAAAGCTACGTTGGTCATGCAGGACAAAGAGAGAAACGAAAAAAAGAAAAAAAGTCTGCAGTCTGTCCACTTTGCTGCTAGGATAGACACACGCAAGGGGGAACTTCAAGCAAGGAACGGAATCCGTTCACTCGAACTGCTCCCAGGTAGAATCAGGCTCTAATTGAAACTATATATTTCCTTTAATGCGCTCTGGGATTTACAAGGTGTTTCACGTGACGTGAATGTTTAATATTTCACTTAAGGTTCAAGATACAGATGAAACGGGTTTCAATAATTACACATAGGTATTACTTTTATTTGTATTGTTACTACACTTAAGTAAGAGGGCGTGCTGAAAAGTAAGGTCTCCCAGTTTTTCAGGTGAAAACTCTCAAAGCTTTTAAATATAACAAACTTCATTAACATTCTACATCTTTATTTTTCATATCTATATATTAATTTCTCAACACAGTCACCGAGACGACGAACACATTTCTCCCAACGAGAGACAAGTTCGTTGATACCGTCGCTATAGAATGTCTGACACTTGGCGGAGCCACAACCACACCTCTACCTGTGCCGCTTCATCACTATCAAAGGGAAGTTCTCTAAGGTGTTCTTTAAGTTTTGGAAACAGGTGAAAATCGGATGGGGGCCAAGTCGGGACTGTTACAGATGTCACTGTGCTCGTGTGTGACATTGTCATGCTGATGGAGATGGTGCTCCATATCTGGACGAACTCTTCGAATTCAAAAGCTGTTCCCCAAATACTGACATAGCTACGTTACACGCCGCCATGTTACACGCTACAATTTGAAGACGTCTAGTGGCAGTGGGTCACAAAAAATGTAGCCATGAAGAATGAATACAGATGTAGAATATCAATAACGTTTGTTTTATTTAAAAAGCTTTGAGAGTTTTCTCATAAAAAGTTCGGTGGCCTAACTTCCCAGCACGCTGTTGTATTTGATCTACTGTTTAACTGAAACACATAACGAGTTTTTATAAATGGGACGACGTCCTTTCTGTAAGGGCACCCGAATGGGTTAAAGATCCCGTCAACGACGAACCCACTGGAGATCAGCTCGGATTTAGACAGGGATATGGAACGTGTTCTTTCAGTGGAACCGTCCCGGCATTTTCACTGAGCGATTTACGGAGATCACGCAGAACCTAAATCTCAATGGCTGCTGTTCTCCTGAACGAGGGTCCAGCGCAACAGCACTACATCTAGCTAAGTAAGGACATTGGAGATTTTTTAAAACGCAAGGACAGTAATGTAGGACTTGTCAGTGGGTGTAGTGAAATTTTTCGCGGAGAGGCGGAAATTGTGCTAAATGTGAAGACATAGAATAGCGTAGTTTAACCTCAATTGATATCTGAACACAAAACCCAAATCAAATGGCACTGAGCACTATGGGACTTAACATCTGAGGTCATCAGTCCCCTAGAACTTAGAAACTCTTAAACCTAACTAACCTAAGAACATCACACACACATCCATGTCCGAGGCAGGATTCGAACCTGCGACCGTAGCAGTCGCGCCGTTCCGGACTAGAACCGCTCGGCCACCTTGGCCGGCTTCGCTTCACACAAATGAGGCTTTTTAGAACCCCAAAATAGCAAATTTTATTTATTCACGACTCCTTATAGGTGGAAGTGTACTTCATTTGTGAACCAGACGCAGCCAACATAAAATCCTTCATTATCATTCATTGGAAGAATCTGGTTCACAAAGGCAGCCCTCTGTCCCAAAGCTGGCGGCTTTGGGTTTTGATGTAAACGTGTGTAGACTGTGTCTCAATATTTTCTGCGTGCTGGAACGCATCAAATCAGTCTGTGCTGCAATTCTTCCGGCGGATTTCCTTGGCTTTTGCTGAGTATTTCCAGAAAACGTGGCGACATTTTGATGAGAAATTACGTTTTGTCTGGGGCCAACGTTAGCCGCTAAGCATTTCCCACGCTGCCCGTCCATTGGAATTTGGCGAAGAGCTTGCGAATGGTTTTCGCATCGGCTCCTTTCCGAAAATTAAATCCCGTTCGAAAACTGCACTTTATTGCCGTAGGACTGTGTTCTAACCTGTGGCACTTCAGTACTAGGAAACCACGTTGTTCCATGAAATACATTTTTGCAACCTCTTTCTTCGGTACGCTAATTCTTTTCACGTTTCAAAGATGGAACTGATCCATTTGAGCTCCAGCGAACTATTTATAGGCACTACGTATTGTGAATTATAGCGCTGTCCGTTAGCAGCTTCTCGAACTATTTCGAAACTACTGTATAAATATTGTGCAACAAACGACATGTTCACTGTAAAATCTGTACGAATTTTAATTTTGAAATCAGCGATTCCTTCGCTGGACATGCTGTTTGAGTACTCACCACAAGCCTAGATGGCGTTAGCTCCAAGCCCCGGCTGTTGAGAACGGGGGTAGCTGGAGCGCTGCCCCGCCGACAAGCCTTCTCGTATGAAGAGTCTGCAAAACGAAACATCCATGTAGTAACACCTACCAACATGAAACACCACATAAAATTACTATATTGGGCATTCACGATTAGATTTGCTACAGTCGAAGTTAAAATGCTGCGTAGAACGCGTGGGACACTTCACAGAGTCAGCGTCTTCGCAAGCGACGGAAGGTGGTGGTGACGCCTTATATTTAGGAAGCGGGAGAACTTCTGCTGTGCTCGTCCAGTACACACAAAGTGCGCAATCTGGTACAGCGCACGTTGACTTGTATGCACGTACAAACAGATAGGAACGCAGGAAGTATTCGTGGATTCTTTATCTTTAGGTTGGTCAATTCATCACGGCCACAGCGTGCTAAAATTATTGAGTTACTTCTTTCACTTGGCAGACTCGAAACAATAAGAGGCACATCAGCTTTGTAATTGCAACCGTACCCCTACATTTTAATGCCATTCACGCGCGCTGATTACTTTACCATTAATCTTTCTGAAGTTCTATTCCTCAGATGTGAACAATAAATATTTACGAACATTTACAGTATCAGGCATTGCACACCCAGTGCAAAATGTAACAGAACAAAATAGCTGCTCCTAGTTGTATTAGGACAGCTGAGGTTGAGAATTTTCATTACCCTCGTTTACCCAATGCAATGAGATCACATATAACACTTTCCCCGCTCCATTTTTACTAGGATCAAGTGAGGTATTGCAGAGATTAAGGATATGGGTTCGTATCCCCCTTTCAGTCATCCACATTTTGTTTTCCTGTATTTTCTGTGAATCGGAAAACTAATGCCCGCACGAGTGCTTGGTCCATCCTTAAACAAGAAGCCTTCTCTTTGCAAAGACATATATTGGTTTAAATGGCTCTGAGCACTATGGGACTTAACATCTATGGTCATCAGTCCACTAGAGCTTAGAACTACTTAAACCTAACTAATCTAAGGACAGCACACAACACCCAAATGACATATATTGCCACGGTGTTAACTCCCTAATCTTCCTGTGCAATTCTATATTGATTTAATGCATTGCAACAGAGTGCTTAAAAAGCAATGGGTGCCATATTTTTCAATAGCATGGTATGTCAACGAACGCCATGTTACGAACTGGAGCCACAAAAAATGTTATAAGTTTCCTAATTACCTCGTGCATTGAACACGAGGCAGATTTTTAATTTCACAGACAATTCGATTTCAGTTAAACCAGGATTTCGAAAATATCTTCATTCTGCCAACACAACCTAATCGTAAGGCGGCAACTTCAAGCACAGAAACAGGAAAGAGGCTTAATCCCGTCGACATCGAGGTCTTTAGAGATAGTACAAATAACATAAATGTAGGACATGACGGAAGCGCGCATTTTTTTGTTGGCACAGCACGGAGTATGAGCAAGTGATTTTCCTATAAGGTGAGACATGTCTGTGAATGAACATGTAATCCGAAGGCATTCATCATCGGCTGTGCCACAATGCAACCTTACCGTTTCACGTGGGCAGAACATTTATTAACTAATTCTTGCATCGCAAAACGTAGCCAGCCATGGGAGCGAAGTTTACCACGCCCACTAGATACTCAGTGTTTTCCCCTTTTTTTGTGATTCTTCATACCTGTTTGGTAAACATTGTTGAGATTCCTGTTTTACATCTCTGAGTAATGAAAACATGCCGCTGCTTAGAAACGGAATACGATACGGAGCGGTTTCCTGCCGGCTTCAGTTTCCTTATTTCGCAACAGTAACAATGTAACAAATGTTTGATAGACGCACAGAGCACTGTTTTCTACATTTGGGAATCGCATCAGACTCATACCCCAGATCAAAAATGGTTCAAATGGCTCTGAGCGCTATGGGGCTTTAACATCTGTGGTCACCAGTCCCCTAGAACTTAGCACTATTTAAACCTAAGGTTATCACACACATCCATGCCCGAGTCAGGATTCGAACTTCCAACCGTAGCGGTCACGTGGTTCCAGACTGAAGCGCCTAGAACCGCACGGCCACCCCGGCCGGCTACCCCAGATCAAGCGACATATTCAACACATACTGGAAACAGCAACAGCAACCATCGGATTACTGAAGTTACTAAACGAATTCGTATGGCAAGTACTTCCTAACACTACACGTTATTTTCTGAGTATGAGTCCAAAAGTACGCGATATTCGACTATATCTGAAAAGTTAAAACTGTGTGTCGGACCGAGATGAGGTATTGGTTACGAGTTACACGTACTTTGGACACTATGAAGCTAAGTATAGAAACTCTTGCCGGTCTGTTTCGAAGTGTGTGTGTGTGTGTGTGTGTGTGTGTGTGTGTGTGTGTGTGTGTGTGCGCGCGCGCGCGCCTGTGTGTGTTTCATAGAGCCAGTCTCTCGTGATGATTATGAAGTTTGCCTATGGATCGTTTTTCGTCACGCATTGATAAGGGTTAGTGATGTGCCAGAAACTCTAAAGAATAGCTCGCAGGCGTCCCTTAAGATGTAGATCATCAACGAAAATAGTCACAATTTCTCCGAATGAACTGATAGAGGAAGGTGGTGCAGTGGTTAAGTCGCCGAACTCGGATTAGGGGGGTGGAACTGTTTGAAATGCACGCGCGCTCATTCGGATAGGTTTCCCTGAAGCGCTTCAAGCTCGATGACGGAATCTTACGCCACAGGATTTCTTTCCTCCTACGCTTTTCAGCACAGCACGCGTTCCACTACTCTAATGACTTCGACGAATAGTCCTCCTTTACGACAAGCGATGGTGGTAGCTGGACGAGAAACAGACCTTACGAGCACAGCGGTGCGGCGAGCCGCGGAGTGGTCGGTGGTGGAGGTGTGGCGCGCGCAGCGACCGCGGGCAGACTGGCGCAACGGGGTCGGCCGAGGAAAGCACGGCCACCGTTTCTCCGTGCTCTCTATCGGGATCCTGCTCTATTTGGCAGCCGACACTCCGCATCTCCGTAGATCGCCTGCTCGCTACGAATATACGAGCGGACCGTAATGCGCTACATAAAACATTTCTCGCCCTGCTCCCGAAAGACTATGTTTTTAGCCCTGTGTATTTCGTACAATGTTTTTCCAGTGAGTTCAGTTCAAATCTGAAGAATGCTGGATCATCAATTACTCGACTCAAAACGTCATTCGGACTTGTGTCGATGAGCAGATAGGAGGAATATAATACGTGCGAGCCACAAGGTCCCAAATTTGGCGAACAAGGGAATGTTCCTCGAGTTCATTTTTCCGAGAGACGTACGTCTTCCTAGATTTCCGAAAGGCGTTCGGCACTCAGCCACATCAGTAGACGATCGTACGGACCGTAACATGCCGGTTTAGCCCATACGAAATTATAAAAGAGATGCTCGGAGAACTCGAATGGAAATCGTTGGAAAGTAATTTAGTAACTTTTACTCGAAGACTACAGTGTGGCCATTTGGCTGCCACCCACATATATCTCGCGCAAGGACAGCGAGAATAAATAGAAGAGATTATGGGGCCGTACAGATGGATAGTCGTTTTCCCTCGCTGTATACGAGAATGGAACAGGGAAGAAAATGTACATTACTGGTACGATGTACCGTCCGCCACGCACTGTGCATTAGTAGCTATATACACAATATTTTCAGCAGTTATTGTGTTACACATCATTAAGCAGACTCCCTTTCGTAGCCAAACGTTGGTCATAACCTCGCCGGCAGAAGAACTCTACTATGCCTGCTTCGACTGGTGTTTCGATTTTGACTTAAAATCTCATCCGTCGTAAACCTTTTTTAAACTGGTGTTAACATGACTGAGAAACTATTTCGAAATTGCTTTTGGCCAACATTCAACTAATGCGATGTCCGTCTTTCACAAGCTTCCTCGTAGTTTATTCTTCGAGTGAAATACATACTCACGCCGCGAAATGTTTCGCCCGCCTTTAATCGCTGGTCATCAGACACCGTGTTGTCCACTTCGACGATGTTTTGATCTGTGAACGCATTTTTGGGATGTCCTTCACGTGCATCACTTCCAAAAGAAGTACGCCCACGTTAGAATCCAGTCGCCGATTTCTTAACTGCGAAAACGAAGCAGTAGACTATTCGTAAACGTCCACGAAATGTGGAGGAGTTTCCAATGGCTAAAAGAGGAGAGGCTGTACGAAACAGTAAATACTAAATAAGGAATGCGGTGCTAATCTGTGAGCCCTTTCACATTTCTTAATGGTTTCCTTCTTGCAACATGTACGTGAGAAAGAGAAAAGCGAGAATTGTGATGGCGTGACTCCAGCTTCCGTGTGACAAGTGTGGTGGGACCTGGAGGCGGGGAAAGCGACGGTCACGATTTTTGGACGTAGATCTGGAACGGCGACCTGAGCTCCCGTGATCTTTGTATCACGTTACATCGCTGCACTTTAACGCCAACAGGGCAGCTGAGGTTATTCCCCTATAACCAACCGGATCCCGATAATTCTCTGATACCAGACAATGGCAATATACTCGGGAAAAAAAATGTTTCCCCGCCCAGCTATTCCTTCTTCCTTTCGACTTATCATTAGTGTAGTGAAATGGTCATTCCTCACACTGCCTGACACTGTAACTGAAGCTATGCAACATAATTGAAAAATTGTCTTTAAGTATTAAAAATATGCACCAATTATATTGAGGCGAAATTTCATCAAGACGAGACACTACCGGAGATGGCACGAATGAAACTCTGCCGCTTATCATGAAACAGGTTTTGTTCAAACAGCGTGACGGAAATACCGGAGGCACTTCCATACCCAATTCAAATCGAGGTCATTTCGCAATGAAGGCATAGCCGAAGAGCTGAACAGTTTTAACATAGAAGACACAACAGCATTCAGGCCAAGGGAAATCAACGGATTTAAATGGCCAATTGTGGCCTTACCATTTAGTCTTCTGGCTACGGTGACGTTCGGAACATACAGACACGAAATGTATCTGAAGGGCTCATATGGAAACAAATGTGGTTGAACGCACTTGAAAGTCATCTGGAGGTCCCCAAACGTATACGGATTCAAGTACACAACATACGAGCTGTATGGATCGAAAATTAACTACAAACCGTTCGCAGCGAAAAGCGAACCATAAATATTGTTCCTTGTTAGGAACTCTCAAGAAATTTTTTTGTCCCTATTGAGACTTGGACCAAATCTTTGTGAAGAACCTAGATGAATGGCCAAATGGTTATAACAGTGAACATCGCTTCAGGAGGAACACGTCTTAAACTACGGCCTCGACCCACGATTCAGTATCTCATTAGTTGTTCAATCTGTGCAGATAGAGTTTACAGAAGCTGGTGGTGCAAGATGCTCGGCAGTAAATGTCTTGCCAGCCTGCATTCCAGAAATTTGCTCTCTTTGCAAATTAAAAGCATATCTCATTGTATGACTCGTTCGCCTGATGTGGCCAGGAAGTACTGCAGGAGGGACGCACAGACCGTAGACATCTATAATGCAGTGTGGGGCGTCGTCAGCTGATCGAGACCAGCAGAGTTGCGCACAGGGGATGGACTCGGCGTAGCGTTGCAGGTACGGGAATGCGGGCTTTAGGGGGAGCTGCCTTTACACAGGGGTGCCGTCAAGGTCACCCGGTCGGTTCAAGGTCAGCCCCAGCCAGCAAGGCCCCCACAAAGCTGTGGCTACTCATGTTCTCACGTCACAGGAACAAGTAGGACTGTTCCTAAAATTTTTGCCATTATCGTGGCGAGGTAAGCTATCAGCGGCCACGATAAAGTCGCATTTAGTAAATAGTCATATTTCTGATAATTTCCCAGCTGAACCTAGTTTTCGGAACTACCATTAACTTCTAGATTCTAATACGACAGGTCAGTGTAGCACATTTAAACTCTAAAAATAAAATTTCGGCCTTTTATTAGCAAACTAATGGCAACACGATCAAATGAATAACACAATTAATAATAAAATTTCGAATCGAAAAGCAGCCAGAGAGATATGATTTAAGGTCAAAAATTCTTGAAGAGACACAAAGTTGAAAAGTTTATTTTACCGAAAGTCGGTATTAAACAGCCTCTTAACCAAACGGAAACGTTTAAACAAATTATGGCATAAACATCGCGCATTTCGCCACGATCGTTGTAACTCTCGGAAAAACTGAAATTTTTATGGTTTGCTCGTTATTCCCGCGCTCTGTCCTCTAACTGAAGCACAGTAAATGTTAATACAATATAATGTATATTGCACGGTGAACTTTTTAGTATACATTCTTGGACTCGAATAATGTCCCCCGAAGGAGCCCAGAGAATTAATTAATGCAAACTTCACCGGTAGGTTCGACATTGGAAGACATCCCAGTGATTATGTCATGACACCTAGCAGCTCGGAGTACGACAATACAGCTTGTTCTTTAGCAAGTTTGCACTATTACGATAGTACACAAGTCTGGCACTGTACGAGCTTTGGTGAAAGAATAAGACTGCGAGGGAAATTCCCGCTCGATACAGGCGACTGCTGCCTGCATGAAGCTGGTTGGTCCATTCGACTGGACCTAGTTGCGCACGGTCACTGTAGATTGTCAGAACCAGTGGTACAGTCGGCTCTTCCGTACCCCCAGAAACGATTGAAGAATTGTTCGATAGCCATCCTGAGTTCTGTGTTCAGCTGCACCAAGCCAAGGGATCGCATTCAAATCTAGCCTCTACAATGACGTTCCTTCATCGCCCATCATCGTTGGAATGGTGTTACGCAAGAAAGTCAAGGGAACTATATCCACGCGTGTGAAACGGTTAAATATTGATCGCCATACCATCCCAAGATCTGTTCTGATGTGGAAAGTAAATAATAACAATGACCGTTCACCTCATACGAGGTAACTTAAAAGCGTATCGTCATTTTGAGACGATTTAACCACTTACTTCCTCTGTCGCTCGTCACCTCATTCTATGAGTTAGTTTTGTAACAAGACAGCACCCGATCCTAACACTGCTGCCTAAAAGCCGTGAAAGCCAGCGCCCACTGGTTGAGCTAATCTGTCCACAAGGTGCTCCCTACAGAACGCCAATCCACTTTATACCATAGGTCCACTCTTCTTTGGTCCCAAATGTCGTGCATTCTACAAGCGACTACGCGGAGAAAGCTCCGTTTTCCGTTTTTATGTCGGCTGAGGCGCAGCTGACCGGTTCCCGCAACGGCAGCAGGCAGCAGGCAAGCGGCAGACGCGCCGTGTTTCCGGAAGCCGCCGAGCAGCGGCGACTGGTGCCGAGCGGTGCGACCGGTCCCGCTGTCCTACTGAGCCCTGACCTCACAGCCTCCCAGACATTCACCTTCGCGCCGACCAGCGTCTCGTCGCATTTCCAGGTCATCACGTATAAAAACGCCGCCGTCTTCCTCGTACGAGCTTACACGCTACCGCTCACTCGACCAGCAGCAAAGTGCGGAGATGGCTCGGCCCACGGTACACGTTTTTTTCCAAATTTGCTAAAATAAACGTAAGATACGTAGCAATGACGTATTCTAGCAGGGGATTTTTATAGGGTTACGCTAACCGCATTTCTCTACAAAAACGATACATTAGCATCGTTAGCTTGACGAGACAATCAAATAATTGTATCATCGCTAAAAGACAATTCTGTTTCATATTGCTTTTATTTTGTCACGTTTCGCCGGCTAAGTTATAAGCCCTCTTCTTGCCCAGTATCCAAAGAACAGGATTCAATACGTAATCTGCGATAGACTTTTAACGTGATCGTAGGCTGCCTGTTATCGAGCGCTCGTTGTAAGCAGCGTATACGCACCGTAAGGTTTCAGGAAAATATGTCTTAACCACTGTGTAATGATCACAATAGCGGAATATGCATCTCCTCACTTTTTAGACGGTAATGTATATGCAAAGTAGACAAATAAATACAAAGGACGCATACACACTTTCCAAACTGTACATACGATATAGGTCATCCACAAAACGAATCGTGGGAATTCTGCGGAGCGATTGCCATCCTACGTTCTGCTGAATTTGACTAGGTGTATACAGGGTGTTTCACAAATCCTGTTACGGGCTTCTAGGAGTTGTAGAAAGGACTTAATAATGTTTTGATAAGGAACCCATGCCCATAAATGTACGGTTTCGATCTAAAATACATCACTTTCAAATCTCCCGCTTCACAGTACGCACACAGCGAAGACGATGAGCTGTGACCTGTGTGCTCCACAGGAGCCCACAGCATGGGCAATCTTTTTAATATTTGTCGTCAGGTTCTCTTCCACGTGACGAAGGACGTCCTCTTCTAAGGCGAGAGTGCGTCACTTCCCCTAGACGCTTGTAACAGGAATTGCGTGAAACCCTGTATAAGACAAGCAGGCCCGCATCTCGTGGTCGAGCGGTAGCGTTCTCGCTTCCCGCGCCCGGGTTCGATTCCCGGCGGGGTCAGGGATTTTCTCTGCCTCGTGATGGCTGGGTGTTGTGTGTTGTCCTTAGGTTAGTTAGGTTTAAGTAGTTCTAAGTTCTAGGGGACTGATGACCATAGTGCTCAGAGCCATTTGAACCTTTTCTTTTAAGACAAGCAGTTACCCGTGAACTGTGTAAAAGCACTACCTGTCGCTTGTAGAGATGAGCGAATCGAGATGACCAGTGAAAACCTTAATAAGAACAATCGATCAGGTACTGAACGTCCTCCTCCCGAATATCAACGCGCGTATTCTGTTTGGCATAACTGTTTTATTTTCCCGTGCTTTCCCTACGGATAATTTCCCATCGAGGCCACGGTCTTTCTATTTCAGGAGCCTTGTCCAACAAGAATTGCACTCGACGTCGATGAGAGGTTCATCTCTCACTTACCGTGACTAACCGGCTAACTGGAAGTCCGAAAATAATCTGAACGCAGCTGGACTTGGCTTGGCGTGTTGCTGGTGCGAGCGGGGCAAACTCAAGAATAGCTCAAAATTTACGCAATATCAGCACAGCGACACCCGTACTCTATCGGTACTTCAAAGGTGCATTGCTGCATATAAACAAACAACGCGAGTTAGCCGGGTTTGTGAATCACGCAGAAGAGCCAAGATCGGCCAGTTGAAAACAGTCTGATAACCACGTACGATTGCTTATACACAGCAGACAATTCGAACATATCACAGAGCGAGTGTAAAAATTCACTCTATCCAACATCGATGCGGGTCTTCTTCTTTTGCTGCTGCCTTTGTCCCGCATCGTGAGCAGTGTCGGCAAATTTAAGTACGAATTTGACACGATTAATTTTGAAGGGTGGGCGGATAACCTTCCTGCCGCCACCCCCTACACCCCGGGACGGAATTAGTGTACCCCAGCTGTCTGTGTCTAGTGTAAACCATGAAATAGTGCGAATGTGTGTCAAATGTCTCCGAGTCGCGTAACTGAGGCGAGACGTGGGGACAAGCCCAGTTTTCACCTAGGGGGATGTGGAAAACCGCCTAAAAACCACATCTAGGCTGGCCGATACACCGGCTCTCGTCGTTAATCCGCCGAGCGGATTCGATCCTAGTCCAGGAAGCAGCGCATTAGCGCTCTCTGCTAACCTGGCGGGTCCAACATCTATCCGGGATGATGATACAAAACTACCTATAGTCTCGAATGATGGTGTTTGGCAAAAGGAAGTGTTCGCTTTCTGAAATTTAGTACGCATAATTTTCAGTATCAAAAACGTACTAGTTAGTGTGACATTTTGTTAATGTGTTAGACACGTAATAGAAAAACTGAAGACTGTACATAGATTGATCGAAGATTTATATGACTTCCATCCGTGCGTTACTTCGAGTGTACCGAACGAGGTGACGGAGTGGTTAGCACGATGGACTTGCATTCAGGAGGAAAGCAGTTCAAATCCTCGACCAGCCATCCAGATTTAGGTTTTCCGTGACTTCCCTAAATCGCTTCATGCAAATGCCGGGATGGTTCCTTAGAAATTGGCAAGGCAGATTTCCTTCTCCATACTTTCGTAATCCTAGCGTGTGCTCCGTCTCTGATGACAGCGTTGTCGATGTGACGCTAAACTCAGTTATTCCTATTTATTCTTCCGAGAGTACGAGAACAATGTCAAGTCACACAGTTATTCAGAGATCTTATTTTATTGAAGTTCCTGTACCCCGTCCCCCGTCATCAATTACTGCGTGGGTGACCCCATGGCAAGTTCATATGAACGAGAGGACGCACTACATCCATTGTGATCGGACCTAATAAAGCCATGTGTTGGTCAAACCAAGTTTTATATAAATTACTGCTTCTCTTAGTTTCTCGCACATTGGCGAGGAAAAAAGTAGAAATAATTTTCCGGGTTTGAACGTGGCTGCTCCCGAGTGCTTCGGTAGCACGAGAATCAGAGGAAGCCAGCACGGTGGGCGCCGCTATCTCATTACCTGCCGGATTACTTCCCGTGCTAATCTGGCGGCTACCGAATGTCCCCAGCAGCATTAACAAGCCAAACGAAAGCTTTGTGCTTCATCGCTACACGTCTTGTGTATTCACTGGACTCTAGCACGAGACTGCTACACAGAAATTTAAGTATTACCTGTGTTCGATGAAGAGCCTCAAAGTATTGCGGTATTGTTGATGTAACCGCTCTACCTCCCCTCTGCATGACCGCAATGAAGTGCCATTAGCCTAGAAATGACTGGCTGAAATCGCGATGACGGGAAAAATTATTACCGCCAGAATCTGGCTCACCTAAAGGAGTTCTTGATCACTAAATTAGGAGCCAACGCCTTAGATTAAATTGTGAATCATTTCGCTGCGTTCTGTGGAGTGAAGGCATAGAAATCGCTGTTGCTGCCACCCCGCGCATGGCACTGTGAATCTCGATGTCCTCCGTGGTACTAAGATTAGTACACTACGTGCCATCACCACATTTCACTGCGATCTACCAAGATTTACTAACGTCTATCCAAGATTTTAGTAGCAAAGTAACTATACATACCACTAACAGTCTCAGCATCAACAAGTAGGAATAGTGCGTACCGCAAATCTGCGACAGAAACATAACTTGGAAAACACAAGTTACAAATAACTGAATGTTAGGTTCAGACCACCACCACTAAAACACTTAGTGCGTCACTGATAACTGCATAGCTAACAAAAATTACCCCCACAATCTAGTGAGAGAAAGGAGATCAGTTCACAGAAGCTGGAGATTAAAATAGTTTTCGAAGTCCTGCAGACCATTTGTACAGCATATTAGTGAGGGAGAAAAATTAAGAGTTTAACGTTACGTCGAGGATACATTCATTAGAGACGGAGCGGAAGCTCGTATTGGGCAAGGATGGATCAGAAAATCAGCCGTCACTTTTTCAAAGCAGCCACGCAGTTGTTGCTCTTAAATCATTTAGAGAAACCAGACTAGATACAATCGCTATCACTACCGAATCCAGATCACCAGATTAACATACCGACACCGTGAAGATAAGGGATCAAGCTACGCAAATATATACGGAGCTTTCACGCGCATTTGCTCCATTGTTTCGGCAGATATTTCCAGCTTTGTTTTTGCAATGGATAACTAGAGCCAGCCCCAACAAATAATGCTCATCACATCCTTCATGCGACGCCCAGCGTTGACGGAAACCGTTTGATTTTTTTCCCGTTGCAAACAAAATGAATTTTAAAGCGGAATTTTACGTGCAATATAGTGATCCCAAATCAGTCTAGTGGGATTTTCGTGTTATCGATACGTATTAAATGGGACAGTAAAACACAAAAAACAAGGAGTACTCCAGCAGTGACCGGGCAGCACTGATGCATGGCGGAAGCACAAAGTCAGCGCGCGCCAGGCCGCAACTTTCTGTCGCTGTTGGCTTTTTTTCATGGATCACTGTCCCTGTTAATTCGTATCAATGATGGCATTGGTGAAGGGGAGAGGGTAGAAGTGGGCATATGTCTGAAAAAGCATGTTACATGGGCGTCAAATATTGAAATACTGTGACCTGTACACGACACTGTGTGAGTGCAATAAATAAAAGATATCACTTTTGTGGCACTCACGTTTCAACGCGATGCATTTCTTTTCCATAAGATGAGGCTAAATGTGCCAATTTTATGCAATGCAATGTATAATAACTCATAAAATGAATGTAGTTTGTCAAACTAAAAGGCGAGTGTAGCACTCCGTGGCGTTGTTTGATAGGGTCCACGGTTTCGTGGGGTTTGCGCCACACTCGAACCCTACCATTAGCTCTTACCAACTAAAACTGGGACTTATCTAACCAGACCACGGTTTACCAGACGTCTGTGGTCCTAGCGCTCTGGTCACGGGCTCAGGAGAGACGCTGCAGGTGATGTCGTGCTGTTAGCAAAGGCACTCGCATCGGTCGTCTGGTGCCATAGCCCATTAACGCCAATTTTCGCCTCACTGTCCTAACGCGTAAGTTCGTCGTACGCCCCATATTGATTTCTCGCAGCGTTGCTAGTCTGTTAACACTGACAACTCTACGCAAATGCCGTTGCTGTCGGTCGTTAAGTGAAAGCCGTCGGCCACTGCGTCGTCCGTAGTGAGAAGTAATACGTAAAGTGATCTTCTTGGCACACTCTTGACAATGTGGATCGCAGAATATCGAATTCCGTAAAGATTTCCGAAATGGGTAAGCCCCTTGCCGCGTTCAAAGTCCGTTAATTCCAGTCGTGCGACCGTAATTACGTCGGAAACCTTTTCACACGAATCACCTGAGGACAAATAAGAGCTCCGCCAGTGCACTTCCCTTTTATACCTCGTTTACGCGATACTACTGCCACCTGTATATGTACATATCGCTACTCCGTGACTTTTTCACGGCTGCAAGTGCCAGTGTATGCACGAAATTGCATTAAAAAAGAACGTGAACTAGAGATTCCGCGTGTGTGTCTGCAAATCGAAGGGTTGGCGAGGCGAGGCGAGCTGATGAGAATGGATCCGTTGTGGCGCCGCCTCGACGTGTGAAGCGGCAGTCAGGCGGACGGCCGATGCTGTGGTCACGCGCTGCCGCGTCGCGCTCCCACGTCACAAACGCATTTGGCGATCCCTTTCTACCCGCATTCACGCAACACCAGACTGTTTAGAACTAGGCGCCTGTTTATATCGCATTCCGCCGCCTACTATGTAGGAGCTAATCGACGAGGTATGTGCAAACAGTCGACCTTTCTCGTATACGGGACCAAATTTCAGAAGCTAAGCGGGTGCACAGATGCCAACACCGCTGCTCCCAATCGTCAGAGGAAAAGTCACCACGCTCGTTGCTTACGTGTGGTTGCAGGAAATCGTATCAGCTTTTTACGCAACAGGGTCCGCAGCGAGAAATGTTATTCACCCGAACTCAGCAAGATTTGTGTTGACTGAATACCTAATTAAAATGATCAGGAAATATACTTCACCATGGACACCTGTAAACAATCTAGGGATATTTCGTATTCTATGCCATCCAACTTATACTTTCGAAGAAGGCCTTCCAAAAGCATTGCGCACAACGGATAAATATATAATGAAGTTAAGCGTGACGGAAAGCAGATTTGTGAACCCAAAAATTTTAATATCAGTACGATGCTCTTATTTATGGACTACTACACAAATAAATGTACGCAACTGCTTGCTAGCTGTGCAAAAAGGTTCTGCTTTATAACACAAGAGTGTATAAGCATTAAAAAGGAGCCACGAAAGATGTCGAGAACGAGAAGAACAGAGCTGAACGCCCAGTACAAACTCTAACAACGATCAGAAGCTAGAGAAAACTATCGCTGGAAGATTAAAATTTATAATCCTAACCGCGTCGATGTCATTCGAGAATTATCAGCAGCTAAATTACAGGAGGACTGGGCAAAAAGAATCGGCCGTAGCATTCCATTCGTCTAAAATGATTTTCGGGAACCACAGGAAAGTTAAGTCAGGAAGGCTTGGTGGGAATCTGAACCCCGCTCCTACAATACATAAAATGTTGCCCCTCCTCGAACGACAACTGTTTCACTGTGCATGTGCATCGTACGACGCTTGTACTTGGCAATATTTGAAATATACGTAAAGTGTTCCGGTGTAACATCAAGTGCCAGCACGTCGGCCTGGAACGTTACAGCAGAGAGGGCTGTGAGGCGACGTCAAGGCAGGAGCGGCCTCTACACGACAGAATATAAGCGCCGCGCCAATTAGCCGCGGCCCACCAGCAGGGAACTGAACCTCGACACCGAGCTCCGGCTCTACCGGATGGTTTTCCATCCCTCCCTCACGTACGGCTCCAGTGCGTGGGCTACGACTAGTCCCCCTGGATGCAGACCCTCTGGCGCCTGCAGAATTAGATGCTTCGGTGGAGCTTGCATGCCCCTTCCATCACGAGGTAGGTACCCTCCACGAGGAAACGGACATGGCCACTCTCAAAACGTCAATGCGAGAGAAGGCGAGGCGTCTCGATGCCAAAGTAGAAGCCCTACGCGACACTGTCTCTGGTTTACAAAACATTGGCACCACGACACCCCGGCAATGGCACCGACACCCAGTTCCTCTCACGATCCTTGAGGACTCAGATTCCGACCACGGTTAACGTTAGCCTTCCTACGGCTACTCATGTAGCGATAGTATTGACTTGGCCAGTCGATGGGTGTCGACCATCACAAAGCACCGATGTTGGTACCTAATGCTGTTCGTGCTGTGTATGAGACTTCAAGCCTCACGGCCACACCTTCAAAGTGCACTCCGGTGATGTCTTTTGAGCCGGCCGCAGTGGCCGAGCGGTTCTAGGAGCTTCAGACTGGAACCGCGCGACCGCTACGGTCGCAGGTTCGAATGAACGTGTGTGATGTCCTTAGGTTAGTTACGTTTAAGTAGTTCTAAGTTCTTGGGGACTGATGACCTCAGATGTTAAGTCCCATAGTACTCAGAGCCATTTGAACCATTTTTTTGATGTCTTTGGAATGGCATCACTGTCAAATGGAACAGTTTTGCCATTCACCATCACAATAAGACCGTGAGCAACCGCTGAAGCCGTACTCCAAACTCTCACAAAAAAGCCGCGGTCGCAGTGGAAGAAGAGCCGTCATACAAACGCTATAACAGTGACTTATGAACTGTATTGTTTTGCTTTCATTGAAAGTGTATAAAGCGAAGGACACTGATTATTCGCTTGCCGCCATTTGCTTGCGACACATCTTTCTGAACACGCAAAGATAAATATTGTCAATTTAACTTACTGTAATAAAGTCCATTAATACGGTTTGCTTGAATTGTTGTCTAGCGATTCGAGAAAACAGCTTCCTAGGCACCCTATATTGCAAGAGTGGGCAGGATACTAAATAAAGACCAGATCGTGTTCCTCAAATGTCAACGGCTTACGCTTATTTAACAACAGCAAAACCTATGGTAGCGGCAAATAAAAAGCGGTTCTCACGTTGTCAGCAACGTGACTGCTCGTGCTGTCGCAAATTCTTGCTCTAAAAGACGAAAAAGGAAGTGAGGTAACGAAGAAAACCCCTGGAATGATTCCACCGCAACGCCATTCTAACACACCCCGAAGTGTTGCGTGCAGCTGGTCGTGAGTCTTGCACTTCCTGCAACATCAACTGCTGGCTGCACGAACTGTCTGCACGCGTTAAGTCGCGGAGGCGGTTTTCTGTTCAGGTTTCCAGCTTCCGTCTACGTGACTGCTGGCTTGCACTCCTTGAGACACACGCAAAACATCGAAATATTTTAACAATACACACTGAATGCAATTTTTTCAGTCGCCTCAAAAGAGACGGAAAGGTAAGTCGGACGTACCCCCCTCTCCCCAACTTCTCACCATCACTTTCTCTGTCCAAGTAACCCTCTCCCTCTCTCTGCTCATCTCTTCCTGCCCCCTGCCTCTGTCCATCTCCTCCTCTCCAATTCTCTCCCCCCCCTCTCTCTCTGTCCATGTCCTCCTCCCCCTATCTGTGTCCTTCTCCTCCTCCTCCTTTTCTCCCCACGTTATCACCTTTACCCCAGTTTGAGACTAGTAGCTCTTACCGCCACCGTATTTCTTTCCAGATCGTGTGTACAAAATTTTGTTGAAATCGTTCCAGGGTCTGGGATGAGCTTTTTATCCGTGGATTTTCTGGAGTACACGCATGTCAAATATATTTAACATACTTCACACGTACTTGTACATATCTTCACGCTACTCAACGATTATGAGGTCGTATCTCCTGAACTATGTGCCGTACAGTGACATAATAACAGGTACATCCAGTGGTGACTACTGTATGGGAAACGTCTACAATACAGTTGGTAGCAACGAAGAAATAATACGTCATTTTTATGCGGCAGTTTTACTGCATGAAAAGCGAAAATGTAGTAAGCGATACACTTCGTAAGAAAGTTTAGTAAATGTTTGAAATTATGTGCAAAGTTAGTTGCAAGTCGGCAAGCGCTCACTTTCTGAAATAACGGATGAATAAATCAAGGATATTCGCGAATCGTGTACTACACTACTTCCCTACCCCCGCCCCCATCCCTGTGATGGTTATGTGGTTCAAATGCCTCTGAGCACTATGTGACTTAACTTCTGAGGTCATCAGTCGCCTAGAACTTAGAACTAATTAAACGTAACTAACGTAAGGACATCACACACATCCATTCCCGAGGCAGGATTCGAATCTGCGACCGTAGCGGTCACCAGGTTCCAGACTGTAGCGTCTAGAACCGCTCGGCTACTCCGGCCGGCGATGGTTATGTGGTTCTTATCCCCATAGCAATTGTTTCCAGACAATAAGTTTGGTTGAAATCGGCCCAATGATTTATGAGGAGAAGTACGGGATCCATCTTTATAATATTTATAGACTGAGAGGATAGCCATTAACTCTGTGGGATTTTATAAGTTTGTTTTGTGTCACCCATAAAACTTAGTTCTTATGATATGAATATCTCGCAGCTAATTAACTCATTTACGTAAAAAATGGCAATTTTAGAGTACTGCCTCGAAAAAATTCTGTGGGCGCCCAGGGCTGTTTGTGTCCCTAGTCCGATCAGACACCCGTTACCACGAAGCAACACTATTTTCTGACAGCCTTTTAGCCCCCTCCTTATAATGATTCACGGTGGCTACCGCCTCACTGAACGAGTAGCGCTTCTTGTCGGCACTCGCAAGTGCTGCATGTGGGTCGCAGCGTTGTGGCTAGAGTTAAAGTGTGCAGCGTACATCACACAACAGTTACTGGATTTCAGCCCATTTCATTATCTCACGACCTTGCATTGCGTTTGGCAACATGTCCGTCTCTCTAGTCCGTTAGTTGCACGAACTCCGTTTTCTGTCATACCTAATTCACTTACTGTAACTTCTGCCACATTTTTTTACAGCACTAACAAATGATGACGTATAAGGTATTGGATCATTTGCCATATGTCTACGCCGAATTGTTTATAAATTTCTTTTTACATTTCCAGTTTTGAATATGCAAGAAATGAAGTTAAAATCAACGACAAATCTGGCTCCATATCTTGGCATCGATTTTACTCTGACGAATTTAGTCGCGTAGACAGTAAATTGAAAAATATTGTATTCCAGACTGAAATAACAATAGCCACACTTGAAGTCGCTAACGCATATTAATGCGGGGTCACGGTGCGGAGGTAGTCGGTTCGAATCCTAGTGGAGGAGACAGTTGAAATCATCAGCATTTTGCCGAGAAAGGGAAGAAGGGATATTATGTATATTTTATAATCGAATGTCAAATTACTCAGAAGTTTCTCAATGAGTAAGAATACGAGCTAATGTTGATGCCGTTCTGCCCGCGAGATGGAAGAGTTTAGCTCGGATGCAACTTTTGTGGTGTCACCGCCAGACACCACACTTGCTAGGTGGTAGTCTTTAAATCGGCCAGTCCGTTAGTATACGTCGGACCCGCGTGTCGCCACTATCAGTGATTGTAGACCGAGCGCCGCCACACGGCAGGTCTAGTCTAGAGAGACTCCCTAGCACTCGCCCCAGTTGTACAGCCGATTTTGCTAGCGATGGTTCGCTGACTACAGACGCTCTCAGTTGCAGAGACGACAGTTTAGCATAGCCTTCAGCTACGTCATTTGCTACGACCTAGCAAGGCGACATATTCAGTTTCTATGTCTTCTGAACAGATAATATTGTGACTCATGTACCATCAAGAGCGACGTTCATCATTAATGGATGAAAGTTAAGTACCAAACTAATTACGTCCGCTTTCTGAATTCTAATTCCTTGTCATGTTCCAGACCTCACGTCAGTATAGTCCTTCCCTCCTCACGCCAGCCTGCTAAACGCGTGCATTTCGGCCTGCTCTAATGCCAACACTACATCTTTCATACCACACGACACGCTGGGGCTAGGTGTGGTGGAAAGTTTTAGAATCTCCGTTGCTTTCATTTAAACCACGCTTGTCCATAACAACGACAAAAAAAAAAAAAAACCGGAAAACTACGGCACACTACACTGGATGCAAAAATTTAAAAAAAATCCTCCATAAGATGAGGAGGAAATGAAATGAAACGAAACTTGACGGGTTCAGATGGTATATGACGCTATTTCTGTGATTACAAAGTTAGGTCAAATTTAAAAAGTGGTAGGCTGTACGAGCCCACGGGCCAGTACAGCGTCGCACCCCCTGTCCTGGACGCATGCACTGAATCGGTAGGGAAAGCTGCCGTAAATGCATTTTATCTTCTCCTGAGGCTAGCTGGCTCACTACTGTTTTAACTTGTCCTCGATATTCCGGATACTGCAAACGGAGATGACGTCCGAGATGGTCTAATACAAGTTCTATCGGGGACAGATCTGGGGATTTTGCTGGCTACAGGAATGCCTCATCATCACGCATACAGTTCACAAAGACACGTGCAACGTGCAGACGAGCACTGTCCTATTGACCACGATACTGTCACACGAGAGATAACATACGAGCACGCAGAGTGTCTGGAACGTACCGCTGTGCCGTCAGCGTTCCCTCGATCACAACCAGTAGAATCCTGAATGAATACCCGCTGGCACCAGGAGTAACACCGTTGTGCTCTCCAAAATACTGGACAAATGGCATCTCTCCCCAGATGGCTGCCATATTCGCCAACGACGGCCGTGTCGCCATTCGTCGCTGATCACAATGCGACGCCATCCGTGACCAGTTCCTGCTTCCCGCTCACGGCGGCATTGCAATTGCAGCCGTTTGTGTTAACTGCAGCCTACGCACGGGACGTCAATTCCCTGCTGTTAGTCACCGACCAACGGTGCTGGATGACACAGAATGTTGGAGGGTTCGCAAAATACGGCGATGCTTCCTCGTGACGGTGAGACACAGTCGACGGGGCCCTTGACGAAGAGTACGGTTCTCCTCGCGCTCCCGTGCAGCTCAACATCGACCCACTGTCACATCCACATGACCGACAAAACTGGATACTGCACGAATCGACCAGCCGGCCAACTTCAGACCGTCAATCTACATCTACATTCACATAAAAACTCCGCGAGCCACCGTGCGGTGCGTGGCGGAGGGTACCCGGTAACACTATTAATCATTTCCTGTTCTGTTCCACCCGTAAATAAAGCGAGGGAAAAACAACTGCCTATACGCCTCTGTATGAGCCCTAATTTCTCTTATCTTCGTGGTTCTTACGCGAAATGTACGCTGGCGGCAGTAGAATCGTTCTGCCGTCAGCTTCAATTGCCGGTTCTCTAAATTTTCCACTGACATTCCTCGAAAAGAACGCCGCCTTCCCTCTTGGGATTCCCATTTGAGTTCCCGAAGCATCTCTGTTATACTTGCTCGTTGTTAGATCGTACTGTTTTTACAGATGAACACGCTTTCCTAAAATACTCTCAATAAACCGAAGTCGATCATTCTCCTTCCCGGCTACAATCGTCACACGCCCGTTCCATTTCGTATCGCTTTACACCGTTACGCCCAGATACTTAATGTGACTGTGACAAGCGGCACAATACCAATGCTGTATTAGAACGTTACAGGATTGTATTTCCTACTCACCTACATTAACTTACACTTTTCTACATTTAGAGCTAGCTGTCATTCATCACATAACTAGAAAATTTGTCTAAGTCATTTTGTATCCTCCTATAGTCACTCAACGACGACACCTTCCAGCACACCCCTGCGTCATCAGCAAACAGCTGCAGATTGCTGCACATCGTGTCCGCCATATCATTTATGTATATAGAAAATAATACCAGTCCTATCACACTTCCACGGGGCAATCCTGGCGATATCCTTGCCTCTGACGAACGCTCGCCATCGAGGACAACGTACTGGCTTCTGTTACTTAAGCAGTCTTCGAGCCACTCTCATCTCTGGGAACCTATTCCGTATGCTCGTACCTTCGTTAACAGTCTGCAGTGGGGCACCGTCTCAAACATTTTTCGGAAATCTAGAAAAATGGAACCTGCCTGTTTTGGCCTTCGAGCATAGTTCAATGAGGCCTCTGTCAAACTCTATCAAGTGCTGATAGTGCTGTCTCAGAGGAGTAGGCGGCATCTCCGTGTCCTTCAAAGTAATCTCAACATCTACGCTCTACGCGCCTCTTGGCCTAACAGACTACTTCTGGCGAATGGAAAACGTGGTACAATTCATTACAACTGACGTCTCCTCCAGGAACCTATGTCTCGCCACTAGGAATTTCCGAAGCTGAATTATAAACCCGGAAAACAAGATCAGGAAAGTCGCCTAGTGTTACTTGCGAACGTGTTCTGAATTTGGAACTCACGAGTATTTCTAGTAGTAGAGCAGCGTTACGGGCGAACTTCCGGTTATCTATGTATCTTGCCCGCAGAATCGCAGAAAACTTTCCTTCTGGATACTTTTAAGATACGTAAGAACTGACAAAATTACGACGAATAAGCCTCGGAAATGCTAATCGAATGTTTATGAAACTGGTTGGGAATTTGAAAGTGACGAAAGAAGTGGTAGATGCCACTGCTGCGCTTGCTCTTGTATTCTTAGTGACCGGAAGTGGCACACCCTTCCGTGGCTTATCGCCCGTCGCCTTTACATCTATTATGAACTGGCCGTTGGTGCGTCGCCTCGTTGTGTCCTTGTAATCACCTCGCCGGCCACATACAGCATCAACAAAACACGGCAAGTCTGCGCTGGCTGCCTGGCGCGGTTCCTTTGTGCGGCCGTCCCCCTCTACTGGAGGCAGCTGCCCGCCTTCTGCTCACAGCCGTGAGCCGCCTGCAGCGTCTGCTGTTCCTAGCAGTTATCCTTTCTGCCTTTCCGGAGTCGCACCTTTCCAGTAATACATTCCCAGACAATTCCGTTTGGATCTGTTTGACTACATTTCTTCTTTAATATCCAAACGAGGGAAAGTTGAAATGTGACAGTTGTGAGTATTCACCTGGCCTAGAACTGGATTTAGAGGCCTTTCTGAAAGGTAAATTCAGCGACAACAGCAACAGTATTAACATTACCACCATTCTGACTTCCAACTCGGATTTGTGAGTATTTGCGAGGTGAGAGCTTCAAAATCGCGACGAGCTTACTTCCTGAAAGTTTTCCATCAAATCCCGCATTATTTTAGGAGAACTCCGGAGTGATCAAAACGGTCACAACATCATATTTCCTCGTTATCCCTGACGGTAGCTACCTCTTAACAGATACCGGCGGGACATTTAAACTATCTTCCTTCCTTTCCCTGCAACTAACATAGCACCTTGTTGAGTGACAGTGCCAACTGTGATGTCAATTGTGCTACGAAGTATAACTACAAGACAAAAATACACACATTGTCTCACTGGACAAATAGTAAACCTTCAACAGAACGGTGACAAGATACATTAGAAAGCCGGATAGCACTATCAACGCCAACGGTAAGGAACGTTTAACCTAACATAGTCAGATGGAGGGAGGGAGGGAGGGAGGGAGGGAGGGAGGGAGGGACTGCTTGCAAAATATGTGGGCGTTGGGAGGTAAAGTGTGTTACATAAAAAAAAAACAGTGAACAGAATGACTTTAGCGAAACAGGCCCTTATTTCAGCGTCTTTCTTAGGTGATAGGAAGGGTGTGGCTATACTCCACTGTTACCGTTTTCACCGGAACTTTATGATGTACGGCGACCTATTTGCAGCACTTCCACTGTGATAATCTTACCTCTGCAGTCGAGAGTATGCGCTCTCTCTATGACTTGTGGTTTCCCCGGGCGTCCATGGGCGCATAGGATCCTAGACCTGACGAACAAGGAAGTAAAAATTTCACCACCGTGCATTTCATGGGAAGAAACTGCAGTCCGACAGTGCAGCGGGCAGCCACGTTTCCGTTTGTCGGTGAACGTAAAAGAGTGGAATACCACGGGCGAAATGTCACGGCCACGCTGAACCGATGACAGCATTACAACGATGGAAGTCTCACAAGACCACAGACGATGACTGTGGGGTGCCACGGGATGAGCAATGCACAGGTTCACACCGTGTCTTTTTTTTCTTTTGCCCAAATCTCCCCTATCACATCTGTTGTTTCAGCCGTATTAGAGGAGAGCTTACATGTAGCTGCTTACCATAGGCTAAGGAGAGACTTAAAGTAATACTCGTGTAAGACGCGTAACTCGCATTGTTTGAGTAATGACGTCATGGTTATTAAAATCTTCAATGCCAGCAATACTCTTAACACCTCATCTAGTGGTAACTTTCCAGCAAATGACATATAAACAGCTTGGAGCCGCTCCACCGTAGCAGAAGTCGCTAACGCACTTGAGGAACTGTTGCGCTTCAACTGGACGTAGCCGGTTGGTTGATTGGTTGGTTGGTTTGGAGTATAACGGGACCAAACTACAGGGTCATCAGTCCCATTTTCCTGACGCAAGCAAGGCTTAAGGTATAAAAACACACAAAGCACGTTTGAGCAAGTAAAAGGGGAAAAGGAATGGGGAACCACACCTAAAAAGAAAACGAATGGAACGAACAAAAAACGGGGAAAACATACACCACAAGAAAAAGTAGAAGAAGGTATTAAAACCATAGAGCAGATGGTCTGGGCTGGCTGATCATAATAATAAAAGAGGATGAGCCAGCCACTTTGCGACACATTACACCCCCCTCACGAATAAAACGTAAAACTAAATGTGCTGTTGAGGCATTGTCACCCAACACCGAAGGAAGGGTGTTGAGGATGTTAAAAGTCCGCCGCAGAGGGGCTAAAAGTGGACGACAGTCACATGTGAGCCACAGTGACACCGAGGTGGGACCTCGCGACGGAGGAGGTAGCCATGTGTTAGCCACGCATGGCCAATGCGGAGCCGGCAGAGAACCACAGCGTCCCTGCGAGAGGCCCGTATGGAGGACTTCCACACATTCGCAGTCTCTGTAATGCCACGCAGTTCGTTGTGCGTACTGAGATTATGTCATTCCGTCTCCCAAAGCTGAAAACCTTGCGGCGTAATAATGATCGAAGGTCAGTTAAAAGAATGCCGATCTCCAGGAGTGAATTCCGTGTAGCCTGTTTGGCCAGCCTGTCGGCAAGTTCATTTTCTGGGCACAGATGGACTCCTGGATGGTTGCTACCAAAGGAGGCGGGGGTAGCACTGGTCGATAGCTTGTAGGCTGCTCAAGGAATCAGTACAGAGAAGAAACGACTCGCCAGGGCAAGAGCGGATGCACTCAAGAGCACGGGAAATGGCCGCCAGCTCTGTAATGAAAACATTGCAAGTTATCTGGCAAGAAGTGCTGATCAGTACACCATCCATGAACATACGGGAAGCCAACGTGACCATCAGCCATCGAGTTGTCGGTGGAAACCACTTCATGGTCCCGGTACATGTCAAGAAACGAGAGGAAGTGACAGTGGAAAGTTAAGGGGTTAAATGAGTCCTTAGGACCTTTTGAAATCTATGCGAAGTTTCGGCATAGGTGTACACCATGGACGTGTACGTGAATGGACCTCGATTATAGATGGTAAAGGCAAGGACTCCACTTCAGACAGAAGAGATCGGACACGAACCGCAATCGTAAGCCTTGAATTGGACCTCCGATGCGGGAGATGAACCGCCGTGGGTGGGAAAAGGAGAGTGTAATTCGGATGGTCAGGAGAAATACGAATGCGTGCGACGTAACTGGCGAGCAGTTTTGCACGTCTAACCTTCAATGGAGGGACTTCGACCTCCACCAGGACGCTGGTCACCGGACTCGTCCTAAAAGCTCCCACTGCCAGTCGAACGCCACAGTGGTGCACTCGGTCGATAAACGCAACGCTGAGGACGTCGCCGAACCATAAACCAGACTCCCATAATCAAGGTGGGATGGAACAAGAGTTCTGTAGAGCTGCAGCAGCGTAGAGCGATCTGCACCCCAGTTGGTGTTGCTCAGGCAGCAGAGGGCATTGAGGTGCTACCAGCATTTCAGCTGATGAATATGAGGAAGCCACTTCAATCGGGCGTCGAAATCCAGTCCTAAGAATCGGTATGTCTCCACTACAGTGAGTGAATCATAATTCAGGTAAAGTTCTGGTTCCGGATGAAAGGTACGACACCGACAGAAGTGCATGACACACTACTTCGCGGTTGAAAACTGGAAGCCGTGGGCTAGAGCCCATGACTGCACCTTGTGGGTGGCACCCTGTAGGCGCCGCTCAGCAACACCAATACTGGAGGAGCAGTATGAAATGCAGAAGTCGTCTGCGTACAGAGAAGGTGAGACGGACGGCCCGACAGCTGCTGCTACACCGTTAATGAGCACTAAAAATAGAGATACACTCAACACAGAGCCCTGTGGGGCTCCATACTCCTAGATACGGGTGGAACTATGGGAGGCATCAACTCTGACATGGAAAGTACGAAGCGATAGGAAATTTTGGATAAAAATCGGGAGCGGGCCCACTCATATAATGTGGCAAGGATATGATGTCGCCAGGTCGTGTCGTAAGCTTTTCGTAAATCAAAAAAAGACAACAACCAGCTGTTGGCGTCTGGAAAAGGGTGTTCGGATGGCAGTCTCGAAGGAAACCAGAGTATCAGTAGTAGAGCGACCCTGGCGGAAACCGTCCTTGCACGGAGTCAGTAGGCCACGTGACTCCAGGACCCAACACAACCGCCGACTTCTTATACGTTCTAACAGCTTACAAAGAACGTTGATGGGCCAATAGCTATCCACATTAAGCGGGTATATGCCGAGCTTGAGCACTAGAATGATGGTGCTCTCTCGTCACTGACATGGAAAGACACCATCGCACCAGATCCGGTTGAAAATGACGAGGAGATGTCGCTCGTAGTCGGACGAGAGATGTTTGATCATCTGACTGTGGATCCGATCTGGCCCAGGAGCTGTGTTGGGGAAATGTGCAAGGACTCTGTAAATGGAGCGTTATAGGGTTCACTGTGACGTTCAGTGAACGAGAGAGCTTTCCTTTCCATCCGCCGTTTGAGGGTGCGAAATGCTGGGGGATAATTCGCCGACGCGGAGGCTCGAGCACAGTGCTTAGCAAAGTGCTTGGAAATTGCGTATACTTCCGTAGATAACACGCCACTGATGTTAATGCTAGTGACACCTGTCAGGGTCGGGTACCCACAAACACAAGTGATCTTCGTCCAGACTTGGGAAGGTGACGTATGGTACCCAATGGTCGAGGCGTACGTCTCCCAACATTCCTGTTTCCATCTTTTTATAAGCTGGCGAATGCGGGCACGGAGCAGTTTAAAAGTTTTTAGGTGACGCTTATGTCGCTGTAGATCTCGCCGACGCTCGTTAATGGCCTCAGAGATTTCCAATGACCAACAAGGTGCTGACTTTCGCTAGGGGCACCCTAAAGAACAAGGGATCGTGATTTCCGCCGCAGAAACGATCGTTCTAGTGACCTGCTCAACTACCACATCGATGGTACCATGTGGAGGAGACTCACCGGTGACAGCAGAGGTGAAAGCTTCCCAGTCTGCCTTGTTTAAAGCCCATCTTGGTAGACGTCCGGGGAAATGGCGCTGGGGGAGTGACAGCGAGATGGGAAAGTGGTCACTACCACACAAGTCATCGTGGGCTCTCCAGTGGCCAGATGGGATAAGTCCTGGGCTGCAGAGGGATAAATCATTGGCCGAGTAAGTGCCATGAGCTACACTGAAATGTGTGGGGGCCCCAGTATTTAAGAGGCAGAGGGTAAGTTGAAACAGGAATGTTTCAACATCTCTACCTCGGCCAGTAAGCACGGTGCCACCCCACAAGGGGCTATGAGCGTTGAAATCTCCCAAAAGTAGGAAAGGTTTAGGGTGTTGTGTCCTGTCCTTAGGTTAGTTAGGTTTGAGTAGTTCTAAGTTCTAGGGAACTGATGACCATAGATGTTAAGTCCCATAGTGCTCAGAACCATCTGAACCAGCCAGTTGTCCATCCACTCTTCTGCATCAACGAAAATAAATGGTTCAAATGGCTCTGAGCACAATGGGACTTAACTTCTGAGGTCATCAGTCCCCTAGAAGTTAGAACTAGTTAAACCTAACCAACCTAAGGACATTACACACATCCATGCCCGAGGCAGGATTCGAACCTGCGACCGTAGCGGTCGCGCAACGAAAATAAAATTCCACATCGTGCACACACTCGCATCTGGCTAACTTGCTACACGACACTCAAGACTCAATGACCACCAACTATGAAAAACTCTCTGATTACTACGGCGATATCTACACCTTAGAATGTCCCAGTCAGCGACGCTGTACGAAGTTTCTTTGTGTCATGATTATGACTCTGAATTCTCTTTGTAAATATCCAGTTCGCGTTGAGGATGTCAAGAGGATAATCTGGCTACGAGTGCATAGCGAGAGTCAAACTGTGGCTATGATTCGGAAATAAACGAGTTCCATTCTCGCGCGTCTACTAGGGTGAGTAATTGTGAATGTGGCACCTACTACATTTGTAATCAATTAAATCTACATCTACATCCATACTCAGCAAGCCACCTGACGGTGTGTGGCGGAGGGTACCCTGAGTACCTCTATCGTTTCTCCTTTCTATTCAGTCTCATATTGTTCGTGGCAAGAAGGATTGTCGGTGTGCTTCTGTGTGGGCTCTAATCTCTCTGATTTTATCCTCATGGTCTCTTCGCGAGATATACGTAGGAGGGAGCAATATACTGCTTGACTCTTCGGTGAAGGTATGTTCTCGAAACTTTAATAAAAGCCCGTACCGAGCTACTGAGCGTCTCTCCTGCAGAGTCTTCCACTGGAGTTTATCTATCATCTCCGTAACGCTTTCGCGATTACTAAATGATCCTGTAACGAAGCGCGCTGCTCTCCGTTGGATCTTCTCTATCTCTTCTATCAACCCTATCTGATACGGATCCCACACCGCTGAGCAGTATTCAAGCAGTGGGCGAACCAGCGTACTCTAACCTACTTCTTTTGTTTTCGAATTAAGTAAAGTAACCGTTCTCTGAGTTCACGTATACACAAAATGACAGTATTCCGGGTCACATCACACATTCAAACGTGTCTTCCTTCCACTGAAACTCTGCATCTCGTTCCACTAATGCAACTTCAAATAGTGGGCACCAGTACCACATCCGTTGGCAGATTCCAACACCGAAGTCACAGGAAATTGCTACCGCTCTTTCGTCCAGTGAGTGAGAGACAGTAGACGGCATAATTTTACATGTTGGTTTCTGTAGTACATAAATAACACGTCTACAGATAGGGGCTTCTATCCAAATGATTATCAAACCGCAGGCCTCTAGACGTCACACAAGTTTGTAAGGTTAAATTAAAAACAATTCGTACGTGCCTGGAAACTAGATAACGAAGTTCACTGTGCAGAGTGTTTTCACTCTAGTCGAACGCGACATTTGGCGCGCTCAGCACCAGTATTGTACTATGGTACGACAGCGAGGTCAGGTTAGGTTAGTAGTCTCGGAACGCTGCAAGTCTCAAGTAGAAGAACTGCCTCGCGACTGGGCCTGCGCTGCAGCTGGCGCGTGACGTCACCACAGCCGAGATCCCTGCAGGTAGTAGCTGACTCAGGCGCGTTCTTTGAAGAGGGCGAAAGGAGGCTGACTCAACATCGTCTCAAAGAAGCAGACCGTAATGTCACACGCGGTCCGATATTACGTTACGGCTGTGTGCCACAGGAAATAGCGCAGCTGTCTTTTTGTTATCTCCTTCTTCCCACAACAATTGTCGCTCAATGTCATCTTTCGCGTATTCGCATACTTGTGTTCAAAGCATAAGTTTTATGTCTCTTCCGCATATCAAAATGTTCATAACTCACGCCACGCATATTACTACGATGCTAAATGTTAAATTCCTCCGAAATCTTGTTCTTTAGACGACACTCTGTGTTCGCGTCATGGAATCTCGAGAACATATCGGCCACCTCCATGATCCTTTTAAATTTCTATTGGTGGCGTCTGAAACTCACTACATAAATTATACCGCCACAACGCTGCAGTAATGCAAATAACTTAAAAAAACACTTTATTTGCTCTTGTAACTCTGATACTTTGCTCCAAACTTCTCGTAACTGTCACAAAGTAAAGAGCATACAGTACTTCTGCCCTGCTGCCGTTATTCTGAGAGCGTATATTGTTGATGGAGGTACTCGTGAGGAGCCGATTCCCTGTCCCCTCAGTGTTTCTGAGTAATACGCGGTCTTTTCATTCTGGTAGTTCTGAAAGACATTCATCGCCCAGTATTTGCCTCGTTCCTAGACTAAGAAATTAGATGCTACTTGAGAAAACGAATATTAGGATTTTGACATGATTGTAGAGAAATGACCCAGTAGCATGAAGCAATGAATTTTGCCATCCCATTATAAGAGTGAACTGTCGCATCTAATCAAACAGCGTAAGCAAACATTGTCGTGTGTCACTTATCGACATTTTCAAGAAGAAAAGAAAATTTACTGTCGCGAAATGTTCGAATCCTGCGTAAGTTGTCTTTTAAGTTACAAATAACGTATGCTCTCATTTTAATTTTTTTCTTTCCATTTTAATATGGACAAAATTGTGACATGTTTTCTACAATTCTGTCGTCTCTTTCGAAAATTCGTGAGTTCGTCGACGTCAATGAGCGCCAGTGAAGGAAGATCAGTGTTTACTGTTGTGTGAACGTCAAGATCATTGATGGCGGAACACTTCATTTGTGTAAGTGTAAGAGGGGGAGTAGGTGAAATAATTTCAGAAAATTTCCACACTGCCCCCCCCCCCCCCCTCTTTCCCCTCGTACTCGACGAAGCTAATGCAAGCTAAAGCATTAGTGCATGGGCACGAGGTAGCCGGTTCGAACTCTAGTGCCAAGAGAAAGAGAGATGATGATGTCAAATTCGTGATTATCAGGCCGCGTGCCAACCTCTTTGCGAAGTAAAAGGATATGAAATTGTTGATGGTGGGATTAAGCTCAGTGGGCGGCTTGGCGCTTTTCATTTCAAATTAATACACAACCTCACAAGCACTACACTGCGTAAGTACTTACCACGGGCACCACACGGTAGACAACAGCTCGGTGATGGACAATGACAACCCACCTCTAATACGCACAACGCAACAGTAACCATCTCCACACCTCGAGGGACTAGCTATAGAACTAGTTGAGTTGGAGTAAGGAAACTACAAAGAGACTAAAATCTGGACGGACAGACGGGATATCTGATTAGTAATCTGCTGTATTGATCACTGTGGAAGCTCGATCAGGTCGCATGTAATAGCCAGACAATACACGGACAACATCGTAAGCTCGTATAGCGGTTAGTGAAAAACGAGCCGAGCTCTGTTCTTGGTACTGATTTGAAGAGTTTCGCATACTTAAGATTGAAATGGAAAGGCCAGACGAGGTATCAGGGGTCCTGGAGGTGCCACGGCCGAGTGAGGGAACGGGGCCCGCTAGGCGTGCCCGGGTCAAGCTGCGCTATGCTCTACTCCACTCTCTCTGGCGACCTTCGCCGTGACTGGCTTACAAAGGCATTCCATCACGAGGTGAACGCCCAATGCGCTGTCCCACACACCCTCTAACTCAATTTTAAGCACTCTGTACTTTCTTTCAACAGCAGCGATATCACTTTCCGCGTCGAATCGTCAATTCCTGAAGACTGTCGTAGTACGGTATGAATTCTTTAACAGTTTGCCAATTAGATAGCGATGCTCAAAAACCGGAGCATTTCGCTTTTAAGAACTGAAAACATCTTCTGATGTAGGTTACACGTCTCGAAAGAGATGATAATAATGTGTCTGTTTCGTTTTTTTGTAGCACCAGTTTCTAAGGCATAGGGCCGGCCGGTGTGGCCGAGCGGTTCTAGGCGCTTCAGTCTGGAACCGCGCGACCGCTACGATCGCAGGTTCGAATACTACCTCGGGCATGGATGTGTGTGATGTCCTTAGGTTAGTTAGGTTTAAGTCGTTCTACGTTCTAAGGGACTGATGACCTCAGATGTTAAGTCCCACAGTGCTCAGAGCCATTTGAACTATTTCTAAGGTATAGGAACAACTTAAATAACACTGCCTATCGGGCAAACCTTACGTACGTCGCCATTCCACTAGAAACAAGGTTCTGTTTCTGACAACTCGCACAGATAATTCAGTGGTGCAGACATACATCGTAACAAAGAAACAGCCAGGTGACAAAAAAGTTGCTGCACAATTTGGCATATCTGCTACAAACATCGCAGACTTGGGAGCGATGGCGGTTGCAGTGTATTACAGTGGTCCGCGATAGCGCTACAACTCCTCCTTTTCCTCACTCAGTTTTAACAAAACAGACAGTTTCGTTTTTTTCTAGGTTCTCGGCAATCTCTAAAGAAATTCCCAGGTTCTCGACATTAGTTCAAACTGATAATTTTTGAGTTTCAATGACACGAAAGGAAAATGGACACTACGAAAGGTATATGACGAGAGAGAGAGAGAGAGAGAGAGAGAGAGAGAGAGAGAAAAAAGAGAACCAATAGGTAGGGCTATCAAGTACAGGAGGTTTACACGGAAATGGAACCGCCGCAGTACGGCAGCTGTTTACACTTTTCCGGCTACGAACCTAGCCGCTCACAGTTTCACAATGTAAGTTAGTTAGATAGTTAATTAGTTAGTTACGTGTTCCATACATCATTTTAAGGTTTCTTTTATCGAAATTTTGTGAAACGGCTCATCTGTTATATAATTGATTATTTTTATTGTTTTACACTATTTGTGGATATATTTTGAAACACTTGAATGTATGAAAATAAACCAAAGTTTGAAAAAAGACTAATACACACAAGACAGATTTAGTATCTCATTAATTGTTAAAGCAAATTGACAAAAAAAAAAGACGTGTGTGTGAATTTCTAAGGGACCAAACTGCTGAGGTCATCGGTCTCTAGACTTACAGACTACTTAATCCAACTTTAACTTATGCTAAGAGCAACACACACATCCATGCCCGAGGGAGGACTCGAGCCTCCGGCGGGAGACGCCGCGAAGTCCGTGACATGGCGCCTTAATCCGCGTGGCCATTCCGCGCGGTTCAGCTTGACCAGTTTTTAATTGGAATGATTAATCGCTGATAGATGTTACTGGCGGCCTAAAGTTTAAGCGTCTTGCAGCGAAAATACATAAAATGAGAGCGCATCTGACAAATTACCACGTTGCTTTTCATTAGACAATAGTCTATGTAAAAATCTCTCTATTCTCTAACGAGAACCATACGGTAACACTATAACGTAAAATATAATTTCGATTGTGGTACATTGCCTTTATCGATATTTGCAATTTAAGAACGTTATGCCATATGACATTACGACAATAGCAGTTGTACGTAGAGAGTAGTGACGGACATAGCATACTTCTGACGAACTAATCTAATCCCAATGTGGACGTCGCGAATAGACACTAGAATGAAAGTTAATCCTGTTTACCTGGTGGTAGCCATTTCCTGGCTTCCTGTGTAATGCTTTTTTCTGTTACAGGGAAACAATTATTGAACTGCATGAACTAAAACTGTCATAACTTCTGAACAGTTTGCGTTAAGACGTTCAAACTGCACCGCTCGCCGCGGAGCATAATGGAAATTACTACGCGCAAGCGCATTTGGTTTGGCGACGAAGCCCACTACAATTTGGATGGCTTCGTCAATAGGAAAAATAGGGGTCTGAGAATCTGTATTTCGCGATCGAGAAGTCTCTTCACTCTCAACGGGTGACTGTGTGGTGTGCAATGTCCAGTCACGGAATAATCGGAGAGATATTCCTTGATGGATCGCACGGTGACTACCGAACGGTACGTGAAGGTTTTGGAAGATGATTTCATCCCCATTATCTAAAGTGACCTTGATTTCAACAAGATGTGGTCAATGCAAGACGGAGCTCGACCCCATCGAAGCAGGAGAGACAGTGATGTCCGCATTATGGCTCTGGGGTACCCAGAGGCCACTGGCATGGTCCTCGATTGGCCGCCATACTCTCCGGATCTCAACACATATGACTCCTTTTTGTGGGGTATATTAAAAACAAGGTGTTCTGCAATAGCCCCAAAACCATTGCCGAGCTGAAAACAACCATTCAGGTAGTCATCGACAACATCGATGTTCCGACACTTCAGCGGGTCATGCAGAATTTCGCTATTCGTCTGCGTCACATCATCGCCAATAATGGCAGGTATATCGAACATGTCATAACCTAAATCCAACTGTAGTGACGTTTACATGTTGAATAAAGTGTGTGCACGCCGTAGTTTGTAAATAATTTACATTTTTTCGCTATAGTTCAATAATTGTCACCCTGTACGTAAACCTTTGACGGTAGCAACACGGCGCTTACAACGTACCAAGTTTTGTATATTACATTTTCTTCCTTTAAACCCTTAGCATTGGCAGTCTAAAATCCCACACACATAGACGACAGTCTGCATCGTCCATACATGCTGAATTATTTCGCTTTTGTGCCCGGTATATTAGGTTGCAAAAGAAGAGACTGAACAAACTGGGTGCACGGAGAAAATATGTATGGTGTTGCATTCAGTGGGATGGGTTTATCTGTTCGTAAGATACCGCTAGGGTGCAGGGGAAATAGTTTACTACTACCTTACTGTGAGGTTTTAGTTTAACCAGTTCTGCATTTCAGCTTGGGGTAGAAGATACACGCTTAAAATAGGACCAGTTAAATATATCTGATTAAATCTAGCGATGAATTTGGTACCTAGACCCTCTAAGAGGATACCAAGTCATGATATACACTGCTTTTGGATATCCAGCAAATATGTAACGTATCCAAGAAAAACATTTTCGTACTTACATACATCGATTGATTTGTTTCCTCGAACTTAAAAATCTTTTTATAAGTATTGTAGCAAGCAGAATTTCAACCTATTCAAGTTGTCTAGGTCAATAGCTGTAAAAAAAAGTCTTATTAAGACCAGACGCGTTCCGTCTTAATAAGACTTTTGCTACAGTTGCCAAAGGCAGCAATTAACATACACAACTTGTATACGTGCAACTGCAGAGAAAAGAAAATAAGAAGAGGCCGAAAAACAAAGAAGATAACATGTCAGCCTATTCAGATGCCCATATATTATAATCAAAAACTTTTAAAAAAGTAATTTAAAATTTTCTATTTGCAATGAGCTTTTACTGATTGGATCGGTCATAGATCTTTGACGGCAAAGTTATATGATAAGCGTACCCCCAATCATTATCGATGAAATATCTCTAATGCACCACCAAAGGGGTCTCATCTCATATCTCAAGTCCGGCGTGCAAGTAACTCGTGGTTGTTGTTGTTGTTGTTGTTGTTGTTGTTGTTGTGAAGGCGATGACCACGTTCCTGCAAACCGAAACTTCGTCGCGGTCCATAATTATTATTCCGCGACTAAGTATCGTTTTCTGTGAGGATAAGGGCTAACTTTGTTTTGTAGGCTAAACTGGTGATCTACAAAACAAAGCTCTGCCCGTGACTGTAAGCTAGAGCTGAATCGTTTCCATAATTAGTATTTAAATTAAAAGCAAGGGGCATAGCAGTAATAAATATACTCGTTACAGTTTTTATGCGGAAGCATTGACACTTACTCTGTCTCTCGCCTCTAAAGGAGTATCAAGATGTCTCTAACGTCACACTAAACCGTTAAAAATATCTAGATTTAAGCATCCGATTTTTTGTAGGCAATTACTGGAAGTCAAGAAAAGTGGATGGAGTACTTGCACGAAACAACTGCAGCGAACATTTGCTACATGAAGCAAACTAAGCCACTGTGGGTGAAAAGCAGACGTTAAATACGTCACAGACGAAGCCTTAAATGAACATTTCGAGTACTTTCTTAAAATGTTTTTCGTTCAAAGGAAGGTTAAGAACCCGGCGCCTCTTTTCTGCACCATCAAAAGTAATCGCGACAATGGACTATTGCACTATGGCACCTATCTTACTCTTCGTCACAATTATCACTCCAGTTCATGTTTTACAGAATTAAAAGATGACTAACTTTGAGACTCATAGTATAACCACCATGAAATCCCAACTAAATTTCAAAACGGATATAAACCTGGAAAAGGGAATCGGCCACTAGCTGCTTTAGAAATCGAATGTTTCCACATGGAGCTTAGCTAAGATCTCGATAGTAATACTTGGCGGCAACCTTCGGGGTTCTGCGTTTCCGCATCTTGCAGGTAACCAAAAGCGACATGGACAAGCAGTCACAATAAAATTAGTATTTATCTGTCACCGCGCTAAAAGCCTTTATATTCAGACGTAGTTTGCTACCAGCAGTTGCTAACGTAGAATGTATAATTAGTATCAAAAACAAAGTCCATAATTAAAAAAAATGATTTACTTTCCAACAAAACATATTGCCACAAAAACTGTTATTTCTGAACTCTGCAAGTGTTCTATGCGAAAGCATGACGACACGCGCCTTTTTACAATGAAAACTGTTAAAGGCGTTACATTGTTAATATTTGCAGTCGTCCTTTCTCCGTTGCTATTTCAATGTCGTATATCTTGAAGATAACAATAACAATTTCTCGACTTTTGCAATTAAATTCCATTTTATTTCTTAAGCGGGTATATTTCTAATAGATATTTAGACTACTTCTTGCTAAGGTAAAGATGATTTAAATTCACATTGCAGTACCGAGAGTTCTACCTCACCTGCTCCTCCCAGCTTCCTACATTCGGCCTGCCCTTCAGTTTACAGGAGTAGACCCACGCGCCGTCTACCAGGCGGGATACAAAATTTGATAGATGTTTTGGTCCGTCTCTCTTCCTATTTGAGTCCACTGATGCATCTGTTAGCAGTTCTGAATTCAAAGTTCCTAGTATAAATATTGCCAATGAACTTTGTATTGCTACAGTGCCTTGTATCTGCATTAGACTAGTGAAACGCAGTTCAGTGGAAACTTTTATGAAAGGAAATTTGAGTCGAGATGTTCTAATAGAAGAGTCAGTAGGCAAAAACCAGGGGACATGGCTAACAAAATTACGTGACGTCCGTCTGGTTAAAACAATCAGCTGCAAAGACAAGAAATTGTTGTTATTACGTATGAGGTAAACAGCAATATTAGGGAAGTTCCATCAACGTGCTCTACACACTGTTCATAGGCTTCAACACTAAAATACGATCATTACAGTGCGAATAGCATACTCATTGACAAGCTTCACAGTATCGAGAAAATCTCGCCATGTTTTCCTGGTAAATTCCTTCTGGACTTGTTAGTGGCTGCGTTGTGTAGTGTACGGTATGAAAGCGAGGGAGAGGATATGGGCTGGAGCCGTTAAATAACCTACTCTTTTCAAATATGCTCCTATGAGGGTCTGCGGAGAGAATTCGCGTTTAACACAGGACTTCGACGCTGTACAGGGATCTGGACCCTACGCCCCCATTCCGCCCCGCTTTCTGGTTATGCTCAGATGCTGAAATTTTCTTCTAACACAAAGATTTAAAGCGCTGACACAGGATAGAGCGCCAGTGCATTAATTTTCACTAGCAACCTTGGATATGGAAGAGGGAGTCGTCATTAGCACAGGAATGTGGTCATGACTGTGGATGCTCTCACTTTGTCATCCTCGGCAACTTTCGCAGTTTCCTCGGAAACGAGCCGGCTTACGAAATATGGGCGTCTAATGCGTCCCGTGCAGCAAAGAGCAGAGGAACGTGGCAATGCACATTACTGCCTATTAAAGTACTACTCGTCGCCTTGTCAACAGGTTCTGGTCACAAAACAAAACATGTAGAGGTCTCAAGAAGTGGTACGGTCTGACAGCCAACCTAAGACCTACAACCCGCTTTGTCACCGTCAACAACAACAAGCATTATGCACCACTGCCCGATGACTTATAGTCTAGCACAGAATGCTTTGTACATTTCAAGTCCCACGAACATCTTCCATTCTCATTCCCAGCAACAAACACTGATTTACGAATTTCCATTGTGTTAGAGATAAATATCCTCCAATGGATGCCACCTCTCATTTTACGATTTCGTTGTTTATTTTGATCAACAAAGGTACTAATAAACGAACAGCTGCTAAATTTTTAAAAAAATGTGATATTCTAACCTATATCTCGGTATACGCAGTAGGATTTGTTTGATGAGAATTAAGAAATCCTTCAGACTTTCGAAGATTATAATTATTCGCTCTGGTATTCCAAGCCTCCGTCTGTGCCCTGAAAGGTTAATACAACGTTCCTTTTCATTTCAGATCTACTATATCTGAACGTACATCTGGATTCAAAAAATGAACACAGAGGGCGCATTTCCTCATAATCCGTGGACGAAAAGATCAACAGAGAAATAGCTGTAAATATGTAGGAAAAGGGTGAGGAAATAGTCAGAAGTCACCTTCTGCAATGGTTTAGAAAACCTATATGTATCTAAGTCAGAAAGAGTAGAAGGAATCGTAACCTAGTTCCTATTGAACACGAATCCAGAGGCGTAACTACTGCAACGCCGTGTTTTATTCTGTACTAACTAATAAATGATAAAGGTGCATAAGAGACGACTTATAAAATGCCGCAAAGTTAATACAAGATAGAGGAAATTAGTTGCTTTTTTTCCTAAATATCTAAGTATTTTGCACACGTTAATTTTCATTTACTTAAATTATTAACTCTCCAGTTGTTTCATTGGCGCTATCACGTCGCTTGAAGCTGGAGTAAGTAAACTCTCGCTAAGACCACTTATCCCGCGCTATCTCCATTAAACACAGACAGCCTATTTCTGTCGTCTCATAATGTGTGTGTGTGTGTGTGTGTGTGTGTGTGTGTGTGTGTGTGTGTGTGTGTGAGAGAGAGAGAGAGAGAGAGAGAGAGAGAGAGAGAGAGAGAGAGAGATTATAATCCTTAGCTGCACCTGGCAATATACGATTCAAGTCTCGAGGTTTGTACCTCGGATGTTGTAGCAATAACAAAATCTTTCGTTAAGAAAGCTGTTTCTGTTTTGGACTGTGATACCGGATGCATTGACAAAGCTGTTATGCAGAGGTTCCCACAATTGGCCTCCTATTACAGTATACGTTATCGCTATTATTTCATTTCACTTGTCCCTCTGTCTGAGATAATAATTGCATTGTAGGTCATCACAACCCACACAGTCGATGAGTCATTGTGTGAAGATATCATTATTGTATCTCCTAAAAATTAATGGAGTAAATCAGGACGGGGTTTAGTTTTCTGGGAGGAAGGACAAGGCCACTTCAGAGCAGAAAGATGAAATACTACGTTAATAAATAACTGGGATTTAACGCGACAAAACGTCCTTGGCGGTAGCAGACTCCTTAAAAAGCTCCTCTAACTCCTTAGCAATCTGAGTGGTGCTTTGAAATTCGTCATAGTAATTAATCACTAACAGAAAATCTGATGCTGACTCTGCTGCAACGTCTTCTCCCCCTGCTGGTGTTGGTACATGGCCGGCCGGAGTGGTCGTGCGGTTCTGGGCGCTACAGTGTGGAGCCGAGCGGTCGCTATGGTCGCAGGTTCGAATCCTGCCTCGGGCATGGATGTGTGTGATGTCCTTAGGTTAGTAAGGTTTAATTAGTTCTAAGTTCTAGGCGACTGATGACCTCAAAAGTTAAGTCGCATAGTGTTCAGAGCCATTTTTGTTGGTACATGCAGTCTCATCCGTTGTCAGCATCCTTTGTCTCCAAATGGCATTAAAATAAACTAACGGCTTAAATAAAGAAACAGTCAGCACGACTCATACAGGGCAATGAGCAATCGTCTATTCTTGTCAGTCGTACATTACAGAAAACAATCTGAGACTGTTGAAAAGTTTTCAAAGAAACAGAAGAAAAAATGGATTCGGATTAAGAAGCCTCAAATGTAGACTCCATATATATTGTCTGGTCTTTATGGTTAACATTGTGATCGTTTCTTCCGAGTAACAGTTTGAAAAACTCCCTAACTGGCACCTAAAATAGGACTCAAACTAGCGAACAAAAATGTAGAATACGAGAAACACAGGAGGGGGCGGGGGGGGGGGGGGGGGTAGCGTTGCCAGTATAAAACTAACTCAGGGCGTTAGACAAAGAATCTACTCTTTCAAATCCCAGCAGTGCGACTGGACACGAGAACGAAAGGAAAATATGGTTTAATTAGGGCAAAATGAAATCAGCTTTTATGAAGACAGACACTATCTAAAGCAAGAAAGTCTGTTCAGTAATGGTTACTTAGAGTTGCAAGATCAGACTTCTTTATGAGTCGGTAATGCATAACTTGAGAAATAAGAGTTGAATACAGAACTTGAGAATATCCTGGAAATTAATATAATAGAACTCGTAAAAACGAACAGAAGATGTGGATGAATGATGAAATGCGCACAGAGATAGGAATCTGGTTAACAGAGTGGTCAAGAAACCGCAGCCCAAAAAAGAAACAATCAAATCAAAATCGAGTTAGGGACCAAAACTGAAGGAAAGAAGGGGCATTACCCAGAGGACTGGTCATCGGAGCACAGGTTTCGAATGGACAAGAACGGGACAGGAAATCAGCTGAATCATTCAGGCACTCATCTCAAATGGAAAACCTACATCAGGATGATTGCACTGGAATATGATATTAGATGATGTAATATTCCGGCGACGACAAGGTCATTGGAGACAGAGCATATGGAAACATTTTCAAACACAATATCAAAAACCGGAATGTACACTCCTGGAAATGGAAAAAAGAACACATTGACACCGGTGTGTCAGACCCACCATACTTGCTCCGGACACTGCGAGAGGGCTGTACAAGCAATGATCACACGCACGGCACAGCGGACACACCAGCAACCGCGGTGTTGGCCGTCGAATGGCGCTAGCTGCGCAGCATTTGTGCACCGCCGCCGTCAGTGTCAGCCAGTTTGCCGTGGCATACGGAGCTCCATCGCAGTCTTTAACACTGGTAGCATGCCGCGACAGCGTGGACCTGAACCGTATGTGCAGCTGACGGACTTTGAGCGAGGGCGTATAGTGGGCATGCGGGAGGCCGGGTGGACGTACCGCCGAAATGCTCAACACGTGGGGCGTGAGGTCTCCACAGTACATCGATGTTGTCGCCAGTGGTCGGCGGAAGGTGCATGTGCCCGTCGACCTGGGACCGGACCGCAGCGACGCACGGATGCACGCCAAGACCGTAGGATCCTACGCAGTGCCGTAGGGGACCGCACCGCCACTTCCCAGCAAATTAGGGACACTGTTGCTCCTGGGGTATCGGCGAGGACCATTCGCAACCGTCTCCATGAAGCTGGGCTACGGTCCCGCACACCGTTAGGCAGTCTTCCGCTCACGCCCCAACATCGTGCAGCCCGCCTCCAGTGGTGTCGCGACAGGCGTGAATGGAGGGACGAATGGAGACGTGTCGTCTTCAGCGATGAGAGTCGCTTCTGCCTTGGTGCCAATGATGGTCGTATGCGTGTTTGGCGCCGTGCAGGTGAGCGCCACAATCAGGACCGCATACGACCGAGGCACACAGGGCCAACACCTGGCATCATGGTGTGGGGAACGATCTCCTACACTGGCCGTACACCTCTGGTTATCGTCGAGGGGACACTGAATAGTGCACGGTACATCCAAACCGTCATCGAACCCATCGTTCTACCATTCCTAGACCGGCAAGGGAACTTGCTGTTCCAACAGGACAATGCACGTCCGCATGTATCCCGTGCCACCCAACGTGCTCTAGAAGGTGTAAGTCAACTACCCTGGCCAGCAAGATCTCCGGATCTGTCCCCCATTGAGCATGTTTGGGACTGGATGAAGCGTCGTCTCACGCGGTCTGCACGTCCAGCACGAACGCTGGTCCAACTGAGGCGCCAGGTGGAAATGGCATGGCAAGCCGTTCCACAGGACTACATCCAGCATCTCTACGATCGTCTCCATGGGAGAACAGCAGCCTGCATTGCTGCGAAAGGTGGATATACACTGTACTAGTGCCGACATTGTGCATGCTCTGTTGCCTGTGTCTATGTGCCTGTGGTTCTGTCAGTGTCATCATGTGACGTATCTGACCCCAGGAATGTGTCAATATAGTTTCCCCTTCCTGGGACAATGAATTCACGGTGTTCTTATTTGAATATCCAGGAGTGTAGCTGAAAAGCATAGCATGTGAACTGACAACCGTGGAAAAAGAATGTTTGCTTTTTTTCCCTTCAGCTGTAAGCCAGGACACATATATACAAAGGGCAAATCTGAATTTTCCATTAGTTCGAGAAGCAGACTCGTCAGAAGAATATGCTGTGGACGTCTCAGAGACCAGAAAGGTACAAAATAGTGAGACACGCGGGGAAGAAACGCCGAAATTTAACAAGTAAAATAGTCGGAACCAAACAGGACGCATAAAAAATGCAGGGCAGGTTTTGAGTCGCGGGAAATGGCTAACAGCGTGTACGAAGCAAGGAAGCAGATAAAGAAAGGGGCGCAGCGCTGCGCGCCGTGTTGTGTAAATGCTGGCGCAACCTTGCCAGCAAATGCCAGCACGCCGCTCACCATTTCATTTCGACACACGTCACTACGCGCCTGCCAAATTGCCAGCTTCCATCTCCACGCCGCGCTTCGAGAAACTAGACATCTGCTCAAAACACCGCATCCAACTGCGAATGTAAAGCACCGAGCGTGATTGATTTATCTAGAACGTTCTCCTGCTGTCAGGGGGATGGTCATTTAATGTTCTACCTTTTAAAGTTTGAATTTAATGTTACATTTAAATCCTTACTCTAGAAATCATCGTACAGTTTGTGACTCACTTTCCAGAGTTCGCTCTCATACTATGTGATGCAGCAACTACCACTGGAGATTTATCATCATTTTGGATAACTGTCACGCTGAATGACCGAGCTCGATACGAAGCCTGCACCTCTTCTCTGCCTGCTTCGTTAATGCATCTAGGTAACTGTCTCTGGCTGCCGAAGGATATTGCACGATTAGTCCGACGAATTATGCTTTCGTAGATTTTAACCGACGAAGCTCAAATGGTTCAAATGGCTCTGAGCACTATGCGACTTAACATCTGTGGTCATCAGTCGCCTAGAACTTAGAACTAATTAAACCTAACTAACTTAAGGACATCACACACATCCATGCCCGAGACAGGATTCGAACCTGCGACCGTAGCAGTCGCGCAGTTCCGGACTGAGCGCCTAGAACCGCGAGACCACCACGGCCAGCGACGAAGCTCAGTCTGGCATGTCTTTCCCCAGCTAGATTTATGTAGTGGTTTCAGCTGACACCAATGTGAATGGAAGCATCTGCATACTTGCCAGTGTGATCGGCAACACTATCGCTGCTTCTCGCCTGTTTAAGCGTCTCGGATTCCATTTGTATACCTTGGAGACGATACGCCAGTCTCTTCGTACATTATTAAGCATCTGGAGGGATTTACGTTTTCCATAAGAAATTTTAATGCTGCGACCCCTGTAGACAACAGTATCGTTTGTAAATAAGCTCACAGAGACACCGGTGTGATGCACTAGATTATTAATGCACACCGCGGAAAGAATCACTCCTGTTGGAGACGTGAGGAACTGCTCGGAAGACGACCTTGAAATCAAGTAATTTAGGTACGTGAAAGGAGTAGCGTGTTGAGACTATTAATAAAACCTCGATTTATTCGAATGTAGACAATTCGGTTCGAGTTTTAGATTCAAATACCTCGGCCAGCAATTTTCGCATTTGTCGAAACGTAAGTCGACGAGTCGGCAGCGAGGACTATGACATACTATTTCACGCAGCGAAAGTGACGGCTTTGTAGTGTGTGCTCTTGGCAACAGGAAGCAACTAATGCAAACGCTGTCAATTATGACAAACCGTTCCAGCCGAGAAACCTTGCAGTTTCACACCGTCAGAAGCAGTAGGAGAAAGCGAGAGTATTTGAGAGCGTCACTTTAAATTGGTGTGCAGGATCAGTCAGGTATTGCGCTGTGCGTAATGGTACTTGCTGTAAAACCGGGGATATGTGCCTTGAACGCAGCGACTAAACCGAGTGAATCGGGATAGAGCAGCCTGAGATGCAATTATGCAAAATCCTAAAATATTCGATTGCTAGGAAGGTGATAAGCCAGACTTTAAAAAAAAAATATAGTTCATTTTCCTAACTGACATCTTTTCCAAAATATTCGAAAACTTAGTGTACTCAAGAGTAATCCCACACTGAAGCACAAACGATTTACTTGGCTTATCACAGTTTGGTTTCCTGAAGGGATGCTGGACTGAGAATCCTGCTTATATATTCGCTCACCAAATACCATAGCGCAAGCCTTAAGTAATAAAATATCGCCAGTTGGTATATTATGTAACCTTTCCAAGGCGTTTGACAGGGCAGATAATGTTACTCTCTTCGAAAAATTAAACAGCTGGTTTCAACAGTACGTAACAAACAGAACGCAAAAAGTTATGCTGAATAATTCAAAACATTTAGAGACTGGGGAGAAATCATAAAGGATGTACCACAGGATTCAATTTTTGATCCACACCCCCACTTAACATTCTACAAACAGATTTGTACTATTTGTAAACGATACTAGTGATATAAAGAATCCCATTGGTCAGAAAGCAACAGAGGAGACTGTACATGATATTTCCTGAGGAATTATTAAGTGGTTCTCAAAAAATTTACTCTCTCCAAACTGAAAAAAAAAACACACAGACCCTATATTCAGTTATGCACTATAAATAGAGTCATATCAACAATTGATGTAGCACACGAGTAGAGGTTAGTAAATAGGGTAGAATGTTCCAAATTTTTGTATGTACATATTGATGAAACCTTGAACTTCTAAAATTTTCAAACAGTTAAGTTCAGCTACTTTAGCTCTTCGTATATCAGCTAATCTTGAAAGTAAGTGAATTCACTTTCTGGCATATTTTGCGTATTTCCACTTATAACGCCTTATGGAATTATTTTCTGGGCTAACTCACCACTTAGAAAGGAAGTATTGATTGCAGAAAAGTGAGCAGTAAAATAATATATAGTGTTGACCCACGGCTGTCATGTAGTTACCTCTTCAAGGAGATAGGCATTTAATTGCACCGTTACAATACGTATATTCATTAATGGAATTCATCATATATAATCCATCGCAATCTGAAAAAAAACAGTGATGTCCATATAAACAGCACTAAACAAGGTTTTCCAAACTGTGTTCCGCTGAACAGCGGTGTTGCTTACATTTCTGAAAGGAACATTGTATAATGTGAAGGTAAACACAGACATTTTAGACTAAAATAATAACAATGTAAGTCTGACATTAAGAAAGAGCCAGTGACTGCATAGTAGCGTCTTGTGTCTTTCCATCCAGTACACAACGTAACCTCTATGAAGGAAAAGGTGGAAGATTTGGGGTTAACTTCACACCGAGGATGAGATCGTTAAAGACTAAACACAGATACGTATAGAACAAGGATGGAAAAGGAAATCGGCAATGTCATTCTGAAAGGAACACACCAGCTGAACAGCCGACAATTTTTGAGTCCCACTTCTCCTAAATGCGACCCCAAGGTACTAAACATTACGCTATCTCCGTCGGTGTAACCTTAACGAGCAGTTCCCATTACTATTGAGTCATTGTCAGAGGACCACTACCTACATGAAATCAACTCAGATGCAGCATGTAACTCCGCAATCTGTTTCGGGATATCATACCATTTCCATGTAGTTATCATACGGTGTCAGTAAACAAATCCTAACCGTCGTCGGTAGTGTTATACACGAGCACACTGTATTTTATTTACATTTTACATTAAAAATCAAAGATAGACAGTTAAAAACACATGACACAAGAAGGTAAAATTCTTCTGATAAGAACACTGAATCCCTGCCCTTTCATTTAACATCTGAAATACCCGGACTGGAGTGGTTCAAATGGCTCTGAGCACTATGGGACTTAACTTCTCAGGTCATCAGTCCCCTAGAACTTAGAACTACTTAAACCTAACTAACCTAAGGGCATCACACACATCCATGCCCGAGGCAGGATTCGAACCTGCGACCGAAGCGGGACTAGAGTGAAAGGTTCAGCCGGAGGATGGAATATATTCCGTAGGGCTGATGGGTATGTAGTGTGGGTAGGAAGATAGAGGTCTGTTAAACAGAAAAACTATGGAGATCAGGGGTAGGAGCTGATGGGAAATACAGTAGGTGGAAAAGACAAAAGGTGAAGATTAGTGTGTTTTGTGGGTAGGGCAGTGGTTGCAAGAGATGGAGAGGGAAAGGAGATAGAAGCCCTGATGTGGAATGGGAGAGGTGTGGATTCAGACAAGAACTAACTTATTCCATAATCTTTCGGGCGTACATCTGCCAGCTATTCACTTACTCTTTGAGTATCAGTGATTTCCGCCTGAAATCACCATTTTATTAATTTTGGAGTGCCAGTGCCTTTCGCACGAAATCACCGAAGCTATTGCAAGACAGACGCATCTAATGGCACAATGAGATACTTCTACGAATGTAGCAGTCACTTAGAGCGTCCAAAGCAATAGTCGGCACGGAGATCGTGCTATGTGATTGTACGAGACTGTGAGACGTGGATTATTTTTGTAGTGATCGTAACGAGGAGATCACTGAGAGTGAAAGTAAGTATACATGAAGTCATTATAACGTAAATTTGAATTTGGTCTATTGCTTGTGTGAGTGGTTTCAGGAAGAAACTCCTGGGGCAGTATGTAGTTTTGATATAAATTTATTACATTTTTGGCTCAGTTTTCCTTGCTATTTAGATTTATAATTTAATGTAGGCATATGACTTCATGGTTGTTCGAAATGTGGGATTCTGCCAAAGAAAAATGCCAAATTGCTTTCAAATATATCGTATTAAATGACAGATGGTTAAAAGTGACTCCAAAGCGAAATCATCTACTTAAAACAATCGATTGTTTACATTTTGTCAATTTCTTCTTGTATTCCTTCCTTACTATGATGATAAAGGTCAATTTTGTAAAACATTTTAAAATTAATTATTTTTATATTATTGGGACTCAAAGGGATAAGGTTGTCAACCTAAGAATATCGGGAGAATAAATAATACTATCCCGGTCAAAAGATGGAATATTCTATCCGCAGGGAAAACTTCAAGGAACACAGGAACTAACTTCATGGAATTAATTTTTTTTCTAATTGTGGGTACTGGTATGGCGTGCGCGAGGGAGAACGCACAGTTTCGTACCCATCGCAGAGTCTTTACGAATCCAATGTCATTTTATCGCATTATTAACCACTACAGAGAGAGCCACTGATATATTGGAAACAAAAAATGAGCGAGGTGACGCATTTGTAAACAAAGAGCCGTATGGCATTGTTGACTGGGAGCTCACGAGGGGTTCAGCTGACACCTCCGAGGCGTCGGTTCAGCCACCTGCTAGGGAAAGGTTTTTCTCGTGTGCAGAATGCCCCATTTCCTTGATGTGTGTCAGAGTTGTTTGTAAAGTGTGCGAGTTACTGCAACGGATGAGTGACTACAGTGGTGTCGTGAATAAGAGAGGAGGGAGAGAGTGAAACGGGGCGCCAGCACACACTGGCCAGTAACCGCCGTCCGCAAACTTAGTTTAGGTGTCAGCTGCTTCACTAAATCCCTGTGCGCGAAAGCCGAGATATTTTCCTGCGACAGGCCAATCCTCCTGTTCCGACTTCGACGTCTGCAAGACGCTAAGCTCTAAACTTCTCGTTTTGTAAACGCAGCACGTCAACTCTTCTATTCAACGACGGTGATCCACGAGTGCTACTTTAGTTTAAAGCGCAGTACCTACCAAGACGGAAGCACAGTGTGCCGCATCTGTTGTGTATCTTTACTTACAAGTCCTTCGAGCGTTACGACTATTTACTCTCGGCTAATTGCTTTTTCTGGTATATTTAAAATGTCGTCGGTAGCGTGGTCACTTCAGACGGAGCAAAGGAATATGCCACGGCATTGTTGAGAAAACCCTTCCGGCACTTAGCAGAAGCGGCTAAATCACAGTTATAGTTCCCTATCGTTTAAGGCATCCTGTAGTGTACACGTAAGTAATAAACAGCCGAACGTGTCAAGTCACGCTAATGCAAAGGTGCAAGTTCGGACTCCTGCTGCCTGAATTACCACAGTTAGAGAAGAAGAGATGGGGAGGTGGACATTTGATCCGTCCCTCCCCCTCCCAAGACCCATCTCTAGGATTTTAATTATATATATCCCAGTTACGTGTCATCGAGTGGGGACTTGAACCGTTGTTGAGGCTGGTCCGCCTATGGAATAGGAACAGTGAGGCCCGCGGAAGCCGTTGCTGCACTTCGAGAGGAGTAAACTATGTGCAGGTGCCGATTTCTTCCACTAGCTTCGCATCCTTCACATAGTTATTTAAGACATACATGAAATGTAATCCCTGTTGCGAATATGGACAACCATCACCTGTATAGTGACAATTTGTACGGGACCAGTACTCAAACCCGGATTTTCCTCTTACCGCGAACGATTGTCATACCATTAGGTTATCCGAGCACAACCCCACGACCAGACGCAGATTTCCATATGCATAACCTGCACTCGTACATCCATTACGTATATTCCTGTAGAGGAGAGAAAAATGTTCAAATGCGTGTGAAATCTTATGGGACTTAACTGCTAAGGTCATCAGTCCCTAAGCTTACACACCACTTAACCTAAATTATCCTAAGGGCAAACACACACACCCACGCCCGAGGGAGGACTCGAACCTCCGCCGGGATCAGCCGCACAGTTCATGACTGCAGCGCCTTAGACCGATCGGACAGGAGAGGCATTTTAATTGAAAGTCGCTTCGCCGGTATTGACGGATTAGTACGACACTGCAGTGAGTGTGTTTTTCAGAAAAAAAACTATGCAGTAATTCTGAACAACACATGCACTTCACTATTGTATTATGCACACATCAAAAAAAGTTTTGCATCACCCCAGTACCCAGGACACCTGAAGATAGACGTTGACTGTGGATATTGCATCACAGACACAGTGCCTTTGACTGTTCACAGATGCCACTAAACCCACCCAAAGATGTAAACAACCATGCATGAGCAGCACCTATTAGACGGTGTCCGACAGCTGATCAGTTCCAGTCATTCCACCAGGAAAGAGGTAAACGGCTCGTGTTGTCTGTAGTCCAACCATGCCTAGACGGTCATTGCCGCGATTCGATCGCGTCCGCATTGTTACATTGTGCCAGGAAGGGCTTTCAACAGCGGAAGTGTCCAGGCACCTCGGAGTGAACCGAAGCGATGTTATTCGGACATGGCTGGCTCTGAGCACTATGGGACTTAACATCTATGGTCATCAGTCCCCTAGAACTTAGAACTACTTAAACCTAACTAACCTAAGGACAGCACACAACACCCAGCCATCACGAGGCAGAGAAAATCCCTGACCCCGTCGGACATGGAGGAGATACAGAAATAGGAACCGTCGGTGACATGCCTCGCTCAGGCCGCTCAGGGGCTACTACTGCAGTGGATGACCGCTGCCTACGGATTATGGCTCGAAGGAACCCTGACAGCAATGCCAGCATTTTGAATAGTGCTTTCCGTGCAGCCACATTACGTGGTGTTACGACTCAAACTGTACGCAATAGGCTGCATGATGCACAACTTCACTCCCGACGTCCATGGCGAGGTCCATCTTTGAAACCACGATACCATGCAGCGCGGTACAGATGGGCCCAACAACATGCCGAATGGACCGCTCAGGATTGGCATCACGTACCCTTCACCTATGAGTGTCGCATATGCCTTCATCCAGACAATCGTCGAAGACTTTTTGGAGGCAACCCGGTCATGCTGAACGCCTTAGACACACTGCCCAGCGAGTGCAGCAAGGTGGAGGTTCCCTGCTGTTTCGGGGTGGCACTGGTGGAAGGCGGCGCCGTAACGGCTGTACGATACGTCAATGCCATCATCCGACCGATGGTGCAACCATGTCGGCTGGATATTGGCGAGGCATTCGTCTTCATGGACGACAATTCGCGCTCCCATCGTGCACATCTGGTGAATGATTTCCTTCAGGATAACGACATCGCTTGACTAGAGTGGCCAGCATGTTCTCCAGACATTAACCCTATCGAAGATGCCAGGGATAGATTGAAAAGGGTTGTTTATGGACGGCGTGACACACCCACCACTCCGAGGGATCTATACCGAATCGCTGGTGAGTTGTGGGAAAATCTGGACCAACAGTAACTTGATGAACTTGTGAATAGTATGCCACGACGAATACAGGCATGCATCAATGCAAGAGGACGTGATACTAGGTATTAGAGGTGCTGGTGTGTACAGCAGTCTGGACCACCACCTCTGAAGGTCTCGCTGTATGGTGGTAGAACATGCAATGTGTGGTTTTCATGAGCAATAAAAAGGGCGGAAATGTGTTTATGCTGATCTCTGCTCCAATTTTTTGTACAGGTTAAGGAACTCTCGGGAAAGAGGTGATCCAAAACCTTTTTTGATGTGAGTGCATGACAATACGACCATAACACTACGTTGCACAAGCTATAAGTAAGCCACAAGATACAATTACACATCTACAACAATGGCAGTCCACGCACCCCTCGAGCTGGTACACAACACCATGTGGGATGTGTCAGTGTCACGCCGCCATCAATTTCACTGTCGAGGAAGATGAATTCTGTTCGTCAGATTCAACTAAGTTGCAAGTCTGCTTATCGTACGCGTTAATCAACTCGCGTGTTGTCTAATGTGCACGGCAATATCCGATGCCGATCAAATGAACGCTACGCCACAGCAAGGTACTCGTGTAACAACGAACAAAAATATCGCACACGAAACAGTTGTTCTCGACTGCGGCCACGTTTCGAACCACAGACGCTACTTGTCGATCGGCAGACCAGAGCCACTTGACGTGTGGAAGAACTCAACAAATTTACGTTTTGGACGGAAACTACATCGGAGGCAAATGAGAATCAATGTTGTCTGTCAGCTTTGCTGAGGTCGAAGTGTCGCAATGATATATGACAACTGTGTAACGAGCTGCTATTCAAAATACACAAAATTACTCGCCAAGAGCACGGCAGCGTCTCTCAGACCTATAAACGGACGGGTGTTTTTACAAGCAGACTGGTTTACGGCCTTACGCGTTAACGCTCACTCGTTAACCGTAACGGTAGTCTTAAACCTGATCCTGAGCAAGGCCATCTCCGGAGTGCAGAACGGAGACAGTTCCGGTGGCACTGCACTCGCCCCTCGCCCTGACTAATATTCCTCTCATTCCAGTCTCAGACACTGTCGGAGGCGATAACTACGTCCACGCAGCCTGCATAGGCACAGATATCGCTGGCGTATACTGGCTACATAATCTCACAATACGTTAATTAGGTACTGTATTAGGCAACCGTAGCCCCCTCTAGACCGGCGTGTTCGCTCTCTAGAATTGAAGAAAGGCCAACTTCAGATCTCGATAATTACTCACCCATGCGTGGAACTGAGCACACTGATTGAAACACTGGGCTCAAATGGCTCTGAGCACTACGGGACTTAACATCTGAGGTCATCAGTCCCCTAGAACTAAGAGCTACTTAAACCTAACTAACCTAAGGACATCACACACATCCATGCCCGAGTCAGAGATCGGGCACGGTTCTAGACTGAACCGCCTAGAACCGCTCGGCTACACCGGCCGGCGAAGGAAACACTGGGCTCATCTTCGTGAGGACGGTGCTTCAAATTTCCATCCGGTCATACCAATCATGGTTTTCCGCGATTCCCTAATTCAGTATTCACGAATCGCGAGATGATTCCTTCGACAACGTCGCGGGCCGAATTCCTGCGGCACCCGTGTCCAGTCCGGTCTTATACTGACAACAACTGGATGTTAAGTTATAACCTCAATCCCTTGCTTTGACTTACATCGATCTCTGGAGATGCGTGACAACCCAATGAAGAATTTAATTTAATACAGAGGACGCATAAACGAAGTGGACTTCAGTCGCATTGGAATTATTTTCTGTTTAATCAGGATATAAGAAAGTGAAAAGGACAATTATATAAATTCCTCGGTGTAAGATGAAACGTACAGCGGTGTGCACGAATGTGGAACGGCATCTCTTCTATGAAAACGTTCGTCCGGAGCAGCGCGGCCTGATGAATTTCGCCGGCGCTGCAGAGTTGTCCCGTAAGCAACAAGCAGGCATGCCCCGTGAGAATGCGCTGCGTCGGCAAACCTTCGAGCGTAACTGGGTGAGCAGGCCCACGGCCATTAAAAAGCACTGACGCCTGTTGCTAATGTTATCCATAAATTACGCTTTAACGACCCACCAACTGTCCAGTGCCGGATTCAGCCTCATTATGGGCGTGATAACGTATGCTCGTGCTAACTCTATCGTGCCTGTATGGAATGTTTTTATTCAGCTTGGGAGACGATGTGATTCGTCACTGCGCGAAATAATAAGAGTGATACATTTCTCCCTACGCGCTAGTGCCCTTCGGCAATGTGAGCACAGATCCAAACGCAGTACTGAAGCATGTAAGGACGATACTGCTTATGCACGAAGTCTGTAGGCGGTTTAACAATTGTTGTACGAACAATGATTATCGTAGTATTCTTTTTGTTACCACGGATACTACGGAAAAAAACTTAACGCAAATACTGATAATTTGCCACTTTTATTTACATGGCACGGCACAAATTCATCTCCATGGACGGACAGAGGATAAGGGTGGCATATTCCGGTACGCTGGTTTAAGCAATAACTACACGGCTGGTTGTGCTGAGCCTGGCTAACCGTACAGCGATTATTTCTGCAATCATCTGTTCACTAGTTAAGACCTGCCGTAACTGATCAGGTGAAGTGTATGCATGAAAATGAGGGGAGTACCCGGGACAAATATAAAATTCAAACTAACGTACGACTTATTACATTCCGTATTGTTTTCCTTTCTGAAGAAGAATATAAAGGAAAGGGGAATGAAAATGCCATCCTGGTGGTCCCAAAACGCACAGCTGTCTTTCAATGTGCAGATTTCACGTGGATGGACACACGCGGCAGTCGTACACACCTTATAATCTAGTTTTTATGACTTCTGCGTGTAAACCAAGAACACAGTCGCACACAGTACCCTGATATGCAGCGGGACGTCTGCGAAAAAGGTGCAAAGCGTTCCAGGAATGAAGCACACCTGTTTAATGCGAAATCGTGTTGATAGAAAGGAAAGCTGGAGTTTAACGTGCCGTGTACGCTGAGGTCACAAAAGACGGCACGTACTCTGACTGGACAAGGATGGGGAAGATGCCGGCCGCGGTAGTCTAGCGGTTCTAGGCGCTCAGTCCGGAACCGCGCGGCTGCTACGATCGCAGGTTTGAATCCTGCCTCGGGCATGGATGTGTGTGGTGTCCTTAGGTTAGTTAGGTTTAAGTAGTTCTAGGGGACTGATGACCACAGATGTTAAGTCCCATAGTGCTCAGAGTCTTTTTTTATGAAGGACATCGACTACGTCCTTTTGAAAGGAACAACCTCGGCATTCGCCTAAATCGGTTTGGAAATCCATAGGAAACATTAATTTTAATTGCGTGATGCAGATATGGACACCCCTTCGCACGAATGTCAAATCTGTGGTTAAACCACTGAACGATCTCGCTAGATTATTTACCTGATATCGATGATGCAAAGACCACACGTTAAGAAATTTGTAAAGAGAAAAAGCTGCGTAAAGAAATCTTGAGTCCTGGTGACTGAACAAGATTACACGAGCTTCCACAATTCAGACACATGGAGTGACAAATTTGCTACATAAAAGAATTGTGGGGACAGTATCAAGACACTGAGGGTAACAAACGAAATGTGCATGCCTATAAACGGCGTATACGAGTTTATTCCAATTCTGTCAGCTATACCGTGGAAACAGCTCTCGTCGTGTACAGACGACAGTCCTGAGTCGAGTGTCAGTACGGGACACTAGTGACGCTAGTACTGCACTAGTGCCTCAACGTGGCAGGAAAGAACTTCACTTTGACTGGAAACGTGAAGGGCGCAGCTTCCGGTAGCCTCTTTTCGCTTTATGAATATCCTGGCGCGTTACCCGGCAAGCGCCAGATGTGCTGCTTTGCTCCGGCTGTCGTCTCATCCGCCTCGAGGTCTCACACGAGATGGAGAACGTTGCCTGGCATCCGCTCAGAACAGCGGTTCGTCTTACACTTCGAACTGTTACCATTTATGAAAACCAGCACAGTGTCTTGGCTTACGTTGTCGTAGGTGAACCTTTAGTAAGAACTCTTGCACGTGGTACAAACTTAGTTTCGGTAACAATATGTACGAGTAAATACATCGTGAACTCGTTTTTCGTTACACTGACTCATCTACAAAAGAAAGTCCTCGTCTTTTTCAGTTGTGTATCGGCCGTAATGTCATTTACTGATGCACTTCTCTCACTCTTCTCAGCTCTTCAATCTTTGTTTATTGTATTTTTCCTTCCTCTTTTTAGCATGGTGTAACCCGTACAATAGATTAAGTACAAACAAATTTGAGAGGTTATCGGCAGTACATAGCGGTCTGTTAGTATGCACTGAAGGAAGGAATGAAGGAAGGAAGGAAGGTTCAAAATGGTTCAAATGGCTCTGAGCACTATGGGACTTGACTTCTGAGGTCATCAGTCCCCTAGAACTTAGAACTACTTAAACCTAACTAACCTAAGGACATCACACACATCCATGCCCGAGGCATGATTCGAACCTGCGACCGTAACGGTCGCGCGGTTCCAGACTGTAGCGCTTAGAACCGCTCGGCCACCCCGGCCGGCAAGGAAGGAAGGAAGGAAGGAAGGAAGGAAGGAAATCGGCCGCGTCCATTCACAGAAATCATGCTGCTATTCACCTACACTGATTTACAGAAATCACGGAAAACCTGCTTCTCCATGGTCGAATGGGGTAGTGAAAACGCCATCTACCCAAGCACTACTACGCAGCCTCGCTTGGTACTTTGCCTTGGGGCTGCTTAAATTAATTTTGACACAGATATTTTTTTACTATACACGACGAACACTAGTGACGATAAAAAGGGCGGAGCGGTGAAAGACGTGAGTCCCTACACATTATCCCTCAAGCAGACGTAATTTGTTGGTGCACAAATGACGTATACTTTGACAAACCGACTGATTGCAGCTCATAACTTCATAGCAACGAAAATTAGTGGCGCATTTCCATGGATGAGGTACACTGAAAAACCGGCTTAATTTCAGTAAGTTCAATTTCCTCACTGAAACGTGTGTTTGCATTTACGTATACGTAGGACGAAGTGATTTTTGCTGTTGTGAGTGATTTTAAAAAGGGAAGAGAGAAGGTGAAACACAGTGCGAGCATACAGTCTACTTATCTGGAATAACGAAGTCCTAACATTGCCATCCGACGGCAGGATCAATCGGGGCACAGTCTCGACAGCGTAGCGTGAGTAAATAACGCAAATCACACTAAATCTGTGTAAGTTTTTCTAATTTACTAGCTTTCTGGACCTGCATGTAGTGGAGTGTCAATTCTGACGATAGGAAAGTGAAGATAACACAACACCCAGTCCCGAAGCGAAGAAAATCTCCGACCGGACCAGGAATCGTACCCGGGCCACTTCCGTTAGCAATGCACCGTGCTGACCGCGCAGCTATCGAGGCAGACAGCTTTGAAAATTGGTACCTATCCTGCAGACAGGGAAGTAGCTTCCTCTGTGACGTGAGGGAGATGTGCCAGTAGACGTAGGCGGCATCAGCTTCTGACGTCATAGGGGACGGGAACAGGCGGCCACCCTGTGTTTGTTTCCCACCTTTATTCGCAAGATTAGTGCTACATGACGAAACCGCACAAGGTCTACTTTTCGAAACCTTTGCTGTTCTAGATGAAAATTTGAGCCCATAAAGGTGGATTAGAAGCGAGCGCTGGGTAGACTGCCGAAACCGGATTGCTGGCCTTGGAAAAAGTTCTTTGTCTATTGAGCAGCAGCGGGGACGGAGGCTTACCGCCGGAGCAGCCGGCCAGCCGCTATTCTGACTCATCAGGAGCGTGGCCAACACTACAAATCACGAAACCGTAGCCGCGGGCCACAAGGTGTTAACCCGCTGAACCGCGACCACCACGTCTACATACCATTTCGTTCACACGTCTTGAGAGTTGCTCTGTGAAATGTAAACATCCGAGGCGGCACAGAGTTTAATACGCTGGACTCGTAATCTGCAGGAGCTGGCCTCTAATATCTATTCTGGGACCCTGATACCGACTTTCTCTCTTCACCCAGAACTAAAAGGCGACAGTACAGAACATGTGAATATGGGTTAGTTGATTTGTTGGTTACGGGGGAGTGGAAAGAGTAGGGGAGCGGTGGGGGCTAAGAGGCTCTAAACAGCGAGGTTATCACTGACTCTTTTTTTTTTTCAATTTATTGGCTTCCGGGCCCTGCCCATTCAGCCATCTCAACAGTGTAATGTCAGTCATGACGACGCGAACGTAAAGACAGCCCATCTCCGACCCGGGCACATTCACTCGTTCAAGAGGCAGCCCGTGTGGAGTTAGTGACGTCGGCCAAAAATTTTATCGCATTCTGATAGTACGTTGGCGTGGTAAAAATCGAAGCCTTGAAAGCAGTATTGGTTTATGTAATGAATTTTTAACAATTCAGTCAGTCATGTAGTTACATGTACAATATGACAACCGATGATGATTATTTGCTGGGGGTGCCAGTACCATAATTTAACCCTGTACAGAAACATTCATTTATTTTCGTGTATAATGGACTTTAATGAAATTATTTAAACATAAAGTTCATTTAATGTCCTTACTTACATTTTTACTGGAACTATACAAGAATCATCACCACCACCACCACTTAACATTTTCACATTCAGATGTTTACTTCCCAAACACCCGTAACTGCTCAGATAAACTTATGTGGAATATAAACAGATGAATGTGAAAGTGTGAACTGATCTCTTGTTTATTACTGTACTCTTTGTGGCAAATTTCCTTCAAAAACGTAGGTAAAGACATTAACGAAATTATTTAAACACACAACTCACTTAAGGTATTAGTATACACTAAAACGAATCTTTCTGTAAGGGATTAAATTTCCGTACATAACCTCATTGGCACAATCAGCAAATAGTCAAGTGGTTCAAATGGCTCTGAGCACTATGGGACTTAACTTCTGAGGTCATCAATCCCCTAGAACTTAGAACTACTTAAACCTAACTAACCTAAGGACATCACACACATCCATGCCGGAGGCAGGATTCGAACCTGCGACCGTAGCGGTCGGGCGGTTCCAGATTGTAGCACCTAGAACCACTTGGCCACCCCGGCCGGCAGCAAATAATCTCTTTAGACTTCAAATTAATGCGCCCTCAAGCTGTGAAAATTTACTTCATAAATTTATAATACTGACGCCAACGTCAGTCACAGAGAGGAGAAATAAATTAAGATGGATAAAAGTATATGCGGGGCACAGAACAGATGAGTGCTCCGCAAGGACGAAAGACATCACGCACATCTGACTCCCCGCCAACCCAATGAAGAGCTAAGACAGGAGATTTATAATTGTAAAAGTGGGAAGACTAAAAACGTGATCAGGAGGACTCTAAATAGTAAAATAAGGAGAGATGTATAATCAGGTAAGTGGGCGAGTGGGTGGGTGGTTTCGGTCTAACGTCTCGCGGGTCTTAAGATGCGGCGGGGGCGTCCCTCCAACAACCGCAGCACCCCCGATCCGTTTTAGCAAAGTGTTAAGAGGGGAACAGATTCCACTCTCGGAGATGTGGGGGAAACAGAGCACATATGAACATACGAACATTCACTGGACACACACAGAACATACACAGACACGAAGCTCAGAACGCCAATCCACGGTAGTCTCCGCGATCCATAACTCTGCATTAGATTAAACGAAACAGCACACAAAAATGTCGAACTGTAGATACAAGGTGTGCCAATATCCGCAGTAATTACATCTCTGTGTAGCGCAGTGACGAAGAAACTGCTAGTGACAATGATAGTGAAAGTGCTGCGGTTCGTTTCTCGTAGATTTCCAAGAACGACAGTCCAACGGAGGCAACTGACTAAAGTTGCAATTCAGCGATTGCGACATGACTGTCACATAAAATCAGAGAAGTATTACGATAGAAAAGTGACATCTGAAACGCTCTTCTTTTTGTACAGTCAGTAGGAATAACAAGAAAACCGATAATTATCGTCAAATTCAAAAATATCATGAAGATTGTTGACAACACCTCATGAGAACGCCAGGTCACAGAATTCCTCAGAAGATCCTGAACTACAGGCCGAATGGGAAAAGAGATACTGGAAGACGTCGAGAAAGATGGGAATGATTTTGTTTGTGAATTCGGAACAGGAAACAGCCTAATCCTTGAAAGGATGATGATGATGATTATAGTGTGGACTTGAAGCGAACGTGCAACGGCTGTAGGAGTTACATTTGTAATGTAGATGATCGGTCTCAGTAGGACTGCAGAGTAGATGACGACCATTCTCAGATCCAACGAAACCGACGGTTTAACATAAGAGAACATTTGGGTTACTTGGTGCAAGGTATTTATACTATCTTTCTCGTTCCTTTTGTTTTACTATCGACAACGTTTTTCGTAATTTTTTAAATTTTATTCTTATACATAAGTTTTCCTTTCGATAGCTATAATTCGATCTCAATCTAAATAGATTTCCGGTTTCTGTTGCTGTTATTATCAATATTCTTTAAACGGTATATCAAGAGCGTGAACAAAAAAGAAGCAATAAGTGAAATATCTCTGAATCATTGCAAGTCAAAAACGGGGTGGTGGCTTAAGATAGGCCACGATTGCTCACTTCCGCCATTGTTGTCCACATGTCTGTAACCGCGCGACCGCTACGGTCACAGGTTCGAATCCTGCCTCGGGCATGGTTGTGTGTGCTGTCCTTACGTTAGTTAGGTTTAATTAGTTCTAAGTTCTAGGGGACTGTTGACCTTAGAAGTTGAGTCCCATAGTTCTCAGAGCCATTTGAACCATTTTTTGTTTTTAATTTAGTCTATCAACGACAGGATGTCTAACAATATGGTCTGGCATCTGACCGCGCTTGACGCTTGAAATTCGAACGAAAGCCAGCATTTCCTTCTCGTTATACCTTAGTCTAGCCAAACGATACACAAATGGGTATCAACCAGACAGACAATTCTGAAGTTGTTCGCGGTTGCTGACGATATAAGAAGGCCGTGTTGTCCTGTGGCTCGTTATCGAGTTCTTGCCAAAATTTTCCGAGAGAGCGAACGGAGACGTGTGCAAGACATTCCTCATACACGAGTTCCCCAACACGCTATTGGCAGATGTCGCCGCGACAGCCAATTTGCCTCGCTATGTAACAACCAATAAACTTGAGGTGGCCCCGTTCCAAGGTCAGGTGGTCGCAATTTATTGGGTGGTTGTTCTGTGGCCATGTGAAGAGAATGTTTAACAAAGGCAGTGGAACGCTCGGACGTATCTGGTTGCTGGTATTGTCTCAACCGCTAAAGCTGTTACCCGATCTCAGGGGATGCGAACGTATGTATGTCAGTCCTTGATGGTTACCGTACAATCTGTCGTGATCATACGGATCTATAAGCTGAATAACTGTTTTTCAGAAGAAAGTTATTGCGTTACGCGTGTAATCTGGGAAATGTAAAAGAAGGTTTGGCTGAGTGTTAGAATTCTAACCAGTAGACAGGTTGATCTATGACCTGTTGGTGTAGCCTAACGACCAGAGCTTTAATTTCCGAAGGAGACCCGGATTTTATCAAAGCGATAGATTACAATTGTTTGCATATTACATCTGCCAGCACGAGAACTGTTCTTAGGAGATTTTCTACACGCGCCTAGGCGAATGACATATTGTTTCCTCTTCTACACTTCTGATGTAGAACATATAAAACCCCACAAAACAATATTTAACACGATTTGCAGACTGAGACAAAAATGAAGTTCGACGATAAAAATATAATAACAATGCTAAATCCAGATGGGAAAGCGCCAATTACTTGTGGAAACCTATAGCAAGTAACAAAGCGAGAGGAAATGGAAGGAAACAGAGCCGCGAAGAGGAGCTGAGCATCGGTAAGAAAGAACGCGAAATCCTGGGGAGAGGAGGGCACAAGTCTAGCGCCTAAAAATAACGCAGCGGCTTGGCCACACGCGGCCACGTGCGCGCACCGCCGTCTTCTCTCTCCTGGCCACAACCAGTCTCCAGAGCAGTCTGTATACCATAACACGGTAGCATCCCCCAACAGTAGCATCTATATGTTTTGTCCGATCGCTGTGGTCTGGTGTTTCTCATCCAATCTAAGTGGCAGTCATTTATACAAGATTTTTATGCGGGAAGTTGACTAAATTTGGGATGGAAGGGCTACATTTAGTGTAACAAAACACTTCCACTTCTTACGTGCTTCACAAATAAAAGGAGCTGCTTGTTATGAGTCTCTGCATTGATGGCAGCAGAACGCGCAGATGCTTCGCATGCAAGTAGGTGAACCTTCTCGTGCCCTTGCTGCTTTGTTTTTATGTTGCACTGAATGAAAATAGCTGAGAGAACAGACATTCCCTTCGCTCGTGAATTAGCGACTCCGACGGGATAAAGAGTAAAGGATTTCTTGCTTCAATGCGGAGTCCAAACAGCATCCTGCAAACAGTGGCGTCATTTAAATTCAGTAAAAGTGGAAAACTTAAAACAAACACAATATAATCCAAAATGACAACTTTGTTTAAGGATCAAACCCGGCCAATTTCAACGGGTCGAAAAGGGATATCAGGGTTTAACGTACCCTCTACAGTGATACGATACGATATTGCAGTGTCTGTCTGATTCCAAATTACGATTGAAGATTCCTTCGGACAAGCATGGACGTCCGAAGGCACAGGCACAGTCATTTCTGCGCCGACACCGGGCACGCGACTTTCAAATAAAATGTCTCCCCAGCACGGAAATATACACTACTGGCCATTAAAATTGCTACACCACGAAGATGACGTGCTACAGACGCGAAATTTAACCGACAGGAAGAAGATGCTTTGATATGCAAATGATTCGCTTTTCAGAGCATTCACACAAGGTTGGCGCCGGTGGCGACACTTACAACGTGCTGACATGGGGAAAATTTCCAATCGATTTCTCATACATAAACAGCGCTTGACCGGCGTTGCCTGGTGAAACGTTGTTGTTATGCCTCGTGTAAGGAAGAGAAATGCGTACCATCACGTTTCCGACTTCGATAAAGGTTGGATTGTAGCCTATCGCGATTGCGGTTTATCGTATTGCGACATATGCTGCTCGCGTTGGTCAAGATCAAATGACTGTTAGCAGAATATGGAAACGGTAGGTTCAGGAGGGTAATACGGAACGCCGTGCTGGATCCTAACGGCCTCGTATCACTAGCAGTCGAGATGACAAGCAGCTTATCCGCACGACTGTAACAGATCGTGCAGCCACGTCTCGATCCCTGAGTCAACAGATGGGGACGTTTGCAAGACAACAACCATCTGCACGAACAATTCTACGACTTTTTCAGCAGGATGGACTATCAGCTCAGAGACCATGGCTGCGGTTACCCTCGACGCTGCATCACAGACAGGAGCGCCTGCGATGGTGTACTCAACGACGAACCTGGGTGCACAAATGGCAAAACGTCATTTTTTTCGGATGAATCCAGGTTCTGTTTACAGCATTATGATGGTCGCATCCGTGTTTGCCAACATCGCGGCGAACGCACATTGGAAGCGTGTATTCGACATCGCCATACTAGCATGATGGTATGGGGTGCCATTGGTTACACGTCTCTATCACCTCTTGTTCGCATTGACGGCACTTTGAACAGTGGACGTTACATTTCAGATGTGTTACGACCCGTGGCTCTACCCTTGATTCGATCCCTGCGAAATCCTACATTTCAGCAGGATAATGCACGACCGCATCTTGCAGGTCCTGTACAGGCCTTTCTGGATACAGAAAATGTTCGACTGCTGCCCTGGCTAGCACATTCTCCAGATCTCTCACCAACTGAAGACGTCTGGCCAATGGTGGCCGAGTATCTGGCTCGGCACAATACGCCATCACTACTCTTGATGAACTGTGGTATCGTGTTGGAGCTGCATGGGCAGCTGTACCTGTACACGCCATCCAAGCTCTGTTTGACTCAATGCCCAGGCGTTGAAGGCCGTTATTACGGCCAGAAGTGGTTGTTCTGGGTAATGATTTCTCAGGATCTATGCACCCAAATTGCGTGAGAATGTTATTACATGTCAGTTCTAGTATAATGTATTTGTCCAATAAATACCCGTTTATCATCTGCATTTCTTCTTGGTGTAGCAATTTTAATGGCCAGTAGTCTACATAATCGATGTACGAGTAAAGGTTGTAGACTCAGGCTGAAGACATTGAGAATTTTGGGTCTGACCGTGTGTCGTGGTCGGGTAGCCAAATGGTATAGCGACCGCTCGTGACACGCGGGAAATCCGGGTTTGAGTCCCGACCCTGCATAAATTTTCATTGTCGGCATTCCATTACACAGCTGAGGGTTATCCATATTTGCAACTGCGAATATATTTGATGTACCTCTACAGTGAGGTGATTAGAGATCTCTGACAGGCTCGGACTGTGCAAGCAAGAGTAGCTATTACAGCATTCTCTTTGAGTAATGCAGGGAAACGCCGGAAAATTTAAATCATTAATACCGGACGGGGATTGGAAGCCCGCTGGTTACCAATATGAGTAGGGCTTGAATCTTCACAGATAAGTGCATATTCAGGTCAGGGTACATCACCCCACACATAAGAAATCAAAAGTTTTATTAAAAAATACGTATAGACTGAAGATTGACTTCCTCATGAGAACTTCCCGGTGAATCAGCGGTATATTTGCGAAAATATTTATTACGGTAACCGATCATCTCTTGTCTGTCTGTACCTTACCATTCATGAAAACTTTAACGCTGTCTCGTGTCTTTTTTTCTGTAAGAGGCTCCAAAGTCTTGTTTAAGATTCGTAATACGATGGAATAAGTTTAATCCAGTATGTGCGACACATTTAATGTTTCGACATGTAGGCAGATGGCCATCGCGAAGTTGATCGTGCGGTAAGGTATAGCTAAAGGCGTGAGAAGTAACGTTGCTTACACTGCGGCCAATACGTATTGTTAATTATTTAAAAAAATACAATAATGATATATCAAACGTTACACAAAAATGCATTAATTTCGTTCTGAGACATTTTCAAATAAGAACATTTGTACTCCACTTGTTGAAAAATTTCAGTTGCTTATAATTAAAAACTATAACGTCGGCAAACACGAAAATTTACGTGAGTATGCATATTAAGCTCTAAACAACTGAGCTAAATTTAGTTACACTGTTTAGAAAACTTTGGATTTTATACAAAAAATTCAATGATTTAGAATTTCGCGTACGTCTCCCCTTAACGTTACTGCCAGGGCCTGAACTTTTTCGGACACTTGCACAAAATATGCTGTCGAATAAACAAAATGCCTTGTGATTAATTTACGGCATTTGTACGACAGTTTGACCGCATTCATAGCTAAAGCCAATTTTCTGTTTTGTTCTTAACGAATAGCCAGGCTGCCGAGAACACCGGAAATGATGCCGACCAGTAGATGGCAAGGAACTGTTTGTGGTAGCGACGAATAAGGAAGATCCGGACAGTTCTCCTTTAACCGCAATTCGCCCCCCCCCCCCCCCCCCCCCCCCCCGTGCCAGTTGTCCACCCGACAAACGGCAAACGTCAAGTTGTAGGCTGTTATTGCGGTATCGGGTTTAACGAGAAATGATGTAATCCCTTGTATGTGTTGAGCAGTTGGTTCAAATGGCTCTAAGCACTATGGGACTTAACATTTGAGGTCATCAGTCCCCTAGAACTTAGAACTACTTAAACCTAAGGACATCACACAGATCCATGCCCGAGGCAGGATTCGAACCTGCGACCGTAGCAGTCGCGCGGTTCCGGACTGAAGCGCCTATAACCGCTCGGACACCGCGGCCGGGCAGCCTTAGAGCTGCAGGAAGAGTTTGAGAACGGCTTACCCACACAGAAGGCAATGTGATTATTACGTACAGGTTGTTACGAACAATGACATTGTGTCTTGTTTCTAGACTTCACGCATTCGTTAATACAGTGAATTTGATTTAAGGCAAACTGAGGTTGAAATTCCATCCCAGACGCCTATATTTACGCTTTTCGTAGTTTTCTTGAACCACTTCGGTCTAACGACGCAATCTTTCTTTCCATAATTCCGATCTGGGTTCACCAAAATCATCCTTGGGATGATTTCTACCAACTATCCATGACCGAAAACAAGTACTTTGCTTACCAACTCTTAAGGCCTGCATAAAAAATAATTTTATACTGCACAGTTATTACTACTGTTATCTTACTTTTTTAATTCCGACGTATCATAGATCTATGTTTTATTATTCTGTTTTACTTTCTTTCAATGAGTCCTATGAAGGTTATTACATATTCAGTGACACTGACACAGATGTTCAATCGAGTAACAGCTACAAGTAAATAAATAATTAAAAACAATAGGACAGTCTAGTTCCTTGGGTAGTTGTCGCGACAAGATGAACTCCGACTGTAAAGAGTTCATCGTTGACACGTCGCTAAAAGCCTAATGGACGTTCCTTCTACGTTTAACTACGTAAATCTTTAGAACTGTCTTAGACAAGCAGACATACCCTCTGTTACCAAGGAGCTTTAATTTTCGAACCAACCTTCGTGTTGATAACTACGCCATTTTCGTTATCGATAGCAGACTCGATCTCTCTTCTTACGATCTTGAATGTTGTTAAGTCACTCCTTTGTCAGTTGAGAGATCCAACGTAAACACAGCAGAAGTTTATGCTTTCGATACGGTAGTACGGTGCGGTGTGGGGCCAAGTGAAGTGTAACGCGTTCGTTTTCGCACGCGACAGAACGGCGCCGGCGGGCCACCCCCACCACCGCGCACCAGTAGCGAAGAAAGCTGCCTCCAGCGGCAACACGAAGCTGAGGTTGCCGGGGTTGTGACGTGAACTAGAGAGAAGGGGGGCGGGGGGACTCGGTAAAGATATACGTGATTCGTGAAGAATTTGTTTAACAACTGCTAGATAGTCCTAGAAATACTCAACCAATTCCACTACAGGCACCACAAGTAAAAGTCTGTGCGACGCAGTTGACGAATCAGTCACGTATGAAAATTTGCGCCGGACACGGTCTCGAACTCGTATTTCCCGCTTCACGTATGCGGTTGCATTAAACGCTTTGTCTAACCGTGCACGACTCACAGGCAGAGCTAAACTTCGTATGTCGTGTGTCTACGTCTTACAGTCCTCGCATACAAATTTTATGATTCTCGCACATTGTTTTTGCTCGTCAGATTGCCTTGCTTTGGCATTAAGTAAGTAGAGCAATGGCTGTATAGTTCGATACAATGCATGTCCGAAGAAACGTTCTTCAGTCTAACTCGCTGCGAGTGGATTTCATAATTTAATACGGCTTTATATTTTGCAGTGCCCATTCCATCGATCTACACAGACACTGCCTTACTGTAAAGAAAACTCTTTATATGATATACTATCTGCTGTCTGACGTTAATCAATCACACCCACGTTTCGGCTGCAAATCACTAACTTGTGACACGGAGCTATCCTCTGGCTATCTACAATGTCCGCTACTGTTGTCAGACACCAGTAACAACAAAAATACAGAGCAAAATATAAAAAACTGATAATGTGTTATGACAAGACTGCACTCCAATATTTCTGTACTATCTCTAGCGGGAGGATAAATCGAGAACGGAAAAGAACACGAATTCATTTTCAACTGACACTGTCAGCTCAAAATAAGTCCGAATTACATTTGAGACTCGCGCGGCTTTAGTGAACTGAAGCAACAGAAAATTATGACTTACTCCCAACGAAAGCCACGGCTTTCCTTGGGAGCTTCCCTACTAAAAGAAAGGTTGGAATTTAACTACTATTTGACACGGTTGTCATTAAAGAGGGGAGCACTAGCACCGTTGGACAACATTACTGCCCTGGTTTAACAGCACACCAACTGTTATAAAAGCAAGCCATCACCACCCTCGCCAAACTTGGCCGCCTCTCACTCCATGGTGTCAATTAATGACAGTACATTAAGCGGGCAAACGTTAAACACCGACGAAAATATATAGGTTACCATAGGAGATCGATGCAGAGGCGTTAGGGTGGAGGGGGCACTATTAACTATGGGCTGCCAACTACAGCAGAAACTGAAGCCTGCGAACTAAATGTAAGAACGTGTGACATCGATATACAATAGCTGCATCGCTTTATGTGTATATTACCCTTTTGCCTGAAGAAATGAACTATAATACTCTTTACATTCTTAAGAGTATGTATACTCAATCTTGTGCAAGGGTGACCGAGTTGACTAAATGTTAGACATCCACGAGCACTTGGGTGTGTTTACTTACACATACTTTGCATTTTCTGTCGCTATGCTTCCTTTGATACAGTTAGCTTGTCACCAGCTGTTTCCGCCAGAGCCTTCCTTGCCTAACTACGCAAGAATTAACACAAATCCCGGTTATAATACCAACGGCGATGCATATTGAACGGCATTTTGCAACATACTGTCGATCACATAAAATGGCATTCAGGCTGCAGTAGTAGAAGTTTGTTTAATTTGCTGGCGGTAACCAGTTAATTAACTCTTACTCAGAAACTGGATTTAAATGACGCCAGAGAAGTGAACGACCTGGTCGTACGAAACAATACCTGTTTCTGAAGACTAACGTTAAGTCCACAGGCTTTCAAAAATTTACAGTATAAAAAATTCCGTAAGCTCGGTAGCGGCATTTAAAACCTTCGTGCACGGAGTGGAAGGGGGGCGGAGGTCTTAGGAAGCGGAGGAATATTTGCGCAGCGACAGGGCACGGGAAATACCAGCGCCGCAGGGTGACACCAAAATAGCTGCTGAGCCAGTTTCCAGAGGCTCAAATAAGAAGCAGACTTAATAGCACGTGTTAATCTCTGGTGTCAAGATTTATCCGAGCTCGGACATCCCGACTCACATGACGTGGATCATCGTAGGCACGTCGGCATTTATAGGACGGCTTTAGCATCTGACAAACAACAAAAGGAGACTGTACAACAACTCACTTTTACATCACGAACTTATTAGTATAATTATTGTTCTTGGTTCGAGTTTTCAAGTACTTGCTCGTCTTTGTTTCTTTCTTTTTTCTTTCTTTTTCCTAAAGTCGGAACTGATAGCCCTTACTTGTATAAATCCAAATCAGTACCGTGCTTTTAACTGAGCATGATAGTTATGATACTTCGCGAACAGTGCTCGAAAAAAACCTCGACTGTTATTTATATACGTCGTCCGCTTTCACTCTTGAGTCTTACAGTCATAAGAGAAGTACGGACCAAAAGCGTTTCACGCATACACATGAGACTAATCTTACCGAGGGTTTTCCAGGTTCTCTATACTAATCAATATGAACGAAGGGGTGATTTCTCTCGGAAGACCACGGCGAAATCCCTTGTCAGAACTGATCCATAGAGCGCTGTATGTGCCATCTGTATTGTGCTCTCAATCGATAAAAAAACCAATGCGGCCACCATAGGCGTCACTGCGGCAACACAATTGGTTTCACACAGGAGAAGTGACTTAAGTATAATTTCGCACTGAGGTTTGGCGTCGGCAGCATTCTTACACCTGTGCGGATTGCTATGGATTTGTTACGATGTACAGAGCTGTGGCTCTACCATTCTTTTCTGTCCTCTTAGTTTCGGAATACCTTTGTTTGTTCTACCGTACCTACTTATTTTATCTAGTCACTGTCATTAAATGCACTCTTTGTGCTGGTTTGGACAGTTTTGAAACTCTGCTGCTTACAATGAAAACGTAAAATCAGGGAATATTTTTTGCATGATTTTCTTTGCATTTACTTCGACCTTCTTTAAATTACTACGTAACTTCAAACATATGCGGTTAAAGAAGAACAATATTGAATGCCCTCTGACTGTAAAAGGGGAAATTCATGTTGACAGAACTGTTGATATCTTTATGAACGTCTTGGAGAAAGCTTAAGTACTGGAAAGAAACTGGCAATAGTATCAAAAATATTCTAACTAGCCTTGTTTCTTCCATTCATTTACACGGAAACTATTGTTTTGACAGAAGGAAGAGAACGTTGCAAAAAATAGCGGCATTTTGTACGAACTGGGGTCGCGTAGAAATACTACGCTGCGACTATATAGCACTTCCGCACACGAGCAACATTCGGTACAAGCTTTCCACCCTTTTTAGTGGCCCAACAAAATGTTTCGCTTGTGTTAAAGGAGCATCAGACTTAAAATCTACCAGGATTTGACGACTCGAAAGGTCGTATACAGTGATGAACTTCTTCACGACCTAACAACGAAAGCACTAACGACATTGTTTGGCATTTAACATTCAATCGACTGCAAGCTCGAAGACACACGTCACTTGACTGCGACCCTCTGTTATCTTACATTGGAGCATTGGGATCGGACATGACGTTCTTGTCGTGAAATTCTATTTGTCACGTTTAAAACAATTCCTGAGACGAAATGAAATCACAGCAATCAGTTTTTTCGTTTCCTGAGGACTGCTTAAAGTGACTCTCAACATTCGGATGCAGTTATACGCACGGTAATTTTTTCACGTTTCTCGTTAACTGCAGAAAGTAACAAACGTAAGTGAAGTAACGGTTATTACGTCATGTTGTAGCACATGGACACCTTGGATGAACTGGACGAAATCTGAGGAATTGTAGTGCAGCTGGAAACGAGACTGTGTACAAAGCCGTTGCACAAAATATTCTTGAGTACTGCTCGAGTGTTTGGCACACTCACGAGACGCCGATGTAGTATGTTACCAGAATTTACAGTAATACTCTAATCATACATGGGATCCTTCCGAAGGAACACGAAGTTGTTATCACGAAACTCTCCTTGGCACGTTTTAAAAAGGCCACCTCCTGAGACGAAATGAAAACAAATTCTACTTTTTCGATCATATATTTCTCGAAATAAATAAAACAACAACACGAAGAGTTTTTTATGTAGAACATTAGAAAGTGGCAAATAACGGCACAGAGAGCACTCTGCAACGTGATTTGGGAGTGTGGAAGTGGTTGTACATATAATTTCGTCTTTGAAGGAGTGAATTTCGAGTTCAAGGTTAGTGGTGACAAAGTTCTTTCACCTCATTGCCCACACACGTTTCGCCTTGGCCTCGGCTTCGTGATTCTTGGAAACTTCCCAATCGCAACACAGACGAATATAGTAGCTTCCACTAGTGCAAGGAAGCAATTCCTTTAAACTGTTTGTATGCTGCGAGGCGCGCTCATTTTCTTTGCAAGTAAAACTGCGCCAAGTTACCCGTAGTGGGAAATAGATGGTGAACACAAATTCACCTAAGTCCTTCCGTTTTGCGTCGTGGCTGAGGAAGAAGGTGGAAGTCACAACTTCATTTGCGAGGCAGGTATTCTCGTTGCCCACGTTGCCTTGGCATGCAGACTGTCCACTCACATCAATTTCTAATTCATAAAAAGTGTAGTCATCTCACACAGAAGGGTGCGGCTTACAGAAGCAGATTTGTTGAGAGCTGCTAAATGGCCAATGAAAAGAAGTATGTTGCGAGTCAGAAGAAGGGACACAAGACGAACAAACGTGCAAGAGAATACAGTCGTTCCTAAAAAGATTTTGGACACAGAAATTGTAATAGATGGGATACACAGACAGACGGACTGATGGGTAACGGCATTAATAATTTCTTCGATGGGCTTATCGTAATAAGAAACGACAGACAGTAACTCTGAGGAAGATGGGCATACATAAACAGAATATCCTAATACGCGGGGACGTCTGGAAAAGCCTTCATCCAGCAGTGAGTGTAAAATACGACTGGAAAATACCTGCTAATTATGAAAATATTACTCGCGTTGACTAAAATAACACGATTATATCATCTTTGGATTAAATTTTCAATTATTTCATTGTAGCAAGTGGGTCTTTTTGCTGGCACTGAATTTAACGAAACGAAATAACCGCTATAAATTCTAGCCTCCAGTCATCCATTTTCATTGTTTCCGCATTACCGTTGCATACTCAGTTAACATATGGAAGTTCCAAAGCGGCAGATTCGGAACAGGACCGATAGCGAAAACAAATGAGAGAGGCGTCTTGCGTAGCGCGGTGAGCGGCGCCAGCGGATCACGTGTCCAGGTAGGAGTAGGCGGCGTGCGATAGCGCGCAGATAGCCACGTCCGCCAAGATACTGCTCACGAGGTTCCTGCACCACAGCACCACAACGACAGCGAAAGCGGACAAATACTCAAGGGATCAGTACGTTACAGTATACGCAACAGCGTTTCCGCTTGCTGCCAACAATACTTGAGATCTACTTCGACATTCAGTATACGCTTAAAAACTCACAGATGTGAACCGAGTAACAAACGACAGTTTTATCGCGAGCAATGCAAGCTACTGTACCAGATAAATATATTTTCTAATGGAACGGTGGAATCACAAGATCAACTGGCTAAGCGATTCGAATGCTCGTTTGTAGCGCCACCTGAAAAAGGATACACATTAAATCGACCAAGTAACACAGTGATTACAAGGACTCCTGTTTGGAGGATCAGGGCTGCAATTATCTCCATCTGTCCTCTTTCACGTTCCCTTTAACTACTTTCAGACTGACTGATGAAATCTTCTCCGGTTATCAACCGAGTTGTGGCGTCGTCATGTTGATGCAACGTTTGACGTCTTTGCCGCTCCTCATCTTGAGGTGAAATGCCGCGTTCATGTCTTCTTCGTTCCTTTAGAGTCGCTGGACCGCACACTCCTCTACCGAGGCCCAGTGATTATCACGGAACCAAATGGACACGAACACGACACTTCGCCTGAACATGACGAGTAGGAAACTCATCGAAACGTTGCGACCACACAATGCCACCACTTGGCTGAAAATGTTTTATCAATGAAATTGGCCGAGAAATGCTACATTCCCACAGACCACACTTTTAGACTGTTCACTGAGGCTGTTCGCAGATGGCAGTAGACAATGGGACTGCACCATTACAAAGTTGAAGTGAAATGCAACGAGTGCTTTGCAAAACGACTAACAGCTACCCTTCAACACACACAAATCTAATGGAACGAGCGTAAATATGCGAAAAGATGCGATACAATTTCAATACACGGTTGCCAGTTTGTGGTACCAGCCACAACAGTAGAATATTTAGCAACACCAGTCCGGATCTATTATTTAAAGAGGAACGAACACACAAATTTAGCTGTCGAAGGTAGTAGTCAGATGGATTCATGAGACGAATATGGTTCCAGACTGTAGCGCCTAGAACCGCTCGGCCAACCCGGCCGGCATGAGACGAATACATCCATGACGGTGGTGGTTTACAAAATCTATCCTACTGAACCTGACTATTATTTGTATGTCAAGGTCCCGTACCAAGCAAGATTAACGACAGAAAAATGAAGAAGATTGAGAGACTAGCTGCTGTCTGATTCGTGTACATCAAATTTCTTTCAGTTCAAGAGAGATACAGAAATTCGCGGCAAATGGTACGTTGCAGTAAGAATCTTTCACTACTGAAGTAAACTTAGAAGATTCTGAACTTAATACAACGCAGAGACACGACATCCGCGACTGGCACAGTAAAGAGACTAAGCCTGCTGTCTCACTACGCGCCCACTGCCTCACCTCCTGGTGTTTCTTGGGGGGGTGGAGGGGGGGTGGGGGGTACACACCTTGATATCGACGGGGTGTTTACTATCGTATTCAATAATCAATGGAGATGATATACGCATAATGTTTATGCTACTGTCTGTGAGAGACTCAGCGGCGCCAGATTTCACCATCTAGCCGTAGAAATAGATGGAGCCGAGAAGATGTGTCGTCGCCAGTACGACCGGAAATGGGATTGGAACACTGGTGTGGAGAGACACCTCTGCGAAGCCTGGGGCTCTAGGTGGGACGAGCGGCTTTTCGCAAGTAGCGTACAGGCACACTAAGAGTTTGTGTCCTGTCCATCAGTGTAGCAGCCTGCAGCAGATTACGACACAGGTTACAGGAATGAGTTTTAGTATATGCTGAAAGGTTGAAAAAATGCGACCAGTCATCTTTTCACTATAATTTACTTTGCCTTTACCGGTTTCATGTACATCTACATGACTACTCTGCAATTCACATTTAAGTGCTTGGCAGAGTGTTCATCGAACCACAATCATACTATCTCTCTACTATTCCACTCCCGAAGAGCGAGCGGGAAAAACGAACACCTAAACCTTTCTGTTCGAGCTCTGATTTTTCTTATTTTATTTTGATGATCATTCCTACCTATGTAGGTTGGGCTCAACAAAATATTTTCGCATTCGGAAGAGAAAGTTGGGGACTGAAATTTCGTAAAAAGGTCTCGCCGCGACGAAAAACATCTATGCTGTAATGACTTCCATCCCAACTCGTGTATCATATCTGCCACACTCTCTCCCCTATAACGTGATAATACAAAACGAGCTGCCCTTTTTTGCACCCTTTCGATGTCCTCCGTCAATCCCACCTGGTAAGGATCCCACACCGCGCAGCAATATTCTAACAGAGGACGAACGAGTGTAGTGTAAGCTGTCTCTTTAGTGGACTTGTTGCATCTTCTAAGTGTCCTGCCAATGAAACGCAACCTTTGGCTCGTCTTCCCGACAATATTATCTATGTGGTCCTTCCAACTGAAGTTGTTCGTAATTTTAACACCCAGGTACATCGTTGAATTGACAGCCTTGAGAATTGTACTATTTATCGAGTAATCGAATTACAATCTGGTTTGCTAATCTTCAGACGAGTTCTAGGTTAAGTTGTAATGTACCAGTGTGGTAGTGATTTGGTGTAGCCAACGAATGTCAAAGAAAGAAAGCTGTTTGTAATGATAGATTGACCTGTAGCGTAGCCCGAGGCCTAAGTTATATTTGAGTGCGACAGTTTGGTTGTGAGTTAACGAAGCCAACTAGCGCAAAAGCGAAAAACTACTCGTGTCTCGGACTCCGCAGAATTATCGAGACATTCCATCTCGGCACAACTGTCGCAAACTGGCCGAAAAGAGCTTGCGGAAACGATCACCTCGACAAGGAAGGAACGGACGCAGTCGGGAATCCCGGGACGCGTCCCTATTACTCAGAGGTCAAGACGTCGCTTCCACAGAACAGCAGTGGGTTTGTCAGTGAGTTCGAGACGTTTCGTTTCTTACATCACTACTTCGTTTGGAGCTACATGTCCATTTGTCCGCGCGTGTTTTTTTTGTTGGATGTAATAAACGACAAGAGAAAGCTCAACGCTGTCCAGTAACCCAATATTACGCTAACTCATAAACAATACTTAAGTACAAACAGGCCATTCATCTTTCGGCAACACTTTGATCTGCCTGCTGGAGAAACACAAGACCGCTAATGAAATGCGGAAATCTTAAATCCGGGGTTAAATGCGTTGTCGCAGTGAAGATATACTACTTTTCCACCGTTCGGCTGGGCAGAGGTAATATGTGAAACTGAAATAATCACAGCCGATATTTAAAAATGAAATATCTTAATACAAATGAGATTGGGACTTGAAGATATTCCTGTTAAGATACTCCTGCGAAACCGCCGTCGCTTTTCGCTTATCGAGAATCTCTAATATAGCAAGTGTCTCAGGAGACTGGGTAAGAAAACATCTCTCTCCTCTTTAAAATAAGCGTAAAAGATGACATGCATCGAGCCAAATTGAAATATTTGTAATTCTTTTCTGATGAAGAAATCTAAAACGTAGTCTAACATCGAACGAAGTGACATTCTTTGCCGAAGAAATACAGCTTCATCTCTTCACATAATATTGCAGATTTCCCCCGCCGGAGGTTCGAGTCCTCCCTCCAGCATGGGTGTTTGTGTTGTCCTTAGCGTAAGTTAGTTTGTTAGATTAAGTAGTGCGTAAGCTTAGGGACCGGTGACCTCAGCAGTTTGGTCCCGTAAGACCTTACGACAAATTTCCAAAATTATTGCAGATTGTTGACGTACGCGAACAGATTTACTCCGCATTCTTGACTGCCGAAAAGCCTTCGACATTGTAGGAAAATTTCGATACGTGACAAGAATGCAAGCGTAAAGAGTACCTTCTAAGGTATGTGAGAAGTCAGTAGATAACTCTCGACGGCAGGTACTCAGAAGTACAACGGTAAGGTGGAGTGTGTCCTAGCCAGACTGAACTCAGTGGCGTTATCGTCCTATAGGACATTGGCCATTAGACTATCGCTTCGTCGCACTCTACAAACGTAAACCTGCCCACATCCGGCACGTCGGTTTCGGTACGTGACAGAGGAAATATTACATCGCCATGTTAAAACCGATGAAAGAGCACATGACGAATGGAGCGTGCTTTCAAAATGATACGTGCCTTTTAGCTTAAAATAATATTGTATCACCACCATGCCAATCAATTGTGCTTTCTACTATTGTATCACCACCATGCCAATCAATTGTGCTTTCTACTCACTACCGCATCAAAATACTGAACTCTAGCACACCACTTAATTATTCTGTTGATAGTTAACACTCTTGTGAGACATGCCCCATGTTATACGTGCCTACATCGACGTTTCTACACCTAGTTCTACAGTGACCCTCAACGTAGACACAAATCTTTTAAGACATTCCACAGTACGGTGCTCTGCTCGTGCGTTTAAGTATAGAACAGCATGAAAGAGGTTCCAGAAACCTGGGGAAACAGTATCCACTTGCCTGAGTATACTGTAGAAAGTGAAATAAACTTAAGTTTGACACGACAGATGTTTCTATACTCGAGGATCTTTATCCGAGAGAAAGCTGCACACGCCGCAGCAAAGAGAACTTAGCGATATCGTCCTCTAACGTTACGCAGAAAAGGAGTCACTTTCTCTTGTAATACTAAATCACTTGCAGGGTTTGCTTTTCATTAAGCTACAATTAGCAGCCCACTTTCAGCTTTGGTGTTTCTCAGTATGGAATCCACTAATGGGGAAGCGGCATTATCCTTGCACCCTGGCTCCTTACTACGTCTAAGCTCTGGAACTGCACGCTACAGAGCAGAGCAACCCTCGTATTTTCTTTTTCTCTGGCCCGCTGCTGTCCCTCTTTCTTAATAAATTACTAACACTTATAAATTACCCTTGCACGCTATATCACCGCTACGTTATTTCACACGAAAATGATGGAGTTCACTAATTCAAAAATTGTTCAAATGGCTCTGAGCACTATGGGACTTAACTTCTGAGGTCATCAGTCGCCTAGAACTTAGAACTACTTAAACCTAACTAACCTAAGGCCATCACATACATCCATGCCCGAGGCAGGATTCGAACCTGCGACCGTAGCGGTTGCTCGGTTCCAGACTGTAGCGCCTAGAACCGCTCGACCACCCCGGCCGGCCTTCACTCATTCGTTATGCTGCGTAAGTGAGAGTGGAGCGATTAAATGTGTGTTAGTACTTGTGGCAACATAGCCCACGAACTACCGCCTGTTCGCCGAGGAGAAACTGGAGCAGCGATGTTGGCAAACGCCGGAGCTGTATGGGAAGTTGCGGACTGCCGGTGAAAGTCGCAACAGCTGGCTACCGAAATCTCGAAACATCTCACGTGTGGCGTTTTACCACTACTATACCACAACAAACCTTTCAAGGAAATGGTGTCACTTTAGTAAGCTAGATATCACCTAAGATAGTTTTCGTTACACATATGCATGTTAGAATCAGGCGCATCAAACACAATGTCTCTTAGTGTTAGGTAACTCTTATATACATCGAGGTATCGGACATGCGATTCTAAAAATCATGTACCGTGCTGTCGTGTAATAACTCACTGAAGCACCAGTATCTCGTGGCCATGCGATGTCCAAATAACAATGTCACAGCAGCCGGTTTATGCACACTGTTCGCGTCCATCCTGCGATAACATAGAATGGAGAGCAGGGGTTAACTTACGGTCGTTGACTAAGTCTTTTGAAGGAATCCGCTTCACGTGATTTAAAGAATCCGCGAAGAAACCTAAATCGGAATGTACAGGAGGAAATTTTAAACCCGCTTCTCTTCCATATCAATCCAGCAACCACAGCTCCACCTCGCTCCGTTCTAGGAAGAGATACAGATGTGAAATATTCTTCCCCAGCTGACCGACTACACTAATCAGAAGAGGCTGCTCCATCCTTCAACGGACATAATTTCTAGCTAGACAATTTCTCGAAGATGAGTGGAACTGATATTCTTAACTTCCTAACCGTTTCAGCAACATGCCTACAGGACACAACTTCAGATACAGTACTAGGAATAATCCGCGTCCATGCAAAAAATATCACATCACAGCGCTAACTCTTGCTTTTATTCTTAAAGATGTTAATCTTTAGTATTGGCTACTGCTAAAGATATGACTATTTCTGAAATATATTTTTACTGCACGCTTAGGTGTGTTTATACGACACACAACGAACTGTGATCGTCATCTTGTTACTTTTCATTCACTTCTCTCTTTCTGAGGAGATACTTCTCGGCGTACTCTGGACGGCACAGCTTCAAATGGTTCAAATGGACTATGGGACTTAACTTCTAAGGTCATCAGTCGCCTAGAACTTAGAACTAATTAAACCTAACTAGCCTAAGGACATCACACACATCCATGCCCGAGGCAGGATTCGAACCTGCGACCGTAGCAACAGCGCCTAGAACCGCTCGGCCACAGTGACCGACTGGCACAGCTTCACCAGAAGCTGAACACGGCGTGAATCTGGCTGGAAACCAGATAGCTTTTCATACAGCGGAAAAGTCTGCATTCACTCAGTGTTTCTTGATGGTATTAATTGTCACTATAAAAAAATATACGTTTCTTACAACACACTGTGTGGCGCTAATCTAGACGGATTCTATGAAACATTGAGATTTTCTCCTTGTTGATCAGTAGAGTGGCAGTGTTATTGAAATATATCTCACCATTTAAGATTGAGTCCCAATAAATTTTCTTCTTCCTCGTCCCTTTTGTTCCGTGTTTGAGTTATTTACTCTGTCCGGAGTTGCGTACGTTCCGCCCTTTGCGACTTTCACTTCAGGCGAAGTAAAGCTGCCATATATTCAAAAATTAAATGACGAATCCTCGGAAACCTCCCAAGAAACAGGTATCTAACTAACACATTACTCCCACCTTGTGCGGTGATGAACGGCGCCAAATACTGCTACTGCTTCTTGAACACAAGAGTGCTCTACTAAACACTGTTGTCTGCTTCCGATTTCTTCCAAGTTTAGAACTGGAGACCCACAGTTTAACGTCGAATCTGGACTCCAGTGCACGTCAACACATCTAGGTACTGTTCACTATATTAGGCAGGTTAATTCTTAGGCCCAACCGGGGATCACAGAAGAAATCTTAGAATATGTGGCATACCTCCCACCGGGCCACTAAACCAGGACCTCATTTAAAAAGACGAATATTCAACCTGCGCTTCGTATGTGATCGGTGGCAATGGTGCGAATCACAATAAATACGGTAACGGACGAGCGCAGCCGGTCTGAAATAAAACAAGGATGTGGTAGTCCCAGCAGAGCAGCCCAGCGCAGCCAGAGCGAGCACGGGTTGTTAATGAACCCTTCGCATCCGGCCACAGCCAGCAAGCACTGCGCTCAGCTGACTCATCCCAACCGAACCGTAAATACGCGCCAGCTACGTTTCCAAGCCTATTCACGGACCCTAAGAATATGGCAAATCCGTCTGTTGTGACACAGCCTACCGCAGAGCCCACAAATGTAATGGCCGAGACGTCGCATTCTTTCGGAGGCCTACCTTTTTTATTCGTAACCTGAACTAGTTCGATACAGGATCTGAGGCTTTTCCACAATTTCGGTGCGATTTCTGTGCAAGACGTTCTGAAGTGACGAATTTTTTCTTCTGTATTTCCAGGTGTGGTAAAAACGATCCCAGAATCGGTTATTTTACTTATATCAGAAATAGCTACTTTTACTTCTAGCAATAAGTACTTCTAAATTTCACTCACGCGTCCTCAAAAATTTCCGTGCAATTGTACACATCCCGGTCGAAACCATTTACCTGAAAATCCGTCCAATTGCGACGCTGAATTTTCCAAATGCTCACAAATGACACAACGTTAACTCTGAATCCTCAGTTTGAAGGCATGGGTTGAGATCCAAAAACGCAAGCCAGGTAAAGCTCTCCGCATACAAATATTATTCTTACATCTAACGGACTGAGAACTACAGCTTAACGTGGAGAAATGCAAAGTTGTACACGAAACGAAAAATGTACGAGGGCTTGCTGAAAAGTAATTCTTCCAATTTTGTTGTTGAAAACTCTTAAAGCTTTTTTAATAAACCAAACATTATTGACATTCTACATCTTTATTCGTCATGTCTACAAATATATTTCTCAACATAATCACGCTGGCGACGAACATATTTCTCTCAAAGAGAAACTAGTTTCTCGATTCCGTCGCTGTTAAATATTTGACTTTATTGGCGGTGCAACAACCTCAGTTCTGCTTTCTCGCTTCGTCACTATCAAAGTTAACACCACGAAGATGTTCTTTAAGTTTTGGAAACAGATGAAAATCGGATGGGGCGAAGTCGGTGCGGTATGAGAGATGATCGATGGCAGTGAACCCAAGGCGCTGCATTGTTGCAGATGTGACAGCGCTCGTGTGTGGTCCGGCACGGTCGGTCATGCCGAAGGAGACGCTACTATATGTGTGGACCAGCTCTTCGAATTCCTTCCTTTACTTTCCTGAGGGTCTCACAGAGTTCACGGTGTTGCTTTTAGACACGAATTCGAAATGCGTCAGATCTGGAGCGTCCGTGAAAATTGAAAGTATTACTTTCTCTGCTGATGGCACGGTCTTTAACTTTTTTGGCGTCGGTGATTCTCTGTGGCGAAAGTCCATTTGATGCGTTCTTGTTTTCAGGATCAGCATGGTGAACCCATCAGTGTTGTCAAAACGCAAAAGAAATTGTTGACAGCTAAACAGCCTCCTTAGTTTCGAAGCACCCACCGTGCACACAGTGTTCTGTAATGATGAGCCGTGCGCGCTCTTTTGTTATCCGAAGATTTACTCAGATGAGTTTATCAGCCTGATTCCGATGGGCCTTACCGGTCGCCGTACGCGGACGTCCACTCCGAGCTCTATCACACACCACCGTTTCCTTCACTACGAGTACGAACAACCCAACGTCGCATGTCGATACAATCACCTCCGTACACAGCTTTCATTCTACTACAGAGATCCATTAGAAACTCTATGACAGCACGCTGTTTCTTAAGCACGACAAAGTTACATTCCACGCCGCCATGTTGCACGCTACAATTCGGAGCCCTCTATATGCACAGGGAAGCAACTTGCGTCGTCGAAGAGGGTGAGTCATCCGATACTGACAACAGAATAAAAAAATTCTTGGTCATTACTTTTCAGCACGTCCACGAAACAGCCTTTTAACTGCGCTATTATTGAATCATAACAACCGTCATATATCATACAAGGATCTGGGACTGGCAACGTGTAGAAATATTAACTGGAACGATTACATAGTCTCCGCTGTTGGTAAAGTGAATAGTGGGCTCCGACTAATCTGTAGGACTGTGGCAAACTGTAGCCTGTCTACGAATGATATTTTTTGTATGCCTCATACTTCAATATAGTTCATGTGTCTAGGAGAGAACTAGCACGGGCACAGAACATATCCAGGATGTCCCAGGAGGAATGGCCAACATTCGAGGATATGACAGGAACGATCACTCGAAGCAAAAAGTTTAGTAAACATGGACTCTAATGTATATACTTTAAGATCTATGAGCACTTGTTCCTCTACGCTGCTGCGAAACACAGTTCTTCTACTGAACAAGTGCTCGCAGCTCTTAAGTATGCATTTTAGAACCCACGTTTACTAAGCCATGTTTTACTTCGAATGACAGTTCTCGCCATATCCGTGAATATTAACCATTCCTCCTGGGACTCCGCATATAAACTTGCGAAGCGCAGAGAGTAACAGGCCCGTACGTCTGGCAAGAAAGTACAAGAGAAATACACAGAATATCGATTAAGACGGTAAATATCTTGGGAAAAATTGCTACAAAACATTCCAGTAACCGGCTTTCAGGATAGAAAATATGATTATCCTTCAGTTCCCAAACAGACAGTGAAGATTAAATTAGACCAGTAACATCTCGAATAGTAACGTCCATTTTCCATACCTCATCCACGAAACCTTTGATTATACCGTCTGCCACGAACTTCATGGTGTGTCGTAGACTACAGATATACGATTAGGTGTAGATAAGGTAAGTATTAACAAAAGCAGACGCTGTGTATGTTTATCTTCATGGGGTGAATTCCGTTCCGTCCCGTCGACATCGTGATCATTAGAGACGGAGCACAAGCTCGGATTGTGTCAAGGATGGAGAAGCAAATTGGCCGTGTCTTTTTCAAAGGACCCATCCCGGTATTTACGTGGAGTTATCTTGTGAAATCACGGAAAACCTAAATCAACCTAAATCTGGATGCCCGGACACGAGTTTGATCCGTCGTCCTCCCTAATGGTAATCCAGTGTGAATCAGAGTTCAAGTAGTACTTCTAATTTCGATTATAAACAAAACCCCTTTTGCATACTGTAATACTGGAATTATTTTTATACCGTGTACGTGTTTTCCCTTTTATTTAAAACAAAACTTCGGTGTGTGTTCTATATATTACACGCAGTTGAAATTATACTTTTCAGTTTTTATAACAGTTCACATTTTGATTTTTACATGAAATGAAAGGTTAATTACAGTTAACTTTTTGTATGTACAGAAGACCTTTGTCGTTTTTCGCCATTTGACCACGGAATGAAAGTCTAATCTGGCATGTAAAATTCACTCACTAAAAATGCCTTCCAAACAAACTGCAAACAGCGTATGGGGTAATAAATCACAATATTACAGCACCACACAAATCGCGTTTTGTTTATAAACGAATATATACAAATAGCTTCCGTGGAATATGGGCACTCCAATTCTGACAATACTAAGAATACTCCCATTTTTTATTGATTGTAATTAGAGGCGCATATGTCGACAGCCACAATTTATGCATTTTTTTCCATTTACTTGAAACTCAGGAACTACAGTGTGAACAGTTTTCACGTTTCTAATACCACAGATCTCTGATCACACTTTCGTGCGATGAAACGCTATGTGAACTATCGCGAACGCAATAAAAGTTTTCAACATCTTCTGGATGTCACCATTCGTACGCAAGATGTATGTCGCATTTGAGCAGCACGTTAACGGCAGCAAAGGCAGTCACCGAGCTGAATGCTGTCAGTAAAGTAGCAGTTCCAGTTTCTATAATAATAATAATAATAATAATAATAATAAAACAGTGAGCCAACTGGGACCTTCCGGTGACCTCGAGGTAAAAATCATTCGGGACGATTAAGAGTGTGCGCGCTGGCTGGGGAGAGCTGTGGCAACCGGATGTGAGTAGCGTACAGCGCAATGATACGGGAATGCACTGGCGCGAGCGTGGGCGTGGTCCGTAATGAGGCAGTTCCCACGGTACACTTCGCATGACACTCGCCAGCCTCACCGGCGTCAGATACAGAGGTCATCAGGAACCTAAATCTTAAGTAAATGTGCCACTTGTTGCAGATTCGAGTTCTACATACCTTTCTACGTAATTACTTCCATTATTAACAAACTAGCTTGAGATGTTTCCGTTTCCTGTGGCGTAGGGAAGAAAAAACACAAGGACGGAAAATACGGTTTAACACCCGTTCGATTTCGTGGTCACTTAAGAACCGAGCACAAGCTCTGATTGCGTAAGGCCTTTTTCAAGGTACCATCCCAGCATTCGACTCACGCGATTCAAGGAAAACTAACCTGTTTACGGACAGACGGAAGTTTTAGTCCTGCTTGTCCACAATGTGCGATCTTCTCATATAAAATTGTCGTTCCTGATGATAAAAATTTGGCGGCGCGTTCCTTCACTTTGACATCATAATGGAACGTCGTGCAGCGATAAATAATTTAAATTTCAGGTTGCAACGAACCAATTCATCAGTTCCTTAGTTTATATGGCTGCCCGTTTCGCTGTTCAACGTGTACATCCTAAATTCCAGTCTTAAGGCTTTCGCACTCATTGCTCTGCCACCATATATCTCATAGATCTAAAAGCGTGATGTAGGATTATTTAGGGCTGTAAATCATAACGACGGGAAAAAAATTACGCAAAAGAAAAAAAATTAGGAATTACGTCACAATGAACTTCTTTGGAAGACTAGTAAAATCTGTCCTTGTACAGCTGAGGTGCTAAAATGTAATGTATTGGTGCTCATTATTTCAATTTACAGCCGTTGAGCGGAACCGCTAAGTAAAGCCTGAAAGGATTTCGACTCACAATCAGAAGGGAAACACCACCAACTTGACAACATATGTATGGAGAAAAAAAGCACACATGGACTGTATCAGCCTCAGCAATCGACGACGCCCGAAAATAATTCTGATAGTATCCAGAAGTGACCTTCTGAAAGGACAGCTTTTAAACTTCCGCGAGCACAGGGTGTTTGTCACTCCATGCCATTGCAGGCGACCAATACTCGAGCGCCAAGTACTGTAGAGTTACAGTGACATTCGCAGAATGTTGAGCGTGAGGCAATATTTTTAACAATATTCTTGGATCGCTGTACTGCAGCTAGATATACGCCTCGCAACCGAAGCGAATATACCTGAGCGACTGAATTATTATTGAATGACGTTAATGATTCTCGATTTACAATTTAATTGTGCCAATCACGCTGAAGAATAGCGCATCTCCTGTAAATGCACTCCACTCTAACAGTGCCAGATTTAAAATTCAAAGAAAGTAACTCACCAAGGCGATATTAATAATTAAATAGTACTTAGCTACTTCTTTAACGACACACTCATTCGTTTCATTCGTTTACAAAACATTTGTGAATCGCAACACAAAAATTTTTAAAACGAAGTTCTCTGGCACCAGCTACATGTTGGAAACCGCGCACTTTGACACAATGAACAAAGCATGTTACCAGTGATAGAACAGTTATTCACAAACCTCTTACTCGACCCGGTGCACCGTTCATCTCGCTTTGGCATTAGGAGGCTGCATTGGGGCAGAGTGAGTGAGTGAGTGACAAACAAACACTGCGCGCGAAAGTTTAAAAACTGCACTTTCAGAAGGTCACAACTACGTACCTATCAGAATTATGGCCCTAATTTTCACGAGGGATCGACTCCTGGGGCTGATATATCGTAAGTGTGCTTGTTTCTCCTTAAAATATGAGGTCAAGTTGGTGATATTTCCTTGTCAGTACGGAAACAAGACGACAAACTTAGCGTGATGGCAAACGATAAAATTTCAGGATCCTGTGTTCTCACGGCATCTGAAGCATTTATTGCTTCCCTATTCAGATGAATATCTGGCTGAGGAAAATCTAAAGTCTAGGAAAATGACACTCCCTGTTCGTATCCAAGAACGGAATATGGAGGGAGTGCACGTACGCCTACCTATCGATTAGGTACCCTTCTTACCCGCAATGGATTTTAAAGCATTTTCGTAACTGTGTAATTGCCTGTTACTGGGCGCGGGATCAGATATAGGCAAAGCGCCGACCGCCATACAGTTAAGCCTGCCTGCAGCTGTTACTTGCGGTTGACGACTGTGAGAGGTAGCCAGAAAAAAGACACTCGCTTAGATGGGTAGCTGTAATTTTTCTGCTGCGACCCACAGTAAACAGTACAATGAACAGCCCGAAAACATGCGGGGCGCGGGTGGCACAAAAACGGTTCCGGGTCGACAACCCTACTCTGCGACCAGTGGCACTTCTGCCACCACTATTCCGTCACCAAGTACTACTTAGCTGCCCGATGTAGTTTGTCAAAATTCGGATGACAATCTAAGGTTGCTGAAACCGGCTCTTACCAGCCTAGAAAATGAGACAGTCAAGAGCGATGGGGGGGGGGGTCGGTCGGAGGGCGTGTCGGGGAGAAGGGTTCTGTTGGTGACACAGTACCATGTAACTCACTACTACCCAACTGAGACTAATATCACTACCGCCAACAAGGCAAGAATATTTCGCCACTTTGTAAGTAACCCTTCCCAAGTCTTGAGTGTAGCCGAGCGGTTCTAGGCGCTTCAGTCTGGATCCGCGCGACCGCTACGGTCGCAGGTTCGAATCCTGTCTCGGGAATGGATGTGTGTGCTGTCCTTACGTTAGTTAGGTTTAAGTAGTTCTAAGTTCTAGGGGACTGATGACCTCAGAAGTTAAGTCCCACAGTGCTCAGAGCCATTTTGAATCAAGTCTTGAGTACATAGGAATTAAATATCCAAATTATCCATTAGTTATAGGTGGAGACTTTAATTTGGCATCTATTGACTGGGAAAATTACAAGTTTATCACAGGAGGCAGAAGAAAAGAATCGTGTGAAGTTATTCTAGGAGCGCTCTCAACATACAACCTTGAGCAAATGGTTAGAAAACATATTAGATATCTTGGCGACAAACAGACGTGATGTTTTGAGGAAGTTAATCTAGGAGAATGTATTTGCGATCATAATGTCGTTGTGGCTTCTATGTCGGTGGAAGTTGCACAAAAAAGTGTCATTAATGAATATCTTCATACTCAGCTCCAAGCATTCACCGCGGGACACAAAGATATTGAGCATCTTTGATTGGAATTTAAAGGTATTGTCCACCACGTGCTACAGAAGTATGTGCCTAGCAAAAATATAGGGGAGGGAAAGGATCCACCTTGGTACAACAAATATATTAGGCAGTTGCTGAGAAAGCAGAGAATTTTGCACAGTCGTTTCAGACGTAGTCACTGCCCCGTTGACAAATAGAAAGTATGCGAAATGAAAGCAGCTGTCAAAAGATCATGAGAGATTCTTTTAACGAATTTGAAAGCAATATTTTATCTGCAAATTCTAAAAATAATCCCAAAAAATTTTGGTCGTACGTAAAATCTATGAACGCTACAAATAATTCAGTACCTTCTCTTGCTGACAGTACGGGTAATGTAACGGAAGATGATAAACAGAGGGCCGAAATTCTTAACCTAGCTTTCAAAATCTCGTTTACGGTAGACAACTGCAGCATCATTCCCCCTTTCAACTATCGAACAAACAGAAGGATGGCTGACATAGTGTATCTGGGATTGTAAAACAGTTAAGATCCTTAGACGCCAGGAAGGCATCTGGCCCAGACGGTAACCCCAAAAGATTATATGTTGACTATGCTACAAATATAGCACCATTCTTATCCACCATCTATCAGAGATCATTGGAACAGCGGAAAGTTCCACGAGACTGGAAGAAGGCCCAGGTCACAGCAATCTACAAAATGGTAGAAAATCGGATGCACATAATTACCGGCCAATTTCACTGACGTCGATTTGTTGTAGAATCGTGGAACATATTTTGTTTTCAGACATAATGACCTTCGTAGAGTCTGAGAAGCTCATCTGCAGAAACCAGCACGGTTTTAGGGAACAGCGACCATGCGAGACACAGCTGGCCCTCTTTGTGCATAACATACAACAGTCTCTAGATACCGGCTCCCACGTTGATGTCATATTTCTCGATTTTCCATAGGCGTTCGACTCAGACCGTAAGCGCACACTTTTTGGAGCAAGCGACAGTTCGGAACTATCTGATGACACATGCGGTTGGATCGAAAGTTTTCTGACAGACAGAGAGCAGTATGTCGTCCTGAATGGGGTGACTTCAACAGAAACAAGCGTAACTTCAGGTGTGCCCCAGGGCAGCGTAGTAGGTCCGCTACTTTTTACGATTTACATAAACGATCTGGTTGATGGTACTGACAGCGACATTAGACTGTTTGCCGATGATGCTGTAGTCTACAGGAAAGTAGTATCACACGAAAGTTGTGAACAAATCAATGAGGATTTGCAGAAAATAAATGCGTGGTGTAATGACTGGCAGTTATCTCTCAATATTAGTAAGTGAAACCTACTGCGTATAACAAGGCGAATATCCCCATTACTGTACGAGTACAAAATAAATGCCCAATCTTTGGAAGCGGTAACATCCGTCAAGTATCTGGGTGTGACTATTCGAAATGATCTCAAATGGAATGGTCAGATTACACAAGTAACGGGAAAGGCGGACTCTAGATTGCGGTTTATTGGTAGAACCCTGAAGCGATGCCGTCCTTCAACAAAGGAAATTGCTTACAATACGTTAGTTCGTCCAGTCTTAGAGTATTGTCCGTCTGTATGGGACCCATACCAGTTGGGTCTCAATCAAAAGATTGAAAAGGTCCAAAGAAGAATGGCAAGATTCGTGACTGGTGCATTTAGCCATCGCGAGAGCGTTACAAATCTCATAGAAAGTTTGCAGATAGACGACGAGCTAAACGGAAGGGGCTGCTCACTAAATTCCGGAATCCGATCTTCACCGAGGATGTAGAGCATATATTATTACCACCAACTTTCAAATCGTGCAATGATAACCATTTAAAGATAAGGGAAATTAGAGCTCGTACGGAGGCGTTCAGACAGTCGTGTTTCCCTATTGCGATCCGTGGGTGGAACTGAGGGGGGGGGGGGGGAGGGAGGGAAATATGACTCTGGCACGAACTGTGCCCTCCGCCACACACCGCTTGGTGGATAGCGGAGTATGTATGCAGATGTAGGTATCAAAAGTCCCCTTGGTCTCTGGTGTAATGACATTAAAGTACAGTTGAAGACTCGAGGCCGTGTCTAAGTAGTGCGTATATTTCTTTCACTGTATGGTCAATAAAATGTGCCGAGCGAACCGTATACGCATATTTCGATTATGTATTGCAACGATGAAGAGCGAGTGAATGGTCCGGAAACGTGAATGATAAGCAGTGTTTCACACTCGTCTGCTTGGAAGCTAAACTTGTAGAAGATTAGTTGGTATTCTGAGACCTTCCTTCTCTGCGAGTGGTTTTTAATCTTTCCGATGACCAGAGCATAAGCCAACTTCCTCTACTCAGCGTCTCTTGACGCTAAGGCTTAAAACGCTATTCGTGGAGATCAGTCTGTCGAACCGAAACGTCTGGCCTGGTGGCCTCGGACGTTTGCGAAAGAAACAGTGCCTAGAGGGGCACTGAGTTTCGATCTTTCTCCTTTAAATTCATTTTCCTATTCATCCACAACAAAAGGCAACACTAAACGAAACAGTTAACTGATTGACGTTAGTCATCTAAACAGTGGCACAAGCTACACGAGCTAAATACTGACGGAGGAAGGCAATGGTATGCCATCTCCAACCCAGCAATGAGTGGCGTTCCCACGTTCACAAATCGTGTGATAAGAGAGGGGTACGGATCCCACCCATCCACTGCAGCACGCTGCAAAACTACGGTCGCTAGGCTAATATGAGGGCCATGTGGTTCGGGAAAGGCTAGAGTCGCACAGTCCTCATCGCACCATAGCCCTCCGGCACTGAAACCGTCCTTTCGGCAGCTAGAAATGTTGGAAAGATTGCACTTACCGATAATCTTGACTGGCGTGCTTGTTTTAGGAAACTGCGCGGATGGTGTACTGACACTGCCCGCCGTTCTACCACTTTTCTTCCTCCCGCTAAATCTGAATCGCAGTCTTCTCATTGCCGTCGCTATAATTGTAGGTGTGACTGGAATAAGCAAAGAAGTAAACATGAGCACGCCTTCTGGAGAACTTTCAGAGACACGAGGTTTATTGCACCAATCTACTTCAATTTGACTGCGATTAATACGGTATTAATGCAATCGTGGAGGAATGACAAATAACTAAGAAAACGGATTTTATACGGACACGCGGAAGAGCGACTCGTCTCTTTCAACTTCGCGCCTGTAGCAGACTGGTTACAAAGCTTATTTCATACTTATCTGTTTGAATGTATCCTGCTACTCAAATCCTTTCACGGCTGCACTGCTCACTAACGCAAAACATATAATTGACTAACAAAATTCAAAAGGTTTGTCGTGAGCCGGAATATGGGCGATGGGTGGTGGGACCACACTGCTGAGGACATCGCTCCCTAGTCTCACACACTGCTTAATCTAACTTTAACTAACTTACACTAGGGGCAACACACACTCATGCTCGAGGGAAGACTGGAACCTTCGACAAGCGGGGGGGGGGGGGGGGGGGGGGGGGGATATGGTGAAGTGAAGTGAAGTGAAGTGAACAAACAGCGACCTGCGGATGGTGGCGGATTACTAGAACGACATGTCGTCTCGATATACAGCACTATTACAGAGGCAGCAAAAAATATATATAACGCCAAAATATAAAGGATTGACCAATTCCTACGTAACAATACAGCCGCCGTGGGTAGAAACAGTTACTCAATATAACACTTACTGTCTTAAAAAAATCAAGTAGTCAAACACTGAAAACATAAATTCAGTATCAGACATGACTGCCTAGAAAACAAAGCTACAGCAACAAACATTGCTGATACTTGTCTTGCCAACACACTTACGGTCTTAGGATACGCTGGTTTAATACAAATTTCTAAACACGCAGGAAGTTCGAGAACCGCCACGAGCTGGCGGATACATATGGATAAAACCCAAATTAACTGTCTTCCTGGGCTAAGTAGCAAAAAGACACAGCGAACATCATAATAGCCCAGCTGCCTTGATTTATTGTTAAGGCGTGAAGCAGGCAGCTCGGTTCCTGAGTGATGTAGTCATTTTCACACGGGTGTGGGGTACACATCCGCTGAGAAGATTGCCCCTTAGACGTGAAGAACTCTAGTAATGTGCCGCGTTGGAGTATCTAGCGTCACCCCTCCTTTTTCCCTTTGCCTCGTCTCTGCCACTGGGCGACATCGTCCACAAAAGGTTATTCAATACAGGCAATATATCTAAGAGCATGAAAAGCAAATCTGAAGCTCTTAATGGTACACACAATAAACTATAACTTTTACGAAAGAAATTGTTATTACTTTTTTTTTTACAATCGTATTGACCAACTAGGATCACGTTAACAACTTCAGTTCCTCTTCTTCCTTTGTTGTTGCTTCCTATTTTTCCAGTATTCAAAAATGGTTCAAATGGCTCTGAGCACTATGGGACTTAACATCTTAGGTCATCAGTCCCCTAGAACTTAGAACTACTTAAACCTAACTAACCTAAGGACATCACACACATCCATGCCCGAGGCAGGATTCGAACCTGCGACCGTAGCAGTCCCGCGGTTCCGGACTGCAGCGCCTAGAACCGCATGACCACCTCGGCCGGCCTTTCAAGTGTTCCCTCATTTTCTCCCCATGAAGTCTCTTCCTTTCTTCTGTCCATGTTGTTCCCGATTTTTTTCAATTCTTCTGCTTTGAAATCCTTCCAAATTTAGTATTTTGTTTTTAAAACGGTTTCTTTCTGCTATTTCTGATTCTATGGTGTTGTTTCTTTCAAGATCTTTTCTTACTTCTTTAATCCATGCTACTGTCGATTTCTTCTTCCAGAAATATAGGAGTATTTGTTTTGATAGTCTATTTCCATCCATTCGGTACAGATGTCCAAAACAAGGTTAATCTTCGTTTGGCCATTACTTCAGATATTTTCTCTATATTTTTGTCGATCTCCCCATTACTTCTTATTTTCCAACCATCTGCAGTTTTCATTGCACCCATTGTTTTTCTAATAATCCTAATTTTCCAGTACCTCTAGCTTGTCCATCTTAGTGTTTATCGTTAGGCATTCAGATCCATATAAACATAATGGCCGTGGTGTAGTGTTTTGGTTTTGTTTTTCTAGATATACATGTCTTGTTGTAAATATTTTTGGTCAAACGATATGCTCTTTCCATTCTGTTAAGTCTTACATCTATTGCAGATTTTTCTAGTCCATTCTGTTGTATAGTTTCTCCAAGATATTTAAATTTATTTACTCGTTCTATTTTACCTGTTTGTGTTTCTATGTATTTTGGTGCATTTTTTATATTTGTCATGAATTTTGTTTTTTTCAGCTGAAATTTTAAGACCAGTTCTGTTTGCTAATTTTTCCAGAATGCTTATTTGAGTAACTTCTTCTGTCAGGTTTTTTGAAAGTATCGCGAAATCATCCTCAAAAGCCAAGCAGTTTACCTTACTTCCATTTGTTTTCCTTCTCAGAGTTATTGGTTCAATTTTGTTTTTTTTAGCTCCGAATTCCAGATCCTTACAATTTTTCCCTAGAACACAGTTAAACAGTAAAGGTGATAAAGCATCACCTTGTCTAACACCAGTTTTTATTTCAAAAGGCTGAGATACTTCTCCCATAAATTTGTCTCTAGATACTGTACCTGTTAGTGTTTCACGAATTATGTTTGCTAGTTTTGATTTAACACCAAATTCTCTAATGACCTTATCTATCGTTTCCCTGTCTATACAATCAAATGCTTTCTTGAAATCTATAAATGACACTAGTATTGGTTTCCTGGTTAACATTCTATGGCGAATTATTGGCTTTAAGTTAAAAATTTGTTCTTCACACGCTCTTCCCTTACGAAAACCACCCTGATATTCTCCTAGGTGCTTGTCTAAAGTATCTACCATTCTGTTGAGAATTTTTGATAATATTTTGCATGCCACTGGCAGAAGTGACACTCCTCTGTAATTACTAACGTTTTGTTTGTCTCCCTTTTTATGTAGCGGGTGGATTAATGCTGTTTTCCATTCAACTGGAATCTTTTCAGTTTTCCAAATGTTCTCAAAAAGCAGCTGTAGATCCTTTACGATTTTTGATTCTGACCACTTCAATAATTCTGCTGTAATGGAGTCTTCACCACTTGCTTTATTGTTTTTGAGTTGTTTGATGGCTTCACGAATTTCTAGCTCTGTTGGCGGGAAATCTACCTCTAGATTTTGAGGTGTCACTGGAAATTCTAATTTATCTGTTGGAACTGGACAGTTTAACAACTTTTCAAAAAAAATTGCTAAAATTTCACAATTTTCTTTATTATTTAAACCTATTTTGTCATTTTCAGCTTTGAGACAATTATTATTATTATTTCTTTCCTTTCTCAGACGTTATGTCTGGTTAAAAATGGAAAGTGACGCGGACCTCGATCAAGCGTGACTTCCTTTTAACTGTACGCTATATGTTACATTGCATTTAGGAACTTTCGGGTAATTGAACATGTATCAATAATTACAGATTTCTGTACTTGTATATATATACGTTTGGATGTAACTGTATTGCGTTGATGTACTGGTGGATATTGTGTGGTATGACTCCTGTAGTTGATAGTATAACTGATTTAATGTCAACTTAATCCTGCTGCCATATGTCCTTGACTTCCTTAGCCAGTTGGATGTATTTTTCAATTTTTTCTCCTGTTTTCTTCTGTATATTTGTTGTATTGGGTATGGATGTTTCGATTAGTTGTGTTAATTTCTTCTTTTCATTGGTGAGTATGATGTCAGGTTTGTTATGTGGTGTTGTTTTATCTGTTATAATGGTTATGTTCCAGTATAATTTGTATTCATCATTCTCCAGTACATTTTGTGGTACATACTTTTATGTGGGAACGTATTGTTTTATTAGTTTATGTTGTATGGCAAGTTGTTGATGTATTATTTTTGCTACATTGTCATGTCTTCTGGTGTGTTCTGTATTTGCTAGTATTGTACATCCGCTTGTGATGTGATCTACTGTTTCTATTTGTTGTTTGCAAAGTCTGCATTTATCTGTTGTGGTATTGGGATCTTTAATAATATGCTTGCTGCAATATCTGGTGTTAATTGTTTGATCCTGTATTGTAATCATGAATCCTTCCGTCTCACTGTATATATTGCCTTTTCTTAGCCATGTGTTGGAGGCGTCTTGATCGATGTGTGGCTGTGTTAGATGATACGGGTGCTTGCCATGTAGTGTTTTCTTTTACCAATTTACTTTCTTTGTATCTGTTGATGTTATGTGATCTAAAGGGTTGTAGAAGTGGTTATGAAATTGCAATGGTGTAGCAGATGTATTTATATTATTATTATTTTCTGTGGGGAAGCAGAAACCAGTTATATGAAAAAGTACCTAGAAGAGCCGAGGCTAATAAAGAAAAACTAGTCGAAGTATACAGAGAACTGCGATAATAGAGGCAACAGTAGTCTAGCTTTCACCATAGTTTAACATACCAGTGGAACCTACTGCTGGTTAGAGGTTATTAGAAACTCTATACTTTGGCCAGTGCGAGAGTGAGGTAGCACGGAATGTGCACAGTGGAGCTGCAGGCTCGATGCGCCATTCTGCTAGCTGCCATCGCTACGCTCGTTTCCGTGCTGTTTATTAGCGAGTACTGCAGTTAGCTGCTTCGCAGTTTGAGCCATTAGTTTGTTTATCTCAGGCGGGTAGACGCGTACCGTTAACGACGACGCTACCCAGCGCTGCGTTCTAGCGCCTACTGAACTGCCGTCGGTACGTTCAACAACTCTGCACTTCAGTTATATTCAAAACTGGCGAATGCCTAAAGAAGCAGTACTTTGAAATAATCTGACTCAAAGTACTGCAATGTGCTACTGTGCAGACGAAGGCGCTGCAGCGGAATTTTCGCAGCTCGTTAACAGAGGGGGAGAAAAAATCGTGCACACACTTGCTCAAAACTAGACGAGTCTGTTAGTGCCTAAGAAATTAGCAGAGACGTGACGTGGACAGAGGAATTTATCACAGGAACCATTCACACAACATACGAAACAGCTGCGCGGCAGAATCATTTAAGGCACGAACATATCCAAAAGAGGCATAATTGTGATTAGCTTCAAAGCCCTCAGCAGAGCAACAGCACTACCCAGCTGATAACATAACTGGGTTAATGCGTGGCGCAAGAGTCGTAATCAACAAATTAGTTTTCTGAATTTTGCGTTTGATTCCAGAGTTCCGTGCATACTTATTTATGTGATAGCAACAACGAGGTGCATTATTTTCTATGCCAGAGTTGTCACTTTCGGCGCATAACAGACGGCTGCGAGTGTCCCCCTGCTGTAAACTCCAGACTACGCAGGTGTTAAGTTGCCTAATCTTGAAATCGCTCCTTATGTAAGGTGTCCCGCGTAACGTGTGCAGACTTCACCCCCACTATTTCATAAGTTGTCAAGATACCCAAGCGAAATTTTGTAATAAATTTTAGGATGGGCGGAGCGAAAATTTTGCAGTATGGTTAGCATCCTCAACTATTTATATGTGTAATGTATAAGAAGTAACTGTGTCAGTAAAAAAAAAAATAAATAAAAAACGGGATTATATACTTGTGTAATTAGCGTTAGAGAGCCCTTGAAAAACAGTGTAGTTCAATATGACGTTTGTTATAATTTAGAATGATTGTTCTCGCAAAAAGAAGGGATAAATTTATTAAAGTCACGACTAGCGCCATAAAGTAAATGTGTCGGCTTCCACTTAAACATCGGATAACGGAGGACTACCTGCACTGTTCCTACAGCCTTGGCCTTTCTGTTCACAACACTGTCTGCATTTTTATTGCGAAAAGCTATATTGCAAACATTATCAAGCGTTATAGTACCGTAAGACTTTTTACAAATATTCTCGAATGCTGCTGAAAATTTACATAGGTAAAAATATACTTGCTTCAACTACCTGTCGCGAAGGGTAAAGCGACTGTCATTTCCATATAGCAAAATACTTGGTCCCTAGACGTCCTATCCATGTTTCGGTATATAGTACTGGTTACGGAATGTTAGAGGTGTGCAAAATACGTTAGCTGCCAGAGAATCGTATATATAAATGCCTTTAACAGTTCATGCTTGAAACGAGGAGACACGCAGCGCTCTGAACAAAGACATAAGCGTCACTTCCACTGCATCGGTGAGAAAACCAAATGTTCCAGCCGGTTCATGAGCGCCTCTTATCGCTGGCGGTGTACGCTAGATAGCACGCTTCCTGCCAATAGCGGCTAAGGCACACTGCAGTGCGAATCTCCGGCCGCTGCGTGCATTGCCATCACGTTCTGCGTTACATCACACAAAACTCGTGTCTTGGAAACTATGTGATGTAAAGCACTTCTTCTAAAAATGGAATACGGGAAGACTGTATGTGCCGAAACCAGGCTTGGCACTCTTAAGAAAGGAGGTGCTCCTCTACGAAACCGAAGCAACCTCAAAGCAATTTTGGACCTAATGAACTCGAGAAAGAAGCGTTTGAAGCTTCTGAGACGGGATGGGATGATGGGTTGTATGGTTTTGTCATTTACATGCAAGAGACAGAAAAAAGGCCTGTACGGTACCGACTACTGGTAAATGGGAGCGTCCTGTGCTCCGTTTAACGCCAGCAAAATTTTTAATACATCCTTATTAAGAAGGTCCCTGCTATTAAGTCAGAGGCAGTTCAGCAGACACACAGGGGGTTCATCACAACGTCTCAAAAAATACACACTTTTCCGCAAGAGATAGAATTTAAAGGGATGAGTATTTCTGTGTAAGGGTAAAATCCTATTTTAAATACGAATACAAGGTAGACAAATTATGACGAGTGTTAATCACACAGAAAATACACGCCTCTACAAAACCATTTTTCACTCTCTCGACCCGTTCATGAAAAAAAAAAAGGTTCAAATACCTCTAAGCACTATGGGACTCAACATCTGAGGTCATGAGTCCCCTAGACTTCGAACTACTTAAACCTAACTAACCTAAAGACATCACACACATCCATGCCCGAGGCAGGATTCGAGCCTGCGACCGTAGTAACAGCGCGGTTCCGGACTGAGGCGCCTAGAACCGCTCGGCCACAGCGGCAGGCCCTTCATGAAAGTTAGATTTGTCCACATAATGTGGGGTGCCCCATCCTCGTACGTGAGAAGGAAACGAATTAGATCGATTTTACCTCAAAGCATAAATATTAACAAACTTGGATGTTTTCAAAATTTCTAGGGTTTCTGGCTTGATTCACTATAAGCATTGAAAACAAGGACACGAAAAATTCAATCTAAAGTGGTGGACAGTTTAAAGTTTTTAACAAACGTATACACGCCTGTGAAGTGAATAGGTTGTATCGTACCGTGTATTAATGGGTTATTTACATTATGCTTGATCCGTCCTTCAAAACTCATTGTGAGACGGTTCTCCGCTACGAAGGGCGACCGCTCAGTTTGTGCAGTAGATATTAAAGGATCACATACACTGTCACGCTTACTACATAGAGTAGTCTGTACGATGCATGATTACGTTATTGGGTATACAGCAGTAAGCTAAACCTTAACGCAAGAAGTCCGCAGAACATAAGCGGAGTTCATACGTTCTGCTGGAACGAAGACACAATACGGTATACTGCTACACAAAGATACCAGACATTTCATGACTGTAATAATATATTGAAATGACAACTGGCAAACATGTAATACGAACCATATTCGGTTTAGTCCCTATTTTACTGTCGACTACAGTACACATTGCTTTACTATAGAACAGCGCTCCGACGTAGAGAGCGTTCTATCCGGGCGTACTGGTGATAGAGGTATTCCTCTCTAGGGATGAATGGAATGAACCCGTACCCGTTTTTACACAAACACACACGACTCCTCTCAACTGTACGATGGAGCAAGCCAGTCAAGGCAGACCATTACAAACAATGGTATCTAATCTGGACAGCCACTTAGAGGCAAGTCCAGAAAAGAAGATGGGCGAAACATAAAAATAGTAAGTGGACGAGTCAGATGTTCTCTAACATACTGAAAGCTTAGACCTAAGAGCTTTATGTAGAAGAGAAGACAAAACAAAAAATTGTAAAACACGTGCCACATTCAGCTCATTATCAAGTAAACTTCAGTACAGGTCTGTCGGTAAATCAGCTTGAACCCTCTCGTCATTCTATAAAATGCAGTAGGTTAAAATGTGGTGAGCCATGATCAGTACACCACATGCATCACAAACAGGAGGTTCTTCACGTCTGAGAAGGAAGCCATAGGTCAGGGACTATGTCCTATTCGAAGCCGCGTTAAACAGACTTCATCAATTCTAACTGGCCGGAAGGAGGTGCGCTATGTCCACTCAGTTCCTTTTATTGATCGCGACTTATTTTCCGTCACGCCCAGCCACTTTTCCTCCAAAAAACCCATGACGGCCCTTGGCGGCAATGACAGCGCAGCGCGGACAGGGATAGGGCAGTCAGTTACGTTGGGAAGGGTACATGCCTCTTCGGCCGTGGTATCGGTCAACTCATCCTCACAGATACCCACGTGTGCTGGTACCCAGCAGAATGAGACCTTTTCTTGTCTTTGCAAGTGCACGATGGCGTCCTGGATGGTCTGGGCAATTTTAATCTGCTGGCGTGAGCTCGCCGATGTCTTATGACAGAGTCAATATGCCCCACCCTCTCTCTTGAACATATCTCACATATGGTAATAATGTCGAACAACAGTCCTGAGAGGGGGGAACAGGTCTTCAGATACAGCGTAATTACTACTTTTGATACAGAAATGTAAAAGCTGTACTTTAGAAACAGTGGCATTTTTCTTCGAATTTGACTTATCAGCTTATTGTTTAACAATAGCAGTATCTACGAACTCCCAAATTCCAACTCTCGTCAGCATCGAAGTTGATTCGCCCTCATTATAAGAAGTTGTGTGTCTTATTAACGCAGTGAATTAGTTAATATTTAGAGGAAATAAAAATAACTCTTCCTCTCTGACTTCCATACTTACATTTTCTGAGCTACGATATCACGTATAGTTGCTTGATCAATGCTTCCAATACGCGGTGGTTCAGGGCTCTGAGTGGAGAAATGCAGTCGTCGGTTACATTATCAACGATTACACCCTTTCGAAAAACCCAGGGCAAAATGAAGCGGTGAAATTCTTATTAGTCCTGGCGAGGGCCCGGACGGTCTTTTTCTTTTTTTGAAAACACCAGGACACAATCTTTTGACGTAGAAGAAGGGAACAAAATCAAATACTGTCATATACATTGCAATGCGTAGTTTGTAACATGTCAGTGTGAAGGACTCAAGTAGTAAATTCATGAGTGAACACAGAGATCTGAATTTTCGCTAACTGAAGGTGCGCTTGATTCAAAAGTAACTTTCGGAGAAATATCTGTAAATCTTAAGTGAGTGGCTGCTGTTCGTCTTAAGTTTTCATAATAGTCTCGCGACGTAAAAATGCAGTAATCTTTGACTGCACGATAAGAGAATAATAACTAAGATACGCGTAAAAAAATCCTCTAGCAACTTTTTTTACAGTATTTAGGACACATATTTCATGGTATCTTTAATGGCTATTGTTGGGAAAAACGAGATAGTGAAATGAATGGAAAACTTAATAATAAAATATGTATGCTGTCCTTCCAATGGCGTTTCTACATCGTCAATGTACATGTCGAAGTCACAGCTTCATCATAAAGACTTGTTATGTAAGGAACTTCATTACGATGTCAAGATGCCAGAAACACGTATCCGCAGATTTTCCTGGTTTATTTTGTACACGATATTACGATGCGGCAACTCTCACATGCTGTCTACACTGTTATATCAGCATACTGTAATGCCACATACAAAAGAAATCCGCAAAATTAGCGGATATTTGTTTCTGGCGTGTTGACGTCGCAGTGGCATATCATAACGAATACAGCAAGAGACAACAAAATCACCGCCACAAAACCCGAGATCAGGACAGTGGATAGTCGAAACGGCCAGGATGTGGATTGACCGAGACACAAGACACTGTCCCAATGGTAGCCACGGAAATGATTAGTGCACTACCACACAGTGTTCATTCTCTACCCGTGGAGCTGATTAAAGAGAAAAAAACTGCCAAGTGACTTAAAAGGGCATTCATTACACTCGACCGAGCGAGGTGGCGCAGTGGTTAGCACACTGGACTCGCATTCGGGAGGACGACGGTTCAATCCCGTCTCCGGCCATCCTGATTTAGGTTTTCCGTGATTTCCCTAAATCGTTTCAGGCAAATGCCGATTTCCTTTAAATCCTTCCCTAATCCGAGCTTGCGCTTCGTCTCTAATGACCTCGTTGTCGACGGGACGTTGAACACTAAACACCACCACCACCATTACCATTACACTCGGTTGATGAAATGTTTGCTAGTGACAGAATGTAGAAGTCAGTGTTACGACACTAGCAACAATTCTGGTACCGTGCTTTTAACATTGTTATAATCACCATTCTACTGTTGTGTTATTATTGTAAATTAATGTCATCCTAGCGCAGTGCATCCAGTCCTAAGTGATCAGTAACGTAGCATCCGTAATCTGCATTTACAGGCACACTTCGCAAGCCACAGAACGGTGTGTGGCGGAGGGTGATCAGTACCAGTACTAGTAATTTCGTTTCCTGCTCCACTCGCAAACAGGGCGAGAGAAAAATGAGTGTGTAGCTGTGCGGTCAGCGCGGCGGATTGCTAAGTGAAGTGGCCAGGGTTCGATTCCCGGCCCGGTCGGTTCCTTTCTCCTCTCGGGGACTGGATGCTGTTGTCCTTACATTCATATTATCATAATTGACACTGCTATTCAGGTGGTCGAACGGGTGAGGCCCGAAAAAAAAAAAAGCATTTATATGCCTCAGATTGAGTCCTAATTTCTCGTATCTTATATTCGTGGTCCTTACACGAAATGTATGTTGGCTTCAGTAGAATCCTTCCGTAGTCAGCTTCGGATGCCTCAATAGTATGCGACAGAAAGAATAAATGGCGACAGAAATGAGATATTTTCGTAAGAACCGAAGGCTCGACGACGAAACTGACGAAGTAAAACCGCTCTCGTATGACAGTAGACAGATCTTATTACGAGTTCGAGCATAGCTTTATGCAACAGCTTAATTTTCGTGAAACGTGCACCAGCTAATGAAAAATACACCGCCAGGTCTTACACGCCGTGTACAGACAACGCAAAGAAAGGAGGCATCGAACGACAAGGATTTATCCAGCGATCGAGAAGCGTTACGCTAATAACGCGGAAATGCGAGAATATTACCGGAGGAGGCGTCGTCGGTCTGCGTCGACTTGTCCCGCGCGGACTGAGACGAGGGCGTAGCGGGCGACGCAGGAGGCGGCGTCGGCGTCGGCGACAGCGCGACCTGCGGCGACGCCGGCGGGGCGGCGGGGGCGGCGGCGGCGGGCGCGAGCGGTGTGAGAGGCGCGGAGTTGGCGGCGGCGGCGGCGGCGGCGGCGTCGAGGAAGGCGAGCGGCAGCGGCTGGCGCTTGGGGTCGCGCGCCGACGGGCAGCGGCGCAGGGACAGCGACTTGACGGCGAGGCGCGGCGTGGGCAGCGTGCGGGTGCAGGCGCGCACGGCCAGCGGCTGGGGCGGCGCCGGCGCCGGCGCCATCTTGCCCGCCTGCAGGTTCGTGAGCGACCTGCTCAGCGCCCGGTCCTCGCACACCCTGGCCGCCGCCGTCGCCGCCCGCAGCCGCAGCGTCGCCGACGAGTGGCTGCCGTCCGCACTCCGCAGCTTCATCGACGACGAACTCTTCAGGGCCTTGCCCGGGCTCGGCGTCTCGTCTCCGCAGCCGTCGCCCTTCTCGCGAGGGCTCCTCGACGCCTTTCCCGGCGACAGCGTCTTGCTCGGGAAGTCCTTCGTGCTACATCCTTTGTCCGTAGCTTGTCTCACACTACCCGTCCCGTCTCGGAGCATTCGTTTCTCAGAACTCGGCCTGAGCGTCGATAACCAGTCCTGCTTCTTACTCGGCGTCTTGTTCGGCTGATCCTTCGCAGTTTGCGTTACCTCGCGAGTCTCTTTGTCAGTCTTGTCCCCTCCTTCACTCAGAGACACGTAGAACACGGACCTCCTCTGTCCCGGTGACTCGTTACAGCCACCGCTGTTGTCGAGCATGGTTATTCCTCTCCGAAACACTCCCGACTACCGAATTGTGGTACGAGGCGCCGAAATTACCGAGGCGTTCACTCTGCGCATCGTTCACACAGGTACGGTGCCGTAAGGCGGCTGGCAGAAACCGTCACTTCCTCTCCGCGGACGCCACAAAAGTGCACACACAAACAGGAAGCGGCACGACGACGCGAAAACGGATACCGCGAAGGTGGTGTCACACGCAATAACAGCGAACGACACTTGCACAACTCCGGTACGGTGCCCGCCGGCTGCAGGCTACTACTACTATTACTGCTTCTTATTAATGCCGAGTCGAACGATGAACACGCCGTCCGAAGCCGTAAACAGTTAGCGCTCCGCCGATACGTCCGTCCACCGCACCCTCACGGCCACTGACTGATCCCACCGCTGCCACAAAAACACGACCAGCCTCCATCCCCACTCCAGCCTCCGCGCGCCACACCAAACACTATCGGCCGCAAAGATACACCCACGGGTTGCGCGAGCGCGCGCGCTCAGACCGAGGCTGCACTTTCTGTCGTGTACACGTAGTTCTAGAGGACATTAATGAGCAACAGGCATATCTTCGGTACGCTGTGTGGAGTGTGCATCTAGCGACACACCGCTGCTACACGATTCAGTCTTTAGGGCAACTAAGAGATCGAAGTTTACGCTCAAGTCTCGATAGTAAGCTCTTTGCGTCAGTTTTCACACGCCGCTGTGGACCTTCACGTACAGTCTGCAGCGCATCTTTCTTTATTGTTGCGTTTCATTTGCTCAGCAATTAATACCGCCCTGCAAGTTGTTTTCGACTTTCTCGTTCTGCAGCACAAAACTATAGCAAATTCGGCGAAAGATATTATTGTACAAATCTGAACTGAGTTCGTGAACAGCTTGATCACAGTACAGGTACAGGGTAGGCCTCGTTCCTGTAAACCATTACATAAAGTGAAATAAAACTACCACATTTATCAAGACGGCTGAGTAATGTTACACTCTACCGAAGAAAACAATCTGACTCTTGGGATAAAAAAATTGCTTATATTCATCTGCTAGCTCAATAGACCTCACGAGAAGCTGAAAGGATATTGTACAACAGCGTCTGTTCTTATTTTATGTTTCGTGAAAGACTGTCTACTAAATTTAACTTCTTGTTTCATTGTTTCCGTTTATCTGTAACGTATAAGAACTCTTCCTGACGGCTTCATAACAGATGAGTTATACAAACATCTCTTAATATTAAATTTTACAATATCGAACCTCCTCTGTCCAGTATAGCGTTTTAAATGCCCGACGCTTTCCGGAGGTGAAATTTCTTTGTCAGTTATCATATTCTACTTTTTATTAGTAAGCCTCTTTCATATTTTCACGTTCTGTGAGTCGATGGATATTTGACACCAACATTATTGAAAACTGTATTCCCTTTAAACGAAACAAGAAGGCGTACTTTAGTACATCGTTATAGCTGTGGTAAACACTTCTGTCATAATTGCTTCAACTCATTGGTTTCCAAAATAATATCTAACCCCTCTGCCTGTTCTCTTCTGGCACTATTTGAGAAACACACAAGAGATTCTCGAGAGTGGATAGCTCAATATATATCTATCGGAATACTTCGTGGCCAGCACGAAAAAAAAAAAAAAAAAATCACGAACTGTTCCACAATTAGCGTTTGAAGTACTGGTGTTTACGCGCTATTGTAACAGAGACTGTTTGTAGAATAGCATCCATTAAGTTACGTTCTATTTCTTTTGCCTAATTGCATTAAACAATAACAAAAATGCGAAAACACTAGCGTTTCACACAGTATTACACTTCTGAGAGAATAGAAGTAGGTTAGGTCTGATTGTTTCAGATCAATAATATTTTGTTATTGAATACATATTTCGGAGACGCTTTTCCAAAACAAGTTGTTCTGTTTTAATGTCTTCCATTCAGTAAATATCGTCGATATTTAACGGAGTCTTTTTAATAGTTCTGAGATTGTGGGTTTATTTTACGTCACGCGATAAAGCGTTTGCAGAAAAAAATCATTTCGCTAAACAAAAATCTATAAAAAAATACAATAAGATCGTCATACACAAAGCAGAGAAGCTTGCACGTCTCACGGATCTGAAAAAGATGTTACTTTTATCTAATAGGCCCCTACTCGTATATCGCCAACATTTTTACTTTACGTCAAAAATCATTAAAGCGAAAGGATCTGATTTGTGTTGTGGAAAATTGTATTTTAGATACAAATTGTCCCAGCAAGCTTCGGTGAAGACGCTGAATATACAGCAGGAACCTAACTGACTACTTAATGAAAGGAAAGTAAGAGTTGGTGGCGTATCGATCGCTCACAACCAGGTTGCGAAAGGAAAAGTGGGTGGAAGAAAGAGCGTTTCGATTGTGGTGATTTGACACTCAAGACTGGTAGATTCCTTAAATTACAGCAGCAGAAAATTATTAACGTTCCTCGGCACTGTATTTCTCCTGTGTAACGTTCGGCTGCAGACACAGGAACTGCAGAAGTAAGCAGCCAGCAGGGAGACCGAGAATATTTGCCAGATGCGAAGATGCTCCGTTCTGAATCGGATTAGAAAATAACACACGAGCTCAGCGACATTAGTCGCAAACATCCAAGACAGACACACAAAACAGTAAGAATCGAAACAATAAGCGTACAAGTAATATAGGTTTTAACCATCTTCTCGACTGTAATAAAAGTCTTATTTCTGCCATACGAGTTTTACTTTGTATTAAAGCCTCTTCAATGGTCAGGTTTTTAGCTTTCTACATCGTCCTAACGTTCTTCCACACACAGGTCCTCGATATTTTTGAAAATTGCGCTTCACTAATACTGGATAGGGAAATCAATGTCATAAAAAATGGAGCACCTACGCGGGGAAAAACATAGGATGGAGTAGGAAACAATATGACTGACCACTGAAAATGCTCTGAAATAAAGATAAACGCATATGGTCTTAGTAAGACTCTTAGCATGCAACTTATGTTTTATTACCTGTTCAACTGCGACTTCGGAATAAAGGAGGCATAAAACACAAAGGACAACATGCAATAAGAATCGTATTGTGTGATTTACAAGTGCCAGAAAGAAACCACAAATGGAATGAATGTATTATAGACAGTGTTTTCAGTTTGCCCAAGTACATCGTAAGAAATCTCTAAATGCTGAATAACTGTTCTGCGGAATGCAGATAAATAGATGCTGACGAAATGAAATGTGCTGTATCGAATTACAAGCAGCAAATGAAAATCAACATCCAAGCTCGGGGAGGCTATGTAATGATTTAATAAAATGAAAATGATTGGTTCCAGAAGCCTTTTCAAGTCTCAAACATCTATGATGTATTTATGTAGGCTGAAGCGACGAATGAAAATTTGTACAAGGCCGGATTCGAATTCCTTAGTAAAATAGCAATCACATGCGAAGTAATGATTTTGCTGAAGAAAATATATCGATCGATTTGACATGAAACTGGATGGACTCACCGCCTAGATTAGAAGCAGGTAGTGTAGTGAATGAAATTGAAATTGAATATTGTTAAAATTATTTCATTTCATTTCGGTATCTTTCGTGTACTATACAAATACTGTCCTTGACGTTGCAAAAATCACTTTCATATATTTCTTATTCTGATCTTGTGGCCTTGTGACGTACCGTTACCGCCGGCCGGTTTGGCCGAGCGGTTCTAGGCGCTACAGTCTGCTAAGGTCGCAGGTTCGAATCCTGCCTCGGGCATGGATGTGTGTGATGTCCTTAGGTTAGTTAGGTTTACGTAGTTCTAAGTCCTAGGGGACTGATGACCTCAGAAGTTAAGTCCCATAGTGCTCAGAGCTATTTTCGTACAGTTACCGTTAAGGTAACTGACGCAAATTTCAGAGGAGCTCATTCGAATTGCGAAGGGGAAACCGTGATTAAGGGTTCGTGTAGTTTCGTTCTCCATAGTTATCCCATCTGAAATTCTGCTCAGTCTCTAATGATATTATCTTCGACAAGACAAATGCCTTTACTGTATAGTAACAAGATTTCTGTATGAAGTGGTCATTTATTTTGTACTATGAGTTAAAAGTGCTCTTGGTACAGAGTTCGCATCTATAGTCATTCACTGGTTTGAAAAAGATCCTACGAGTGTTTTTTACCATTGTACATATTCTTCTGTCTCTGATACACGAATATCGATTTTCGCTGGCAGGCTAATCCCATAGCTGAGTTGTGGACCATCGCGATTCGACCTAGAGGCGGCAAGGCCAGCCTCGTCCAAGGCTACTCCGGTGAAAGAAAATGTTGCAGTGATTGCATTGCGCGTGTTGTACCGCGCTCACCTGCTTTGACCGTTGCTCGGGAACGCTTATTCTCATAAGCGCCTCATTTGTCCAGAAAATCTAACTATGTTACGATATTGCTCCATTTTCCTTCCGGAAACCTCACTATTCGTTATTTTATTACTGTGACCTGTAATTGCCACAGCGTCTTCTAAAAATTCTTATTTAATTAACAGACTAGTCTCAGGCACTTTGGACTTCTTCGGCAGTACCTGTTATGAAAAGGGAGAAATATGTTTTTGTTGATTGTGTGTCACAGCTTTCATAAATCTTAGATATTAAGTATCGCAATATGTGAAGCTGTATGATTTTGACATTAGTTTTACGATTTTGTATATAAACACTTGCTATCGCAAAAAGTGAACTCGAAAATGAACTCTGACTGAAAGCTGCCGTAAATTAAAAATATAGACCAGCCTCAGGTGTTACAAAATGTCATTTCTACGATAAAAGTCCCCTAAAACGTAGGTATTCAAGCATCGCAGTTACAATGTTATCGAGTCAGTAAGGACTCTAACAGAATAACAGAGTAAGCGTAACAAAAAATGTAATTTTAATGATGAAAGAGAGCGAACAAGTAATTATGCCCGACATGATTCCTTTACACATTCAAAACTTCGTACTCTTCTACCTATACGTAGAACATTTGTTACAGAGAGAATTTTGTTTGTGCAGTTTGGCTGAGAGTGCGGTTCCAGGTACAGCGGCTGAGGTATGAGTCACCGAACGAAGGTCGTAGGAAAGGGGAGAATAGAACCCCTCAGGCAAGAAGAATCGGTGTTTACTTCCCCTTTGTAGATAAGGCCCGAGTGCTACTAGCTGTGTTGACAATCTGAAACAAACACGTGGAAATTGCGAAGGGCTGGAATCCGGCCACTTAACTGGCAATCGCGAAAAATTGATCAGTGCAAGACGCTGGAGTTAACCACATCAAGATGCGTTATTTCTGGTACTTGATAAAAATATCCTCTGTAAGAAGGGACGGGGGAGGCGGAGATCAACATGATACAATCCTGATCACATTACCAATCGTGTTTCCGATCGTTTTGGTATAGAATAGTACATACTTAATAGTTTGTCATTAGTCCTAGCCACGAAACAAAATAAATTTGTTTTTGTTAATGGACGTTCCACGATTTGCCTTGTGACTGCAGATTTAGCTTAGCTTCTAGTAACAGACGGCGACAAAATTACTGGAGTGTTTCCGATATTTCACTGCCTTTCTGTCGTTCTTCTACTAAACAATTCTGTACTTCCTCCTCGCTGACTTGACAAAATAGAAAGAATAAGAAGCGAAGTATAAATTCCGGTTGTCACTTTCTTATGCACGTCCATGAAGTAGGCGGTATTTACAGAGACTATTTCGTAATAAGCGTAGTAATAATTGGGAATTACTGAATAAGTTTCTGTTCACTTTCAAATGTTCACAAGTCCTCCATGCGGCTCACGAAAGTCGCCAATCTGAGATGATTTTTCTTTTTTTAGTTTTTTCGTTTCGTTGCTATCGAAGTCAGCTCATTGCTCTTTCCGCAGTACGAATGGTTAGAAAGAGAAGGTGTCGTATGTACTTATCGATGAAGCAGCCTAACATTTTATCTGTCAAGATTAGTTTACAAACAAATAACTTCATTCATATAACCGCCCCCAGAAAACGCAAGCAACGCCTGCAGAGGATACGCGACAGTGCAAAACTGTGGCTGAGAAAAAACTCGGATGACTGCTAACAACATACAGGGTTTCCCAGGAGGAACGGTCAATATTGAGTGATATGTCAGCAGCCGTCATACGAAGTAAAGTCTAGTAAACGTGGACTCTAGAAAACATACCTTAAGAACTATGAACACTTGTTCATCTTCGCTACTGCGAAATACATCTCATCTGCTGAAGAATTTCTCCTAGCTCTTAAGTTATGCATTTCAGAGCTCATGTTTACTAGACTTTTTTGCTTCTAATGATCGTTCCTGTCATATCTCTGAATACTGACAATTCCTCCTAGTCCACCCTATAAATGTATTATTTCACCAATGAAGATCATTGAAAGTCACCCAATGCTTTAGCTATACGTGAAATAAATGACTCCTACTATCTAAAGCTCGCGTTGCCACGAACACTGAGACAGGTTACCGGTAACCAACAAGTTACCAGTTCGAATCTTGTTATAGTAACAGATCCGAACGTTTATTACCTTCGTCTGTATGATGCCTTGCACTGATTATCTTCATGCAGGTATCAGGAAACTCGTTGTATTGTCGGTGCCTAATGTTGTCCAAAAGACATAAAATAGTTTGCGTCAAGGGAGCAGCAGTTGAAAGATTTGGACGCCATAGGGCAAGAGCAACGAACGGAATCTGCGGAGGTTCCTGTCTGCAGCATTAGTGATTCACTCGGTGCCAGCTCAGCCGCAGCCAAATGCTTCCACTGTCGAGGTTACGGGCTGAGCAATCTCACCGCCACGGCGTTCTTCCTCCGCCGCCACTCTCTGTATAATCAGACAATTCTTTCAAAGCGACCATTGATCTACGTATCAGATGTCTTTCTTCCCTCTCACTTCAACGTGAATGAGTATTTTCAATTTCCATCCGTTACTTCTTTGTGATTTTACTAACAGAACGTGCCCAAATTAATGAAATCACTAACACAATAATTTGTAGAGTATTCGCTCAATATTTTTACAGAAATAGTAATTCACCTACAAATACACCAATAGAGAAACAATAACTAATTTTAAAGTGCATATGGTCAGCTACTTCTGTTCTGAGATTAACAACGAATCAGCCTTTTTATTCTCTTCTGAAATGTATTGTTTCAGCATTTCAATAAAGGTGATGTCCACAAATGCGATGCTGAAAGAATAAATAGCCTACTCTGTTCTTTGGGAACTCTACCTTTGACTAAACAAGGATTGAAGCACACAGACACTGGCATTTTTATTATCTACTGACGACATACCATTTCAACGGAGAGCACAAACTACCATTGTTTTGCTCCTATAATTTCCAAGTATCACCTGGAATGGTCTGTTGCAGAGCATCTCGTTGGTAAGGTTAGCCATTTTCAAACATGGCACGATGCGGAGCAGTTTGTAAATCAGGCCTTGCCTCCATACAGTATCATAAGCCGCTGTCAGGTCTATAAATACCACGGATGTTTTTTCTTGTCTTTGGAAGCCTGCATCGATGTAGGAAGTTAGTGAGAGGACTTGATCTGTGCAGCTCCTGTTAGGCCGGAAGCTTGCTTGTTCCACAGGGACACACTTTAGGATATCTGGACTTATCCTCTTACATATAAGTCTCTCCAGTAGTTTGTAGATCATGCTAAGAAGGGCAATTGGGCGGTAGCTGTTTGGTTGGTCATTCGATTTACCTGGTTTCAGTATCGCTGTGATTTTTGCTTTCTTAAGGGTATTTGGTATTCTTCCAGTTTCCATCATGCTGGAGAAGAACTGTGCAAGCCATAATTTTGCAAATTTACCGCAGTGAATCACAAACTCTGGATGAATTCCATCAAAACCTGGGGCTTTCCGTGGCTTGATGTCTCTCAGAGCCAGTGTTCTCTCTTCGACTGAGAAGGGCTGCGAGTGTAGTGGATTGTTTCCTACTAACGATTTCAACTTTTTAAGTTCCTTTTTAACTTTTATGGTATGAGCTCGATTCCCTGGAGCTCTAGAGGTTTTAGTGATGTGCGCCGCAACTGTGTTTGGAGAAATAGAGCTGGTTGGTCGTTGGTTCCTGTTACTGCCACCAAGAATCCGAAGTAGCGAGCACGCCTTTCTGCTTGATTTTGTGAAGTCCATTTCCTCAACAGTCTCTATCCATTTAGTGCGCCTGGCAGCGTCCAGACTGTGCAATAAGTCATCTGCAATCTCCCTATCCCCATGCTCTAGGAAGTGTTTATAGAGACGCTCACTCTCTTCGTTCCACCCCGGCACGTATTCTTTTCTAAATCCCCTGGGAATGTTGTTCTTACTTCTTTACAAATAAACACTTTAAACAAACTGTATTTCTTACCACTTACTTCCAAGTCACTTGCGGGAAATAAGCGTTATGTTCTTTCTGTTTCCGTTTTTCATTCAATTTTTTGCGAATGGGCGGTTGTCGTTTTCAGGAGTCTTAAAACATCGGCGTAGTCGAACCAACTTTGCCCTGCATACACTAATAAAATATCAACGCATTTCCGCGTCTCGGTGTCCTAAGACTAACTACGAATCCGTCTCATTATTCTCTGCTGAAATGTATTGTCTGATCATTTCAATAAAAGTGATGTCCACAAATACGATGCTGTAAGAATAAGTAGTCTACTCTGTTGTTTAGCACGGTGCCCCACTGCAGGCGGTTAACGAAGGTGCGAGCATATGGAATAAGTTCACAGCTATGTGACTGGCTAGAACCCAGTATGTTTTCTTCGACGGCGAATTTTCACCAGAGACAAGGAGTGATAGGACCGCTGTTGTTCTCTACATATGGCGGACAGCGCGGGCTGCAATCTGCGGTTGTTTCCTGATGACGCTGTGGCGTACGGTAAGGTGTCAAAGTTGAGATACAAGACGACTTGATAAATTTCTAGTTGGTATGACGTATGGCAGCAAAGTCTACACGTGGGAAAATGTAAGTTAATGCGGATGAGTAGGAAGAAAAAAGTGTAATGTTTGGATACAGTATTAGTAGTGTCCAGCTTGACACAGTCAAGTCGTTTGAATATCTGGACTTAACGTTGAAAATCGATATAAAATGGAACGAGCATGTTAGAAGTGTGGTAGGGAAGCAAATGGCCGACTTCGGTTTATAGAGAGAAATTTAAGGAAAGAGTGATTCAACTCTAAAGGAGATCGCATATAGGACGCTGTTGTGGTCCATTTTAGAGTACTGCTCGACTGTTTGGTAAACGTACCAGGCAGGACTAAAGGCAGACATAGAAGGAATTACGAGGTGGGCTGCTAGATTTGTTACCCGTAGGTTCGAGCAACACGCAAGTGTCACGGAGAAGTTTAGGGAACTCAAATGGGAGTTCCTGGAGAGAAGGCAGCGTTCTTTTCGGGAAACACTATTGAGAAAATTTAGAGAACTATCATTTTGGAGCTGACTGCCGATTGATTCTACTGCCACCAACATACATTACGCGTAAGAACTACGAAGATAAGAGTCGAGAATTTCGGGCTCATACGGAGTCTTTCCCCTGCGAGTGGAGCAGGAAAGGAAATAGCTAGTTCTGGTACAGAGTACCCTCCACCACGCATCATACGGTGGCTTGTGGAATATGGATACGAATGAGCGTCAGGACAGTTTCCTCGATCACCTAATCTTCACTCTTCTCCTATAGCGAACACAATTCGTTCGTTACACCTGCGTCATTCGCCACTCGGGAGGCATATCGCTGTTAAACCACTCTACATCTTCACAACCATACATTTTCGCTCTAAATGAAAATATTCGGTATACTTTTGTCAGAATAAGCCGCTTTGTTTTTTCATTTTGTCAGAAACCGCTAAAAAGTGCACGGAAAATCTGCAAGCCGGTAATAAGGAGCTTGCTACACTTAGTTATCCATTAGCTGCTTCAGCTTCCATTCGCCAACTATAGAAAAATTTCACCCAATAGGGCACTGCATTTCTATTCTTTCACACAGTTCCTTCAATGAAGATCGCAGAGGAAAAAGGTTACTTAGCTTAATCTTTAACATGTGCTCACTGGCTCATTAACACTTAAGTCGAGGATAAAAGTTCATTGTAATGTCCATCAAACGATGAATGGATCTATTTGACAATAGAGATTTGTACAACATTTTAAGCTACACTCTTGGTGCGGAAGAAAATCACTACATATGACCACACAATTGAAATTACCTGCTAACATAATTTCTCAACTAAAAACAAAAAATAAAAAATAAAAATAAAAAAATAAAGAAAAAGGAAACAAGGCAAGAGCTTGTAGGTGGGTCCCACGTCTCTATCCTCTCTCGCAGTTGTTTGTGATGGCCGCTTGCGATACGTCCATTTAATAGTGCACTGTCTCGGGTCTGGAAATATTGATGTACGATACAGATAAAATCCGTAGCCGCGCTGTTCCCATTGTCATTCCAGTCAGTGCCCCAGTAAGTGGCAGGAGCGTAATTATGGGAAGGCTATAAAAGCGGGAAATTTACGTGGGAGGCGGCAGGAACTGAGTCAGGCAGTCAGCGGATGGACCGGTTCCCATCAAAAGCACCTCTCCTCCTCTGCTGCAATGTGGTGCTTCTATGTATTCCTTTCCGGTGTTCCTAGTAAATGTCTGAATGCAGTCGGTGGTGAATAAACAAAACCCTTCGTTTCAAATACGAAATTTCCTTATAAAATATATTTTTCGTAATCGACGATTTTCAGAGCTTTGAGCGATTCTCTATCCGAAGGAAATGACGGCAGTATACAGATGAGAAATCAGCAACCTCTACTGTTGATTAAATTTGAGTAGACAAAGTTTACGAATCAGTTATTTTGAAAAATGTACAGAAACTTTTCTGGTACAGCCCTCTGACTTATTTCAAATACAATGCTGCGCAAAATTTAAGTAGGAAAATAACTTTGGCACTAAATGTCATTGCCAAGTAACACAGCTCGAAGAAACTTGTTCCTAACTCTGGTCATGTGAGAGTACGTAATACACGCACGAACTTTGTCGAACATTATGGTTTTGTAAGTACGAGTTTGGAGAGGCTGCCCAGTCAACGTCACTGTGACACTACTCCTTCCCATGTTCTTCGTGGACTGCCCGACCCTATCGAGCACGTGTAATGGGAGTCGTATTGCTGTCCACATGCAACAACGACCGTCTAACAGTTGTCAACCGTGCTGGCGGAGGAATCGTACGCCCTGCCACGAGAGCGTGGAAGCATGCATTACGTCCGCGGTGATCCCACTGCCTATTAAGAATTATGTCCTGTCTTTTGTAGCGTCCAGTGGGCATTTACAAACCGCGGCGATTTCAGTGGACGTACTGTCTTTGAATATAAGTGTAATTTCTGTTCGTCTCATTTGCGCATTTCTTTCTGTTAAAAATGTGTGTGAATTCCTAAGGGACCAAACTGCAGAGGTAATCGGTCCCTAAGCCTACACACTACTTAACCTAACTTTAACTTACGCTAATGACGACAGCACACACACACACACACACACACACACACACACACACACACACACGCCCGAGGGAGGACTCGTACCTCCGACGGGGGCAGCCGCCCGGACCGTGGCAAGACGCCCTTTTAGTTACCTTCTGTACTATACTGTAGTCGTCCTTTCTACAGGGTGACAATGACAATTATTGAACTATATGAAAAAAAAGTAAATTTGTTACAAAGTAGGGTGTGCAGACACTTCATTCAACACGTAAACGTCACTACAGACATTCGGATTTAGGTTATGACATGTTCGATATGTCTGCCATCTTTGGCGATGATGTGGCACAGACGAATAGCGAAATTCTGCATGGCCCGCTGAAGTGTCGGAACATCGATGCTGTCGATGACCACCTGAATACATCTACATCTACATCTAAATCCATACTCCGCAAGCCACCTGACGGTGTGTGGCGGAGGGTACCCTGAGTACCTCTATCGGTTCTCCCTTCTATTCCAGTCTCGTATTGTACGTGGAAAGAAGGATTGTCGGTATGCTTCTGTGTGGGCTCTAATCTCTCTGATTTTATCCTCATGGTCTCTTCGCGAGATATATGTAGGAGGGAGCAATATACTGCTTGACTCTTCGGTGAAGGTATGTTCTCGAAACTTTAACAAAAGCCCGTACCGAGCTACTGAGCGTCTCTCCTGCAGAGTCTTCCACTGGAGTTTATCTATCATCTCCGTAACGCTTTCGCGATTACTAAATGATCCTGTAACGAAGCGCGCTGCTCTCCGTTGGATCTTCTCTATCTCTTCTATCAACCCTATCTGGTGCGGATCCCACACTGCTGAGCAGTATTCAAGCACTGGGCGAACAAGCGTACTGTAACCTACTTCCTTGCGGAAGTCAAGAAACACGGCATCTACCTGTGAACCCGTGTCTAAGGCCCTCTGAGTCTCGTGGACGAATAGCGCGAGCTGGGTTTGACACGACCGTCTTTTTCGAAACCCATGCTGATTCCTACAGAGTAGATTTCTAGTCTCCAGAAAAGACATTATACTCGAACATAATACGTGTTCCAAAATTCTACAACTGATAGACGTTAGAGATATAGGTCTATAGTTCTGCACATCTGTTCGACGTCCTTTCTTGAAAACGGGGATGACCTGTGCCCTTTTCCAATCCTTTGGAACGCTTCGCTCTTCTAGCGTCCTACGGTACACCGCTGCAAGAAGGGGGGCAAGTTCCTTCGCGTACTCTGTGTAAAATCGAACTGGTATCCCATCAGGACCAGCGGCCTTTCCTCTTTTGAGCGATTTTAATTGTTTCTCTATCCCTCTGTCGTCTATTTCGATATCTACCATTTTGTCAACTGTGCGACAATCTAGAGAAGGAAGCACAGTGCAGTCTTCCTCTGTGAAACAGCTTTGGAATAAGACATTTAGTATTTCGGCCTTTAGTCTGTCATCCTCTGTTTCAGTACCATTTTGGTCACAGAGTGTCTGGACATTTTGTTTTGATCCACCTACCGCTTTGACATAGGACCAAAATTTCTTAGGATTTTCTGCCAAGTCAGTACATAGAACTTTACTTTCGAATTCATTGAAAGCCTCTCGCATAGCCCTCCTCACACTACATTTCGCTTCACGTAATTTTTGTTTGTCTGCAAGGCTTTGGCTATGTTTATGTTTGCTGTGAAGTTCCCTTTGCTTCCGCAGCAGTTTTATAACTCGGTTGTTGTACCACGGTGGCTCTTTCCCATCTCTTACGATCTTGCTTGGCACATACTCATCTAACGCATATTGTACCATGGTTTTGAACTTTGTCCACTGATCCTCAACACTATCTGTACTTGAGACAAAACTTTTGTGTTGAGCCGTCAGGTACTCTGTAATCTGCCTTTTGTCACTTTTGCTAAACAGAAAAATCTTCCTACCTTTTTTAATATTTCTATTTACGGCTGAAATCATCGATGCAGTAACCGCTTTATGATCGCTGATTCCCTGTTCTGCATTAACTGATTCAAATAGTTCGGGTCTGTTTGTCACCAGAAGGTCTAATATGTTGTCGCCACGAGTCGGTTCTCTGTTTAACTGCTCAAGGTAGAATTCAGATAAAGCACTTAAAAATATTTCACTGGATTCTTTGTCCCTGCCACCCGTTATGAACGTTTGAGTCTCCCAGTCTATATCCGGCAAATTAAAATCTCCACCCAGAACTATAACATGGTGGGGAAATCTACTCGAAATATTTTCCAAATTATTCTTCAGGTGCTTCTGTTTTCAGCTCAGCAATGGTGTTGGGCTATTGCTGTACGCCTTGTTTTTAATATAGCCGCATTTGTTCAGATTCGGAGAATATGGTGGCATGTCGAGGGCCATGCCAGGGGCCTCTAGGTACCATAGAGCCAGAATGCGGTCACCAAAGTGCTCCTCCAGGAAATCAAACACTCTCGTGCTTCGACGGGGTCAAGCTCCGTCTTGCATGAACAACATGTCGTCGAAATCAGGGTCACTTTGGATAATGGGGAAGAAATCATCTTCCAAATCCTCCGTGTACCGTCCGGTAGCCACCGTGACATCAAGGAATATCGCACCGATTATTCCGTGACTGGACGTTGCACACCACACAGTCATCCGCTGAGGGTGCAGAGACTTCTCGACCGCGAAATGCGGATTCTCGGTCCCCCCAAATGCGCCAATTTTGCTTATTGACTAACCCATCCAAATGAAAGTGGGCTTCGTCGCTAACCCAAACCAGGCATGCGAATACTAATTCCCATCATGCCCCGCGGCGAACAGTGCAGTTTGAACGTCCTAACGCAAACCGTTTAGAGGTTATGGCGATTTTATTTCATATACTTCAATAACTGTCACCCAGTAAGTATGGTACAATATTTACCGAGCTATGTTGCTTGCCAGTGACACATCATATGGAAGTTACTACTAATCTTAAGTTTTGCACATCAGTGTACGTTACATATCTGTAAAAGGAGGCGAGTTCATAGGTGAACAGCGTGGTCCTGTTTTGGTGAACAGCTGTACAGAGAATAATACATACGCGTGAGATGGTAGAAATTTTCAACGATTTGTCTAAACAACGTTACCAGAGATCCCAGACAGGATCAATTGAGTAACTAATTGAACACATAAGTGAAGCACTAGGTCTGACTCAGACGGCAGGTACGCTGAAGAAGATGTCAGCACTGCTGCTGGCAACAGCGAAGAAACGTACAAATAACACACGGCTATCAGCGACGAAAAATAGATGGAAACCGTTGTTGGAAGTCCACATTCACAATCGCTATTAGAAACATGTGATGTATGTATTCGAGTACTCCATTGTAGGCTGATGTTCAAGTGTGTGCCTATTCTAAGACCACATAATAGTAAATTTATTCCTTCGTGGGGTTATTGGATAATAGTAGGAACCCCAAGCTACAGCATTCATCACCCAGAGAAAATGAAAGAAAAAGGTCTGTACCTGCATAACATTTATTTAACCAGTTAACACCTAGATGTTCGGCAGCACTCATTTCGAAATGCCATCGAACAATAGTGGAACTGTGTGAGCGCTAAGTCGCCGATTTTCAAATCTACGATTAACGGCTTCCTCACAGCACGCTCCTTTTACGTAGTGTGGTGCAAAAAGTGGCAGTTGACTCTAAATAATGAAATGAATGAAGTCATCCACATGAGTACTAAAATGAATCCGTTACGCTTCGGTTACATGATAACTCACAGAAATCTAAATGCTGTAAATGCAGCTAAATACCTAGGGATTACAATTACGAATAACTTAAATTGGAACGATCACATATATAATGTTGTGAGGTAAGCATACCAAAGACTGCGATTTATTGGCAGAACATTTAGAAAATGCAACAGGTCTACTAAAAAGAAACTGCCTACACTATGCTTGTCCGTCCTCTTCTGCATCATTGCTGCGTGGTACGGGATCCGCATCAGACCGGATTGAACGAAGGACATAAAAAAAGGTAGCTCGTTTTGCATTATGTGAATTGGGGGAGAGGGTGTCACGAATACGATAACGAGAATTGGGGTGGCAAACATTACAACAACGGTGTTTTTCGTTGCAGCAGGGTATTGTTGAGAAATTTCAATCTGCAACCTTCTCCTCCGAGTGCAAAAATATTTTGTTGGCGCCCACTTACATGGGGAGAAATGATCATCATTATTAAAATAAGAGAAATCAGAGATCGCACGGAAAGATTTAAGTGTTCGTTCTTCCTGCACGCTGCTCGAGACTGGAACGGCAGAGAAACAGCTTGAAGATGTTTCGATGAACCCTGTGCCATGCATTTAATTGTTAGTTGTAGGGTAATCATGTAGATGCGTTAGTGCACGCTGCTATGGCTAAAGACGCTGGACTCTCATTTGGGCGGAACAGTGTTCAAATCCTAGTTTGGTCATCAAGATTTAGAACTTTGCCAGTTTCTTTAAACCACTTAAGGCGATCTTAGCCATGGTTCCTTTGGAAAGAGCACGTCTGATTGCCTCTCATATCTTTGTCAACTACGAGCTTGTGGTCGGTCTCTGACAACTCGGTCGTCAACGGAACGTTGAACCATAACCTTCCTTACTCTCTTCTTTATAGTATGTCGTCATTCGTTCCACTGCTTGCTGTGGTCTAGGGAAGTACGAGTATTGTAGCAGTCGCGTGCAACTACGTTGAATAATTCAAGGGCGTCCCTGTCTGTTACCATAATAATCTGTTTCATGGGAATTGTTTATAGTTTCTCGTCCATCATTTCTTAATTGGAGTGTAGTTTGTACATATGCCTTAAATTTCGTGCAGCTGCGTACATTTTGTGATATTTATGACTTGAAGATACGGAGTGTGAAGTAGAAAGGAAAAGATCACTATCATTGTATTCCTCTTTATGAATTTAGTACAGAATCAATGCAGCGAAAGTGACTGTAAACATCTGAACCGTGTACGACCAAATTAACGGTAGACGAAACGCCAATTGATTCATGTCAGTTACCAGACAATTACACGATTTGATGATTTGTGAGGAACCGATGTATCAAATGAGCATTCTCGGGGAAAAAAGTCTACGTGAAGTCCACAGAATCTGGCGAGTAATCATTTGAGCATCTGTCCTCCTCTTCATTAGTAGCTCATAAACAACATCGTATATGCTTATCCAAAACTGTTACTTACGACTAAGAAAGCTGCTTTTGTGGCAGCACCAGAAAAGAAAGAGAATGGAATAGTTGAGCCCAAACAAGAAAGTAACACCCGCACAAAAGTTTCACTCCGCCCACGTAAGTCTGACATTTATTGCCAACAAGTCTGGCGTCTTACTGCCGCTGTTGAAGATAAACGACCGACAAGGCTGTATTAATAGCTACTGCACGTCCGCACACAGTTAACATGACAAACGCAAACACCCAGAGACTAGGTCCGGAGACGATACCAATACTCCACATCTCCTCAATCGTGCATCCCCAAGTTCCAACTCTTCATTTGTTTAACACCCTTCTACACAATTCTGTTACCAACGAAGACACTATTCAATCCCGATTTGACGACTCAGCTCCAGACCGGTATATTTCTTCAGGAGTGTAGTCAAGAAACTGACCCCTCTTTGGGAAGAGAGTCATATGTGACAGTAGAGAACACATTACTGCTGTTCATATCAAATAAAAATTATCGTGACATCCTACGAAATTTCGCTTCGAATACTGGATAAACGAAACCGAATGACCGATGCTAAAATGTCCTTGATTGCCCCGGCGGCACCTTATGTATGGCTCCAGCAGTAAACACAAGGGTTGGAATCCCAGGAATAGAACAGCAACAGACGCTCACCCTATCACAATACTGGCGTGACGCACTGAAGTTACCACTCGGTGAGTCACATGAGCTTTTGCCTACCGTAATCTGTTATGTTCTGCTGTAAACCGGAGACTGCAAACATTGTTCTGATAAATTCTCCTGATGACTAAGAATCGCAAATGTGTTGGTTGATGACTAATAACTCAAGTTACACGCACCGTTCGCTGCCAGATTAACGAACATTGCGGAACTAACATAACTACATTGTTGTTCTAAATTTTGGCTGGCTACGACTTACACCTTAGCGCGGCTGATAACTACTCTTAATATCCACGATAAAACGTCCCAGCATCGTTGCTAGGTTTTATACCTTGTCTCTCTCCCACCACCCCACCGCTTTCTTTCGTGCAACATGACCCTGAAGCATCCTAAAAACTATAAAAACTCTGTACTACTCCGCTCCCCTTGACTTCGGTGAGCAACCAGGTGGTAATGTGTTTACAGCTTCTCTAACAAAAAAAAAAAGGTTCAAATGGCTTTGAGCACTATGGGACTTAACATCTGAGGTCATCAGTCCCCTAGAACATAGAACCACTTAAACCTAACTAACCTAAGGACATCACACACATCCATGCCTGAGGCAGGATTCGAACCTGCGACTGCAGTGTAGAGCATCTCAAAGAATTTATTTATTTATCATCAATATACCTCTGTATGTGAAGAATATCGAGTCTATATTCAATTTCTTGCCATGTTCTTTGTAACATTTCCTCTGTTACTGTTGCAATCGTATTAGTGATGCAACGTCGCAACATAGGAATATCGTCCACTCTGGTCGCGTACACGTGGTCGTTCACGAATCCCCACATGAAGAAATAAATCAGCATAATGAAGGGCGAATGTGGTGGCCAGGCAATGGGTCCTCCGCGTACGATCCAAAGATCGGGAAGTTTCCTATCCAGGAACTTGCGAACAGCCGTTGACCAATGCAGCAGAGCTCCATCTTGTTGAAAAATGATTTTGGGTTGCAAGTCTTGTCTCTGAGGGTACACAAACTGCTCCAACATGTCCAGATACATTGACCCATTCACTGTTTGTTCCGCAAAGAAGAACGGTCCAACAATCATGTCGTGCATTAGCCCACACCAAATGTTTAGTTTATGGCCATCACGAACACGTTCAGTGATAACGTGCGGATTTTGCGAACCCCAAATCCGAACATTTTGTCTATTGATCTTTCCTGATAGATGAAAGGTTGCCTCAATTGAGAATAACTTCTTTCCAGGAAGCTGGCATCCATATCAATACGCTGCAGCACATCCGCAGCAAATCGTTGTCGGCGTGGTTTGTCGTTCGGCGTCAGATGTTGCAGAATTTGCACTTTTGTAAGCACACATACGAAAACGCTGATGAACTACACGATGCAGTTTTGATTGAGGTACATCAAGTTGCCTAGATGCTTGACTAATTGTCTTACGTGGTCTTCTGAGAAACGTTTGTCTGATGTCCTGTATTTTCTGTATTGTTCAGGGTAAGAACATAACAACAACAACAGTGTATTGAAGTGAAACCACATAGTAACTGTTGTAGTTTGTAGATTATTTATGAAATAAAGATGTCTTTCAAATTTACGACAGAGGATTACGCCGATGTGGCGTTTATTTATGGCAAAGGTGATGGTACCGGTACAGCTGCAGTTAACGAATATCGCGTACGTTATTGAAATCGGAGGATTCCGAATGCAGGAACCAACAGCGGAGTATCTGGAATGTTACGGGAGACAGGTTCTCTACCTAAGGTTCATAACCAGTACAAGCGAAGACGATGATGAGGATGTTATGGACGCTGTTCAACGTAGCCCGGGTATCAGTACACGACGCATCTCTCAACGAGTAGGCATTTCACAATCTAAGATGTGGCGTACACTGAAGTACAATAATCTGTAGCCTTACCACAACCAAAAATGCATCATTTACATCCGGGAGATTCTGCACTTCGCTTGGAGTTGTGCAACTGGTTAAATATTAATCGGCAGTTACACAGATACATTTTATTTACTGACGAGGCACAGTTTACTGGAGATGGTATAAACAATTTACATAACGAGCACGTATGGTCTGAAGCAAACCCACATACAACAGTGCAACGCAATTTCCGCACCAATTTAGCATAAATGTTTCGTGTGTTATAATCAACACACACTTTATTGGACCATTCAGGTTCCCAGGACGTCTAACAGGCGAGACGTACTTCAGGAAGAAATGCCCCGCTTGCTCGAAGTTCCACTTGCTACAGGATTCCAAACGTATTTTCAACATGACGGCGCGCCACCACATTTGACCAATGGCGTTACTACTCATTTAAATGAACATTTTCCCTAGAAATGGATTGGTCGTGGTCTGTGACAACCCAGAGAGCCCGACTTAACACCAATGGATTTTTGTGTATGGGGATGGATGAAAGACAAGTTTAAGAGGACAAAGTCAAAACACGTACGGCATTACTTGTTCGTATTATGAATGCAATAAACGAAATTAAGAACAACCCTGTGAAACTGAAATTTGCAACAAAATCTGTTCATACACGTGCAGCCAAATGAATTGAACTCGGTGGATATATTTTTGAACATTTATTAAAAATGTATTGTGAAATTGTATGTACAGTATACAACTTCCATAACAATAAGCTTTGCTTTTTCCGGTTTAACATGAATTCACGTGTGCTGTAGTATTAATAAAATCAGATTACCTGACACATTCATACAGTTTCAGTTAACATTATTACCATCATTTTTCCAAAATTTCGTGCAGTTGTCTGGAAGTTAAAAAACAAATTGAGCCAAGTAGTTAATAAATTAAAAATTTTACGAAATTACGTCTTTGCTTCTCTGGATGTTCTGGAAAATTGCTGCAGATACACGCCTGGGACATGTTTGATTAGATTCACGAGATCAATAACAACAAAAGTAATGGAAATCGTGCTTTACTTGAACCTCGTACAGTTTTGCGATGGCTTCATATTGGCGAAGTTGCTAAATTTCAGGCAAACTCCTTTATTAGCCATAACTGTATATATCTAACATATCGAAACATTTGCGGACCTATGTTTATACGAACTTTTTTCTTTAGTTTTACTTGTAGAATAACATATTAAAATATTTGCATATCTTCGTCAATCACCCTGTAGAATATATAATAGTAATATAGTATATAATTATTTTTATATACTGATTTCAAATCATTACAGCTTCATTCTCAATGTAAACAATTTCGTTCGGGGTCGTAGAAGCAGCTTATTAACTCTACATCAAAGCGTCGTCCCGTCACCATCCTTGAAAAATCGTAAATGTTGATCCAGGTGCATTCAGGAAAGAGAATACAAGGAAAAAGATGAAACAATGATGGCCATTTGCAAAATACGGTGAAGATAAACGAGATATGAATGACAGATGGCGTTCTAGAATCAACTACTACAATATCTATACTCCGCAAACCATCTTACAGTAAATAGCGGAGAGTACACTTTCACTTTCCCCATGTCCTGTTCCAGTCGAGAATAGTGCAAGAGAGGATCGACTGTTGCTAATCTTCCCTGTAAGATGGAATCTCTCTAATTTTATCTTCATGGTCTTCTCGCGAGATATACATTTAAGTAGGAAAATGTTGGTTGACCCTTATAGGAAAGTATGCGCTCGGATTTTCTTAACAGTAGTCTACATTCTGATGCATAAAGCTTCTCTTGGAACGTCTGTAACTGCAGTTCTTGAGGCTTTCCCGCTTGCTCATTCCGTTGATAATTACTCCTTTCCTTTTTGACTACGAATTGTTTCTTAATTATCATCATTTGGTGGTCAGCTAAAAGGAGTACATTAAGCACATTGGGCGGAGATATCACTACTAGTTTAGTATAACCTTTGGCGAAAACTATTACTGAATTATAGAATCATATTATGTTACGACATTTATATAAAAGCTGCGCGAGGTGGTCGCACGGTCTGTGCGGCTGCCCCCCGTCAGAGGTTCGAGTCCTCCCTCGGGCATGAGTGTGTGTGTGTTGTCCACAGCGTAAGTTACATTAAGTTAGATTAAGTAGTGTGTAGGCTTAGGGACCGATGACCTCAGCAGTTTGGTCCCATAAGACCTTTCCACAAATTTCCTAATACATATAAGCTACAGCTTTCATGAATGCTTCAACCTTGGACGACATTTCCTACTCGCTGATTACAGCTCAGTATTGTTTTCAGACTCTGCCCGACACGCGACAGTAGTATTTACTAATCAGCTATCATTCGACTACTTTCTCAGACCGACTGTTCACGACAGACCACGTCTGTAGACACCACTGTTACGGCTACAGTGCGAGTAGAACCAAGCAACCGCGAAACTCAACGTTGGGGCCAAAGATGCTTAATCACACGTTATCGCTCCCCAAAGGGGTTGTATTTGTTCTCGTATTGATCGAGATGCAAGTTGGATGAGTATCTGCGCGACACTTTTTGTTTAATATATTGATCTGTAACGAAATGCGCTGCTCTTCTTTGGAACTTCTCTGTTTCCTTTATCAGTCATATCTGGTATGCATTCCAGGATGACCGTGTAACTTAACTGATGTGCACGATCTGTTAGTTAAATTAAGTAAGTATTGTTAGCATTGACAATGGACCAATAATACTCTTGATATCGGTATGTAAAATAAAAACTGTTTGTAGAAGCACGATGGCAATTATTTTGCCTTATACAACGAGTATCTGTAGCTGCGGGCCCAGTGTATTCCATAACAGTGTGAAAAAGCGCCGTATTGGGAAAATATGCGACGACAATTTGTTAATTGCAGATATTATTTTTGGGGTAGAGGCAACGTTCAATCTACGGTTAACAAGTGGTACTGGTGATTGGCGGTAGGGTAGCAGTTTGTCGCTATCAGATGGCCTGGTGTGTTTGAGATGGACGAGAGGACAGGCTGCTGGGTGGCGGCGAGTGCTGCCAGCGGTTCAAGGTCCTGCTCCCAGCTGCACCACGTGCCGCCATCCGCTATGGGAGCCTATACGACAGACGCCAGTGGCGGTTTACAGGTATGCATCTGTAATATGTAACCAGTCGCCCTTCGAATTTGATACCTATCTACTGGACCATTAATTAGTTTTCGAGCCTCTACAGGCTCATTCGTGTTGATTGCACTGCTCGTGGTATCATGACAAAACCCATAACCGTAACGTACATTGTGCTAGCAGTGAGCCAGTGAGCCACGTTGTGTGTGTGCGTGTGTGTGTGTGTGTGTGCGTGCGTGCTAGCAAAATTACGATTACGTTATGGAAATAAATTTGTCATGGATACCACGACGCAATGCAATAACCGTGACCCCAGCGTCTAGCTGCACACGGTCCATATAATGCTCCAATAACGCCTCAATCTGATGATGAGTTTGCAGTGGCACGAAAAATAGTTAACGTTACAGAAAATCGTATCAAATTCAAAGAACGACTAGCTGCACATAATACCTGTGTAAAGTCGCCTATTTAAATCACAGTTGCAGTTCATCATCTACATCTACATCCATACTCCGCAAGCTACCTGACGTGTGTGGCGGAGGGTACCTTGAGTACCTCTATCGGTTCTCCCTTCTATTCCAGTCTCGTATTGTTCGTGGAAAGAAGGATTGTCGGTATGCCTCTGTGTGGGCTCTAATCTCTCTGATTTTATCCTCATGGTCTCTTCGCGAGATATATGTAGGAGGGAGCAATATACTGCTTGCCTCCTCGGTGAACGTATGTTCTAGAAACTTTAACAAAAGCCCGTACCGAGCTACTGAGCGTCTCTCCTGCAGAGTCTTCCACTGGAGTTTATCTATCATCTCCGTAACGCTTTCGCGATTACTAAATGATCTTGTAACGAAGCGCTCTGCTCTCCGTTGGATCTTCTCTATCTCTTCTATCAACCCTATCTGGTACGGATCTCACACTGCTGAGCAGTATTCAAGCAGTGGGCGAACAAGCGTACTCTAACCTACTTCCTTTGTTTTCGGATTGAATTTCCTTAGGATTCTTCCAATGAATCTCAGTCTGGCATCAGCTTTACCGACGATCAACTTTATATGATCATTCCATTTTAAATCACTCCTAATGCGATCTCCCAGATAATTTATGGAATTAACTGCTTCCAGTTGGTGACCTGCTATATTGTAGCTAAATGATAAGGGATCTATCTTTTATGTATTTGCAGCTCATTAAACTTGTCTACATAGAGATTTAATTGCCATTCCGTGCACCATGCGTCAATTCGCTGCAGATCCTCCTGCATTTCATTACAATTTTCCATTGTTACAACCTCTCGATTTACCACAGCATCATCTGCAAAAAGCATTAGTGAACTTCCGATGTCATCCACAAGGTCATTTATAAATATTGTGAATAGCCACGGTCCTATGACACTCCCCTACGGCACACCCGAAATCACTCTCACTTCGGAAGACTTCTCTCCATTGAGAATGACATGCTGCGTTCCGTTCTCTAGGAACTCTTCAATCCAATCACACAATTGGTCTGATAGTCCATATGCTCTTACTTTGTGGGGAACTGTATCGAACGCCTTACGGAAGTCAAGAAACACGGCATCTACCTGTGACATCCTTCCGGTGCTGAAAATTTTTAATGTCACTCTGGGAGTCGGATGCGATTAATATCTTTAAAAACGGAGTTGAACATACAAACTTGAGTACTTCCGAAATTGTCACTGCTTCTGCCACAAAAAATTCATACACTTGGATATGAGAGCATATTAAAGCACATCCAGTGTAATCCTCTTGAGGAATTTTGGGTCCATCTGTATGTGTAGAGATATAACCACGTCACTGAGTTTCAACAAGACGACTAAATCTACAATTTATACAGCTTGTCCCATGAGGAATGGTCAATATTCAGGGGTGTGACAGGAATCGTCACAAGCAAAACAGTCGAGTAAACATGGGCTGTAAAACGCACACCTGAGGAGCTACGAGCACTTGTTAAATAGAAGAGAGATATTACGAACAAGTGTTAGTATATCTTAAGATCCCATGTTTACTTGACATTTTGTTCTTGTTGTGGTTCTTGTTTACTACACCGTCTGCTTCGAATGATCATTCCTATCATATCCCTGAATGTTGACCATTTCTCCTGGGATGCACAGTCTTTCACTTTCTTAGTTTGTCGTATTAAAATAATAGACTGTAATGTAGCACATGAGTTTGTCAACATCATATCCAAATAAAGGCAGATGCGAAGAATATCTTATAGAATGTAAGACAGAAGACCAATTGCCCAAGCTAGTACAAACGGCCGGAACTTTATTTGTTCTATTGCAGGGAGTCAGTAACTAGTAAATGAAGTCTATTATTGTAGGCAGAACTATTCAAGAAGACCTAGAATAAAAACAAAATTATCTGCCAGCATTTAATGCACAAGGTATCTTTCAGCCTACATTAGAATGGCGTTTGTAGGCGTCGAAAGGTTGCAAGACAGGTACCATTGGCTCTCTATTAAAGAGTACCTCATTTAGTGAGACAAATCTTAGGCGCACTAGGATGCAGTGTACAGGCTACATCGAATAACCCTGTGTAAACTGATGCGCTCCCCGCCACATACGGTTGAGTGAGCGATATATTGTATGTGAGGCGCCCAGCTTGCCGTGAGTCAAAAATCATTCCGAGCAATCTAGCATTAGATTTTACCTAGAAAGTACATTTTCCGCATGTGGCGTGACCGTCAATGTGAGCAGCGTTGTGTTCGTAAAAAACATACGCTCGCCAATTTATCAGCCGAAATCTCCAGCCCACTGGCAGCCAGCCTTTTACCGAAGTGCTCTGTGGTAGTGAGTTATTCCGTTTTCACCTGAAGATATGAGTCTGCAGTTGAATAAACAAGTACATCATCTCCATACTGCAATATTTTGTGCGGAGATGATTATTCTTGGAAATTATTCAGGTGACAAAAGTCACGGGATAGCGATTAGCCCAGATATAAAAGGGCAGTGAATTGGCGGAGTTGTCCTTTCTACTCAGCTGATTCATGTGAAACTGTTTCTGAAGTGATTGCGGCTGAACGACGGGAAATAAGTCTTCGAACGCGGAATTGTAGATGGAGCTAGACGCATGGGTCATTCCGTTTCGGAAATCACTAGGAAATTCAGTATTCCGAGATCCACAGTGTTAAGCGTGTGCCCAAAACACCAAATTTCGGGCATTACTTCTCACTACAAACAACGCAGTGGCCAAGGGCCTTCACTTAACGACCGAGAGTAGCAGCGTTTGCAGACATTTGTCAGCGCAAACAGACATGCAACACTGTATGAAATAACCATGAAATCAATGTGGGACGTACGATGAGCCTATCCATTAGATAGTGCGATGAAATTTGATGTTAATGGGCTATGGCAGCAGACGACTGACAAGAGTACCTTTGCTAACAGCACGACATCGCCTCTAGTTCCTCGCCTGGGCTCGTCATCATGTCGGTTGGACCCTAGATTACGGGAAAACAGTAGATAGTCCCGTGAGTCCCAGTTCCTGTTGATAACAGCTGATGGTAGGATTCGAATGTGGCGCAGACCCCACGAAGCCATGGACCCAAGTTGTCAACAACGCCTGTGTAAGATGGTGATAGCTCCATAATGGTGTGGACTGTGTCTACATGGACTGGACTGGCTCCTCTGGTACAACTGAACCGATCACTGATTGGGTCTGGTTATGTTCGGCTACTTGGAGACCATTTGCAGTCATTCTCCAATGCGCCATGTCAGCGAGTCACAATTGTCTGCGATTGAGTTGAAGAACTTTCAGGACAATTCGAGCGAATGATTTGGCCACCTAGATCGTCCGGCATGAATCCCATAGAACATTAGTAGTTGTGGCCGCGCAATTCTAGGCGCTTCAGTCCGGAACCGCGCTGCTGCTACGGTCACAGGTTCGAATACTGCCTCGGGCATGGACATATGTGATGTCCTTAAGTTAGTTAAGTTTAAGTAGTTGTATGTGTAGGGGACTGATGACCTCATATGTTAAGTCCCATAGTGCTTAGAGCCATTTGAATTTATGGGGCATAATGGAGAGGTCAGTTCGTCCACAAAATCCAGCACCGGCAACACTTCCGCAATTATGGATGGCTATAGAGGCAGCATGGCTCAATATTTCTGCAGGGGACTTGCAACGATTTGTTGAGTCCATGACACGCCGATGTGCCCCACTACGCCGGACAAAAGGAGACCGGACATGATATTAGGAGCTATCCCGTGACTTTTGTCACCTCATTGTAAGTCTATAGAGTATACAAGAGGAGTCTAAAATTGCACCCTGAGGAAAGCCGTGGGTGACAAGAAAAGGTTTGAGCTGGTTTCCTTTGAATCTGACATATAGGGTGTTTCAGCACAGTTGCTGCAAATTTTCAGGAGAGACTGAGTACACCTAGACGGTGGAACATCACATAGCAATGCATGGTCGGAAACACTTTCCTGGCGCGGGAATGATGACACAAAACACAAGAAAGGAAGAACACGAACAGAGTAAGAAAACATCTTTATTATGCTTAGTACAGCAGAAACAAAAAAATAAGAACAAAAATAGACAACGATCAACATCAAAAAAAGGTGATCACGGAAATTCCTGCTCCGAAGATATGGGCACTGCATCACTATCTGGTGCTCTTAATTTCGAACATCTCTGATGACGATCATTGTCCGTTTTTGTTTTTATTTTTTGTTTTCTGGTGTACTAAGCATAATAAACCTGTTTTCTAACCCTGTTCGTGTCCTTCCTTTCTTGTGTTTTGTGTCGTCCCTAGCACGCCAGGAACGCATTTCCAACCAAGCGTTGAAAGGTGATTTTCCATCGTCTAGATGCACGCTGTCTCTCCTGAAAGTTTGTAACCGCTTTGCTGAAATACAGTGTAGAACGTTCTTTAAGCGAGCACGGCACTGATACCATCATCCTCAAAGCAATTCCGAATTTCGTCAGGCTGACAAAGATAACTGGTATGTGAACGCGATTATAATGTCCCTCAACGTCAAGAAGAGCGGTTTCTCGTTTGTAAGGCGGAGTTGATATCTGTAGCAAGCGAATAAGATTGTTCATAGGCCTTTGCCTTCTCTGAATCCGAATTGATTCCGAGACATCAGGTTACTATTTTGAAGCTAGCATTCTATTCTCCTTTCTACCATTCTGTCCAACTGGCGCGTTAGATCGTCAAACCCCTGTGCTGGTTGAAAGGCACCGCCCATAAGGCTCCAAACGGTATCAACTGGGGAGAGATCTGACGACCTTGCTGGCCAAGGTACGGTTTGGCAAGCAGGAAGACGAGCAGTAGAAATTCTCGCCGTGCGCAGGCCGGCGTTGTCTTGCTCAAATGTAATCCTAGGATTGCTTGCCATAAAGGCAACACAGCGGGGTGTAGAATATCATCGACGTAGCGCAGTGCTGTAAGGATGCTGCGGATGACATCCAAGGGGTTCTGATATGAAATGAAATGGGACCAGAGACCATCACTCCTGGTTGTCGCGCCGTATTGCTAGTGAGAGGTTCAACTGGTTCTGAGCACTATGGGACTTAACTTCTAAGGTCATCAGTCCCATTGAACTTAGAGCTACGTAAACCTAACTAACCTAAAGACATCACACACATCCATGCCCGAGGCAGGATTCGAACCTGCGACCGTAGCGGTCGCGCGGTTCCAGAGTCAGGTTTGGTATCTCACCACCGTAAAGGGTGTCTCCAGACACATCTTCGCTGGACATCGGGGCTCAGTTGGAAGCGGAGCTCATCTCATCGTGAAGACAACTATACTACAGTTAATGATATCGCAGACCGAAGACGTGTTTGGAGACGCCCCATTACAGCGGCGGGATACCAACCCCACCGTCGCCATCCATATGTCTCGACAATCGGGAGTGACGGTCTGGAGTGCTATTTCATTCCATAGCACGACCCCTTTGGTTCTCAACCGCAGCACCTTTACAGCACACCGGTACGTCGATGATGTTCTAAGCCCCGTTCCGTTCGCCTTTATGGCGAGCAATCATGGGCTTACATGAGTTTCTACTGGTTGTCTTCGTGCTTGCCAAACCCTACCACGACCAGCAGGAACGTCGGACCTCTCCCCAATTGATACCGTTTGGATCATTATGGGGAGGGTCGTCCAACCAGTTAGGGATTTTGAGTATCTAATGCGCCAACTGGACAGAATCTGGAAGACCACCTCTCAGGAGAATATCCAACACCTCTCTGTCAATCAGTGCCAATCCGAACAACTGCTTGCATAAAAGCCAGAGGTGGACCAAAGCTTTGTGAAGCTCTTTCTCTTGAATAAATCATCCTTATGAAACAGTAATTGTTTGTCTGTCTGTACATCTGAATCACATCTACCGATTTCAGTCCCATTCGGATAATTCCTCCGTGGTGTGTCGGTTTTTTTTCCCTTAGATAGTATAACTTGCGTCCTCCATGTTTCCATTCGATCCTGTCTCATCTAATACTGACTGCAATGAACAACAGTAAATCTCTCGCCTCCATGGGCAACTCAAGTGTAGAGTAATGAGTGAAATCAATATTAGGACAGTGGTCACTCGACGATCTAATAGCATCGCTCATTTCATTTTTAGAGGAGAGATGAAGCTAGATACGATGTTAGTCATCTTCGACAGGAGATAGTTTTGGATTGGTATGGTGTGGGGAGCGAGCACATCGATAAATTCCACTATCCAAACAGTTGTAGTTCGAAGAGTGGATGGCAGTCCGCTGTTTCTAAAAGCCATTGTTTTATATCAGGTGTTTTTCGTGCTTGTTGCTTTATTGAGTGAAGAACATAATTTAAACCAATTTTCTTTTTTTTTTCAATAATTCGTTAACACGGGCATTTACTTTTTTCACTTGCAAGAAGTTACTCTATGTAGAATTCTGTATTTGTCCCAGTTTTCTTCTGCAGTTTTTCTATTAGGGCAGTATATATGGTTACTATCAACGACAGCGGTAATTTAGAACTCTACTGAAAGATGATCGGATTCCATAGAGACTGTTCTAACTTACCAACTAGGAAGTTCAGTAAAACAGAGGGTGCAAAGCCTAACATCTAACGCAGACCTTCTACTGAAGAAAATATACCATAGTAGGAGCCCCATCGTTGAATATCATTACGTAGTTTTCTTCGATAACAATCGCCAAATCCCTACCGTTTTTGTCTGTTATGTCCTCTCCCCACGGTACATGACGGGAATTCAGCTCTCCAATGCTGGCTTCTTAGCTTTCTCGTTTTGAGAGCAGATTTTATTTGCACGGCGACTAATTCGAGTTCGTTATTTCTTACATGGACGAGTATTTGTTACACAGCAACGAATATTTTAAAAATATGTGACCCACCGTTCCCACCGACACGGTTCTTCCTGTATGCTTGTGACCGACAGCGCCAGAAAGAGTTGTACGTTTAGAAATCTGGAGCACCGTAGTTTGAGTAGTAACTGTTGGTACAGGCAAGGAATGCTGTCCCGCGGTGAGGGAAGGGTTAAGCTGGCATACGAATAATTTTCAGTGCATCCCCGATGTCCTTGTTATCATAGCGCTCTTGAGCTCCTCGTCGTCTATGATACTCCGGGAAGAACCGACCCCTGGATGAGTGTTGTACCCCACAGTGAGCACAAATGGCAACACGTGAGGACCAAGATTCGACAGATTGAGGCCCACTACATTTGACGCATCACGTCTGGGACCAACATTGTTTGCTGATATGTCCGTATCGAGCCATTTAAAGCACTGCCCGACAGCTGGCACATAAGGACTTACAGGACATTAACTTTCCTGAATGCTGTGTCTGTTTATGGAACTTAGAGTGTCGAACGTAGAACGTTATCCTTTTGTTGGTTATTCATCCTTTTTCTCATTGTCACCTCCCTCTTTGCAGTCGCCTCCCGGAGATCCGAATGGGAGACTATTGTGGAATCTTCTGCCAATGGAGAGATGATTATGACACTTTTCCAATTACTGGCGACATGCCCTGGGCATACACGTTGTGTGTCTTTAATGCAGTGGTTTCCATTGTCTTCTGCATCTTCATGCCGTATTATACAAGAAGTCATGGTTGTAATATACTGACACAAATCCTGTACAGAAGGATGGCCGACATAGGGCAAGGTGAACTTTGGGCTCCGGGCGAATGTACGAGCATGCAAAGCAGTAGTTACTTTACCACATATTTTAGATGATAGGATGAATGTAGGTAGGCCCACATTTATAGCAATCGTCGATTTAGACACAAAACCTTTGACAATTTTGATTGCAATACACACTTTCAAATCCTGAAGTTATCAGGGGAAAAACACACGGAGGGAACTGTTATCACGAATTTGCACAGAAATCAGACTGTAGTTGTAAGGTTTGGTGGACATGAAAAGGAGGTACTAACTGAGAAGGGAGGAAGACATTGGTGTATTCTAAATTCTGAAGTTAAGGTTTGCTGATGTCATTTTAATTTTTTCAGAGACGAGAAAGAACCTGGAAGACCAGTTGAACGGAAAGGATGGTGCCTTGAAAAGAGGTTAAAGACTAACATTTACAAAAGCTAACAACAGTAATGGAATGTAGTCGAATTAAATCCAATGATGCTGGGCGAATCAGATTAGGAGATGAAACAATGAAACTAGTAAATGCGTTTTTCTAAGTGGGGAAGAAAATAACTGACGATGGCAGATGTATAGAGGAAATAAAATCCAGACTTGAAATATCGCCGGCCGTTGTGACCGAGCGGTTCTAGGCACCAAAATCCGGAATTACGCTGCTGCTACGGTCGCAGGTTCGAATCCCGCCTCGGGCGTGGATATGTGTGATGTCCTTAGGTTAGGTAGGTTTAAGTAGTTGTAAGTCTCGGGGACTGATGACCTCAGAAGTTAAGTCCCATAGTGCTTAGAGCCATTTGTACCATTTTTGAACTTGAAATATCAAGGAAAAGCTTTTCGGAAAATAAACATATTTTAACCCATAATATAAATTTGTATGTTACTAAGTCTTTTTGACAGTGTTTATCCGGACTGCCGCCTTGTACGGACGTAAAACGAGGACGATAACCAGATAAGAAGAGAACAGAAGCTATTGAAATGTGATGCTACAAAAGAACGCTGAGGATTGCGTGGGTAGATCGAACAACTAAAGAGGAAGTAGTGAATGGAATCGGAGAGAAAAGCAATTTGTGGCACAATGTGACTTAAAGCAGGAATCTGTTGATAGAAAACATTTTTTCCCTCTTTCAGTGCAATCATTTGTGTCGCTAGGCTGCTCCCACTCATTGCAGTGAAGACAATGGGCGCCTCTACCACATTTTTCACAAATTAGACAACTTCTGTGAGACGCAATATTGTAGCAGTCTGTACACGTGCTGAGATGCAAACAGGGTACGTCCCAGTATTTTGTCAGTCACTTCGTCGTCACCTACTGAGGCTACCATACACCATCCTCGAAATCGGTTTTACCAATGGAGTATTCGGCACGATGGAGCATCATGAGGCAGCACGAATTCCAGTGGCTGATGGATGGGGTTGTGCTTCTTACGCATGAGTTATTCCTGATAATCACTGATCCGACTGCGCTATCCGCATGCAAATCGGGCGTGAGTCAGTGCTGCCGTCACGACAGCGCTCTCAGACTGTGTGAAATCTCCAGCCGACGTCTTTCCGGTCGGACCGCGGAGAACAATAGCACTCGGCAAGTTTCACAAGTCCTTGCGTCGTATGGCGTTCCAATCAACCGTACAGAATATGAGAATGCGATTAAAACATATGCGTCAGAGATAACGTTCTACAATTTCCGACACAGTCGAGGCACTTTCTTGTCATTACATTAACTCCACTGTGCAAGGATAGCTAATTTTTCCGTCAAAAGCGAATGTATACCTAGCTTGTTTTTTCAGACCATACGAAGACAGAGCTGGAAGTGGTAACCCAACACAGTTTTTCACACGTTCTTCCGGGACATACGTAGTTCTAGTAAGGACTGAACTCATAACGGCGTCGAATGTTACAGAAAATATGAAACGAAAGAAATAACGATGGATGTATGTGGTACTGAAAATTTTTAGAAGACAAAATTTCTACTTCATCCGCCCTACCCTCGAAGAGTAGAGTTGGATCATTATCCTAATACACAGTCATCAGTTTTGTCGCCTCCATTGTTTGGATTGGATTACATTACATTACTGGTGATCGCTCCAGTACTTACAAAGCATACGAGAACTTAATTCCTAATATGCAGTCTTCGAGAATTTAAGTTGGTACCTCCCTTGTTACAGATACTACCTATGTGCGCAAGAAACCCATTTCCAACAATTTTAGTCTACATTTCCGTTATACGGTTTCAGTAGAAACTAAGGAGCCACCAGTGGCCAATGAATAAAAATTACGGACTGAAATCGCAGATTTCGATTACGATTTGCACTCTGAGCGAGAGTACTCGAGTTTGTATAATCAGGTTCTACAAGATTTCGCCGATAGTTTGAAAATGCCGCAAATAAGTGTATGCCGAAACGTAATGCACTATTGACGTCGCCTAGTAAGCGTTCAAAGGCTGAGGTAGAACTTGCAGCTAGCTAACGAGTAATCTCACGACTGCAATTATATTTATTCTTGGAGACGTGGTTCGTCTACGAACGCAACTAAATGAAGGGCTGTTTGCATTGCCATAAGCAACTAAGGAACGACGGAAAGAAATGACTGTGTATTTAATTATTCAGTGTATAACGGAGAATCGTTCCAATGATGATGATGGTGGTGGTGACGACAATGATGATCACGGTATGATCTGATCAGGCAGAAACACTGTCCTCAACACCGATCTTAAAAGAGTTCAGTATTCGTGTTTGACAACCTGTTTCGGTTATTCAGCCATTCTCATACCACTTGAATATCCACGGTGAGGAGCAGCATCGGCGAAGTAACATCTTCTGGTAGGTATCAGTCGCCTCCAGTCAGTCTCTACTAGACTACTGCCGCCTTACCGCGGATACCAAGTTATTCTGAGGATGGTAGCATAACCCAAACCGGTTACCAAACGTAAATAATTAAAGGCTGCATTTCTTGGACACTATGGCCAATACTAAAATATTACTGTTTTGACGTGAGCGCCGAAATAAGGTTTAGGTTCTGATAATAAGGTATTAACCTCGCATTATGTATGGACCACTAAGGTTACAAATGGAGATTACGCCCCGTAGGAGGCAAAATCTTTATAGTTCTTCTCTGACAATGTTTGCAACGAAACAGGAATGAAAAGCAACGTCCGGTACAACACGAACGTCTGTGGGGCGTAAACATATGGTAAGTAAAAAAAAAATTCCATTGTGTCACCTCCCTTCAAACCAGGCTGTTTACGAAGTAACTCATGTGTAACTTCCTGGCAGGAGCGAAGTTTTCTAACTGACATGTGTTGCATTCTTATAACGATGAGATCCGTTCTGTTACTTTTCAAATATTTTCATCCTAGGTGAAGGTTACCAAGGCCATTGTTGTCCCCTTGCCCTAACACAAGTATCCTTTCTTTGACGCATCCACTCACCAAAACGCTGTGAATGAGGAAAATTTTGTAACCGCTTGATTTCTCGCTCTTCTTCTGACTTAGTACTGAAGTAAATGTTCCTGCAGGGTTAAGATAGTAATCTGGATTGGGACACCAAATACTCTACCAGTTGAGCTAGCCGAGCATGCTTTGCAACCTGGCTCAAAATTTCGTTGGGTGGACACTCTTCTCTCCTATACCACCGAGCTGAGTGGTGGCCACTCTGAAAGTCTCAAAGTGCTACGATTGCTCAGAGAAAGAACAGATAAGTAAATTTTGTCTTTTTATTTTTTGTCTTGTTTGTGCCTGTATTGTACACTGCACAACAAAATTAAAGAATCACTTTTTCGAACCCCATAATTGTCTACCATTGCGACGCACGAATTCGGAATTTGGCTCAAAGGTGCCTACAAACGTCCTCTGTGATATTCCAAAAGCGTGGTGCCTTGCGAAAAAAACCCTCTGGGTCGGCGACGCCTCAAACAGCAAGGTGACGGCATGTGCGGAAAAAAGGCCAAAGGACAGAAATTCTTTTCACGTGTGAAGTGGTTTAACGGTGTCATACTGGCACCAAACGTCACCACAATTCTGCCCGACGCCACTGTGGACGTGACACGCGATGGGAAGGTCGTCACAGCACCTCGTACTCACATTCCACCCCATCTTTTGACGCCTCTGCTATGAAGGTCAGAACCGCGACACCAAGCGTTCAAATCACGCAGTGTTCACATGGGTAGCGAGGGAAAACATTTCGGACACGTCGCCGCTCCGAATCGACACGGGGCGTCAGTGAAAGCACCTCTTCCCTCGGGGCATCCATCCCCACACGTTTCGCCGTCGAAAACGAAAGTAAGCAGTGCGATGAGCAACAGGGCGACGTTATTGACACTGCCGCCAACCTCTGGCCTTTTCAACCCTACACTAGGGACACTGTGGGGCTGCAACCCCATTCAACCTGATCTGACTTCTTTGGAGTGTAGTGTTGTGGTGTCACCGCCAGACACCACACTTGCTAGGTGGTAGCCTTTAAATCGACCGCGGTCCGTTGGTATACGTCGGACCCGCGTGTCGCCACTATCAGTGATTGTAGATCGAGCGCCGCCACACGGTAGGTCTAGTCTAGAGACTCCCTAGCACTCGCCCCAGTTGTACAGCCGACTTTACTAGCGATGGTTCACTGTCTATATACGCTCTCATTTGCAGAGACGACAGTTTAGTATAGCCTTTAGCTACGTCATTTGCTACGACCTAGCAAGGCGCCATATTCAGTTACTACAAATACTTCAAGAATGTATTCTGAACAGATAATATTGTGAATCAGGTGCCGTCAAGAGCGCTCTTCTGCTAACACAAAAAGTGTCACCGCATGTTTCGCTCTGGTATACAGGGTGGAATCACTATATGCCGTTCAAAACAATTCGACGAAATTTTAACGTGATCAGAAGCAGGAAGGAGAACTTAAGCCGTTTTCACCCCTCTTGTCTCGGGCCCTCTTGTGGCGTGATCACGGAGGAGGGGGGGGGGGGGGGGGAGAGAGTAACAACATTAACATGTGCTTGAATAAGATGGCAAAAGATCCCTCTAAGACCTGCCAGTTCGGCAACACCCTCGCTACATTGTTAAACACGTGAAAAATGCACCCGTCAAAAACTTCGGCACCAATTCAGCTTCGCGGCTGCTCTACCGCCTGAAGATAGGCAAAGCCCACCTAACAGGTTTCGAAGGTGTTGCCTAACCCCCACGCGCAAGTGCAGCCACGAAGCAGAACTGGTGTCGACGTTTCTGACAGTTATATTTTTGACGTTCTGAACGAAGGCACGTGGGTGTCACTGAGGGCGTCGCAGAACTGGGTGGTCTTACAATGTCGCACCCCTGCGGTATCACGCCACGGGAGAGCGTGATGCAGGAGCACTGAAAAAGCATAAGGACCCTTTACTGATTCGGATCACCTTTGAAATTCGTCCAATGGTTTTCAACGGTCCCTAGTGGTTCCACTTGCACACCATTGCAAAAACTGCGCTTGCGCTGCACTCCAAAGGAGAGAAATTACTGTCAGTGGAGTTGCTACTCCACGATATTCTTAGAGCAGGGTTGAAGCTCCAGGGACATGTAAGCAATACCAAATACTGTGGAGTACGTCGTAGTGTTGCTCATTACTCTGAAAACTGTCGTTTTCAACCGCGAAATGTGTGGGAATCGACGCCCCAAGGGAAGAGGTGGTTTCATTTAGTCCTTTACGCCATATCATGAGCCCTCTCCGTGTCGATTTTGGGCGGCGGTGTCTCCGAAATGTTTTCCTCGGCCACTCGTAAGAAAACTGCGTGATTTCAACGCTGGGTGTCGGGTAAGAGGAGCTGTGACGACCTTCCCATCGTGTGACAGGTCCACGGTGGCGTTCGGCAGAATCGTGGTGAGATCTGGCGTCAATGTTATATCACTAAACCCATTTACACGTTACATCAAGTTATGAGCTCTGGCCTTTTTTCGCATATGTAGACACCTTTATGTTTGAAGCGTCTTCGAGCCCGAGGGTAACGTGGCACGGCACCACGCTTTTGCTCCATTACAGAGGAGTGTTGTAGGTATCCTTGAGCTAAATTTCAAACTAATGCGTCGCAATGGGGAACAATTATGGGGTTTCGAAAAAGTGATGCTTTAATTCTATTGTTCAGTGTAGTAACAAGTCTTCAGTAGGTCATAGAAAGGCAATCAGCACGAAGAAAATTGCCTGGTCAGAACACAGTCTAACCGTGTAATCAAAGAATTTTTTTTTCTTGCAGCCGTGTGTTGTAAACCTCGGGTAGCTAGCCATCGGTATTCCGAAGCACATTTCCTTCCAAAAATAGTTCAGATCTTGCGGCGTGAAGACCTTCGCATCAGGGATCACACTACATGTACTAATTGTTTTTTGGGTATTATTTCTCGAATTATTTTGTACAGCTCCTTTACGATTGTCGATTTGATTATGATTTCTGATTTGTGGGAAAGATTCTTTGTTTCTCTTTAGTAATTCAAATTGTTGTTTTTTAATGGTAATATCGGAGAGTTGTTGCCGGCTCAAGGATATTCCTTTTTTGCTGTCGTTCTGGAAATATGGATGAAATCTTGTTATTAATCTGTTTGTAATTTTTTTTGGATACTTTTGTTTTGAAACGCTTTTTGTTGATTGTGTTTCCACAGCTTTGACAAACTGTAGAAATTAATTATGTAAATAGTTCTTGTATAATTTCTCTTACTTTCTAATAACTACTATCAGTAGTGGCGAGTTTAATTTCTAATGTACGCTCAATGTTCTTCCCGAAGAAGAGCATGTAAAATCAACTTACAACTCTGTTTTGAACCATATGTAATTTCTTTATACTGATCTTTCTGCTGGTTCTCTGGATTAAACAGCTTAAACTCGTAGTTAATAAAACGGTTGTTTTCTAAAGTCTCATTTGTGTTACTATTTTGACATCTGTGCTGATACGGAATGAGATAAGTGAGTTCAGCGTTCGCCATTCTTTGTGATTTGTTCCTTTCGTTACACTTTTATTAGTGATAAATCACTTTAGGTAAAACTTACAAAGTACGTCAGTGAGTCACTCAGTGGTAATTAGAGTCCGTCGGAGGAGGATGTAACAAGTAAAATAAACAGTTGCGCATTAGCTGAAATTACTTTTCGTTTCGTTCTTTCTTCATAAATTTTCTGTTGAGTAGTTTGAAGCTAAAGAAAGTGTACTTCTGGGCTGCGTTGGCAGCTGTCTGTGAATAAGGCTGAGTCACCGGGGAATTGGACTGCGTCTAGTACGTCTGAATGTTCGGACGTGTGCACCAAACAGGCAGAAGGCGGGGAGGGACATTTCCCAGTTCCAGCGCTGAGACTTTCGCTGATAACAGATGATTCACACGGGTGCTGTGTGTTGTTAGGTAGCCCACTCTGTGACTCATTGTACGAGTTCGTAGAGCGTACACTACCAATGTCAGCCCGCATCTCGTGGTCGTATGGTAGCGTTCTCGCTTTCCACGCCCGGGTTCCCGGGTTCGATTCCCGGCGGGGTCAGGGATTTTCTCTGCCTCGTGATGGCTGGGTGTTGTGTGATGTCCTTAGGTTAGTTAGTTCTAAGTTCTAGGGGACTGATGACCATAGATTTTAAGTCCCATAGTGCTCAGAGCCAACCAATGTCATCATATCGTTAACGTGGTCTCAAGTAGTTTCCCACTGTGCAATATTTCTTATATCCCTCGAGAAAGTTCCGTTACAGCCGTATCAAAAGAAGGGAAGAAGGAAGAATTTTTCGGATGTATGGTGCTTAGGACAATATATTATAGCTACAGTCAGAGTAATGCGGATACTTGTAAGAAAAGCGTTAGTATCGGGTGTGGCTGGCAGGACTGAGAAAGATAGATACAGTTTCACATAAGAAATCTACCATGGTTTGTCTTGGGCGGATTATACCCCAAACACCTTTGTAGTGGGGCGACTTGTCTCTGTGTTTGCCTTCAGACAACTCTTTGTCGGCTTACAAGTAAGCCTGCCTAAGGGACACACTCCGATTTTGATCGTCTTTGATATGTTTTTATACGTGCCCATACGACCGTTAAACTCAGTTTTTTCTAGGGGGTGTTTCACATCTTTGATATTCGTGGATGAATACTGTTGAATCGGTAACGCACATGAATAAGAAAAAAAAAAAGAGCTTTTATTTAAAAGTTCTGTGGCTTATACTGTAAGTTATAATGGTGCATCCAGACTTGTCGAAAAAGTAATTTTTTTCGAAAATCTCCCCCCCCCCCATTATTTTGTTTTTCATTTCGACATTTGCAAAAGGTATAGCATCGTTAATACCAAATTCAGTTATATATGGTGAAGCGGTATTCCAAAGACAAGTTTGTTAGAAGTAAGTCAGAAATTCTCCATATCAAAGTGCATTCAGCAGTTTTTGATTCGAACAGTTCTGCGCCTTTCTCATTATTCTACAGATTTACAAAAATGTACAAACAATTTCAGATATATCATAATTAAATCTGAAATGTTGCAACTTGAAAATAAAAAAAAGATACCAAATGTAAAAAGAAAACACAAATACAACACAAGATATTTAGTGAAATTAAAAGAAATATATATATATTTCTTATGATTTCATGAAATAATGTGTGTGTGTGTGTGTGTGTGTGTGTGTGTGTGTGTGTGTGTGTGTGTGTGTGTGTGTGTAATACACATTCAAAACACATTTATCTGGGGAAGGCTTATGAAAGACCCAGAATTATAGCTGACACTGAAGCGGACACATACTGTGGTCGCATACAGTGATATAGAGGTATCTCTAGCTTATTTCTGACAGTTTCTTCTTTGGAATTCCGATTCATCATATGCAAGTGAATTTTGTATTAACGGTGCTTTATTTCTTGTTTTAGTCAAAAATTGAACTGAAAAACAAAATAGTACGGGAGTGGGAGGGGATTTAGAAATGTAATGACGTTTTCGACAAATATTGGTATACCGCTATAGCGTACGTTAAAAACGAAAAAAAAAATTATTTGAAGATTTTTTGTCTGCTACCGTTTCGATAGTATTCATTTAAAAATATTAAACTCCATTTTTGTTACGAGGGTGTTTCACACCTTTAACAGCCGAATGGGCACACACAAAAAATGTCTTATTTTGCTCTACACTACAACATATTCACGGCAGATCAAACTCGAAGTGTATCCATTGGGTAGGTTTATTTGTTAGAACACGTATTAACTAAGGAAAGAAATAAGATCTTGAAAAATTCTATAATAGTTTAGCCGAGATTGCTATCCGCAGTCTTATGAGGATAAATTAAGTAGTTTGAGTCTTTCGAAATGTTCTAAACGTCTATTTAAATTTTCTCATTCTTAGTCAGAGCGAAGACTCGATTGTGTTACCCTGTGTCAGTGAATTCCAACCTGACCTCTGATTATGATGACGATTATAATTATAATTACACATTAAGTAACTTTTGACGCTACTGACGAAACATTAACTAAACAGTGCATCACAAAATTGTCAATTTCTGTTGCACCAAAATTTCGCGCATCCCGTTTCCGTAGCTGAGATGTAGAACCCACTGTGTTCTACTGGTGCTTCATTAAATGGATGCTGACTCGATTTCCTGTACTGGAGAAAAAGAACATCATTTGTGGCTACCGAGGAGAGAGACATGATGCTGTTCAGTTCCTAATGACCATACTGTCCACCATAGTTCTATATCAAGTATCTTGATAAAAGTAAATGAATTATCATGGCATTATTGGCTGGGAGACGGGAAGGTATGGATTCCGTGTCCAAACTACAATGGTTTTCAGATCTCGTGCAATGGCACCTTCCTCATCCGCAATTGTGAGTAACGCGTCTCAATTGTTGCCCTTGTCCGCTGCTCGTTGTTAGCGTCGCTACCGTCTAGATCGCGGGGTCCGAGTTCGATGCCCGGCCGAGGCAGAGACTTTCGTTGCTCGAGGATTGGGCGTTTGTGTTGTCTTGATCATTTCATCTCATCGTCGTCACAAAAACGCGCAGCTGGCCGCAGTGAAGTCCGATAGAAAGACTTCCACCAGATGGCCGAATAAGGCCGTAAGATCATTTCATTTGGTTGGAACTATTGAGTGTCTGTGATAGTGATGGGAGCAAGTAAAGTGGCGTCTAGTGACAGAGAGTGAACCCCGTGCCGGCACGTAGCATGCAGCACCGCGTGGCTCTCAAATACGAAGTCTTTGTCACGAGACGGAGCAAAAAAAGCTTACGATTTAACGTAGACATTTGGCACACAGTCTGGTAACAAAGGAACTGTATTCCACCATGTGTCTCTTTCTGCCCGGCCAAATACGGGTGAAGGTTGGAAAAAAAGAGTCCGTCACCAGCGTTGAAACACCTACAGATGACTGGAAAGCCTTTTCACTTGCACGCAGTAATAACTATGTTACATAGGCGCGTATTTATCTCACAATGGTCCCTATTAGTGAATGAAATTGCGGAAAAAGTATATCGTTGTTGTTTGTGTACATGAATAGCATACGAGCACAGTTACCGTACGAATAAAAGAAACATGCTTGTAGGCTTTCAACGGACAATTAATGGTCGCAACGTGCTTTTTTATGCCTGAGCAGGCCGTTCTGTAAACGTCAGCTTCGCTTAATGAACAGCAAGCGGTAGGGGCGATGCAGCCGTTGGAAATGGCACTGAAGCGAAGCAGCCATACTCGTCACGTGTGCTTGTAGGCTCGCCACGTGCCGCCAGCTGCGCCTAGTATCCCACATACGCTCCCTTTCTGGAAAACAGCTATACAGAGAATATGGAAGTGAATTCGGAAGAGGAAAGTTGAATCTGGCGAGCTTAGGATTGACACAGACATTAATTCTTGTTTGTGTTCTAATCATGTAGAAGCAACTGACAAACTAACCGAGCTTCCGATGGTGAAGGCTAACACATGTCTGAGTTGAAACTGTTAAAGAATGTAGGGTCTAGAAGACATAGCAATGTTGCTCCTCGATGCTGTTATACTGACTAGTGTATATAACCTTGGAATAGTTTTTGTTGGTTGTGTTCAACAGCTTTGATAAATATTAGAAACGATACTTTTTTAACACATGAAGCTGTTCAATATGTATTTCTTTTTTTTTAATTGTACGACTGGTTTCGGTCAGAGGCGATTTTCCAGCACCTGTTGTACAACATTTTGGAGACAGGACAAGATTCAAGCAAAATGGATATTTGAAAATTGTATATACGAAGACAGTAACTGAAGACGGTTACTGTTGATGACCGTGCAGCATATCCCTGGAATAAATGATAACCTCAGCTGCCGCCACCGAGGACACAGATGAATAGCGCGACTGCAGGGACTTATCCCTTGCACGCCTCCCGTGAGCCTCACATTCCCAACTGTCCACAATTCTACATATGTATTGTACCTTATAGACATTTGCCCACCCACTCATTACTCGAGCACGCTTTGGCGATTTCCGCAAGAGCTTGGGCAACCAGTGAGCATTCGCACAGACGGTCAATGACTGGGTAGCCTTTAACTATATATACGAAGACAGTAACTTTGTTCTCGAAAGAACAGTTACTGCTGATGACCGTGCAGCTTTTTCCTGGAATAAATGATGACTAACTGTGAACCTCAGCTGCCGACAGGTGTTGTTGATATACATCGATGTGGGCAGCTGAAAATGTGTGCCCCGAACGGGACTCGAACCCGGGATCTCCTGCTTACATGGCAGAGGCTCTATCCAGCGCGACTGCAGGGACTTATCCTTTGCACGACTCCCGTGATGGCAAATGTCTATAAGGTACAATACATATGTAGTATTGTGGACAGTTGGGAATGTGAGGCTCACGGGAGGCGTGCAATGGATAAGTCCCTGCAGTCGCGCTATTCATCTGTGTCCTCGGTGGCTCAGATGGATAGTGTGTCTGCCATGTAAGCAGGAGATCCCGGGTTCGAGTCCCGGTCGGGGCACACATTTTCAGCTGTTCACATCGAGGTATATCAACAACACCTGTCGAAAATTGTACTACGATGTACACAATACACCGTGTAGTAAGATTATACACAATACTTCTAGTTTTTGTTATTAACGCGTGTCACATGCATGTCATAAAACGGTTGCCAGAATATAACATTTGTTAGTAATATTTTGTTGTGATGGAGTGTCAAACAGAACTATCCAAAGAATATAAAATGAAATGGCAAAGAATTGCTATTATAACCAGTATACGCTTTGTAATACAGTGTCACGAAAATTTCACATACTTTTTTGTCGGTTGTTCATTTAATACGAAATCTGGATCTTTTGCATAATATGAAAAAATTTCAATCTCTTCCGCGAGATCCATATATCTACCTTTCTCTGTTTTGTGTGGAATAGTAACACTGATTTCCATTTTGTCTAATGCATGCTTTTCATCCCTTAAATGTGTAACAAGGACGAAAAATATGTAATGGACAAAATGGAAAACAGTGCTACTATTCTACACAAAAGAGATAGAGGTAGATATATGGATCTCGTGGAAAGAATTCAAAATTCTTCGCATTATACTGAACAACGAAATTTCATTTTATACGAGCAACTTGAACAGCAAAAATAAAAATGTACTGACAATATTCGTGATATTGTATGACAAAGATTATACTGGTCCTAACAGCAATTTTTTGCCTTGTCATATATATATTCTTTGGGTATTTGTGTAATTGACACTCCATGCATGTACCTTTGCAGAACAAAATATTATTTACAAATGTTATATTTTAACAACTGTTTTATGAAAGGTATGTGACATCCGTTATTAACAAAAGCTGTAAGTATCGTGTATGTCTTACTTAATTGCGTATTATATATACCTGAACACAATTTTCAAATACAGTTTTTGCTTGAAACTTGTCCTTTATCTATAACGTTGTACAACAGGCATTGGAAAATCATGTCTGACTGAAGTCGGTCGTACCATTAATAATAAATCATTCAACAACTTCACGCATTACAATATGTCATTTCTAGGATAAACATGCAGGTTGGTTAACGGAAACTATTCATCGTCGTAACAGCTGCTTCACTAGTCTTATAAATAATCCCGTCTCACATTGAACAAAGATGTTCACGATGTGTTACAGTTACTGCCACTACCAAGAATACTCGGAGTCTTACTCTCCACACACCACCGTAACTTAAACCTTGAAAATTCTCACAAAATCAGCGCAGTTTCGTACAGGAAATGATGGCTACTGTTCGTTTATTGCACAACATTTTAGACCTCTCATGAGCGCTAAAATTGTGAAATATTTTCTATTAGAGAACGCTATGAAAAACTCTAGCCAGCCCACGTAATTTTTATGTTGGCATGTACTCGTGTATATATTCCCATTGAGACTGCTTGCTTGCCGTTGCGACAGTCAGCTGTCACCTGATGATGAACTCAAAAATGACAATCTGTTCATAACTAAAAAGTGTGCAGAACGTCAACAATGTGCTTCTTCTTTGTTCTTTTTTTGGATGCGTGACTGCAATGATTGTGGAATTACTTAGAGTCGCTGATGAGTTTTGTAAAACAGTACCTGCTTCATGTGGCCGGCCGGTGTGGCCGTGCGGTTCGAGGCGCTACAGTCTGGAACCGCGTGACCGCTACGGTCGCAGGTTCGAATCCTGCCTCGGGCATGGATGTGTGTGATGTCCTTAGGTTAGTTAGGTTTAAGTAGTTCTAAGTTCTAGGGGACTGATTACCACAGATGTTAAGTACCATAGTTCTCAGAGCCATTTGAACCAAACCTGTTTCATGTCTTACGAGTGACCAGAAATTTTTTTTTCGTAGAAACCAATTAATTTTAAATTTAGGGAAAAAACCTAAGGTTCGCAAAAGGAATGGCTTTGGATGTCGAATCGTCCTTCGTATTCCGTGTTTTACGTGTCATACAGTTTCACAATAAAATGTTCAAATGCGTGTCACTTCGTAAGGGGCCAAACTACTGAGGTATCATTCCCTACACTTATACACTACTTTAACTTACGCTAAGGACAACACACACCCATGTTCGAGCGAGGACTCGAACCTCCGGCGAGAGGAGTTTTACAAGATATTTTGGAACAATGGCAATAGTAATAATTATGGCGGATAATTGAAATGATACATGGTATCTATACATGATATCCAACATAAGTTCACCTTAGACCAGTAGCATTTGAGAGTAGCACGTGTTCGCTGTGTTTTCCCTGGTAAATAGCAAGATTTTCCTTGTGATGTCGCAGTTCGCCGTAGAAGCTATCCTAATGGCTGTATATTGTTTTGTTTGTTGCCGTTTGCTGAGTCAGCGCAGCGTTAGTCATCATTATAAGTGCTATTATGTGGGCCACACGGTAAACACGTATAGGGTTGCTAAAGCGGAAGCTGTGCACGGCATTGCCACTGCTCTACCTGGACGTGTTCTGGCAGCCGTAGACAGTCAAATGCATTATTTTGATGTTGTACGCGGAACTGTCATCTAAATTGGAAGTAAGCTTTAATCTACTTCCAGCAATCCGAGTATAAACTTTGTGCTAAAATCACACTAATAACATCGAGCAAATACCGTAGTTCAAATAAAATCGTTCAAATGGCTCTGAGCACTATGGGACTTAACTTCTGAGGTCATCAGTCCCCTAGAACTAACAACTACTGAAACCTAACTAACCTAAGAACATCACATACATCCATACTCGAGGCAGGAATCGAACCTGCGACCGTAGCGGTCGCGCGGTTCCAGACTGTAGCGCCTAGAACCGCTCGGCCACCCCTGCCGCAAAATACCGTAGTAATAATTTTCAGGTCTTAATCTTTTGATTTCCTAGTATACAAAACAGTTAGTATTGTAATTCCACACAAGACACTACTTTTTCTCTCTCTACGCAAGACTGTAAAAGTGTGTACCTTGTGGTTCAAAAATGGCTCTGAGCACTATGGGACTCAACTGCTGTGGTCATCAGTCCGCTAGAACTAAGAACTACTTAAACCTAACTAACCTAAGGACATCACACACATCCATGCCCGAGGCAGGATTCGTACCTGCGACCGTAGCAGTCGCACGGTTCCGGACTGCGCGCCTAGAACCGCGAGACCACCGCGGCCTGCTAAGGTACCTTGTGGCATTATCGATATTACACAGTAGCTAATTTCATGTAACTTTAAATGTTTCATTCTTTTATTTCTCAAAGTAATTTTCTAGTCGTAATTTTCATAAGACTCTCATAAAAAGTGTTGATATTCCATAGTATAACACCAACTGTATCTTTCAGACTTCATCTGCATGTTCAAATATGATGTAGGAATACTGTCCCTATGCTATAGTTTTTACCCTTTCAGTAAGAAGTTAAATTAATATCACACTGACAAAAGTACATATTTTGCTGAAACATATGCAGCTGAATGAAAAATAAGTTAAGAAAGTATTTTATAACATCATTTCGATATTCATAAAAAGTTAAAAACTGTACGCTTTATTTCTTAAACATGTAAATTTAAACCACGAATTTCATTCCGTAAGTATTTATTTCCAATATTGCTTACTTCTGTTTATAATATCCTTGAATATATTCTGATTTAAAACATAATGGCCTGCCAGAAGCATAACTGACCTTTTCCATTGAACTAAATATGGATCTCGGAAACATCTATAATGGAAAACTCTGCAATGCCATGGATAGAGGAAACCAGGTTGATTTAGTGTTTCTTGACTTACGAAAATATTTTACTGAGCTACCATAACGACGCCTTCTAGAGAAAACACGTTCTCATCAGATACGTAATGGCGTTAGCGAATGGCTCGAAAATTTGGTGTTAGAACGTTGTACTGCATGGAGAGTCATTTAGAGACACTGAATTGTTATCCGGTGCGCCTCATGGGAGTTTAACAGGACTCTAGTCGTTCATACTATGTGTTAATTACTTAGCGGATAGCGTTGATTACAATCTTAGGCTTTTCGCATATGATGAAGTGATCTATCTTGGCAGGTTGCAGTAACAGCCAGTTACATGATCAGTCGGCATGGTACAAAGACAGACGGCTAGCTCTTAATGTGGGTGAAAACAAAGTTGAGCGCTTCACTATAGGTAAGAGGACGTTATCCTTTGATTACATCACAGCCAGAGTCACAATGTAACAATTTACAGAACTATGGAGTTGAACCACCCACATAGGCTCAGTTGTAGGTAAAGGAAATGGCAGACTACGATTAATTACCAGAATATTGGTAAACTTCGAAAAGAGATCGCACACAGCAGAACACACACATGTGTGTCCTGCTCAGCCATATGAGTGCCGTATCATGTTGGACTTGCAGAGATCATGTAAAGAAGGGCGATACGAGTACTCTCTGGCGTATTTGACTGGCGAAAGGCAGCTCGTTTTGTAGTATCGCGAAACAGGAGAGAGAGTACCACGGATATGATACGCGAATTGGGTCATTAAAACAAAGGTGCTTTCCGTGGCGACAGGATCTTTCCGTGAAATTTCGACCACCAAGTTTTTCTTCCGAGTGCTACAATATTTTGTTGACACCCAACTACATAGGAAGAAGAGGCCATCATGGTAAAATAAGAGAAATCAGAGCTCGTACGGAAAGATTTAAGTGTTCGTTTTCCCCGTGCGCTATTTGAGAGTGGAACGGTAAATAAATAGCTTGAAGGTGGTTTGATGAACGCTCTACGTTTGATTGTGAATTGCAGAGTAATGATGTAGATATAAATTTTGTACGGTGTGCAGCAACAGTAGCAGGTCGGAAGTGGTCCCTTAGTGTGCTAGCCTACATGTAGGTGTTACTTGCTGCTCCTGCTGATGAGCGCCCATTATCAGTGCTGGAGCTTCGCACTTTAATACCTTCCCGTCGCCAAAGTGTCTTAATTGTTACTAATGTATATAGGATGAGTCACGTAAGACACAACAGCCATTTTATTTCGCGAACTGTTCCAGGCATGGAAACGAGATTTTCGACAAATGATAGTACGCTAAGGGGCACGTACTTTACTACGTAATAAAGAGTCTTAACTCTTCTGTAGAACGAGATAGTGAAGCAAGTATGGTTTTTTTAGTGGAAGCGTATATTTTTCATAATTGCATTCAGTAGCTGTTGGAGAGATAATTACAGTGATACAGATCTGGTTAATATTGACGCTGAAAATTTTCTGAGAAGTATACTAAAATTGGAAAGCAATACGGCGAGAGTCGGCTACTGCGGAGTAAACAACGCCTAGGAGAACTCTCACGCCAGACGAAGTAGTTGTATGCAGCAAGACAGGTCTACGCTAAGATGATAAATGGTTCAAATGGCTCTGAGCACTATGGGACTTAACATCTATGGTCATCAGTCCCCTAGAACTTAGAACTACTTAAACCTAACTAACCTAAGGACAGCACACAACACCCCGCTAAGATAAAGCCACATTTCCTATACGAAATAGAAACCAGGTCAGCTGTGGTATCTGTATGTGAAACTACGGTATATGTTAGCTTTTTGCTCATCAGATGGGGCTTATGAAAAATATTTCAGATGTGTGTACGTTTCCAGGTTTTTGTGGAAGGAACTATAGTTTCTTCAGGCAGTTTTCAGTTTAAACCGTGACTATTGCTGCTTACTTTTCAAGCCGAAACAGGAACGTCTGTCATTCATACTTCAGATAAACAGCCTTCTTTAAGGGAAAAAGGAAACTACTGTATTAACTTTATTACAATGGAAAAAAGAAAAAAAAATCATGACCTGTCTTTGCCCGTAGACACCTGAATGCTGCTTAAAGTAAACAACCTGCTGTCGGACAAACGTATCTATAAATAATATTCGAAATTGTAATTAGATGGAATACACGTTATAGAAACTAAAAAGTTTAATGTCACCTACAAAACACTTTTTTTAACGAAATATAGTGTTGCACTTAAGTATGTACTTAAAGTGTTTACCATCGACTACAAGGCATATTTGCATTCGCCTTTCGAGAGACAGATGAACAGATGAAAGTACATTGAATGATATGCCGTTGCATGCTGTGGCGATACGACGGCGCCGCGCGGAGTCGCCGTGCGGTTGAGGCGCCATGTCGTGGATTGAGCGGCTCCTGCCGCCGGAAATTCGAGTCTCCCTTGGGCAAGGGAGTGTGTGTTGTTCTCAGCATAAGTTAGTTGAAGTAATGTGTAAGTCTTCACACACATTTGGACTTAATTTAAATTTATTTTTTATTATTTATTCGACGGCGCATATCGTGTGGCGCAGTTGAGGTTTCATGATAGATTACATCTTTCAGTGTTCCCCATAGAAAGAAATAAAGAGGAGTGAAATCAGGGGAGCTTGTCGTCCACTGTACTTCAGCATTCCGTCCTGTCCTACGGTCAGGCAACACAACACGGGAAGAGTGAGTTGAGAAGCTGTGGTGTTGGAACTACACACACTGTCGCTTATCCAGAGGTATCTCTTCAAGAGGAACATATAGAATGTTCGTAGCAAAGTTCTTCCCTTGGGGCGTCGATTCCCACACATTTCGCGGTTGAAAACGACAGTTTTCAGAGTAATGAGCAACACTACGACGTACTCCACAGTATTTGGTATTGCTTACATGTCCCTGGAGCTTCAACCCTGCTCTAAGAATATCGTGGAGTAGCAACTCCACTGACAGTAATTTCTCTCCTTTGTAGTGCAGCGCAAGCGCAGTTTTTGCAATGGTGTGTAAGTGGAACCACTAGGAACCGTTGAAAACCATTGGGCGAATTTCAAAGGTGATCCGAATCAGTAAAGGGTCCTTATGCTTTTTCAGTGCTCCTGCATCACGCTCTCCCGTGCCGTTATACCGCAGGGCTGCGACATTGTAAGACCACCCAGTTCTGCGACGCCCTCAGTGACACCCACGTGCCTTCGTTCAGAACGTCAAAAATATGACTGTCAGAAACGTCGACACCAGTTCTGCTTCGTGGCTGCACTTGCGCGTGGGGGTTAGGCAACACCTTCGAAACCTGTTAGGTGGGCTTTGCCTATCTTCAGGCGGTAGAGCAGCCGCGAAGCTGCATTGGTGCCGAAGTTTTGACGGGTGCATTTTTCACGTGTTTAACAATGTAGCGAGGGTGTTGCCGAACTGGCAGGTCTTAGAGGGATCTTTTGCCATCTTATTCAAGCACATGTTAATGTTGTTACTCTCTCCCCCCCCCCCCCCCCCCCCCTCCTCCGTGATCACGCCACAAGAGGGCCCGAGACAAGAGGGGTGAAAACGGCTTAAGTTCTCCTTGCTGCTTCTGATCACGTTAAAATTTCGTCGAATTGTTTTGAACGGCATATAGTGATTTCACCCTGTATACCAGGGCGAAACATGCGGTGACACTTTTTGTGTTAGCAGAAGAGCCAACACCGTGTTACGAGTGAAGGCCGAAATGCACGCGTTTTAGCTCACGCAGGCTGGCGTGAGGAGGGAAGAACTACACTGATGTGAGGTCTGGAACATGACAAGGAATGAGAATTCAGAAAGCGGACGTAATTAGTTTGATACTTAACTTTAATCCATTAATGATGAACGTCGCTCTTGACGGTACCTGATTCACAATATTATCTGTTCAGAATACATTCTTGAAGTATTTGTAGTAACTGAATATGGCGCCTTGCTAGGTCGTAGCAAATGACATAGCTGAAGGCTATGCTAAACTATCGTCTCTGCAAATGAGAGCGTATGTAGACAGTGAACCATCGCTAGTAAAGTCGGCTGTACAACTGGGGCGAGTGCTAGGGAGTCTCTAGACTAGACCTGCCGTGTGGCGGCGCTCGGTCTGCAATCACTGATAGTGGCGACACGCGGGTCCGACGTATACTAACGGACTGGCCGATTTAAAGACTACCACCTAGCAAGTGTGGTGTCTGGCGGTGACACCACAACACTACACTCCAAAGAAGTCAGATCAGGATGAATGGGGTTGCAGCCCCACAGTGTCCTTAGGGTAGGGTTGAAAAGGCCAGAGGTTGGCGGCAGTGTCAATAACGTCGTCCTGTTGCTCATCGCACTGCTTACTTTCGTTTTCGACGGCGAAACGTGTGGGGATGGATGCCCCAAGGGAAGAGGTGCTTTCACTGACGCCCCGTGTCGATTCGAAGGGGCGGCGTGTCCGAAATGTTTTCCCCCGCTACCCATATGAACACTGCGTGATTTGAACGCTTGGTGTCGCGGTTCTGACCTTCATAGCAGAGGCGTCAAAAGATGGGGTGGAATGTGAGTACGAGGTGCTGTGACGACCTTCCCATCGCGTGACACGTCCACAGTGGCGTCGGGCAGAATTGTGGTGACGTTTGGTGCCAGTATGACACCGTTAAACCATTTCACACGTGAAAAGAATTTCTGGGCTTTGGCCTTTTTTCCGCATATGCCGTCACCTTGCTGTTTGAGGCGTCGCCGACCCAGAGGGTTTTTTCGCAAGGCACCACGCTTTTGGAATATCACAGAGGACGTTTGTAGGCACCTTTGAGCCAAATTCCGAATTCGTGCGTCGCAATGGTAGACAATTATGGGGTTCGAAAAAGTGATTCTTTAATTTTGTTGTGCAGTGTACAATACAGGCACAAACAAGACAAAAAATAAAAAGACAAAATTTACTTATCTGTTCTTTCTCTGAGCAATCGTAGCACTTTGAGACTTTCAGAGTGGCCACCACTCAGCTCGGTGGTATAGGAGAGAAGAGTGTCCACCCAACGAAATTTTGAGCCAGGTTGCAAAGCATGCTCGGCTAGCTCAACTGGTAGAGTATTTGGTGTCCCAATCCAGATTACTATCTTAACCCCGCAGGAACATTTACTTCAGTACTAAGTCAGAAGAAGAGCGAGAAATCAAGCGGTTACAAAATTTTCCTCATTCACAGCGTTTTGGTGAGTGGATGCGTCAAAGAAAGGATACTTGTGTTAAGGCAAGGGGACAACAATGGCTTGGTAACCTTCACCTAGGATGAAAATATTTGAAAAGTAACAGAACGGATCTCATCGTTATAAGAATGCAACACATGTCAGTTAGAAACCTTCGCTCCTGCCAGGAAGTTACACATGAGTTACTTCGTAAACAGTACGCTGTTTTCCCCACGAAGTCTGACTTTCTTATCATATATACTTTATTTATTTATTTTGGTTTTGGGCAGCAATGACCATACGTCCAGCATTAGTAACAACAGAGTCGTGTTTACATAATCGCAAATTTCACTGTGGAACAATAATGAGACTTTGATGTAACTTACCGATGTAAAATAAAAACTCTAAACGATGAACGACGTACAGATAGGAGTAGTTACAACAGTGCAAAGATAACAGAATCGTAAATTTCACAACAGAGGAATGATAAAAGTTGGAAGTGCATGGATAATTTATTAATGTAAAATAAAAACACAAACTTACGACTCAACTTTCGAGCCGGGTTGGTTCCATGTGTAGACTAGATCCACGGGAAACTACAGTTCAAAGTTGGATAAAAAAGTCTAGTAATCATGAGCTCTAAAATCCGTGTCTTAAGAGCAATGAACACTTGTTTATCTTCGATACTATGAAATACATCTCCTCTACTTCGATCTCTATGCTTTCCATATTTTGGGAGGAGGTGCTATGGACCTAACAAGAAAAAAGGCTAGTGAACATAAGCTCTGAAATGCTACGTTAAGAACTACGATCACCTGTTCAGCAGAAGAGATGTGTTTCACACTAGCGAAGATGAACAAGTCCTCATATTTCATACAGTGTGCATTTTAGATCACATGTTTACTGGACTGCTTTCTTGTTTCGGTGCACGGAACTTGTCCCAAGGGTTTGTCGGTGCTTTTTTGGGACACCCTGTGTATCAAAGCAATGACACTTGTGAGGAGGAGGTAACCCTCGCAACCCATTTCTTGTACGGCACCGCTTGAGCGGTTGTGCACTCGGTACACGCCAATGTGACGTGGCACAGATCCGGCACTATCGTCCATATCGCAGTGTTCAGAAGCGATCATTTCCAACCGGTGTGGGTGGGCAGGATAACACCGGTGCCCCAGCTTCATGCGAATGATACAAGTCTCACAACGTCTCCTAAGATGCACAGAGGTGAACTATGGCCGAGAACTTCTGTTGTGTGGCTGGTCGGTATAGGGGATCGGTGTAGGGTGTAAGTGTTCTTCCGTAATGATCCTTTAGGCGAGACGGTCAACAGTTTAATTATGGCGAATGCCATTGACATCCTCTTATCTAGAAGTAACCGGATATCTGTGCGCAACGTCCGCGCTTCTGTTGTGGCCTCCAAGACATATCTGTTAGTCTGTTTATCAAATGCCGGATGTTAGAGTTTCTGCAACACGATTAGGGGGTCTGTGAAGATCAGTACGAGCTTGAACGTCCTTGCGCTATAATACGTGGGCTCACTGATGGCCAGTAGCTCCACCGGGTTAATCACAACTACAGTGTATTCACCCTCCCCCCCTCCCCCCCCCCCCCTCTCTCTCTCTCTCTCTCTCTCTCTCTCTCTCTCTCTCTCTCTACTAGAAATGTAGAAAAGTTATGCTGACACTACCATCGCATAACTCCATTGGATTTCTAGCCGGGTCCCTTTTGAATGCATCATTGATGTCACGTTAAAACAAGATTATTCTGTAAATTATGTTATCCCTCAATAAAACTGCTAAAAACTGCTATAGTACATAATCGGAAAGCTAAATACACTGACGGAAACTAGCGACACGAGAAAATAATTGATGTAGAGTAATGAAACTTCGAGAATACATTTGTCTAGGTGACATACACTCATGTTTAGAAGAAAACCGAACACCTTGAACGACTAGATATACGACGTTCATATACACAGGACATGTACATTAGTATGTTCTGCAGAAATGATTAGCATTTGAAGCGTGTCAGCCCGCGGATTCGAGGTCAACATCGATATCACGGCGCCAACCGCCTACCGGTAAACTTGTGCCTGCGGGTCTCGTTGTCGCTATAAACTGAAGGTAATGGATTAGTGTGAGCGGATGTGCACGATGCCTCGGAGACGAATGCGCGATCAGTAGGTCTGAAAGAGGGCACATGACTGGCATGAGAGAATGTGATGCACCCTTTCGGGAAGCTACTGCTCGTGTGGGACGAAGCGCAACTGATGTGTGCATAATGGTTCACGGAAGGCCGTAGGACACGACGAGATGCCTCAGGTGGCACCACCCAGACTGCTCCCCGTGGAAGATCGACATCTCATCCGAATGGCAATGCAGCACACATATGCGCCCTCCTCGGCTATGGCGTAAGAGTGGAACAGTGTAACACATTGTTACTATCAGCGGTAACATTCCGTCGCTGTTTATTACGGCATTGGTTACCTGCGCGTCGTCCACTTCTCCGTCTACCTTTGACGAAAGTGCAGAAACATGCTAGACGGCAATTGTGTATGCAACGACGTCACTGGGGACAGTAATGGCATCAGATAGTGTTTCCGGACGAATCCAGTCTCCGTTTGTTTGAAAAAGATATCCGTATTTTGGTTCGCCGCCGAAAGGGGGAGCGGCATCACAGTGACTGCATTCACACAAGACATAGCGCCAACTCAAGATCTTATGGTGTTGGGTGTTATTGCGTGCAACTAAATATCACAGGTGTTACGTGTCCAAGGCACTGTGACTGACCAGTGTGACCTACGTGAATGAAATCCTACGATCCGTAGCCACACCCCAGCCGCCATTTTTCAGTAAGACAACGCACGACCACATGTTGCTGTACGAAGGCGTGCCTTCTTGGTGTCACAGGATGTCAGACTTGTTACCAATCGAAAATGTTTGAGATATGGTGAAACGGCTGGTGCAGCACTGTGACCAAATGCCAGACACCACAGATGAAGTTTGGAACCAGTTGGATGGCTATACCGCAGGACACCATTCGCGCCTTATAAGCGTCGGTGCCATCACGCATGGAACAAGATATCAGGGCCCGTTGCGGATCCTGTGCCTACTAGGCAACAGCACACATGCTAAACCGACGTGACTGAAGTGCTGATCATTTCTGCAGAACATACTAATGTGCATGTCCTGTGAACATGGACGTCCTATCTGTAGTGGTTCAAAGTGTTTTGTTTTTTCTGAACATGAGTGCATTTACGTGATTAACATTGCAAGCTCATAGGTTAATGGAAGCGCGAGATAAGTCATCGCAAATGTGAAATGCTGGTACATAAATAACCGGTCTAACCGTCAGAAGCTTCAATGCAAGCATGTAAGCGTGCATGCATTGTATTATACAGGTGCCAGATATCAGTTTGTGGGACGGAGTTTATGCATGTTGCAGCTGGTCGCTCAATACAGGGACGGTTAATGATATTCGTGGATGACGCTGGAGTAGCCGTCTGATGATGTCTCATATTTGCTCGACTGAAACCAGAACTGGAGATCCGGCAGGCCAAGACAACACGTCGACAGTCTGTAGAGTATGCTGGGTTACAACAGCGGTATGTGGGCGAGCGTCATCCTGTTGGAAAACACCCCCTGGAATGCTGTTCACGAGGCAGCACAACTGGCCGAATCTTGTGCGGGATAACCCCGACAGTGTTCTTGCTGTCGTACGAAATCGTACGCCAGACCATAACTCCAGGTGTGGGTCCAGTGTGCTAGCAGGCAGACATGGTTGCTTGCCACAACTGGCCTCCCCCTAACCAACATAGAGCCATCACTGGCACTGAAGGAGAGCCACCTTTCATCTGAAAACACAATGGACTACCACCCTGCCCTCCAGTGAGATATCGTTTGACACCACTGAAATCGCAAAAGCTGTGGTTTGAGGTCACTGAAATGCAAGCTACAGGCGTCTGGCTCACAGCTGTCCTTGAAGTAACCAATTTATAACAGTTCGTTGTGTCACTATGGTGCCAACTTCTGCTCATATTACTGCAGCATATGTAGTGTGATGCGCCAGAGCCCCGCGATGAAACGCTCGTCTTTCCTCTCGGTAGTGTCACGTGGTTTCCAGAGCCCGGTCTTCTCGCGACCGTACATTCTTGTGCCCACCGCTGCCAGCAATCGTGTACGGCTACATTCCTGCCAAATATTTCTGCAGGATCGCAGATGGAATATCCAGCTTCTCGTAGAACTATTACACGACCTAGTTTAAACTCAGTGAGGTGTTGATAATGGCGTCTTTGTCGCCTTAAAGGCATTCTTGACTAACATCAACTCTCTATGCACAACCTCTCTCTTATGCGACTAGCTCGAAATCTGAATGGACATCATCTTTGAAATGTATAAGCACGCCTACCAACTTTCGTTTATGTCGAGCAACTTCTTCTCGGTGTTGTGATTTTTTTTCCCGTCTGTGTGTTTATTTCTCTATGTAGTCAGCCTCGCGACGAACATATTCCTCGCATCGAGACCAGTTTGTATATACAGTCACTGTAGAATGTTTGACCCAGTATGATAAGCATGAAGAAAGACCAAAAACTTTTCTTATTTTTATTTACCTGAATATGGGCTCAGTATATGTAAGTAAAAGCCCGTTACACCACGGAGCATAAATGTAATCTGCATGCTTCAGAAAACGTTTGAAATCATGTGAAGAAATGTTGGGACCGTATGTCCATCGTTTCTTCTGGCACCGTCTTCAGTCCAACAGACGACAGTGCGGTAGCCGATTTTGTCACATGCATTTGTCAGTTTTCGCATCAAGGTATTTACTGTTCGGAATATTAAATTTCCTCGTGTTACCTGTGCGATCATGAGGGTAGAGAATTTGGTCGCGAGCGTTTTGAGATATAATTCTGTGGAACTCAGACGAACTGAATCTGCAAAAAGGTGTAACTGAATTCTCTACAATTTTTTTTTTCAGTGTAGCTTTGTACACTCATTCCAGATACTGCAGTTAATTGTAGTCAAGACAGACAAACAAACTGCAGAAAAGAATTTCACATCCAGAACAATCGTTTGCACATTTACGTACACATAAAGCAGACGTTATTCTCTCTATTGGTAAATGTCCAACATTGGTTGATAGTGCGAATCACGAAGTGCTGCAAATCTTTAGACTTGACGCCGTTTTCTAAGCATGTGCGCTTAACCGCAACTGAACTACTTGCATTGAGGTGACAGATGTCATGGGATAGCGATATGCACATATACAGACGGCTGTAGTATCGTGTACACCAGATATAAAAAGGCAGTGCATTGGCGGAACCGTCATTTGTACTCAGGTGATTCATGTGAAAAGTTTTCCGACGTGATAATGGCCGCACGACGTCCATTAACAGACTCTGAAAGAGGAATTGTAGTTGGAGCTAGACGCACGGGACATTGCATTTCAGAAATCGTTAGGGAATTTATATGCCGCGTTCCACAGTGTCAAGAGCGTGCCGAGAATATCAAATTTTAGGCATTACCTCACACCACGCACAATGCAATTTTCGATGGCCTTCACTTAACGACCGAGAGCGGCGGCGTTTGCGTAGATCTGTCAGCGCTAACCAACACTCAACATTGAGTGAAAGAAACGCAGTTAACAATGTGGGGCGTACTGTGAACGTATCCGTCAGGAAAATGCGGCGAAATTTGGCTTTAATTGGCTATGGCAGCAGACGATCGACACGAGTGACTTCGCTAACAGCACGATATCGCCTGCTTTCCTGAGCTCGTCACCATATCTGTTGCACCCGAGACGATTGGAAGACGGTGGCCAGGTTAGGTGAGCCCCGATGTATGTTGGTAAGAGTTGGTAGTGGGTTTCGAGTGTGGCATAGACCCCATGGGCCAACGTTGTCAGCAAGACACTGTGCAAGCTGGTGGTGGCTCCATAATGGTGTAAGCTGTGTTCACATGGAATGGACTGCGTCGTTGATTGGAAATGGTCATGTTCGGCTCCTTTCAGACGATTTGCAGCCATTCGTGAGCCTCCTGTTCCCAAACAAGGAAGGGATTTTTACAGATGACAATGCGCCTTGTCACCAGGCGACTGTTGTTACGCGATAGGTTTGAAGAAAACTCTGGAAGCTCTAACGATTGATTTAGGCGTCCACATTGCCAGACATGAATCCCATCCAACATTTATGGGACATCGTTGAGACGTCAGTTCGTCACAAAATCCTACACTGGCAACACTTTCGCAATTATGGACGGTTATAGAACAGCATGGCTTAATATTTCTGCAGGGGACTTCCAACGACTTGTTGACTCCATGCCACGTCAATCTGCTGCACTACGCCGGGAAAACGCAGGTGCGACACGGTATTAGGAAGTATCCTCTCAGCGTCATCTGCTGTACTGACGCAGCGCAGGCCTGTTTGAACAGTTCCACAATGTAGTAAGGCCGAGATGGTTCCATTGAAAGAGACACGGCCGATTTCCTTCCTAATCCTTTTCCTACATCGGGATCGTTATTGTCGTCGTCGTCATCGTTATCACTTTTATTTGAGTAGGCTGGAGCTAATCGCGTGGGGGGCAGTCCCCTTAATAGCATGGCCGATTCCTCTCGCTTTCTCACATCCATCTAGTGTTGCACTCCGCCTCTTATGACTTCGACTTGGACGGGACGTGAAACCCTTCACTAGGTACTCTCCCCACACTGGTCCAATACAAACCCACAGTCCACAGTAAGCTGTGCTCGTCCTCATTCGACGTCTCAGCAGGAGTGCGCCGTTACACATTATGGCGCTGTAACCCCAGAGAAAGTGGCAGCGAGTGTGTCGCGTCGAGCAGTTAACCGAGCGTAACTTTCGCAGACAGGTTTCGCAAGGGCCACTGGCGAGGCTGCAAACAAAGCTTCCCTCTCACCTCACCTTCGCCTAGGTATGCTCTGCGGTGATAGAGCGGAACCACGCCAATTCTAGAAACCCAACTCGATCACGGTGGTGATCTGTACGTCCCGCTGGTGTCCGCATTACAGATGACAACAGACTGTAAGTGGTTACAGTTAATATTCAATTTCTAATTAGTTCAAGTCACCTGAACAGCTCCATGTCTTTCCTCCCAAACCTGACACGGTACGGTGCAACATTTATGACAGGCAACGATGTTCACAAATTTAGTGAGTCAGGCTATACGCGATGTTTATAATCCAGAAGATTTATTTTTTTATTTATCACGCATTCACGGCGAAACTGATGAGTCCAGATATTCTGTATTCCCGATGTATGTAGAACGCAGACCTCGGTTTCTCGCTGTCTCAGTTTCGATCTAACACTGAACTGGATCACCAGCACGTCGCCTTCTATAAAACAGATTCTCAGTGCCGACAGCGTTGTTCGAGCCCGAAAACGACTAGTTACCGATGTGAACTAATATGATTCCTGTCGATATCTAAGAAAATAGAGCCCCGGATCGCAAGGTTTATTGAAAAACGGCCTCCGTTCCTGTTGATTAAACGGTCCACCATTCTTAACCTCGATCATCTCTTATATTGTGATTCTTGAGTTTCTCCCGGCGTATTTGATAATCAAAATATCCACGGGTGTACTGCTGGTCTACAGTGTCCAACAGGCACAATATTTCGGCGATCAAACATCTCGCCATCATCAGGTGAACTGACGGACTGAGCTCCTGTGAACGTGCCGGCACGGAGATCCGTACGCTATGGCTGCTCAGGGGGAACTGGGTTCGGTCGCGGCGGCGGCCGATTTAAATACCCTCCGCCCGCGGCGCGCTCCCTCCGCCGACCGCGCCCCGCGCCACGGTAGCGCGGTGGAACAGATTGCGACGGCGTCTGAGATGACGGTGTGATGGCTCTGTCCGCCGTGGTCGTCACAACTATGCGTTTGCTCGATTTACTCTTGATAGAAAGGCAAGAGTACTTAGCAAACGACATCTCCGGTGGCGCAACTTTTCAAATTTTTTCATGCTGCGATACATCTCCTCCCCGTAAAGGTGTATGATGTGATTCTTGAGTTTCTCCCGGCGTATTTGATAATGCCCGTTGGACACTATAGACCGGCAGTACACCCGTGGATATTTTGATTATCTCTTATATTATAGGGTCCTTGAAGTTCGTCGCCTGCACCACGATCCATGTCTTTTTGTTTCAGTTCATGCTAACAGGTGGAATAGTACTTAGAGATGGTTGATTTAATTTGCGCCTTGAAATGGTGTAACACTGTTCTTTAAACATTTTTTCCTGCAGTTCTTACAGTTGTCCAACACACAACGTACCACACTGGAACGATGTACGGCGTACAGCACGTTTTAGGGGTCCTGAGGCTTTTTAAGAAAGCATAGCTCACATTTTTTAGTATAGTTCGAAACACCTAATAACATTGCGCTTCATCATTTGCACTTTTTCTCTCACGCATCCTGGAGACTGAGCTAGTGATGTGGAGGGGGAGGTGCCCCTCAGGCTATTTCTTCCTCTGCAGGCGCTGTTCTGTCTTATTGCAGCGCATCTTCTATTATAAGTTTTATAATCTGTCTCAGGTGACACGATTCTTCAGAGAGGCTCTCTGTCTACCAACATATGCGCTTTGTGGACCACTGTCCTAAGTATGGATATGTCTATGAAGGATGATGGTTAGTGCTATGGAAAAATGGGTCAGTTTATAGTGCTTACCGAAAGTCCACAAGGGTTGAGAGGCTTTATAAATATCGTAGAAGATTACAAAATTAATTTAACTACAAATTCCAAAAATTTGTACATAATAATTCTCCTTTCAGGCTTTCTAAAGACGATCGAGTCTAGGAAAGAAGGGTAGACATATGAGGTAGAACACAGATGAATGAATCTTTACGTATGGAAACTAGAGGAGGAGGGGGTATGCTGATGATGGGCTGAGAAGTTTGATCGAGTAGTTGATTCCGTAACATGACGGACTGTCGGATAGTTTATGGCGGTCAGGAGGCTGCCTGGGAGCGGCGTTAGTGCTTCACCGAAGGGAAGAATATAGTGGCCAGGGCTACAGCTGGTGGGACGATTAGATGTCAGGTCGCATTTTTGGGATGGCGTATGAGGGGCGTGGAGATCGAGCGAGCGGACGATATGTTGGTACCGGCTCGCCACCAGCCCCTGACTTCAGAGGATTGGGAGACAATGAGTTTGCGTAATGTATTGGAGTTAGGGAAATGTTCGAGGATCTTTCTGGCTGTCATAAACGATTTCGTGTGTCACCTCATGGAATCACAGGTGTGAGAAGGGGAAAGGATTAAAGTAATTATTTTTGGAGATATAATGTAGAAATGTCGATGTACAAGGTGAAGAAAAAATGCCACTCTTGACCGTCGGCATGCGACTCCTCTCCCCATTCAAGACAAAAGTGTCTCCATCAAAACCTAGTCCAGCTAATAGGTTTAACAGAAATGCGATTTAAAAAACGAAGCTCTCGCAACGCTGTAAGTGACTGCAACGCGGCCAACAACAGGTAGCATCAACTCTGCGCTGTGCGGAAGCTGTCCTACTTGCTTTGTGAAACGGGGCAATGCCGTGAGGAACGGATATGCAGACCCTCTCATGTTTGAGTCGCGTTCGCTCCAAACTTTTCTTTTCGGTTAGAGCATTAAACCTCCATAATGCGGTATCTTGTGTATTTCCTTTTATTATAATTACCTTTACTTATTAACACACAAGATGAACTTATTACAGACGTAAACGACCACATTGTTTCGTCTGTGACACAAATAAAGCCAACAGACAAAAATAGTGGCCACAGTAACGTCGTATGTATCCAATAAGGTTCAAAAACACGATAGGTAGGCTATACTAGATTGCACATTATAATACGCACAATAATTACATTCCGTAAGTTTGACGTCCAGGCTTATCTTCACAGAGCCAGTACTCACAGGTACGAGCAACGTTCACTTTAGATGATATATTGGAAGTTACCCCACTGCATCTGGAAACACTCCACCACTCGCTCGCTCATACTTTGCTGGACCCGACGCAACACGCATCCACCAATGCCGAAGTGGTATACACGCGACCTATTAGGTCGCGTACATCCATGGGTGGAGTACTATAAATCTCTTCCTTTAAGTGTCCTCACAAATAAAAATCTAGTGAATTTAGGTCCACGAAACGTGGAGGTTAGAACAATGGGCCTCCACGATCAATCCATTTCCTTGGAAACAGTTCATTTAAATAGTTACTCACATGCATTTCAAAGTGAGGCGATGCACCATCACGCTGAAAGCACAGCTGTCACCGAACCCCAAGTGGAACGATATCTAATGCGTCAGGCAAAGCATTGCAAAAAAATCTTACGATACAGGGGTATATTCATCTTGTCCAGCAATAGGTAAGAACCCAAAAGCACTCCTCCCACTATTCCAGCTCACGTGTTTATGCCAAAGCGTGACTGAAAGCCACGTTTACAGGTGACAAGTGGATTCTGTTCCGGCCAAAAATGGCTGTTGTGGAGGTTGAAAATACCTTCACTTGGTGCAAAATCCATTCACAAAACTGTACTCGTGCAATGCGGTCTTCTGTCCGGATGCAGTTCTTCATCGTGCAACACTTTAACAAGCAAACTCAGACATATCTGGAACTGCCTTAGAATATCACGGGCACTTCGCCGATGTGACTGATGAATGGCTTCAACAGTCGAGTCCTCTGTTTGTGGAGTACATTTAGTCCTCGGGCGACCACTGGACGAAGATTACCAGTCTCCCGAAAGCGTTGCTCCAGGCGGCGAAAAACATTCGTATCGAGATGGCGTCTTTGAGGGTATCGTACAGAATACGCACGAGCAGCAGCAGCTTGTTTGTACCCAACACAAAAACCATATCGACGTATTCATCATTTGTGTACCCCCATCAGGAAGCTGCCCTATATGAACCTGACAGGACAAGGCATGGTCCCACACTGCGCCGTTAATAAACACAAGCATGCGGTTTAATGGATGTGACAAAATGATACCCTGCTTATAAACGATGATAACTAGGGAACGGACGTCTAAAAAATTAAAAAAAAAGGAATCTGACGAGGATTCGAACCATAGGGTGGTCGTTATTGGTTGTTGTATTTGCTCGGGGCGGACGTCCCATAACGCTTGTTCAAGTTCATCGTTTGGACTGTGTAAAAACTAGGACTTTGTATGGGTGCTGATGACCGCGCAGTTGAGCGCCCCACAAACCAAACATCAGCATCAAACAAGTTCATCGTTGACCCATTCACTCCCTTCTTTGTTACAGAGGGCAGCTATCCCTCTGACCAACCACGCTGAGCTACCGTGCCGGCACTCACGGAGCTACGACGCTGGAGATACACGTTCCTTTGTACATTCCGACACGGTACACTATGTGACAGTGTCACCAGCTTCTCCTTTTCATACACGTGTTTCCAAAATGCACCCGATCTGATTTTGCCAGATAAACTTCTGACTTGAATCTGCATGAGGAATCGCAAGCCGATCTGCAAGTGCGCCATTATTTCTTCAGCCTGTGTGCTTACTGATCCTTCTGCCTGCAGGCAACGCGTTCCCCAGCGTGCCTGGTGGGGGAGGCGCCGGAGGTAGCGGGAAGCTGGAGAATTACGACGCCGGTTGGGCGCAATATCCTGCCAACTAACGAAACAGCGCCAGCCCAGCCGGAAGACCTTCGGTTTCTCTGCACCACACAACACAGCCACCAGGAACATCGGCACTGTAGCTCTTGTGTGATAATTTGTCGGAGATAGAAATGGCATCTGCATATACCAGTGTTTCTCAGTAGCCTCCGATGTTAAAACTGGCGCCAGAAAAACACTACAGGCACTGTATGCATGGCGAACGAAAAAAGTACGTTCTGTATCGGTACATTTCCCCCATTTGCTGCCAGAATGATTTCCCTTCGTATCTGCTCCGCTTATACAGAGTGTTCACTTACATGTGCGAAACCTCTGGGGAATGGATAGCGGACTTAATTATCTATAAATACATTTTTATTTATTTTTATCATTAACTTTTTATTTTCTTAATTACAACCACATTTTTGTTGCTAAGTGTTTGCTTTGTTTCTGTCTTTTTGTTCTCATATTTCCCGCTTGATTCCACGGGTATTTTTTTCTTTTCAAAAGTTGTCGTATGATGGATAAATAAAATGTTCCTAATGTCTACCATTAGCTCTAACACGAGCTTCTAAACGTCGCATCTTGGATTATATGTGCCCAAATTTCAGGTGTCTGCTGTATCTGCTAAAATCCTTCTCGAACACTCTGGCGAAGATTGCCAACATTTGCAATACGTCTGGAATACACTATGTCCTTTAAATGCCTCCAAGAATAAAAGTCAGATGGGTTGAGATCACGAGATCGAGCAAACTAAGATGATGCTTCCCAAGGCCTAGCCATTTATTTGGGAATCGCTGATTTAAAATTTTTCTTACTTGCATGGGCATGTTCCGACATAAGTGTAGTGGAACGCCTTCCACCCAAACATTTAGATGCTCTAAAAATGCACTGTTAAGTGCTCGAGCCAGTGTTCCAAGGAAAATGAAAGGTATGATATATCTGTCTTCACTTATACCAGTCCATACATTAATGCTTAACTGTTGCTGACGTCTCCTTTCCAAAACTGAAAATGATTCTCATACGCCAACACGTGAGTCCTATGAAAATTCTGCACTCCACCCCTCATCAGCTTTGCTTCATACGTGAACAGTATGATACCGAGATAATGCTGCTTCTGGCTACACATCCCCAGTAACCAAGTACAAAAAGCTTTTCTGGATTCAGAAACAGTAAGATCTGAAGGTGGCACGGATAAAAGAGTTCCTATCGTAACACTTTCCGCACAGTTGCATGACTCAATTTCTCAGTTTCTGTTATTTCTCTGGTACTGCTGTCATGATTGTCCTCAATATAATGTTGCACTCTATCTTCCAGATCGGGTGTTCTTCCACAGAGCACTGACCTTTTCCGAAAAAGTTTGTCTGTACAAGACGTTCATGTATTCTTATTGTTCGGTAAATATTTATTACGAAACCTTTCAGCATACAACTGCAGGTTCATACATCTAGGCCATGCCCTGCATGTGCCGATTAGAATACGTTTTAGCAACAAATAAAAAGTTGACACCAGTCCAATAAGAATACGGCGACACGGCCGTGACTGGAAGTCAGACACAAGACGTCGCTCTCCAGGTGAGGTGGCTTGTTTAGTGGCGCTCCTCTTGCAGATAGCCGATTCGATTCCTGGAGCGGGAAGAATTTTCAGTACACACCAAACACTAGTTCAATAAGATTCCATGGCCGAGCGGTTCTAGACGCTACAGTCTGGAACTGAGCGACCGCTACGGTCACAGGTTCGAATCCTGCCTCGGGCATGGGTGTGTGTGATGTCGTTAGGTTAGTTCGGTTTAAGTAGTTCTAAGTTCTAGGGGACTTATGACCACGGCAGTTAAGTCCCATAGTGCTCAGAACCATTTGAATAAGATTCCACTAAGAAGGACAGAAACCAAACAAACAACACATCAATTCTAGCTAAGAAAATAAGAAATTTACCATACGAATATACGAATTTTTTCGTTTCTTTTTAAGTCCTGTATTTTATCCCTTGAGGTTATCCCACACATCAGTGAATATGTCCAGTGTTCGCAACGCCACCAGAAGGCAGTCACTGGCCTTGCTGTTTTGGCTCTTCAATGTAAGTAGCCATCACTGGCACTGCACCCACAACCAGCTGCTGTTGTTGCGACCCTCAGTTGACGCAGCTTTGTACGCTAATCTAATCTGTGCAATCCTCTTCATCTCTGACTACTGCAACACATAGAGGCTAACCCCCACCCCTCCCCCCCAAGGAGCGTAACGAGCATTTTCTCTCGTGTTTCGACAGATACTTGGGATTAAGCTTTTGCAAAGTGTCTCTGGAGTCAGTCAAGCAAATATTGCTCATCACGTCTTTCATGTGACCCCAGCGTCGGTTTGTTTCCCGTTACAAACAAAATGATTTTTAAAGAGGAATTTTACGTGCCCATTCAACAGAGCGGTCCCAAATTAGTCTAGTGTGATATCCCATTGATCGGTATGTATTAACAGGGACAGTACAACACTAAGAATAACCACTACTGCACCGACCTGGCCTACGCTGCCTGCTACCGCCGTGCAGCAGTGCTGCTTTGACGCTTCTGGAGTGCTGGTTATTCATCGTGTATTACTGACCGTGTTAATACATATCGATAAAAGAAATTTCACACTACACTAACCGGGGACCGCTTTGTCCAATGAGAACGTAAAATTCCTCTTTCAAAACTCTACTTGTTTGTAACGGAAAAGAAACCGACGGTTTCCAGTTTCCATGGACAATGGGTGTCACATGAAAGATGTGGTCAGTAGTATTTCTTTAGGTTGACTCCAGCTATAAGTTGCAAAAACTTGCAAATATCTGCCGAAACACGAGAGAAAATGCGCCTGACGACCCACAGGAGAGAGACGCGGTATACGAGGTCGTGCTCAAAAGTGATCCCTCCGAATTTTTTGGTTCAAATGGCTCTGAGCACTACGGGAATTAACTTCTGAGGTCATCAGTCCCCTAGCACTTAGAACTAGTTAAACCTAACTAACCTAAGGACATCACACACACCCATGCCCGAGGCAGGATTCGAACCTGCGCCCGTAGCAGTCGCGCGGTTCCACACTGTAGCGCCTAGAACCGCTCGGCCACCCCGGCCGGCCCGAATTTTTAATGTGAAAACTCTTAATGTTTTTTCTTTTAATAAAAGAAAAGTTAGTAACATCAGACATCGTTATTTTTTGTGTCTACATATTTACAGCAATCTGCTGCAAGAGGGCTCCGAACCGTAGCGTGTAACATGGAAATGTGTAACGTGACAATGTCGCTCCGTTAGAAACAGCATGTAGTAATCGAGTTTCGAATACGAAGAGTTCGTCCACACGTGGAACACCCTATCTTTCAGCATGACAATACCAGACCACACACGAACGCTACGACATCTGCAACAATCCGAAGCTTTGGTATCACTGTTACCGATCACCCTCCGTACAGTCCCGACTTGTCCATATGCTATTTTCATCTGTTTCCAAAACGTAAAGAACACCTTCCATGACTTCATTTTGATAGTGATGACGTGTTGAAGGCAGAGATGAGATTGTGGCTCCGTCGACAAAGTCAAATATTCTTCAGTGACCGTATGGACTTGTTGGTCTCTCGTTCGGAGAAATTTGTTCGTCGCCATGGTAAGGACGTTGAGAAATAAATTTGTAGACATTAAGAATAAAGACGTAAAATGTTAATAACGTTTGTTTCAATTAAAAATCTTTAACAGTTTTCACATACAAAATTCGGAGGCGTTACTTTTGAACACACTCCCGTACATATGAACGTGATTACTGTGGTCAAGCCTGTACAATAGTTACCCTTCCACTACCATACTGACGATTCCTTGACGCCTCACATGTCTCCTGTCAACGGTTTCCTTGCTTTATGTCAAGTTATGCCGTAAATTTCTTTTTCCTCGATTCGATTACGTAGTTCCTCATAAATTCAAATGGTTCAAATGGCTCTGAGCACTATGGGACTTAACATCTTATGTCATCAGTCCCCTAGAACTTAGAAGTACTTAAACCTAACTAACCTAAGGACATCACACGCATCCATGCCCGAGGCAGGATTCGAACCTGCGACCGTAGCAGTTGCGCGGCTCCGGACTGCAGCGCCTAGAACCGCACGGCCACCGCGGCCGGCCCACATAAATTATTCGATATACTAATCTCAACTTCAGCATTATTCTGTAGTACCGTGTTTCAAAATCATCTATTCTTCTCGCGTCTGAACATTTTATCGTCCACGTTCAGTTCCATACAATGCTAGACTCCAGACAAATACTTTCAGGAAAGACTTTCTAAAACTTAAATCCATATTCGATGTTCACAAATTTCTCTTTTCAGAAGTTCAAATTTCTCTGTTGTGAAATTTGTTTGGTGCTATTGCCAATCTGCTTTTTTGCATCCTTTATATTTCCAGTTTTTTTGCTTCGCAAATAAAAAAGACTCATCTACTATTTATAGTCTCTAATTTTCTAGTCTCATTCTCCCGCTACCGTCTGATACTGTTCGATTTGATTTCATTAGCAATGTTTGGCTTTTGTTGACGTTCACCTTATTTCTTTTCAAGGCTTTATGAATTCCTCTCAACTGCAGTTCTAAAGCATTTACTGCCTCTGAAAGTATTAAAATGTAATCAGAAAACGTAAAAATTTTCATTTATTTTTCTATCTGGATTTTAACTGGCATTCTGAATTTGTCTTTGAGCTGTTTTTTCTGATGACAGCGATCTCCGGAGTAGTCTCGGGTCCGGGGATCCAGAATAGTTTTTCGAACAGGATGCAATCATCATTCAGCCATACAGGAGAGCTGCATGTCGTCGAGTAATACACTGAGGTGACATAAGTCATGGGATATCTCCCAATATCGGGTCGGACCTCATGTGTAGTGCAACACCTCGACGTGGCACGGACTGAAAAAGTCGTTGCAAGTGTCCTCAAGAAACATTGAGCCATGCTGCCTCTATAGCCGTCCATAATTGTGAAAGTGATGCTGGTGCAGGATTTTGTGTACGCACTGACCTCTCGATTATTTCCCATTAATATTCGATGGGATTCATGTAGGGCGATATGGGTGGCCAAACGACTCGCTCGAGTTATCCAGAGCGTTCTTCAAAATCGCGTAACGACTGTGGCCCGATGACATTACGCCCTGTCACCCATAAACATTCCATCGTTGTTTGCGAACATGAAGTCCATGAATGGTTGCGAATGGTCTCCAAGTAGCGGAAAATAACCATTTCCAGCCAATGATTGGTTCAGTTGGACCAGAGGACCCAGTCTATTCCATATAAACACAGCCCACAGCATTATAGAGCCACGTCCAGCTTGCACAGTGCCTTGTTGACAACTCAGGTCCATGGTTTCGTGGGGTCTGTGACACACTCGAACACTTCCATCGGCTCTTACCAACTGAAACCGGGATTCACCTGACCAGGGGACGGTTTTCGAGTTCTCTAGGGTGCAACCGATAAGGTCACGAGTTCTGGAGAGGCGCTGCAGGCAATGTCGTCCTGTTTGCAAAGGCACTCGTTCGGTCGTGTGCTGTCATAGCCCATTAAAGCCAAATTTCGCCGTACTGTCCCGACGGACACGTTCGTCGTACGTCCCACATTGATTCCCGCGGTTGTTTCTCGCAGTGTTGCTTCTCTGTTAGCACTGACAACTCTAAGCAAACGCCACTGCTGTCGGTCTGCAAGAGAAGGCCGTCGAACACTGTGTTGCCCGTGGCGCAAGGTAATGCCTGAAATTTTTGTATTCTCGGTACACTCTTGACACTGGACTGCGGAGTACTGACGTTCCTAACGATTTCTGAAACGGAATGTCCCGTGTGTCTAGCTGCAACTATCATTCCACATTCAAAGTCTGTTAATTCACGTCGTGCGGCTATAATAACGTCGGAAACCTTTTCACATGAATCACCTGAGTGCAAATGACAGCTCCGCCAATTGCACCGCTTTTTTATGCCTTGTGCACACGATACTACCGCCGTATGTATACGTGCATATCGCTATCCCATGACTTTCGTCGTCTCAGTGTATCACTGCTGTAATTCCTCCTAGCTTTCAACTGTTCGCAATATTAACATAACAAGACTACCTTGGCTAATGTTAAAAGGCCAGATCAGTCAATCATCCACACTGTTGTCCACGTAACTACCGAAAAAGCTGATCTCTCTCTTCAGGAGCTATAGGTTAGTCTGCCCTCTTCCCCCTGATACTCCTCCGACGAGGTTGCTGCTACATTATATAGTAGGCCCATCTGTATCGTTGAGTCACTGAAGCCACCCCATAGCGGCAAGGTCTGCGGATGGTACTGGAAGGAGGATGGGGGCGTCTACTGATGAATAATGGCAGCGAACTCTAGAAAACTGTGAAATAATGGCTAGTGCAATATTCCACCAAAAGCACATGAGCCTTTCATAACTGCAGCTGAGGTGGCTGTCTTCTCTGCTTTCCAGTGTCGTACGTCTCAGTATGGTATGTCATTAATACGGTAGTGTCACTTTTTATTAGCGTATGTGAGTTGTATAAACAATACAGAAACACGGACGGCCGCACTCTAAGCGCTTAATTGTGTTATTGGACCGATGCTACAGAAGCTAGACAAACATTTGCGGCTGCCGACAGATATAATTACGTCATTGAAAATACAAACAGCAGCAGTCAGTCCAAACCCGGCAGTCTGGGACTCGTGCAGCATAATCAGCCGTGCAAGAGGGGAGCCATACCAAATAAAGGCATTCTCGATTGTGTCACAACCTGCAAACTAGACCCCGGCTGCGAGAACGTTAGGAAACAAAATCAGGCCGATGCAACCGCGTTGATTGCTGCAGCAGGTCTGACTGGTGTCTGAACACAGCCTGCTTCTCTTGTACAGCAGCACACGTTCAGCCACGAAGCGATAGACAGTTCACCAGCGACTCTGTCGTCTTTCCTTACGCAGTAAAGATACTTCGGAGGTGTATCCGATAGAAACCAGGACGCTGGTGATCAGTAGAGCCCGGATTTTACGTAATATCAAATTAAGAAATAAGTACATAAATATCTAACAAAAATTAGTGAAATGTGCAGCCGGCCGGAGTGGCCTAGCGATTCTAGGCTCTACAGTCTGGAACCGTGCGAACGCTACGATCGCAGGTTCGATCCCTGCCTCGGGCATGGCTGTGAGTGATGTCCTTAGGTTAGGTTTAAGTAGTTCAAGTTCTAGAGGACTGATGACCTCAGAAGTTAAGTCCCATAGTGCTCAGAGCCATTTGAACCATTTTTGAACCTTCCTTTCGTCTACTTCTTGCTCTCCAATTTTGATGTTAAGTTTATTGCGGCCCTCATTTTTGCTATTCCTCAGTACTTTGGTCTTTCTTGTGTTTACTCTCACTCCAGCTTCTGCGCACATTAAGACTGTTCATTCCATTAGAGGGGTCTTGCAATCCTCTTCATTCTATTGACGACGGCGATGTCGTCTGTAAATCTTATCACTGATAATCCCACTCCTGAATTTTTTCTTTATATCCGTCACTGCGGCGCCGATATAAAGACCGATCAGTAACGGAGAGGGATGCATCCCTGTATTGTGCGCATTTCGTTCTTGGTGATCAATTATTATTGTAGCCTCTTGGTTCTTGAACACGTAAGGTAAGCATAGGAAACCTAAATCAGCATCGAATGCGAGCCCAGTGCCTTGACCACTGAGTTAAATTCAGAGGAGGGATAGGACAGTTAGCATGACTTTTTTCCACATCAGGACGCTTATTATTTTTATTACTCAGATGTTGCAAAAATCACTGAAAGCAAAAATTTCTGCGTAATTTTTTGATTTCTACTGAGAAGTCACTATCACAACATCTCATTCCAGCAAATCTGGATTCTGCGACACATAAGTAATAAAAATAATAGCTTTTTGACTCTAAAAATATTGCATTATTGAATAAGCGACTGAAGATAATAGCAAAGCGAAAATATAATATTTGTCTATACAGCCTCCGTCTACACATCTTTGTTCTATTGGATCAAAGTGCCGGTTTTACGCTTTATGGCAATTATTAACAATAAAAACGAAAGATGGAACGTTCCGTTGACATCGAATTCATCAGACACTGAGCATTGTCCCAAACTAGAACACGCGAAGGAAAGCGCACGTGTCTCTGAAAGAATAACACTGGCCTTTGCCTGAAGAGGTTTATGGAAACGGAGTAAATCCTGAGTGGGAATGGTCGTTGGGAGATATAAGGACTTCTCTCCATAAAATACACAGTATCCTATGCCTACAGTGCTTGCGAAACTTACGTCTTCCGCAGTGCATCGTCGTTTAAATTCCTGTTCTACCTGTATGACTAGAAGAGTCTTTAAAACTGAAGAGTAAGAAGCTGAGCAGCTCTCAAGCACAAATCTTCCCCACCAATCATTATAGTTAGTACACAAAGGATAGCAGAAACGATCACTCGACGCTAATCGACAAAAATTTCGTTCCAGCACAGCGGTTATAACATAAACGAACGCCTTCCATCATTTATAAGTCTTCTAGCTCACGTGTTAGTGTGCACATTCACCCTGGCAGTTTTCGTGCCGTTACACTTTTCCGTTTCTCTCGTTGACAGTTCGTCGTATTTCGCAGCTTTATGCCAAAATCGACGAAAAATAGAAAGTTGTACCTTATACCCCGTGTACACTGGTGTGGGGGTTCGGCCTGTTTAGCGTAACGTATTATCGCTTAATTTGTATTTCGTTGTCAGCGAAATCGGGCAGTGATAGATTTAAAATATGAGACAGTCAGGTGACAGAAACTGAATTTCTTGCCTGTATTTGGACGTTACTAGAAAAGTCGCAGTCCAGGTTAAGTTACAACGGACGGCACGCGAACCAGGAAGACAGCCTCGCACAGCTGCTGGCAGAGTGCCGGCTCTGCTGACACAAAGGAAACTCCCGGCGCTAAGCTACGTAGCAGTACTTACAGGAACTTTACTGTAAGCGAGCGGGAGATAACAGGTCTTATGATCTGAAACACGAAATATACTTCTTCTGTAGTAAGACTACTCGGCGACGCAACGTATACAAAACATATACGAAAAACTAACCACTACAGCGCATTTTTCAATATCCCATACAGGCCACAGAATTTACTCCGTGCCGGTTTTCAGGATGAAAACTGTGTAAAATATTGCCACCACAACGAGATAAACATAAATATCAACGAATTCGACGCTCGGGAACGAACACCACGTAACATTTCTGCGCAAGTAATATGTTAATCAACTTGTTTGACCATTTCAAGTACGATCCCTCAAAATATAAGTCTTTCCCAGATGTTTATTTTTTTTAATTAGTACTTTAGAATGCCAAACAATTAACGAGCACAAAGAGCGGTTCCAGCACGGGAGTTTGTAAGAGCCAGCAGGCGACGGACTTTTAAAAATCCGGAACCGCTAATGGTTAAATGTTAATAAACGTATTCTACCATGCTTGTGGCTGGTTGCCTTATCTACGCTGTAATTCTTTCACCTCCAGTCTTTTTCGTGAGTGTGCTTATGAAGGGATTTGCATTTTGTGTACGGCAGTATGTACAGTTTAGAATATTTTTCTAGACAAAATACTAAACTGTCTGATCTCTTCAGCTTTTAATGATCCTGTTACCAGTTGTCCTACGGAAAGCCTACGTAATAGTTTCACTTTGCATCTACACGCTTTGTCATTCACAGCCATGTGACTCCAGTTGTGACATTTTTATTTTTCGTGTTACACATAACTCTACATTTCTCAACGTTAAAAGCTACACCAACATTTGCACCGATTTGATATTGTGTCCAGACTTGACGGGATATTGCTGCTATTCTAACGGAATAACATTTCCTCGTGGTTAACCGTGTCATCTGCGAACAGCCTGAGACTCCGACTTGCAATATCTGCTAAGTCATTCACACTCGACACGAACAGTAATTTCCCTATCAGAAAAACCTGATGTTACTTGTGTGTCTTTGGAGGGCATTTAAAAATGGTTCAAATGGCTCTGAGCACTATCCGACTCAACTTCTAAGGTCATCAGTCGCCTAGAACGTAGAACTAACTAAACCTAACTAACCTAAGGACATCACACACATCCATGCCCGAGGCAGGATTCGAACCTGCGACCGTAGCGGTCGCTCGGCTCCAGACTGTAGCGCCCAGAACCGCACGGCCACTACAGGCCGGCTGGAGGGCATTTAATTTAGGACATTAACCAGCTAGCACTGACTAGACATCTTGTGCGAAACTATCTGCCATATTAAGCTTCGGTTTATGTAGCGTGGCTTTTGTGATGTTTCTTACAGAAAATATTGTGTGCATTGTTCTTTCTAACTGCAATACTCTTAAGTAAATACAATAACACATTACAGACAGACCTCAACACTACTGTGTGCACTTAGAATAATAAATCCTTCCTTTGCCGCTTCGAATTTGGCAAGCTTTTAAGTAATAATTTCCTTCTTATTTTCTGACAATTTTGCTACTTGTATTTAACACGTTACCAATCTTCAGAAAGCGAGTTATCATTACTTCGGAGATCGGACGTCGGTGAAGGGGGAAAAGGGAAGGGGGTTGGGGGTGGGGGTGACGGAATGGAACATTGCCTGCGCTTCATAAATTCAAATGTGTAACGTAACGCTTTTGCAGACTAAACAATTAGAAGCAATTTCAAAAGCGTTACACTGAACGGTTTGATGTGCACTGAAATTGTTTGGCAATTAAATGTCACAGAAAATTTTTGAGTGCTGAACATTTTTCAAGAAGCCCAGCTTCAAACACTTCTGATGGCCTAGTCACATTGATATAATTCAGATTGTAACTAAACCAACTGCAAAATTATGATTATCCTTTTAAGTAGGTACTCTTCATACTGCAGTCGGAATTGATCAACAACGTTTTCACCTGGTAATCTGAAGGTTGAGGTTTTTCATTGAGGATCAGTAGTTCTCAGTTTACAATGAGAGTTAACATTAGGTTTCAGGTGATACAGACGTCGCCTGCAGTTCATGCGTTCTTTGCATAAGTAGATAACAATTACGCAGGGTTCAAATATCTCGACTGCAGCATAGCAGGTCGTTAAATAGAGAAGCATTTTGTTGTGAATCGTATTGCCATCCTGCACTTGGGATAGAAGGTAAGGACTAAAACGAGATTTTCGCTATTTTTATTTTATGTGAATTGGCTTCACCTATAACTTTTGCATTTTATTTCCTTAAAGGGCTCGTTTGCGTACTGATATGAAGGAGTATGCTGTATCCGTACGCAGCGAATTTCTCTGATGAAATAAGCAGGAAGAGACAACACGTAAGAATGGTCAGCAAACGTGTCGGCATCTCCAGAGGCGGATCGTTGAGCTGTTCTTTCTGTGTTGTGTAGAGGGCAGGTTCTTTCTTCATATAATTTCCCTGTACTTATTTTTCTGCTTTAGCCGAAAGACTGATGCATGTGGTCGAGTTGCTACGTTCTTATCTCAGTTCAAACAACTTAGCAAAGTAGTAGTATGGTGGCAGGCCAGCCTCAAACTCTTCTAAGCAGCTCTTTGGGTTGATGGCGTGAGTATTTCTAAATGCCTCTAATTATTTACTTTAGACTTTTCACGTGTAGTCGCTGAGATGGTGTGAGCGTTACAACAAGTGGCGACATTTACCGTTTGGAATGTGTTCGATGTCAACTGTATTATATTCTGCTATGATGATAGTTTATGTACAACAGTGTGAGAAATAAACAAAATTACCTTATATTTGATTTGTATTGTAGTTGAATAAGTAGACGGAAAGAGTTACGCATATTTGTTATTATTTCCAGTTATCCCATTTCCGATGTATGAGATCAGAGAGAAGTTGAATTTTGCATAGTACCGATCAAAGCAGGGCAGCAAGCGATGAATATTAATATACGGATTTTAGGTGGAGCTCGGCTTCTCTCAGCTTGCTTTACTTGAGTTGCGTTTGAGTGAAACTTCGCAGACAGTGTTGACTAAGAGATTTATTACACACGACGATGGAGGACAGGTTCCTGCTTCATCATCACACCATAATTTATTATGTCTCATGTTGCTGTATGTGGGGACTTAAACCGAAAAGAAATTACGTAATACATTCTTATTTAAGGCGGTGATGTATTACTGGAGTTACCATAATTACGCTGTAAGCCACAATCTGCCCCAAAATATGCATCGTCAAAAATATTAGTAAAACAGTTCACGCTAAAAACTAGAACGTAATAAGTGGTTTTGTGGTGTTCTTGCACTCTGCAGTTCCAAGTGTTTTCTGTGATTAAATCCTTCCTTACAAGTATACAACAAATAAATATAGTGATTCCGTGGGAAGCTATCCGGAAGCGCTACTTGTTGAAAGAACGGCGCGAATCAAAATATGTCTAGACAGAGTATTACTGAGGCAGCAAGCGCCTGCCATCTAGCGGTCATCTGCACGACTAGCTGCGCGCCATCCCTTCCACGACGACCTCTGCCGCTCTCCCACCTGTCAGTATTCTGCCTCTCCAACCTCTGCCCCTCCCCTCCCCTCCCCCCCCCCCCCCGGCACCTTTTCCATCGCTCTCTCACTCTCTCTCTCTGTGTGTCAATTAGTCACATTATTTAAGTTGTGTTGGCTTTAGGCCAGCATCAAAGACGGTAATCTGAAGATCGTCTTTATTAGTCTCAGAGGCGGTAACTAATTGGGCATCTCTCCTTGCAAGCAACTGTACACTACTTTAAATAATATATAGGTCACGTAAACAAATACGAGTGGTTTTCGAATATAGATCTTCATTCCCCACAAGGGATGGTAATTATACCGCTGAAACAATCGGTTTTCGGTTGTATCTGCTGTTGTTGTTTTTCACACCAGTTTAACCTGACCGTTAAAACCACTCAAAATAATCAGTTTCTGAAACAACGGAAGTTTCAGTTTTTAGTCCTCACTACTTCCTGTAATAAACGCAGAAATCTAACAAAGTTTGAAGAACTCTGACACTCTGTTTCAAGATGTATAGAATCAAAATATTAGATTAAATAGACAAATGAAAGAAAACTTAGTCCGTCCACCAATGGCTGCTTTTCTCAACAACTGAAAAGTGGCTGAATACCACAAAAAGTCACCAGATTTCTCCCACTGATTTTAATTTTTTGAAACTGTGCTAAAAAATGTTGTAATCGGGGGTCATACCACTATTTGGGCATTATGAATAGTCGGTGCCGAAAGGTGAGAACCGAGGTTGAAGAACTCTATTTTAATTTGTCCGTTTCCAAGGGCTACAAGCAGATAAAGGCATATATTATGTAGACGCAGGTAGCAGATCAGCTATTTTCTATTTTTATTGTACGCTGTGAATGCACTGTTAAGTTTTTTTTTATTTATTGTTGTTACCATAATTCTCTTCCTCTTATTATTTCACAGAAATGACAGAACAATCTATAATCTTTCAAAGTGAATGAGGCATTGTACTTGATTGTTAGGTTACTTGGCAGACTAGGGTTGGTGCCATGCTCCAATACAGCGGACGAGGACCTACCGCCTTGACCAGGATGGGCAAGCCTTGCACGCTGCCCATACACGCGAACTGCAACGTGGCCATTATTGTCACAGCAAAACCAATTTTTATGTAATGAGTTTGTTGCTTGCTTCTGACGGCGTTGTTATTAAAACGGTACTGGTCACTTATCCCATTTTCTATAATAATGCAATATTTGAAACCAATGCAGATTTACCGAATAAAAATTACTCCTTTTCTTAAAAAGAAGGTTTATTTAAAAACAAAAAACTTCAGCACTGCTGCTATTGCTAACTGATGTTTCTTCTTTTTACCCAGGTATTAGTAGAAACTAAAAAAAAAAAAACCATCTATTATAACCGAGAACAGACAAATACCGAACAAAAACCGACTATTCAGATTTAAAATGTCGGTATCGGTTTTAACCTGTCGGTATTTGCCATCCCCATTGACGACTACTTATACCTGTAACGGATTTGAAAAGAAGCTTGTCGTGTTGAGCGGCTGCTAACTGCAAATGAATAGCTCTTATTTTTTCATCCGAGTTTACCTCAGTAATACACCAGGAGTAAATACCACACTTTACAATTCTAATTGTGCCGAAAATAATGTACGTTACTTAACAATAGCACCACCTGGGCGCCTAGGCAGCTTGTGTGTCCCCAGTGCTTCGCGTATTGTCGCTCGCCCGTTTTCAGGGGTAAATCAGGCAACTTAACGTGTTTTTCGCATCTGTGGACACAAGCATGTACGTAAAGGATTCCCAAATATTGCGCGCTGTTGATGTGTACACGTGAGATTAGTCCGACAGAATCAGTTGTTTACTCTGCTGTAACAGAGTCGTGTCGGGGCTTGCAGACGATTACCAATTGCGCTCCTGGTGGGTTCAAATGGCTCTGAGCACTATGAGAATTAACATCTGAGGTTATCAGTCCCCTAGAACTTAGAACTACTTAAAACTAACCAACCCAAGGACATCACACACATCCATGCCCGAGGCAGGGTTGGAACCTGCGACCGTAGCAGCAGCGCGGTTCCGGACTGAAGCGCCTTGAACCGCTCGGCCACAGCAGGCCGGCTCCTGGTGGGAACAGACTCCCCCGGTCTGTGGACGAGTCTGCTGTTTCTTTTAGTTTGTCATGGGGCACTGGACCAGCATTTCCGTCCGATCCTACCACCTCTGTAGCATGTGACAGGTCAGAGTTACTTCTCCTGGCAACTAGCCGTGAAGCGGGGGAGGAGGAGACAGAAACGTGATATTTGCACGACGTAGTGTTAGTTGTTAGAGACTTGTAGATATGACGTTAATTGTACAACGAAATATAGTACAATATGAGAGCTACACCAGAAACGAAGTTACACTAGATGGTTCGTGGGCGTACTGTAACGAACCACAGAGACTGGGATGGAATTATTTGCACCAATGACGCCAAGCGCCGCTCTCAGCAACAGTTTGTTGTTAGCAGTACGGTTCCGTTTGGGTTCATTAGCAGCAGTATCATCCCGACTGTATACTGTGCCTGAGGATGAACTCCCAATTTCAATGATGCAGCCTAAATAATTAAATATAGCAAATTTTGTCAGTGTGAGGTTTATACCAACTTAGTTACTTTATTTTATTTTGTGGAATTATTTTTTCCGCCTTCGATTATAATTATTTTTAATTTTCCGCTATTGGCCAGTGTTGTATGTTATGTCACTTTCAGCGGTACTGCTTGAAAATGGCGAAACGGCCAACGCTGGGTTATATCGGAAGATGATAATTAGCCGACGGCGGAAAATTTTTCCTTCGTAAAAATTTTTTTTACGACTGTGGTACCTTTCAAGGCATCAACTTCTCGTATATCGTAAAGACTGTCGGTTATTATTACAGAATATTAGCCGCGCGGGATTAGCCGAGCGGTCAGAGGCGCTGCAGTCGTGGACCGTGCGGCTGGTCCCGGCGGAGGTTCGAGTCCTCCCTCGGGCATGGGTGTGTGTGTTTGTCCTTAGGATAATTTAGGTTAAGTAGTGTGTAAGCTTAGGGACTGAATACCTAAGCAGTTAAGTCCCGTAAGATTTCACACAGAAAATTAATTCAAATCGGTCACATTTATACCAAGTCTGTTTCAGGTTCAGTTATGTTACGCCGATACAATTCAGAATTGTGATTTTATGGAATGCAATTCCGGCGTACTGCATCGTGTTGGTTACTTGTAGCTCAGAAAAGAGAAGGCTGGGAATTGCAATCAGTGTTTTACAAGGTGCATGGAAATGAAGAAGGAGAGGTACAAGAAAGATTAAATGTATGGGGCGAAGTAGTGGCAAATTATGGATTGAAATTTAATGCAAGGAAGTGTGTACCGATTGTGACAGCGAGGAATAAGATGAGAGTAGCAAATGAATTATTAGAGGGTAAATACTAAATAAAGTGGAAAGTTTCAAGTACCTGCCCAATAGAAGACAGAGCGACTAATGACAAGGAGATTAGTGAAAAGGGAAGGCAAGCATAAGGATTTCTGCAGAGTGTAGGATGCCGGGTCTGGGACAAGGGTGTATCACCAAAATTAAACAAATATTGTACCGAGAATACTACGCTTCAATATTCAGTTACACATCGGAAACAGAGGCAATGAAGAATAAGCAGATGAGTAGGGTACAAGCTTCGAGATGAAATTTCTAAGAACCAGGGTACGTCGAACGAGAATGGACAGAGTAAGGAATGAAATGCCGAGAAAAACAATGAAAGAGAAGCCCATTCAAGAGAGCGTAGAAAAGACGATATTATGATCGCACGGACATGCTAAAACAATGGGAGTTGGGAGAATGTGAAAGCAAGTCCAAGAAATAACACTCGGAGGCATGAGACCTAGAGGAAGACAGAGACAGATGGATCGCTGGAGTGAAAGAATGTGAGAAGTAGGGAGGAGAGGGAGAGTGGAGAGAATCGTGCTGGGAGGAGCGGAGGCAGCCAGAGCCTGCAAACTGCACGCCGCGCCCAGAAACCAACTATCCTGCATTTTGAAATTTGAGATTCAGGGAAATGACGGAAAACCAAAATATGGATGGCTGGACGGGATTTTGAACCCCACTCGTCCTGAACGTGGTTGCATCGCCTTAATCACTACGCCACTTGGTCCAGCGCAGTAATTTTCCATTCTTTTGAGAAAGGAAGGTGAGAAGATACAACAGACGACTTAGCGTCTCTTCAGGAAAACGTGATGTTTAACGCCTCGTCTATATGATTTCATTCTTAAGGTAGTATACCAGTCACTGCCAGTCTTTAGCCCGTGGTTCATTCTATTTTATTCTGTCCTGCTATCGCCTATGGAAGTTACCGTACTTGTACTCATTGTATACATTCAACAACGTCACTGAGAAAAGATATCTTATTAGATTTGGCCATTTTTTGTACATTATTTATTTAACGATTATTGCAGTATTCAGTCAGGATAAGCACGGACGCTGGAATGAAATTAAGACGGCTACCAGCTAAATTAAATTCCGATACGTTGTAGGGTGACAAAAGCAAAATTAAATTCCGATACCTTGTAGGGTGACAAAATAAGTGAATCCAGAAGCCAAAAGGGCGAAAATTCTATAAAGCAGAAAGTAGTTGTGGCTGACGTAAGGAGACTGCAGCATTTACAGCATTAGATATTGATTGAAACATGAAAAAAATTGCTTTCTTAATCATATTTAGTACTGTTCGTTTTCAGCATGAAAATCTCTTTTTTGCGACAGTCATGGAAATCAAACAGGGAACGCTAAAGGCGGACTAAAATAAACTGGTGTCGAATAAGCTACTGCATGTGGATTTCAAAAATACGAGCAACTAGACCGAGACAAAGGTTCGCCTGAGAAAGGCCATCTAAAAGTAGTCACTTTAATGATAGCGTTGTAAGACGCGGTTGTTTAGTTCATTCTTCGCGTCAGGGGTCAGTTTTCTGTTTACCTTACAATAACAGTATGCGCCTAGTAGATAGATCGCTAATTAGAGAGCAATGCGGCATCAATGAGTTGGTACATATCGAGTTGAAAACAAAGGGAAACAGAACGCTTATAGCTGGAGCCAGCATTGTTCCGTGTTTTGCTTTGGAAAGAAGACACTGGACTACCTGGCCTCCCCGGGCCGTTAATTGAAACACGCGTTGGCATTACAGTGAACAAATACAGTGGTGACTAAGGAAAGCACATCACACTGTTGAACAAATACAGTGGTGACTAAGGAAAGCACATCACACTGTGAATTATTCAAAGACAGTCGTGCACATACTATATCAACTGGTTCATCATATCCTCGTGAAATATCACGATGAAAACACACGATAAGCCGACCGAAGCGTCTTCACTCCCAGTTGCAGTAATACTGTGATCGACTAATAAATATTCGTGTACTAAATGCAAGCGGAAGATGGAAGTTCGTACAACTTTTTACAGCTCTTATAAGCCACCTCCTCAAATAATAAATATAAAAGAATGAGACCGGAAGACGACCTGGCCTTACTGCGCTTCCAGCAGTTTTTAGAAAGCAGCATTGTCCCATTAACATAGTTCCCTTCGTCTAACAATAGAACTGACAGACACTTTCGGGTAATAATAAGGATAAAAATATTTTTAAACTTATTTTCATACTGCGGTTATTTGTTTTATATTCGCACATTGACTCTATGAACAGTTGGATATAACACAAGTTAAATACGAGTCAGCTGTGAGGTGATTATAAATGCATTCAGGTTAGCGTTATATCTTCCATTTAGAAAATTAAACCAGCGGGGTACGCAAACACAGTTAATACGACGAGTGAAAACAATGTGGAAAAGATTCAGTTAAAGAAGAAGCAGTCTCGGTGGCTCACGTGGCGCATTATGTGGTGAACGGGCTAAAGGTGTTGGTCGAATGCCAGCTAGGCCAGCTCGGCTCACAAACATCGCCAGCTGCTGTGTGCTATCCGCGCTCTGCAATCGGCCGCAGTGTTTCTGCCTTAACGTTTCCTTAAGGAAGTGCAACTAAAAACACTACAAGCTTTAAATCTGTTCATTGCATAATAATGATTCGTATCGTTATTTTGGACCTATTCTAAATTATTAAGGATGTCTGCCTTACGTGCGCTACTCTGTATGCTCGTAAATTACGCACAGTATTCACGCAGACTGCGAGGGTCAGTGAAACTGCTTTGCGCAAAATGGGAAAGGGGCTATTCACTTAAACGCAGTGTTCGGAAACCCCGTTACGAGCTTCTACGGATTGTAGAGGGGAATAAGAACACAACATTTTGAATTGAAATCCACGTCAGGAAACGCACCATTTGTAAACATATTGGTAACGCGACTACTTTTTCAAGTAACTGATTAGACGTGACCCAATACATCACTTGTTTTACAAGTCTACTCATTAATAGCCAAAGAAATGACTTGCGTACTCATCGACGGGTCCTCTTCAATACGAAGCACTACGCCCTCTTCCAATTCAGACGTGCGACTCATCTCGGATCGCCACAGTCAGGTACCCTTTCTCGAAGCCGATGCGTAAAACGATCTCGATAAAGGCGACGAGCAGCTCTTCTATTGCAGTGAGCTTCGCCATTCAGAAGGATAGTGTCGGTATGTTCTGCAAACATGTACTCAACTGGTTTCCTCTAACATTCACAGACACGTCAATGAGGCTCGATCCAGACCAGAGAGGTACGACATGTGTCAAATGACATCAGCTGATCCGACGTAACCACCCCATACCATAACAACCCCGTTGCATATCTAACTACTCGTGGGAAACATGTTTTCAAACGGCTCTTACATTCCGGACATACGTTCCTGTTCAAAATATTATTCATTCATCCCCTCTAGACGTCATAGAAGTTTGTAACGGTAATTTCCGAACACCCTATATAATGTTATTCAGACATGGTTACAAAGCGAGTAGATAATTTATACCGAGAAGAAGTAACTAACTGTGCACATAAATCTTGATATGTTTTTCACGTCACGGAACGCATGGCCCACATATTAGGAAGGGTGACATTGATACCAACATGGTAGACAATGAAAACCTCGTAACTCCATCTATCTCTGAAAACTCTTAGTTCCAGTAACTCTATAATCAAAGAGAGATTTGAAAGTGTATGGATTTCTCTACTCTGTCATAAATAGGCTTGTACTATACAGTCACACATGTAACAACTTCCTGTATGAGTTTATATTATTCTTTAAGAAACTGTTTTTATTTCATCTGCAAAATTTAACAAAATGGTGTTAGGAGGCTTTCACTGCCTACCATCGATATATTATCTGAAAAGATGGAGAGAGAAAACTCACCGTCGTCGGGCTGCGGGTCGCACTGTGTACGCGGCAGGGAGAACGACTTCAACTTACCTGGAAAAGAAACAACAAATAGTTTTGATAAAATGTTGTCACCTTATTAAGGAGTGCCTACAATTTTCGTTCATTTACACATCAAATGGGTATCTTTTGTAGCTGTGAATTAGACTTATATACCACATATTCAAATTAGTTTCATAACCAGAATCCGAGAAGTTTTAATTTCTCTTGTATGGTAAGTGCACAATAACAGTTGCATAACGAAAAAAAGTGTGTTTATAGATTTATGAGAACAGTGATCTGTCATATCAAAGCATCCATTTGTACGAATAAGCTATTGAAAATAAAAGTTCAAAACTATCCACTCACCTTTCACACATCCTGAGGACGTACTGATGAATTTAATATCTTGCGGATCAAATTATGTGTTAAATAGTTTGACCTACCCGAAGCAAGATTCGTCGAATAATCTGGAAAATTTTACGATAACGTTTCCCTACAAAGGCATCTGATGATGGCGACAAAGGGAAGAGTCTCTTATTTGTGTACTATGTGTTTAGTCACTGTGTTTGTAGGTCGCAGCGTGGAGATGATGCTTCCTGCGTGAATGAAAGATAACCGGAAATTTATGCACCAGGGAGACAAAAAAATATTTACATTTCAGACACAGACCTAAGGAGAAATACGAGCTGTAGGGGCTACAAACAATAAGCTGGAATCCTTGTTCTCACTTCACGATTTAGCTATTCCGTTATTTAATCCGACAGTACTCTTCGTATCAACTAAGCTCTTTTAGTGAAACAGAAAATTAAAAGAGAATGCGTTATTAATATGAAGGGCACCATTCATTGTTATTATGTCCGAACAGTCATAACACGGAGAAAAGAGCTTGCACGGAAAAAGCGATCGTGCGTGGTTATTCTCGGCTAGCGATCTGTCTCGACCACTCGCAGATGTGTCTTATATTACTTGACGTCTTCCTCGCCACGAGAGCATAAGAGTCGACTATTTGTGCTCCGATTACGACATAATTTAGCGGAAAGACTGAGTTGCGGACCCAGATTGGTCGAGGAAATGAAAGGAAAATATCCGTGCGCTAACTGCATCGTGAAGTGCGCGGACGTGCACTGTACATCAGCCATCATACTTTGTTGTTCCCTCTACTTCTAGTTTAACGAGTGGGTCACCTTCCACTGTCCACAGTGTCTTTCCTGTGACAAAAAACCACAACATTTTACAGTTTCATCTACAATCAGTTTATTATGTGGCTCGACTTTGTACAGATTTCGCAAAAGTCAAGCTTTTCTTACAGCTTCAAAATGTCATTTAATTTACAGTTATTTATACTGAATGAGTACTTATTCGATCTCAAATTTCAGTTTCATTTATAAACCTTGTATAGTGTATGCATACCTTGCAAACTGTCATAAAGTGAGACTATACAGATAGGTTGTAATCCTACATCTAAATCTTGAGTATGACAGAGTGACAGAGGGTACCCTGCACCACTACCTGTAATTTCCTTTCCTGTTCTACTCTCAGAGAGAGGAAAAAACGACTGTCTATATGCCTCCCTATGAGCCCTCTTTTCTTCGTGGTCCTTACGCGAAATCTATGTTGGCGGCGGTAGAATCGTTCTGCCAACCTCTCAGCAACTAGTTCCTGGCTAACATCTGCTTCTCGCCATGCAAGTTCTCCAAAATGTGCTACGTGTGTGACATTTTCATTATGAGTACCACAGATAAGTGAACATGTGGCTCCTCCTCCTCCGTGTGTTATTAATGTGTGGACACCCACAAGCAGGGGAACCAAGGGCAGATACCCCCGAGGAATAAAGTTATGATCCTCACAAACAAAATTTGTATCCAGCTCAGATCCGACAGCCGCTGTTCTCCTTGTAATTGAGTATTTCATACATATCTGCCAGCAGCGTTGTACCTTCGATCCACCACGGTTTTTCCCCAATTACCAGCCAATGTCAAAATGTACTGAAATGTGAATATAGAAAATAATCGCATATATCTGAATGTTACCTACCTTCCAGCAAAATAGTAGAATATGCACAAATCTGGTACAAATTCTACTCTTCAGAAAATACATTACACGTTAGTAAGTTCACATTATAAAATGTTAACATTATTATGCTTGGAGATCAATAAACAAATTTTATAATGTGCGTCCCTTTCTCCACTCCCCCCCCCCCCCCCCCCCCCCGAAACTAACAAGAGTTGCACCCACTCCCCTATCTTACATTCTGGGTGAGCTCTTGCGTATGTAGCTGCCAATCGATGGTGTCTTGAATAAATTACAACAAATTACTGCACCTTCGTTAAAAAAACCCTAACCCTAAGCTGGTGGCATGTACTCCCGAGAAAAATATAGTTTTTAGAAGCCTAAAGCGACCACACGTGTAGTATTTGAATGTGACTTCAATTCTCCGTATCCTTAGTGAAGGAGGCATCCCTACATGCACTCTGAGTGGTCACGTAAACCACATGTAACCTAAATAGGAATGGCAGAGTGGATTAGAACAAAGCTCAGTTTGTACGGTAACGTTCTTTTTATTCGGGAATAACGGAACCCCTGTTTCCTTATGGACAGCCTAAATAATATTTTCCGTCGATTCTCCGAATCACCTCAAAAGAATTTCGAGAGCTTTCTTCTGACAAATCCTCAAATGATTCTCTCGCCCGTGCCCGCCCATCTAGCCATCTGCACGAATGCTTATCCACCGCAAGCCAAATTACAGCACATCGTACCACTTTTCTTTTGAATTCCATTGACTGGGGAACAAGTGACTGTCTGTATGTGCCGTATTCTCTTGTTACTCACAGTCCCCACGCGAGTGACAGTGCAATGGTCGCCATCTTCTTGGAACACGTGTTCACTAAATTCAGCGACTACATCCGCTAGAACAACGTCGTCTTTCCTCCAGGGATTCCCATTTATGCTCTTAGAGCTTTTCTGTTAGAATTTCGTATGGGATATACCGCGCCTCTGAACTCGTTCAATGTCTCTTGTCATGCCTACTTCATAAGGACTCCAAATATTGAAACAATATTCTCGAATTGGTCGGATTAGCAACCTGTACACGTTTTCCTAGAGCCCTTCCAACAAATCTAAGTTTTCCACTATCCTCCCCTAATACTGATCGCTCCCTTTCATATCCTTTTTAGTATTTCCCCTAAATGCTAATATGATATGACGCGATCAATCGTGTAATCAGATACTAATATTGTAATCAGACACTACCGTGTTCTCTCTCTTTGTTGTAGGCATTATCTTTCATTGAAGCTAGTGTTCAGTCTCTGACGATTTAGACGCCGACAGAGTCTTAAACTCCCCCTTCCCCTCTTCATCCTTCTTTCTCTGCTGTTTATCGTCCTCCGAACAGAACTATATTTACACATTTACTAGCGACTTGTCCCAGCAGGCGGCAAAACGGTGCTCGGGGCAATCTACTGCACTGTCTTATTTCTGGTATAACGTCCACAGCAGTTAATGCCAACTCCTGAATGTTCAGAGCTTCCATATACGTCAGAGAGCCTATTAACGGGAAGAAAATGGACGAGTATGTGACGAAGCCACCGGGTGGATTTCTTAGGCAAAGATAGCGGCGCAGAGATTCAATTTTCGTAACTCACGCGAATGTGAGACTGGCATCTGGCGTGTGGCTGTCAGCACGTCTTTAACCTCCAGGACGCGAAGACGGCAGCGCAAATGGTGTCGAGTTCCGCAAGGATAACGTGTCGGCACGCATTCCTCGCGGGGGCGCGCTGGTGTTGCATCTCATTCAGTTGCAGTTTCATCCTTTATCTCGGCATAATTTGTCTGAGAGTTTCAAACACTTTGTATTTGTAATAAACCTAATATTATGTACACATATTTCACCATTTTGAAATAAATATTGAGGCACCTAGTTAATACGTTTTCTCAGTAACAAACAGGATTAAATTTGATGCAGTGAATATTTTAAGAAGCCTTGCATGCAAAGTGCTTACGTGACCTAGAGCGCAATGTTGATTTAATCCGCGTGTAAATGTTGTTGTTCTCGATGGCTGAATGATCGAGCAGGTTACAGAACGTTCTAATGATAAAGTACTGTATGCCATTTCGATAATCGTCAGTTCGAGAGACTTCTCCACTCATATCAATGTACAAGAGAAAATTATAAATGAGAAATTAAAGAAAAAGCCTTCTACGATACACTGTTTGCTTGTATCAGTATAAACATTAGCGATGTAGTATTAAATCCATTAACATTTCTGAGAGCAAACAGCGTTTTAAATGCTTTTTATTCCAGTCTCTGATCACAATAGCAATTCTTTAGACGATGACCGGTTTCCGTCCGTAATGACCATCCTCACATCTAAAATATATAAATATATACATCAAGTGAGCAGTGTGTCTTTCAACATAAAACAGCAATATGTGTCACAATATATTGTCATATAACCAGGGATATGTACAGATAACATACGGTATAACGTACATTTTTAACACCATGTCCTGAAGTGATAAGGCCATAATGGCATCTTCAAAACATATAAATATAATCAGCACAGCATCGTCACATAGATCTAAAATAAGGTGTAAAATAGGCCACATCGTCTATACAGTGATTATTGCAACTGGCTACTGAAGTACAGTAGCAACCAGAAACCTGTGCCTACATCCTCCCTAGATGTCACTACTGTGGGCTTGCTTAGATGTAGTCATCATTTACGCAAAAAACATAATCTGATAAAAAAAACATTAGGTAAAATGCATGTAGCAGACTTATTAAAATTGATGCCTATCATAGAAACCAATTGTGATACATTAAAAGATGAATGGAGTTACCCATATAAAATTACTAAAAGAAAATATACGAAGAGAAGAGGTCTCACCCTTTTTTTGGTGAATTTACGTTCAACAATTAATATAGGTAATAAATTACCTGTGGCAACCTATAAATTGCTTATGAAAGATAAAATGTCTATATGACAGCTGAAAAAGAGACAGATCAATGATCAACGCCCTCTGTTGGGTAGGCCGTTAGGATGTTACGTAGGCGCGCACCGATCGTATGAACTTAACCACTAGACATCGTGACATGTCTCCCACAGAAAACGTTTAAACAACATATAAGCGTTTTACCTTCCTAACCTAGGAACACGTGTATAGAAGCTACACTACAAACGGTACCTTTAAATACTAATACGGGATATGAATGCACGTAACTGGCAGGAGTATGTTACAGTGAAATTAGAATTTAGCAGCGGACGAAAAGAAAATAAGAGTTATTTCTACCAACGTCTCAGTTAACTTCTGTGAGATTAATACATATTCACAATGTGTAACCTTCTGGGATAACTAACAACTGATTGCTGAACCATCAATTCAGTGAGAACCTTGAAAATACTGTGTCACTATTGCCCTAACATTGACAAAGTAGAGGGAGTACATTTCAGAGTACCAGTGACTTTGGAAGGCCGGTGTGGCCGAGAGGTTCTAGGCGCTTCAGTCTGGAACCGCGCGACCACTACGGTTGCAGTTTGGAATCCTGCCTCGGGCATGGATGTGTGTGATGTCTTAGGTTAGTTAGGTTTAAGTAGTCCTAAGTTCTAGAGGACTGATGACCTCAGATGTTAAGTCCCATAGTGCTCAGAGCCATTTGAACCTGCCTATGGGAAATATGCTACTGCAAGTCACTTGAAATCGTCTTACTCACTGAAGCAGCACACGAGCACAAATGATCAGGGAACTATGTTACCCCAGTGAAATCATGTTTACTGCAGCCTCAACTGTGAACTGCAATCAGCTTTGTAGTAGCAAACAATGAGTGAATGTTTGCCTTGCTGAAGAGCACATTTTATGCTTTCAGATACCAAAATTATTGCAAATCTCTCTCTCTCTCTCTCTCTCTCTCTCTCTCTCTCTCTCTCTCTCTCTCTCTCACACACACACACACACACACACACACACACAAATACACGTAAGTACATTACTTTGAGAACTTCCATTCAACTGAACATTAATAAAAAATCGAACGAATTTTACAAAGGATAGATTATGACATATCATTACTGCATGGCAGAACTGCAACTATGATGATTAGCTCCGATATATCCGCGCCGGTACTTCAAATTAATTGGCCGTACATCTCAGCGGAATTGCTTACAACCTGTGTGCGGAAATCTGGAATTAAGTGAATGCCAAAATGAATCAATGGTGAGAAATACACTACGCTGACGGTCTATGTACAGGGGCCAGCTGTAATACTCGCCCTCTGAACGTGGAGCAGTCATGATGTAGACAAATGTCAAGACGCATTTCGCAGAACAAAGAGCTACTTTATTGCTTTCTTTCTTTCTTTTCCTTGGCGTTTATCTGTCTAGTGCTAGATCTGCTGTTTCGGGATGTGAAATTTTGTTTTAGCAAACAACTTTGTGGCCAGATGCCATTCCTGCCGCTACAGTAATCAAGGTAAGTTAAAGAGAGGGAAGGCGTGTACACTAGCTGACTGTGAATCATATTCTCTGTGGAGGAATTTGGGGAACACTCAGCCAAGCGGTTCTAGGCACTGCAGTTCGAATCCTGCCTCGGGCATGGATGTTTGTGATGTCCTTAGGTTAGTTAGGTTTAAATAGTTCTAAGTTCTAGGGGACTGATGACCTCAGATGTTAAGTCCCATAGTGCTCAGAGCCATTTGAATCATTTTTGAGAAGAGAGGGTACGTACAGCACAAGAACAGGAAAATGAAGAATCAGAAGAACGACAGAACAACAACCGACAAGGCTATGGACAAAACAGGAAAAGAAAACAACAGAGAGATGCAAGAAACAGGTAGAAGGGGTAAAAACAAGAGAACTGATGACTGTGACTGGACGACCACGAGAATAAAAAGGAAAAGCCAGCCACTCTGCGACACATTAAAACATCCACCCTAAAAGCATTAGAGTGGAGAACACAAAGGGCCAATGGACATGCGCTAAAACTTATATAGAATGAAAAAACCCACCGTCACGTATAAAACGTAAAACTAAATTAGCCGATGAGGCGTAGCTAGCTAAAATTAATGGCAACGAGCCTGGTAACAGAAGAGTCTGTCGCAGGGCAGCCAAAGAAGGATAGATATGGGTCACTGTCAGCGGGGCACAGCACCGAGACTGACGTGGGTCATCAAGGCGCAGGAGGTAGCCGTGTGTCACCCAAGCCTGGCCAATGCGGAGCCTGCAGAGAACTACAGAGTCCCTGCGAGAGGCCCGCATGGAGGACTGTCACACATTCGTAGTTTCCTTAATGGCACACAGTTTGTTGTGCGTCCTACGTTTATGCCATTTCGTCTCCCAAAGCCGCAAAACCTTGTGGCGTAGTACTGAACGCATATCAGTTGCAGATAAGCCGACCTCCATAAGCGGTTTCAGCATAGCCTGTTTGGCCAGCCTATCGGCAAGTTCGTTGCCTGGGATTCCGACGTGACCTGGGGTCCACACAAACACCACTGAACGAGTGGACCGTCCCAGGGCATAGATGGACTCCTGAACGGTCGCTATTAAAGGATGACGAGGGTAGCACTGGTCGATGGGTTGTAGGCTGCTCAAGGAGTCAGTACACAGAAGAAACGACTCGCCAGGGCATGAACGGGTGTGTTCAAGAGCACGAGATATAGCCACCATCTCGGCAGTGGAAACACTGCAGCCATCGGGCAAGGAATGCTGTTCAATGTCCTCCGTGGACATACGCGAAGCCGACGTGAGCATCAGCCATCGAGCCGTCGATGTATACCACTTCATAGCCTCGGTACATGTCACGAATCGTGAGGAAGTGGCTGCGGAGAGTCGCGGGGTTAATTGAGTCCTTAGGGCCATGTGAAAGGGACAGGCGAAGCCGCGACCTAGAAGTACACCATGGAGGTGTACGAGAATGGACCTGAAGTATAGGTGGTAAAGACGACTCCAGTTCGGAAAGAAGGGATCGGACACGAACTGCAACTGGAGGCCATGACCTGGACCTCCGATGCGGGAGATGAACCGCCGTGGGTGGGAAAAAGAGATGGTGATTCAGGTGAGCAGGAGAACTACGAACGTGTTCGAAGTAACTGGCGAGCAGTTGTGCACGCCTGACCTGCGATGGATGGACTCCGGCGTCCACCAGGACGCTGGTCACCGGACTCGTCCTAAAAGCTCCTGTCGCTAGGCCAACGCCACAGTTCGAGTAAACGCAACGCTGAGGGCGCCGCCGAACCATAAACCAGACTCCCATAGTCAAAGCGGGACTGAACAAGGGCTCTGTAGAGCTGCACCAGCGCAGAGCTATCTGCACCCCAGTTGGTGTTGGTCAGGTAGCGGAGGCCGTTGTACCAGCCCACAGTAGTTAATTCGCCAGGCGGATAAAATGGGGAGCTACAGACACGCGTAATTATCAAGGCCCACAGTGGAAAACTCTGAACCACCCATTTGCAACGTAGCTAGTCGGATACAAATTTGGTCATCTTATTATGTTCATCACTAAAATCTTGTTTATTTCAGGAACAGTGTGTGTATGTGATAATTAAGTAGAGGAACGCCACGTTACGCAAAGACCTTCGTACCTAAAGCGCAGAACATACATCATCAACATGTCGGTGGCTATTTGGGTCAACAAATGCGATAATAACAAGTAATACGAGGTCGACGGTAGATATGCATATTAGCTAGAACGCATTTTCAGTTTACAGGACGAGGAAAGCGGAACTCAAGCAATACTGACAAAACAGTACGGACATGGAGAAATGTAAGAGTAAGCATTTGGTAACGAGCGTGGGAGAAAGGCTGTCATAAGAAACTTCACACACGGTAATTAGTTTGTACCCAAGTTGTGTAATGTGTGGCTGCATTCTCAGAACCACTTTCTCGTATCGTGGAAAAAGCAGCTGTAACATCACGTCTCTGGGTCGTCGCATATTGTGGGCAAAACATTACTGTTGTTTTGGGCACTGCGAGCTGAGAAACTTTCTGATTTGCTGGCACTGAATCCACGAGGCAATAATGAAACAGAAGGCTTCATATTCCCACAACACTCGCACACGCTGTCACACTCCCAGCTCTCACTTCTGCTTCAAATTATGGGCATCTGTTACTGTATTCTACAAACCAGTAAAGCTGTGGACAGAGGAAAAAGGAGAGTTGGGCTAAGTGCGAGAGAGTGCGTTATGTATCCGACGTAACGGGCCACGAGGCCCAACATATCGGAGCTGCCGAGTTGAGTTTCATAAGCAGAAATTAGGCAGGCGGCGCGAAAGCGTGGGCAGCCTATATCGAGGTCGTGCTTGCGCCTGCGCTGCTCGGAGCCTCTCGTTCAGTGCCTGCCCCGATCACTGCCACGCCCTCACTCTTAATCCTCCATTTGTATCGTAACTATCAGCGCGTTAGTGAGTGCCCCCGTACCACAGTCGTTGGCTACTATGAAGCGGTCTCAGTTTCAGTTCCCAGCGGCTAGCTCGGGTTTTTCTGGCATGGGGGAGATCTGGAAGAAGGCTCATTTAGCCTCTCGAGGCCAACTAAACAGAAGCATTGTGTCAGAAGCAGTGTAAGTGACGTCGTGTCGAAAGACTTTGCACGAAGTTGGGAGGTGTAAGCGGTAATTTAAAGTAGACTGAGGCGACAGTGAACATTTGGAGCGAGGAGTAATCCGTGCAGTTGTGTGAACTGCTCTCCCGAGGTGGATTGGTGGCTAAAGCACCTACCTTGTAAGCAGGAGGCGCGCGTTAGATTCCCGGCTTAGGTACAAAGTTTCACTCGCCGCTTCGGTTTGTGTACATGAATGATATTTGGTTACTGCATGTAGTGCGGGTTTGAACGATATAAAGCGATATCCTGACTGACTCATCATAGCCCATACCAAACTGCTGACAGGAACTTGAAATTACGAAAGGATGTTGATCTTATACTGTACGCATCGTTTAAGAAGAAACTGTTCGAAATTACGCTCCGCATGGAGTGAAATAGGGGATAAAGGCTTTTTGAAAATAGATCGCTATTAAGGCACTTTTAAGCTAGAACTACTAGCATTTGATTTCTCAGTCAGAAATAAAAAAATACTTATTTCAGCATTTTCTGAAATTGTGTTACTAAGGGAGTAAAATAGAGGGTGCAAGCTTTTTTGAATATATATTATTAAAAAACTACTAAAGCATTTTTAAATCTACATCAACGAAAACTCGTATCTGACTTCGCAGTTAGAAATAAAAAATATCTCTTTCAGTGTTTTTGGAAATTGAGCCCCCTTAGGGAGCGAAATAGGGGACGAAAAGTTTTATGAAATTATTTCATAATGAAAGTATTTTCAAATCTTAATCTTTGAAAATTTGTATTTGGCTTCTCTGTTACAAACAAAAAATATGTGTTTCACTGCTTCTAGAAATTCAGCCTCTAAGAGGGTGAAACAGTAGAAGAAAATTTTTTAGGTGTGTTATTTCGACGAATTAAAAAAATTTAAATTTTAATCTATGGAAACTGGTATTTTGTTTTTAAGTTAGATATAAAGATATGGCCTTAATTAGTGTGAAAAGTTTATAAGTGTTGCAATTTGTGAACAAATAAAAAGTCGATTAAAGAAAACATTTTTTGCAGACCATACAGTTTACGCAAGCAAAGCAGTGGGCGCTAAGCTAGTAAGAAATAAAAAAAATACAGGAATAAAGTAGTAAAGGTCTGTAAAAACAATATCTTAAAAGGAAGTGTCCAATGATTTGACTGTGTCTGGTTGATTAGTAACCACAACATGACAATCTATGAGACACAAAATTCTCCTACCAGGCGATACACAAAACTTTGTAATTTTTTCCTCTACCGTCGATTTGCGTCGCACACGTAACTAGAAGCACACGTCTCCAAGTCTGTCACGGAAAAACTTCTGCACCTGCCCACGCTGGCCTCTGCTGTGCACTGCTCTCTTACTTGTGTTTTCTTAATAATTTTCCAGATGTTTGCCAATTGACGCGATATGCCCACTAGCCTCTTCAATACACTGGAATGTGCTAGACGTGCAACAATTATGGAAAACTGGGAGGTAGAATACGTTTTACTGACCTATTGACGAGTAAGTCATTAGAGATGGAGACCACACTCAGATTGGCCAAGGATGTGGATGGAAATCAGCCACGTTCTTTGCGAAGAAATCATCAGGGTTTTAGCCACTCGGGGATTTGAACCGCGACTCTTACAATACGAATACGGTGCCTTAAAGACTGCGCAACCTCGCTCGTTGGTATTTATTAAGACTACTGTCAACACCCAGAACAAACAGAGCAAAGGAATACTCAAGCTTCGAAGACATCCCAGAAAAGCAACGAAAATATCGAATAAACAATTTATCACTACTGTATCATTTGACGCACAAAAAAGGAATATGTAAGCGTTTCCGATATTACTTGCATTTTAAGTACCACAAATAGTGTCTGTGTACTGTTAATAACCCTGTTCAGCGCTTTGTTACAGCTCAATTTATCGAACGCTTTATTCGTGGATGACATTCTGCTCTATCAAATGATGGCAAAATTCTCTAAACTGATTCAGCGTGTGCAAATATAATTTTTAGATAACTGTTTCCACAATTTGATCATCCACTTCTTTTTTAGGAGAGAGTAGTCACCTGTAAACGAGACAGCATGTAGGACACTGGTGCGACCTACTCATGAGTACTGCTCGAGTGTCTGCGATCGTTACGAGGCCGAAGACATCGAAACAGTATCGAGGCGGGCTGCTAGATTTGTGACCGCTAGTTTCGAACAACACGTAAGTGTTACGGAAATTCTTCGAGAACCCTAATGGGAATCCCTCGAGAGAAGCCGGCGTTCTTTTCGAGGAACGCTATTTAGAAAATTTAGAGAACCGGCATCTGAAGCTGACTGCCGAATGATTCTACAGCCGCCAACATACATTATCGTAAGGACCACGAAGATAAGATTCGAAAAATTTGGGCTCATACGGAGGCGTACACAGAGTTGTTTTTCCTTCAGTCTATTTGTAAGTGCGACAGGAAAGGGAAAGGTACACGGTACCCGCCGCCACGCACCTTACGGTTAATTGCGAAGTATCTATGCAGATGCAGATGTAGATGTAGATCTCGAAGTCGACGGGACGTTGAGCTTCATTGTCAGTATTCTGCATCTTTAGACGCACAGATGCGACGAGACCGGGTATTTCGGAAAGTTCTGGGTGTGCACCTTGAGTGGCGGTATGTGTTAGATGATTCAACTTCGAGTACCCATAGACAGGAAAACGTTTTCTCTTTTGGCAAATGGTGAGTTTCATGGAGCTTGCAGGTTGCTGCCGCGCGAGATTAGCCGAGCGGTCCGAGGCGCTGCAGTCATGGACTGTGCGGCTGGTCACGGCGGAGGTTCGAGTCCTACCTCGGGCATGGGTGTGTGTGTTTGTCCTTAGTATAATTTAGGTTAAGTAGTGTGTAAGCTTAGGGACTAATGACCTTAGCAGTTAACTCCCATAAGATTTCACACACATTTGAACATTTTTTGCAGGTTGCGACCGAGTGCATAAAGGGAAGAAAATGCGTCTCATGCTGGCTCCGATAGTTCTTTGGATTCTTGTGTAGTGTCATAAATTTTCTCAAAATCAATAATATTTCAAATGAGCTGAGCGGCCGTCTTTTGACCGCATATTCTACGTGTTTTGCCTGAAAAATTATGTAGTTTGCACGTAATGCTACTCCGACGTTATCATCTTAAGTACATAAAAAAGGAACTTTCTATGTACACACTCCGGTATATTTAACGCCTCTACCATACATAACATTTCCTTTCCAACGAACGAATACAAAAAAATGGTTTAAATGTCTCTGAGCACTATGGGACTTAACATCTGAGGTCATCAGTCCCCTAGAACTTAGAACTACTTAAACCTAACTAACCTAAGGACATCACACACATCCATGCCCGGATCAGGATTCGAACCTGCGACCGTAGTGGTCGTGCGGTTCCAGACTGAAGCGCCTAGAACAGCTCGCCCACACTGACCGAATACATTTAACATTTAAGCTTGTATGGTAATCTTGCTGCATGTTGTACTTCTTTTATCCTTTTAAAACAGATTGGATACTAAGCACCGGGAGTGCTCGAAAAGGCATTAAGATTCTTGCGTTTTCATGTTCCTGACAGAGTTGCGAAGTTGACAATATGTCGAGCTTACTGAATGGCTGCACAGTCAAGTAATCACCGGATAAATTAAGAAAGAAAGAAACAAACATAAAGAAACACGTGTTCGCTGACAGTGACCGTGGACGAGTTCGTGCACTTTACAGTCGCGATGTATACACATTTACAGTATATTCGTACGATTAAAGCGTACATTTAGTTCTAGAAGTCTTTGTGTTAATTTGTCTTTTACTTAGTGTTTCTCCCGAAATGACTTGGATGGGCAGCTAATCAATCCCCTTTCTCTGTTCGCCGCTGGTTTGCCCTCATCTATAGCGGCGAATGATACTATAAGGCAACCTAGTTGCTATCCATCTCAAACTCGGTTAAGTAAATAAGTACGCGTCTTATTGCCACTGTGACCCCGCATGTATGTGAAATGAAAGGATCGGCTGCTGCCTTATGCAACTCACCATCAAATCTGCCTAAGGCAATTTGCTGGCCGGAGTGGCCGAGCGGTTCTAGGCGCCACAGTCTGGAACCGCGCGACCGCTACGATCGCAGGTTCGAATCCTGCCTCGGGCATGGATGTGTGTGATCTCCTCAGGTTAGTTAGGTTTAAGTAGTTCTAAATTCTAGGGGCCCGATGACCTCAGAAATTAAGTCCCAAATTGCTCAGAGCCATTTGAACCATTTGAGCCTATGGCAATTTAAGAAAGCCACTGCAAATCCAAGGATAACGACTTGAACACAAGCGTTCGCTACTAAAATGCGAGGTCGCACCGGCACTTGGTAATCAGTGCAATTTGGCGAGAAGAAGACGCTGTTCTGGGAGGCTGCAGGCCCGCGTCGCCTGTCTGCACGTCGCGGGTGGGCGTCAGCGCAGATAACCGCAGCGCTAGTATTTCACTGCTGGCACGCGTGGCCCCGTTAACCGCTGCACGCCGTGAGGGCGAGCAATTACTGGTCTGCTATACTGAGAACGGCTCAAATACTACAGCTGCATCCGCACTGTCAGCCAGCGTTAAGTGTATGGCAGGAGGGCACTTCTCATTCCCGCCCTATTCGCACACGGAGCGCGGATACCGTGCCTCCTTACACGCCTCTGCGCACGGTGTAATTCGTCTAATATTGCCTGTGCGGTTCCGTTACGATGAATAATTAAGGGGCTGTAGTAAATGCCTGGATTCCTCGCTTAGTACTGGTTCTCGAAAGTTTAAAATAGTTGTACTGTTAGTCAGTTTTCAGCCTTTAAACCACACTTCTAAGCTCTTATGTTACACTGTCTGCTGCTGTCAAATAAAACATTACCTTTTACTTCATGTAGTAAATAATGTGCATCATAATATTCATCTATCTACACCTGAATGTTAAGTAGCCTGTTTGGAACTGCGGCTACTAGATGGCACTCTTGGTGTAATGTTCACCTGCCCGTAATTGCGGGTGCCTCAGTCTGTTGCTACCTGTGGCTCGACAGGTGTGAGCAGCCAACAGTGGCTTGCCTTCCATGCATTCTTTTCCAAAATTTTATGACTAAACCTTTATCGCTTGATATTTATTTTATAGGTGCCATGTAAGTACTGTTTCTTTCTTGTACTATGAATCAGTACTTACATTTATTCAAAAAAAATTTCCCATAATTTTTGTACTTACGTTATACGCCAGTTTGAATGTTTTACTTGCGATGAAGGCACTCGTGGTAGTGCCGAAACCTAGGTCAAAAGACTTAATTTTGCGACCGAGGGCTTTTATTGTTTTAATTTTCTCGAAAGTTTGTAAGTAGGCGCACGCAACAGTTTCAAGCTTCCGCCAGTTGCGGTTTTTCAGCAGCCCCGTGAGGCAGATAATCATGGGTGCTCTTTTCCACTAACCTGTGAACTATCCGAAAGCCGCTGCTACCTGCTTTACGTATACTGAGTCTACGTGATTATTCCATATCATATCTCTACTCGTCTATCAGCATATCAGCAAACGAGGTGGAGCAATCGACTTTTATCCTCCCGCCTGGACCCCCTGCTGTAGGTTCTTCACAGATTTTCTAAATAATTTTAGTCGCTTTCCTCCAAACTCTTGTTCAGTTTTTCCCTCTCTAATGGCATCTCCTCAGACGAGAAATCAGAATTTAACGTTCTCATTTGACATCGTTACGTACGTGATTTCTAAATTGTGTTTCGGATTAGTGACTTCGGAGAAACTGATTTCATTCGGTTCTGTTGCTCACTCGAACTGAATAATGTTTAGGGTATTTATTTCATCTGCAGATCTTAGTTCCGCAAGAAAGTTTCAAGTAACGTAATGATTCCAACTATGTTTTGCTTGTTCTCGCGATGCGCCGAAGTATTTTTGTGCAAGCCCCATGGCAGTTATACAAAATCTTGCACTTCTAACATTAAAGGCTTCGTGACGGGTTACATTTTTCTCGTTTTCGCAAATGCATCTACGTACAACAGTGTCTACCATACCCACATAACTGCTTTGTTTCTAAAAAAAAAAAAAAAAAAAAAAAAAATTGGTTCAGAACCGCAATATTTGGATTACCTAGTAAGTCTGAATAGTTCCGAACACATTATTTCTATAAGAAATGTTTATAGTATTATTCCCGCACTATCGAAGTTTAATAGCCAGACATCGTTCATAAATAATTAAGAATGTAATAAGTTCGTCAGTAGAAACGGTTCTGTCGGAGAAGGGAATAAAATTGTCACAATCAAAACGACAAAGGAAGTTCTGCAGTGTGGGGACTAATTGGTTTAATTCATATTTTAATGACAGAACAACAACATACATTAACGTAAATAATTAACTAGTAATCAACCCATTAAAAATGTAAAGGAACCCGATTGGATGTGTTAACATTTTTGATAGATTACGTTTCCCTCTATACCTTCTGGCCGAATGTATTCGCAACAGAAAATTTTATTAAGATTTAAGACAGGATTTTTTTTAATGTTTCATGCGTAACTTATGCTAAGCATTTTATGTAGGCCACTTTTTGAACGAAGTTTGCAAGTTGTCTCATTCGATGCTTCTCTCTTGAAAACTTAATTCTTTCCATTATGCTATACAAATTATGTTTCTTATGACTTGGGCGTGTTTATTACCTAGAACTTGTTACTTCAGCTCTTGACTATGTTCTGGAAACAGTCGTAAATGTCACATTATGTCATTTTATTCCCATTCACATCGACGTCTTGTTTATGATTTAACGTTTCGGAATATGAGTTAGGAAAAGAATGTAATACCACATTGTACAAATACATCTATAGAAACACCCCAAAAAATTCGTCCTTTTTTCTGTTTTCCGTCATTCCTTAGTTGCTTCAAAATTACGTTCCGTCTGTACAACTAATTGAAGGCAGTTTTCTTATTGCCATACACGTTTAGCTTCCTTTATTCATGATGATGCTTCACAAGTAAAAGAAGGGAAACGCGTATGGGAACAAACTGCCTTGAATTAGTTTCACAGACAGAAAATATATCCACGAACCCGAAAAATTGTTTAAGAGAGTGTCAAAGAATAAGAAGATGCATAGAAAGCGGTTGTAGCTCGCTCCTAGAGATCCAAATGTTGAAGTAGCCTACTTCCCTATATGATAAATCAACAATTTGGTTCATAAAAACAGAATTTAAAAAATCGCCTTTTCAAGAGCGTGTGGCAAGTGCAGCTACAGAAGTTCGTTGTAGTTTATAACGTGCATCTGATGAATCAAAATGTTTCATACATGGTGGTATAGGCTGAAAATATTGTGGCGGGAACCTTTCATGTTTGTCTACTGTTGTCACAATTCGATCTCAGATAAATACTTGTGATAATCTAGAGTATAAAGACGATTGCTGCTAGTTTCATTCGCAGTAATTTACGTTGTGCTCTTAGATTCCTGTCTGACCACACTCTCGGAAATCGCTACGTATTCCCAAAAAATGGTGAATTACTTGTGACAATGATGTAGTATAAATGTCACTGTCAGTTGTTTTACGCACAGTAATTTCATCTTTCATTTCTTAAACATGTGGAAATCACGGAATTGGAGAGACTCTGTACTGAGAAAGCACTCACTTACGTGTAAATTACAACGAATATTTCAGAAAAATGCTTAACTTTGACGATTAACGAAGTCTCAGAATGTGTTGCAAACACGAAGACGGAATAAAGTATTTTCGCACCCACCTGTATACGAACCTATGCTCCTTGCCACAGCAGTTAGTCGCCTTCCGAACTTCACTACTACAACTCACATGCTGTCAGTGCTTTATTTTATGTAATTCCATTCGAGAGAGACGCAGACTGATATCGTCGCCGACTGATGCCGGTGTAAGCCGTAAATGCATGAAATTTTGTAAGGTTTCCTCAATCAGACTTCACAAAATTGCTGTGCATTGTTACTTAAAAGTTTTAAGCGCATTTCGATTATTAATAAGTAAACCATATGCGGAAAAATGTACGCGAAGTCACTACTAATTTCAGCTAACATTCACGTAATATACGTAAGCAGAGCTGGTGTCTTGATATTTAATGATCTGTAAACTCTTAATTGCATAAAATAACAGGTATTTTGAAAGAATACTGACCTAAAACTTTTTTTGTATGTTATAATCATTCACAGTGACAACCTAACCAAACCATATTTCTAACAAAGGAAAATAGTCTACCATGAACTGAATTTCCAACTGGACGCGTCCTGTTGTGATTCTTTAGCAACACAACCACTAAATACAAAGATAAACCAACTCAATATGTTTAAAATAACAAATTATAGGTCTAAATAAACCACAGCTTACCGAATGAAAGGGCCATACCGAAATCCAAAACCTCTCGGTACAATTGTCGAAAAATCGAAAGGAAGAGCGTTCGGCAACAAGTCTCAGAAGCTTACTGAATAGAAATTCGGATAAAGAACCGAAAATGATAACCCACTGCACCGATCGGTATGAACTGTATAGAAAAGGACCCCAATTAAAGTGCACTGTGTTGGTGTTCTTCAGTACAACATGGCCCAGAGACAACATTTGGATGATTTCACATATGGAATAGTCATGGCGGAACTGGTTGAAAAACGAACTGTGACCAGCGTAACGCAGGAGTTTAGTATGGCTCACAGCACTGTTTCACGTGCAGGGGGAGCGTGTCGAACCAGAGCCACTGCTTCCCGAAGTAGATGACCGCCACATTGACGAGGGTCCCTTCCTTCTGTTGCACAAACAGTGTGCTATTGCAACCACATCTAACAGTACTGCTAGGCACGCAAATCTCACATTCCACAGAGGCACAGCGACTACATCAAGGTTATCTCTTTGCCCGGTTACCAGTACGTTGAGTTTCTTGACACCTTCACATCGGCGGCAATGTTTTTGATGGTGCCAAGTGCGTAGGCACTGGGCTGACAAGGAATCGGGTCGCTTGCCCTTCCCCGATGAGAACAGATTCTGTATAAACAGTGCTGCTGAACGTGCCCTCATATGGCGAGAGGTGAGAACACGTAATACACAAGGAACACTGGCGGTTATCGTCGGTTTTGTGGTCCAGAAGTTATGGTGTGGGGAGGCGTGATGTTGCATGGGCGTACTAGCTTCCAAATATTTGAACACGGTACCCCACCGGTCATTCGTATTGTGAGACTGTGCTCCATTCCCACGTTTGTCTTATCAGGGGTGCACTCAACCCTGACTTCATTTTTATGAATGACAATGCGTGACCGCATCGAAGAGCGCAGGTGGAAGAACTCTTGGAACGGTAGGATATTAGGCGAATCGTTTGGCCCGCCCGTTCCCCCGGCTTAAATCCAATCGAACACGTGTGAGATGCTTTTGGGAGACGTAATGCCGCGCGTCCACATGCGCTGACGACGATCCAGCAATTGTCAACACTGCTCGTGGAGCTATGGAACGCCCTCGGACGAGAACTGATTACCAACCTTGTGGACAGAGTGTGAGAACGTACTGCCGTCCGATGTGCTCACACATACTATTAAGAACAATGTTCTGTCTTTTGTTGCGTCGAGGGGACCATCATACCGCGGCGACCTCTGTGTAAATATTTTCTTTGAATAAAATTGTGATTTATGTTCGTCTCATTGCGTATTTCTTTCAATTACCTCCTGTACTATACTTTGGCATTTCCTTCTATGTATAGCCTAAATTTCATTGAACTACGTTACTTAGCAGTGACAAATCATGCGAATGTTGCTTTCATCCTTGAGCTTTCTACACCAGGGTATTATAGCTGTTTTTGATAGGCTTCCAACTTTTAGAAATGTCCAAAAACCCGATTTTGTTCTCATGTTGCAGTTCATACACGTTGACGGCACGTTAAACTGAAACCAACCTACCTACCTACCTATCTTCCTTCCTTCCTTCCTTCCTTCCTTCCTTCCTTCCTTCCTTCCTTCCTTCCTTCCTTCCGGCTAGAAAGCTTTTTTGTATCAGCGCATGAAGCGAGCACAGTTGCGGAAGTTTGGTGCCAAGAACGTAAGTGAATGAAGGACAGTTGATATGCTAACAGAAATCAGAGTCAAAATTCGGTTCAGTTGGCCCGAAGTTGTTATTCTAAGCGATCTGACGGATACAGTGAGCAGTAGTTTATGACTGCTGATGTCGCTCTAGTGTACGGAAAAGTGTCGTGGTTGGGAGTTTGTATGAGGATATGGAATTTCTGTTTGGTGTAATCAATGACAGCTTGCTTTAAATGTAGGAAACTGGAAGTTAATGCAGACGAGTGGGAAAACAACCCTAAAATGTTAGAATACAGCACTGATGATGTACTGCTTGTCACGGTCACGACAGTTAAAAATCTAGGCGTAATGATGCAAAGGGATATGAAATGGAACGAACATGTAAGGTCGGCAGTAGGGAAGACGGTTTATTAGAAGAACTCTAGGAAAATGTAGTTCATCTGGAAAGGAGACCGCGTATAGAACATTAATGTGACTCATTCTTGAATACCGCTCGAGTGTTTGGGACCTCTACCAGGGCTGATTTAAGGAAGACATGGAAACAATTAAGAGGCGTGCTGCTAGATTTGTTGCCCGTAGGATCGATCAACATACGAGTATTACGGAGATGCTTCTTAGGCTCAAGTTAGAATCCGTGGAGCGAAAAAGGAGTGCTTTCCACGAAACGCTATTGAGAAAGTTTAGAGACCGGCATTTGCGACAGTCTGTATATTCTACTGTCACGAACAAGTGTCTAGCCTAAGGACTCCTCGTACGGAAGCATATAGACAGTTGCTTTTTCCTTGCTCCCTTTGCGAATGGGACAAGAAAGGGACTGGCTAGCACTGGTACAAGGTACCCTCCGCCATGCACCGTATGCTGGCTTGCGGAGTATTTTAGTTAGATAGTTACATGTTCCACAGATCACTTGAACAATTTTTTTAATCTAAATGATCTGGAAGGAGTCAGTTTAAAGGATATGTATAAACGTTTCGTGTTAACTTTAATGAAGACAATTTTTTTAGTCCTATTCATGCACCTCGAGTTAAAAACCGTGTTCTCTTTTCTGGCTACCAGTTTTTAAGTAGGCAGACCAGCACAGGGTAGACCTGCGTCGACAGCTGCATCAAACCACTCTGCCGGCCAATCGGTTCTAGGCGCTACAGTCTGGAACCGCGCGACCGCTACGGTCACACGTTCGAATACTGCCTCGGGCATGAATGTGTGTGATGTCCTTAGGTTAGTTACGTTTACTTAGTTCTAAGTTCTAGGGGACTGACGACCTCAGAAGTTAAATCCCATAGCGCTCAGAGCCATTTGAACGAAACCAGTTTTCCGACTGAAAACCACCACCACCACCAACAACAACAACAACAACAAGGATACCGTAAAGAGCTTGAAATTTAATTACGTCGATGTAGAAGTCGTCCTAGAAGGAATACAGAAGTAGACAGAGGACGTACAGATCGCAGCCTATTTAAAAAAACGGCCTGACTTTCATCTGATAGGATGTAGCGTAATCCTAAATCGCAGAAAAGAATCTGAACTCCACTCCACCCGAATACGAGTCCAGTGTCTTAATCATTACGCCAAGTAACTCGGTGGCATTTAAAGTGGAATACTGGCGCACGATATCAAGACAAGGATTTGCATGCTAGCAACTTTATAATTCGAAAGTCGATGTCGCCATTTTTTCAACCAATGTGATTCAAACCGTTTAGTTGGTTAAGAGCACCATCATGTCATAGCGATTTAATAACTTTCTTCATTAAGGCGGATCTTTTGACAAGAGGAGCTGCCAGCCGGTGTGGCCAAGCGGTTCTAGGCGCTTCAGTCTGGACCCGCGCGACCGCTATGGTCGCCGGTTCGAATCCTGCCTCGGGCATGGATGTGTGTGATGTCCTTACGTTAGTTAGGTTTAAGTAGTTCTAAGTTCTAGGAACTGATGACCTCAGATGTTAAGTCCTATAGTGCTCAGCCATTTGAACCATATTTCAACAAGAGGAACTGCATTTTAATTCAGGTATTAATAGTTTTGCTACAAAAAACATTTACTCCGATTTTGGTCTGAGACATTGTGAGGTAGCTAGGGGTGAATTACCTTTCTCTCACTCATATCTCGTTTAGGACTGTGCGGCTGGTCCCGCCGGAGGTTCGAGTCCTCCCTCGGGCATGGGTGTGTGTGTTTGTCCTTAGGATAATTTAGGTTAAGCAGTGTGTAAGCTTAGGGGCTGATGAACTTTGCAGTTAAGTCCCATAAGATTTCACACACATTTGAACATTTGATTTGTCTCGTTTATTTGAGTCACATATGTACCATAAAAGGTGAACGCGAGTTCTACCGACAAAATTTCAGAAGTTGTTCATAGACTTCTTTGGGTATTTTGTACATGGGGCGCGTTGTTTCCGGTGACTCACTACAGAGTAATTGCACTTCGTTTGACTTCTTACCTCCATTCATATTTTTACATCTATTGCACGGAAAATATCTACACAACAGTGGTAATAAACTTGTTCCATTCACTCACGACAGTTGAACTGCATACTTTACTTTTCGCCCTTGTATTCAATACTGCTCGGCTCTGTTTCAGGTTTGTTTTTACGACAAATTATAGTTACATATTGACGGTGATACAGTGTGATACAAATAGATTTACTGACTAAGAGTTGGCTGATACACCTCTCGTGTTTGGCCGAGCGGTTCTAGGCACTACAGTCTGGAACCGCGCGACCGCTACGGTCGCAGGTTCGAATCCTGCCTCGGGCATGGATGTGTGTGATGTCCTTAGGTCAGTTAGGTTTAAGTAGTTCTAAGTTCTAGGGGCCTGATGACCTCAGAAGTTAAGTTCGATGGTGATCAGAACCATTTGAACCTCTCGTGTTTGGATTCACTAAATGCAATGGAAGAACTGGAATCATTGCAGCTACGGCGGGCCTATCACAATAATATTGTTTCTGTACATTACCACCTAAGAGAAACAGGATCCTTCCGTATTAGAATGACTGTGTCTTAAACAGTTTTTCATTGTTGTGATGGTATTTTCACATATACAAAGTTAATTTGGAGCGAGAAACGTAGTAAGTAATAATTACTTTATTATCATGTAACGTCACCGGAGACCACCAGTTCCTTGTAGTAAACTGCTCAGAAAATGTCCCCGAATGACCCCCGTAACTTTATAGGCGCACTTCGGCTTCACCATGTATATACTTGAGTGTTAACAACGGTTAGCACGAACGACGTTTCTTTCGAGATGGCCACTACTTGGGAGGCGACACATTAGTGACTACTATCGGAAGCAACTCGGAGTAAGTCTGGGCTTCGAGTCAGCCTGCAGGTGACAGAGCTTACAGTTATCGAGGTGAAGGCGCGGGCAGTAGCGGCAAGAGTGAACAAAGAGCCGCCGGCGCGATGGTTGCCGCCCACGGGCTGTCCTCCGGAAGGAACCGGCGATAGGCGCACGCCGCTCTGCCCCAGCCTTCGACGGATGCCGCACCTGCTTGGCCGTGCACGCCTACTGGGGAGCGCCGTGCGGCGCTGAGTCCCAACACCGTGCCGGGCCACACGCCTGTGCACAAATACCCGCCTCTCGTCAGCCATTGTCGGCCATTCGATGGAACACCCGTGGATACCCGCCGATCGAGGTGGCACTACACTACACACAGTGGACTCGTACTCGGCAGCAGCGACTTTCAAACCGCTGTACGAACCGTCCCAATGTAGGAGTTCCGTGGCTTCACTGAGTCACTTGACCGGTCTCTCGACTGCGTCGCCATTCTTCTGCGACCCAGCGCTCCTTCTGTCTCTGCGGACGTGATAAACCCCACAGAAGTATTATCCGCAGGTTCAAATTTCTACAAATACAGTCGGCTTTCGAAAGAGAATTTTACTATTTTTGGTAGGAATGAGGCTTCCGAAACACGCCTATGAGGGGTCTTAATGGGTAAAATTTTGATCTCCCATCGTGAGCCTCAGTTCTCGATTTATCCACACGTGAGCCACAACTTCGCAATAACAATCCTCTGACGTTCGGAGGAAGAGTCAGCAGTAAATTTTAGTAAAGTTAATGCTACTCTAACATTGTATGACATTTAAGCTTCTTCCGTACATTTACAATTCAGTATAAACCACGTCCGTATTCATAAAAGCGTGAGATATGTACAACTGTGAGCGGTGTGCTCTTTCTATCGTAGAAAATCCTGTGAACACTTTGTAGTTGCAGTCTCAGAGCTGTTTCTTTCATTTACACTATCTTCCGGGTGTTCGCATTTTGGTTAGTTGCACTGACCTCTCCGTATCGATTACATCCCTGGGCTTGTAAAGTATTGCGATACCCATGCCTTAGAGCCTGTGCCCATCTTGATTTGGCATCTGTTTCTGTAGCCACAGTCCCTTCGTGATGCCACTGCGTCACCTGAATCTAGAAGAAAGTATTCCTGTTTTTGTATTTTAACTGTGTGCTGTGTTTGTGGTGTGAATAATTACGGAGATTCGTCACGACATTCGCCTTATCCTGCCCGACAAACCGCCAAAAATACAGGTACGCGGTGGTGGTGGTTAGTGTTTAACGTCCCGTCGACAACGAGGTCATTAGAGACGGAGCGCAAGCTCGAGTTAGGGAAAGATTGGGAAGGAAATCGGCCGTGCCCTTTCAAAGGAACCATCCCGGCATTTGCCTGAAACGATTTAGGGAAATCACGGAAAACCTACATCAGGATGGCTGGAGACGTGATTGAACCGTCGTCCTCCCGAATGCGAGTCCAGTGTCCTAACCACTGCGCCACCTCGCTCGGTACAGTTACGTCCTGACTGGTCTACCAAGTTAGGGGTACAGCTATACAATCAGTTATTCCTCACCTGCCTGCCACATAGAAAGTTGATTCGAATCCTAGTAAACATGCCTGCAATGTCTTGAAAAATGTGCTCGATTTGTTGAAGCAGTTTATTATTTTCACTAGTCTTGTAAGAAGCGCCTTACTTGGGACTTGACAACAAGGTCCTCCTTTGAATAACTACCGAAAAACTACGTTTGAGTACCAGCTGCGAATTGGCTGGTGATGCTGTCCACGCAGGATGGTTGCGTAGCCTCACAAGAAATAAGATAAGATAAAGAAAGACATTTTCTGCTCTCCACTTTATACAAATGCCAGGGAAGCATGTCGTCGAACACTGGTAATATATTATGTCCAACGTTTACACAGAAAGAAGTTCTGCTGTTGAACTTTAAACTCAACGTGCTTTTTTTCCCCTTCTTTCTATATTTCTTCTGATTTACAGGCCACAAATGTAGAAGCATTTCAAGTCGTGAACACTAAACTTATGTCCAAGTTGCGATTCCACGCTTCTGCGTTCTGCTAACCAGTACTGGAGAGAAGAGGGAGCCGCAATCATTGTGCGAAGATTTGTGTATGAAGAACACAGCACCCTCGCGGAAGTATATGAGCGATATGGACGTTGCAGCCGAGCGGAAACGCGGGTAATCATCGTATTTCTTCCTACTAAATGGAAGTGTCAGAAGAGCGAGCTGTGTTATTTGCTAAAATGTATGTGGGGTTTGAAACTGTCGCGGATGAACCTAATTCCACCTTTCGTAAAGTAGAGAAAATCTGGACGACTCTCTGTACGTGGAAAAAAATAGGAGGGGGGGGGGGGATAGGAAAGGGGGCTGAAGCAACTGGAAATGCAACGCATAACGAATGTTGTGCGTGTGAAGAGAACGATAACGGAATTAAATATAGTATATTAGACAACAGAGATGGAGTAAGTTCTAATACGTCACGATGGTTTAGTTTCCAGTTCCAGGCAACGAGACTAAAATAAGAAACACATTTCAAAATCTAAGAATGACCATATCGGTTCCTGCACAGATGCCCGTGCAGTTTCCTTCACCACTGTGTGAAATACTTTTAGTATGGCCACAGATACGCGTAAGAATTAATGTTGGCGATTCCTGACACAAAATTAATTGAGATACACAGGGAAATTAGTTTCAGATAACGTAATGAAAAACAGCTATACAATGTAACTTCCTAATCCTATGAACAAGAGCACCATGTCACGAATCGCGCGGCCCCTCCCGCTGGAGGTTCGAGTCTTCCCTCGGGCACGGATGTGTGCCTTGTCCTTACCGTAAGTTAATTTAAGTAGTGTGTAAGATGACCTAAGCAGTTTGGTCCCTTAGGAATTCACATGTACACGCACACAACTCCTATGAACAAGAGATCGTTGATTTTGTATTGCGTAATGGATTTAGCATGATAGAGTAGCATGGAGAGCTGCATCAAACCAGTCTCAGGACTGAAGACCACAACAACAACAACAACAACAACAACAACAACAATGGATTTCTACTATTACGTTTGGGGTAAACTTGAAATTCCAGGCAAATAATAGTTGAAAAGTGCGTTTCAGGAAAGCAGCCTGTACTCTTCACGCCGCTTTTAATGTTCCAAATGATTGACCACAATAAATCGTGATGTATGTACCCGTACGTGCTCACACAGAGAATCGCGCTATTTGCCTGACATGTTCGTATTCTGTCTGCTTGTAACGTCTGTACTATACTTCCTTCGTGGCTCTTTCATTAATTACTATAAGAAGTTCCCAAAGAAAATTCGGTTCTACCTTTTCTTAACTTCGAAGACTGAGTTGAAAAAATGTGTTTTCCTTGCACGGCAGAAAAATAAAAAGTTTGGAGACTGCAGTAAACTAGAGGACTGTGACAGTTCATAAAAAACACACTGAGGCTTTCACACATTTTGGCGAACTAGAACTGTCATCATATTACATATCTTACACTAATTCCGTTTTAGAAATAACCGGTCTACAAAGGACAGTGCGGCGTTGCAGAAATTTATCCGCCGACAGTTGGAAAGTTTGTAGCACATTTGGGCGGCAGAACTCAACTCAAGACTCGGGTGTTTTATTACAGTATTGAACTTATTCGCTCGATATTCGCTTGCGGCTACATTACGGCGATATCTACGAGTGCGAGAAAAGGAAGACAACTGCGTGCTCGAGACAGATCGAACCTCTTTTGTTATGGCAATGAAATCCTCCTGGTAAGTCGGCTTTGAAATGAGACAAAAATTATAGAAAGATGCAAAACTGAGTTTTTGGAGAAGTCGTCATAAATATCAATTAAGTAAGCGGAGGCTGCCAAGGAAAAGCTTTATCTAACGCCGTGCAGTTGGCTGCTTTCACCTGACTCATATGAAAAAAGAAATATACAATCTCCAGACATTGTAGAACAATTTTTCCCGGAACATGAGACGAGCCTGTCCAGTTAAGAACACGAGTTCATATGAAGTGGATGGGCCGAAGTAAGATACACCGTTACGGCAAGTTGAAGAAGAGAGGGAGAGAGGGGGATATACAGGGAGGCTAAACATCTCACGAAATAAGCGTCAAACGAAAAAGCTACAAAGAACGAAATTTGTCTAGCTTGAAAGGGGAAACCAGATGGCGCTATGTTTGGCCCGCTAGATGGCGCTGCCATAGGTCAAAAGGATATCAACTGCGTTTTTTAAAAATAGGAACCCCCATTTTTATTACATATTCGTGTAATACACAAAGAAATATGAATCTTTTAGTTGGGCCACTTTTTTCGCTTTGTGATAGATGGTGCTGCAATAGTCACAAACATATGGCTCACAATTTTACACGAGCAGTTGGTAACAGGTAGGTTTTTTAAATTAAAATACAAAACTTAGGTACGTTCCAACATTTTATTCCGGTTGGTCCAATGTGATACATGTACCTTTGTGAACTTATCATTTCTAAGAACGCATGCTGTTACAGCGTGATTACCTGTAAATACCACATTAATGCAATAAAATACTACATTAATGCAATAAATGCTCAAAATGATGTCCGTCAACCTCAATGCGTTTGGCAATACGTGTAACGACATTCCTCTCAACAGTGAGTAGTTCGCCTTCCGTAATGTTCGCACATGCATTGACAGTGCGCTGACGCATGTTGTCAGGCGTTGTTGGTGGATCACGATAGCAAATATCCTTCAACTTTCCTCACAGAAAGAAATCCGGGGACGTCAGATCCGGTGAAAGTGCGGGCCATTGTATGGTGCTTCGACTACCAATCCACCTGTCATGAAATATGCTGTTCAATACCGCTTCAACCGCACGCGAGCTGCGTGCCGGACATCCATCATGTTTGAAGTACATCGCCATTCTGTCATGCAGTGAAACATCTTGTAGTAACATCGGTAGAACATATGTAGGAAATCAGCATACAATGTACCATTTTGATTGCCATCTATAAAATGGGGGCCAATTATCCTTCCTCCCATAATGCCGCACAATACATTAACCCGCCAAGGTCGCTGATGATGCACTTGCCGCAGCCATCGTGGATTTTCCGTTGCCCAAGAGTGCATATTACGCCGGTCTACGTTACCGCTGTTGGTGAATGACGCTTCGTCGCTAAACAGGACGCGTGCAAAAAATCTGTCATCGTCCCGTAATTTCTCTTGTGCCCAGTGGCAGAACTGTACACGACGTTCAAAGTCGTCGCCATGCAATTCCTGGTGCATAGAAATATGGTACGGGTGCAATCGGCGTCGATATAGCATTATCAACACCGACATTTTTGAGATTCCCGATTCTCGCGCAATTTGTCTGCTATTGATGTGCGGATTAGCCGCGACAGCACCTAAACAACTACTTGGGCATCATCATTTGTTGCATAACGTGGTTGACGTTTCACATGTGGCTGAACACTTTCTGTTCCCTTAAATAACGTTACTATCCGGCGAACGGTCCGGACACTTGGATGATGTCGTCCAGCATACATAGCACACGTCCGTTGGGCATTTTGATCACAATAGCCATACATCAACACGATCTTTTCCGCAATTGGTCCATTTTAACACGGGTAATGTATCACGAAGCAAATACCATCTGCACTGGCGGAATGTTGCGTGATACCACGTACTTACACGTTTGTGACTATTACAGCGCCATCTGTCACATAGCGAAAAAAGTGGTCCAACTAAAACATTCATATTTCTTTACGTCCTACACGAATATGTAATAAAAAATTGGGGTTCCTATTTTTAAAAAAACGCAGCTGATATCCGTTCGACCTAGGGCAGTGCCATCTAGAGAGGCCAACCATAGCGCCATATGGTTTCCCCCTTCATGCTAGACGAGTTTCATTCTTAGTAGTTTTTTCGTTTGATGTTTATTTCGTGAGATATTTGGCCCGGTCACTATCAATGGACCACCCTGTATATGTGCGTACGATAAACCCCTTCCCTCGAAAATTTCTCTCCTTCATACTCCCTCTGTGTTACCAAAGATGACGTGTCACTGATATCATTTGTACAAGGATTGCAGTACACGCGAGATGCCTATTTGCTTCCATAGTCCTGAATGGATTGCGTAAGTTGTAATAAATGTTCACCAACCAGCAGTCTTCCATAGTAGTTGTGCCCTGCACAGAAAACTGCACGTAGGTCCTGAATCCGTTATCTTGAGGCTGTAATAAATTCTTAGCGAGAAACCGATATTATGTGACTGATTGAAAATTTAATTAGTTTATACGGGATGCCATTCGCTTTTTATTAGAAAAACACGAGAAACTTCAAAATAACATTCCACTTTACAGTCGCAAATAATTTCCATTCTTCAACAAAATAATGAACTGCATATTTCCGTAATGACTATCACAGTGTTCTCAACTACATGTCCAGATATCCAGATAACCATACATCGCTAATAAAATCTTAACATACGCTGTTTAGTTTGCCTAATATTAATAACAGAAGAGTATCAATTTGGCGCGCAACTTCCTAATGCAGCAGCCAATCGCGGAGAAGGACCACAATTTTAAGCGGTCTTTCTGATGATACCCGTACCTAACAAACCATCTGTCATCGATACCTCACGCCTCGTTACGTCATCTTCTACTGCTGCCTTCTCAACTGCTCTAAGAAACGCTTCTTGTAGGCAAATATTACACCGTTACCACCAAAATGCAAATTACGTTGTAAGAGGATAATTACAAAGAAAAACATTGGTAGACATTACATCCATCTAGAGCGCTGCGGATTATTGCACAAAATCTAATCTCTCTCTCTCTCTCTCTCTCTCTCTCTCTCTCTCTCTCTCGCTCTCTTTTCTGAAATAGACATCTGTGTCACTCCAAAGACATCAGCATACTTAAATATGACCACATGTGGGCAGCGTATATGGAGTACAGATTTGCATATCACTTTAGTTGTGGGTGGACTGTTACTTTTAACATTTGGCTGTCATTCGGAGAATGTGCCGTGGGAGTGAGGTAACAAGAAGGAGCAGCGGCCTTCCGCGTGCAGCCTACACTCGTTCCTGAAAGGCAGCCGGCTGGCCGTCAAATGCTCATACGCTGCATACCTGCACCAGTTCACAGTCTGACTCCTTTTTCTGAACGCATTTTTTTCCTTCTGTTCGTACATTTCAAGTATAAGAAATAGGATGTTTCGACTGTCTCGATTATATCAGCTTCTCGCCCTTTGTGTAACTAGTAAAATACTAATTACATTCAAAATAATACACCGTATCAAACCGATTTTTGTCTTAAAGAAATATTTTGAATTTTCATATTTACAAAGCAAAATTTTATATTTCGCCGGCCAGTCGTAATATGACTAAGGCTAGAACGAAAATTTCGGTTACTGCATCGCAATTCACATACTCGTCGACTACTAAGCATAATTTAAAATACAGGTCGTTTCTAAATGAATGTACGGGTTTTAAAGCTTTGTAACATTTAGTACATTCAACTTAAAATTATAAATAACACATCAAATGAAAGAGAAACTCAAGGAGTTTTTCTCGCAAGTGATTAATGTGAGCATCATTCGCCACACAGAGTCGATAGGCGGGTTCTTCCAAAATCTCGATCAGTGTGTCTGGAGTAATTGTTAACAATGCTGTTTCTAAAGTCGGATGGATCAGCTGGTGGTGGAGGCACATACACATGATCCTTTATGAATCCCCAAAGCGAAAAATGGCACGGCATAAGATGGTGTCTGTGAACGCGGAGGTATGCAAAGCTAGTTCTGTCAGCTGGCCCCTTGCGGCCACTCCAGTGTTCGGGTTCGACGACGTTTAACCAACCGCGTACATATGCCAGTGAGGCGGCGCACCATCTTGCTGCCAAATAAAGTTCTGTGATTCAGTTTCTTTCGGTTCAGGCCAGAGAAACAGTTCTAGCGCATCAAGATAAAAAAACACTAGCTACAGTTGCTTTGCGGAATACGAAAGGCCCGTAAATTGTCGGCCGAAACGTGGCACGAAGAAATTCAATTTAGAGGAGGCTCGGACCATGTCGTGGGGATTTGCTGAGCCCCCGATGCGCATACTGTGTGTGTTCACATTTTCACTTAGGTGAAATATCGAGTCTCTAGGCTTTAGAGCTTGCAACAACTGCAAACGATGATATAGTTGAAAGTGTATCCTTAAAAGTTTCCCCACATACTTTACTAGAATCACTAATTCACGACTAGCCTTCCGAATAAATACGATGATATAGTTGAAAGTGTATCCTTAAAAGTTTCCCCACATACTTTACTAGAATCACTAATTCACGACTAGCCTTCCGAACAGATTTTTTGGAGCTGCCCATGAAAGACTCCTACTTGTTCAACACGCTCTTCACTCACTCTCGGTCGTTATACATTCATCCCTTGGGCCCAGGTATACAAACAAAGCTGTTTGAGATGCCCTGTCATTTGATGTATTATTTATAATTGTATGTTGACTGTAACAATTGCCAACTACATTAAAACTCGTATCTTTGAAACAGCCTGTATTTATTAGAACTGATACTGTATTCGTGTGTCTACGAGTAGATCTATGCTCCAGAGCCACCTTATGGTGTGTGGTGGAGAGTTCTTGTGTACCACTGTCACGTACTTCAGGGCGCCAATTATACTGGTTGCCACTTCTGGGATGACACGTTATCGGAATTTCAACAGCAAACCGCGAGTAGACGCAGAACACTTCGGTCACACAACGTGTGTCACAGGGGCTCCGTGAGCACTTCTGTGACGCTTTCGCGTTTACTAAACGACTTCCGCGACGAAACGCGCTCCACTTCTTTGCATCTCACGTATTTCATTTAGGAATCCCGTCTGGTAACGGCCCTTACTGAAGACCAATGTCCAGGAATCGGCCGAAAAAGGGTTTTGAACACTACCTCCTTCGCTTACGTATCGTCCTACAAACTTTGTGCGCGAGCCGTTATTTATTTAAGTGTACCGAGGGCGTCACAAGGACAGCCCTATTGTCGAGTTTCATTTTTCTGCGCCTCTTCCAGTAGACGAAAGTGATTAAGAGCTTTGAGCAAAGTGAAGTCACGTGGAATTATTGTCTCGATGATTTCCGAGGGATAGGTTCAGGCAACTAATTGGACAGATGTTCTTTCTTCGCGGACTTTGGCGAATCTGGACCACATAGAAAAAACTGCTGCAGTATAGCACAGAAGGTAACTGAAAGAAACGACACTTTTATTCACAGACAGTATGTACGCTGAAGTGAGCACGATTTGCGATCGTCTCCTGGACGTTACAAAAGGTGGGAGATGCTTCGTAGTTTCCTAGTAGAGTGTGTGATCATGCTGTGCAGCGTGCTCCCATTCCTCCCCCACAATTTCTAGCTGCTCTTTGGTGCACATGGACGTGCTGCACTACGCATCCCACACGTGCTCGGGGGAAAGGCCACGCCATTCCATTCTCTCGTTCCCAATGCACCTCCACTAGCGCTCTTCGATGTAGTCGCGCATTGCCATCCACAAAAAGGAAGTCAGTGTCGAACAAATCCCTGAAAAGAAGCACTTGGGGGAGGAGTAGAGTGTCACAATAACGTTGACCGATGATTGTAACACGATGCCTCCCGACACCGTAACCGATGAACCACCAAAACGCCAGTGTTCCTAGGTGTGTTACGTGTTCCCACCTCTCGCCATGTGGGGGTAAGCCCAGCACTGTCGAACAGGATTGGAACGAGAGGATATTCTACGCGTCCCCCCCCCCCCCCCCATTTAAATCCCATTGAACACGTTTGAGATGCATTCAGGAGAATGTCCAAATGCACCATTGGTCATCCAGCAATTGTGAACCGCGCTGGTGTAAGAATGGAACGCCGCAGAACTCCTTACCAACCCCGTGGCTAACATGAGAGCACGTTGCAGAGGATGCACTGCCGTTCGAGGTGATCAAACACCCTATTAAGAACCATGTAATGTCCAGGAAACCACCACACGTCGCGGTCACTTTAATGTAATTACTGTCTCTGAGTAAAAGTTCATCTCATGGCGTCCTTCTTTTGAGATACTTTTTATACTACACTGTAGCAGTTCTTTCTGTGTATGGTCAAAGTTTCATCGAGCTATGTTGCTTCGCAGTAACACATGATTCGAACGTTACTTTCGACCTTAAGTTTTGTAAACCACTGTAGTTTCCTTCTGTCGAACAGCATAACGGAGGCAGCATGCTAACACCGTTATGCTATAGACTGATAACACCAAGTGACAGATTCTCTTACTGCATGCGACGCTGTGGAAAGACCTGGGATTTAGCCCGGATCACTGGCGTAACCTGCAACGATTAGGATCTGTACGTCATCACTCCTTCTCCTCTGGCTTTTAAATACTCCTCCTAAAATAATTTCTACCACTAGGATTCGAAAAGGCTACTCTCGGGTCAAGCATCACGACAGTCTGCGTATTTTAAGAGAGCTTGGCTACAGAGGAAAACGTAAGGGTAGAGAGCATTTCCGAAATTGTGCTGAGTACCTTCGAAACTGTAAGAATCCAACACGCTTGACTTCCAGCGTGAAACAATTTTTCTCCAGTTCAACCGTATGCTTGAATTCAGTAATTATACAATGAAGTTTAGGAACGAAGAAGGTTTCGCACACCAACACGCTACATCACTACGGCAGACTACCACGCAATGGTGCTGGCAGATCTAACGCGAATAATGACGTTGCAACATTAACTATCACTGTTACCTGACGGGTTTGTTGTTAGTCACAGTAAACGTGTAGCCTCTATTACCACCACAAAAATGCACAGCCCCAAAATGAGACAGTCACGACTTATTCTTACATTCATTAGGGCTGGTGTGCTTTAAAAAACTGCGATGGAGTTTGCTAGGTAGAGAAAGAAAGCAGGGTTTATGCATTTCAGTTAGATTATTACTTCAAATGAGAGTTATTAAGTTATGCCAAAACTTATCTACGGAGTAATGCATTATTCAGGCAGAAGAAATTTCATAATTAGTCATAACAGATATTTGTTGAGAAGCAAAAGTCAAGAGCAAAAAGGGACATTTTCTTAATCTTCCTAACCTTTTTGGGCTAAAAAATAAATTAACATTGTCAAGAACACAAACTTTTAAATGGCTGCACCATTTAAAACGTGAAGTGAGGAAAAGTTAATAAAGACTCAAGAAAACTGAAAAACCGGAAGTGACTGCACCGTTCTCGACAGTACAGACGTGCAGCATTTGTTACGAGTCATGAATGCAACTGCAGCAACAGGGAGATTTGCTTCAACAGTTAACTCACCAATATCTTGTAATCGCTTAAAGTAAGATTTGTGTTAGTAAGAATGTAAGCAAATGTGATGCAGTAACTGTTAATCTGAAATCATTACTAGTTACACAAACAGCAGAAGAATTAATACCGGCGTAGAATTTGTTAATTTCGTTTAAGACTCTAGCGCTTGTATGTTAGCTACCGTTTGCATTTATCGGTGCCAGAATCATTCACAGCAGGAAGGAAGAGACTATATGGAACGGCTGATGTGAGATTCGGGACTTCGTCCTATCTCAAGTACGAGTACAGAGTTTCTAAGCTTCTGCATTGTGTGCCACAGACAAAGAAAAGAAGTAAAACCAAGGACTGGTTCTGAGAGGCAGCACAGCTTACGTGGTAGTGCTATCACGTGCGTGGAGTGCATTGAATGACGACCTTCGTGGAGAAGGGAATGCTAAGAACATTAGTAAGGAAGGCGTCCCAGTGCAGCTGGCGAATGAGAATTCTAATCGTCTTGCGACGGAGGCAATGATGGCGAATGGGGGAGGGGGTAGACGACTATCGACTGACAATGGGGAAAGAGCCAACAGCACAGTTGAAATCATCCGAGTGACTACCTCGTGGTGACTGCGAAAATGACCAAAGCAGAAAGCTACGAATGTGCACATTCTGTAAACATTTTTGTCAGCACGCCGAGGAAAAACACATGCTTTGCACGAATTGAAGCAAAGTGAACTTCAACATAATGGAAACACCTGTATTCTACGTAGACGAAGAAATTTCACGTAAGCTCTCAACAGGCACATCATTACTAACGCAGCCCTGTCGTTCTATAATAGCATGCAGTGTGAGATGGAAGTGTACTCTGATATGGTGTGGATACTTTTAGCAAAGACTACACAATAACACGTCAGCTTATTGCCATATAGTGCACTGTTATATCGCGAGGACACGAGAATTATACACGTGGGATGGCTACCACCGTGCTGTGCATAGGTCAATGCCCCTTCACCAATGGGAATAATTCCTAATAAAGAAGCCCGACAACCTGTCCGAAACAGAAGCGCAGGCGTGGGATTGGAAAATTGAGAGTGTAATGGCCACGTCGTCCTTAACTGTTACCCTCAGGAATGTTAACCCACCTGTAAGTATGGCCATAAGAAAAATCGTGGCTACTAGAAGAGCCCACGATCGATATGAGTCATTAATTTCCATTTGATTTTTCAATTTAAAAAGGTAATTATTATGTTCATCTCAGGACATCGCACCTTCAGAAGACCACAAGAGGGTAGGGAGGTAGGGGGGAGTTGAAGGCTGCAGCAACCCTCTGGTGGATTTTCAAATTCGAAATTGCTTACGGTGTCTTTTAAATAAAATATTTAAAGCTTACTTGAAGGTGGTTGCACTTTTTAGCCCACAATTACTATACAGGTACCACAGCCACGTTTCCTCAATCTGTTTGTAGCGGGTAGTGGCAGTAGCATCAGGAAGTCAGTTAACACCTACAGACTCGGCAGGCCAGCACATGGTGCGCGGCGCACTCTATCTCAAGCCATTACTTGTCGTGCCCTTCTCTGTTCCACTCGCAAGCGCAGAGAGGGGGTACAACACTGTGTATATGCCTCCTTATGGGTCCTAATTTCTCTTGACTTGTCTTCGTGGTCCTTAGGTTATATGCACGTAGGCGGCATCAGTATCATTCTACAGTCAACCGCCAATGACAGTTCTTGAAATTTTCTGAACAGTATTATACGAAAAGAACGTCGTTTTCCCACAGGCTAGAGATTCCCACTAGAGTAGACGAAATATTTCAGTAACACTCGCGTGTTGATCGAATCTACCGGTAACAACTCTAGCACCTCGCCTCTGAACTGATTCACAGGATTCTTTTTCATATTCATCCGCATTTAGTTATATTTTTCTAAATTTACAGAAAGCTGCCATTCATCCTCCCAAAAATAATTTTTTTCGAAGTATCCTGCTACAATCACATAACGACGGTACTTTCTCGTAAACTACAGCGTCATACGCGATCAGTTGCAGTCCGCTGCTCACCCTGTCCGTCACATCGTTTATCTATAGAGAGCATAAAAGCGGTCCTATCACACTTCCCTGGGGCACTCCTGCCGATGACTGTCTCTGATGAACACTCGCCGTCCGGGACAATGTGTTGCGTTCTGTTAGTTAACAGAGCAGTCTTCGAGCCATCCACATACCTAAGAAACTACTCCGCATTTCTCGGACGTTTGTTAACAGTCTGCAGTGGGGAACTGCGCCGAACGATTTCCGGAAATACAGGAATATGGAATCTGGAATCTTCTTGTTGCTCTCCAACCGTGGATCGCAGAATATCGTGTGCGAAAAGAACAACTAAGTTTCGCAGGAGCGATACTTTTTTTTTAATTCCGCCCTCATTTGTGGGCAGAATCTTTTCCGTCTCAAGTAAATTTACTATATTCGAACGGATAATATGTTCGAAAATTCTGCAGCAGATCGATGTTAGGGAAACTGGTCTGCAATTTTGCAGGTGTGTCTTTTACCCTACTTAAATACAGGAGTAATCTGCGCTTTTATCCGATCGCTTGAGACTTTGCTCTGGACGAGAGATTTACAATAAATGCAAGCTAATTAAGGGGCCAATGCCTAAGAATATACTGACGACTTCTTCTTCCAACTAGGAAGGGAAACATCTCATTATGTGCTTCCTGCGCCCAACTTTTCGATGAATCGCATCTAAGGCATAAGATGGTTTCGAAGACTTGTGCAGAGAGACATTTCTGCGGAGCCTGGGAGTCTTTCTGGGATAAGCGGCTTTTAGCAGATAGCATACAGGCACACTAAGAATTTGTTTCCTGTCTATTAGTGTCGCACTGCGTGCTGCAGTCTATGCCATGTTTACTACGAATTAGTTTTAATGTACACTGACGGAAAAAAATCGCAAGACCAGGAAGGAGGTGTGTGACATAAACGAAACTTAGTAGACGTGTTTCTGCGTCATCTGAAAGATGATGTCTATTCAAATTTCGCACCACTATGAGCATGCAAATCAGGTTCGCATTACATACACGCTGTAAGGATTGTGAGCGTTGGATATCTTTGAAATTGAACGTGGTGACTTGATGTTAATCGATAACGTCTTTAAGGCGACAAAGGCACCATTGTCGACACCTCACTGAGTTTGAACGAGCTCGTGTAAGAGTGCTATGAGAAGCTGGATGTTCGTTTTGCGGTACTGCAGAAAGACTTGGCAGGAATTTAGCCACAGTACATTATTATTATTGCCAGGGGTGGTCGTGAAAATGTATGATCACAAGAAGAGTGGGCTCCCGATGGCCAAGTGGAACTACCAAGGGGAAACACCATCGTGCTCAGCGTATGGCTCTGGAGCATCTTACTGCACCTGCGGCAGCAGTTGGCACCACAGTGAAATAACGAACTATTACAAATCGGTTAGTCAATGGACAACACCGAGTCAGACGCCCTGTAACGTGCATTCCACTGACCCTAAACGACAGACATTTGCATCTTCAGTGGTGTCAAGTGAGACCTCGTTGGAGAGAAGGGTGGAGGTCTGTTGTTTTTTCCGATGAAAGCTGGCTCTGATTCGGTGGCAGTGATGCCCGTATGTTGGTTAAGAGAAGGTCAGGTGCAGGCGCAGGCTGTTTGCAGTGCTAGACGCACTGGACCTACACCTGGAGTTGTGGTTCCTGACAGCAGGAACACTCTCGTGGTTATCCCGCGCAACCTGACTTCAAATTTGTACGTCAATCTGGTGACTGGACCTGTTGCGCTGACATTTATGAACAGCATTCCAGGGAGTGTTTTCCAACAGAATAACACTGGATCACGTACCGCTGTTGTAACCATACTCTACATGTTGCTATTGTCTGTTCGATCTCCAGATTTGTCTCTAATCGTGTACATATATGACACCATCGGATGGCGATTCCAGCGTCATTCAGAAACAGTATTAACCGACCCTGTACTGACCAACTAGGTGCAACAGGCACGAAACTCGATCCCACAAACTGAAATCCGGCACCTATACAACACAATGCATGCACTTTTGCATGCTTGCACTCAACATTCTGGCGTTTACACCGGTTATTAATGTACCAGAATTTCACATTTACAATATCTTACCTCGCGTTTACATTAACCTGTGTTCTTCCATTGTTAATCACTTAAATATGTTACTTAGACAAAAGCATTCTCTAAGTTTCATTAATCTACATTAACAAGTTTTTGGTGTTGATATTTTTCTCCGTCCCGTACATTGAAAGGATTAAAAATGAGACCAGTCACTTTTTAAAAATTATTTTGCCTTTACCAGCTTCAGGCTGGTTTTCCCATCTTCAGACAAAGTCTAGGGTAGGTTGGAATGTGAAAGTCTGGCTGTGCGTTGGCGAAGCCAGTAAATGTGAAAGCAAAATACCTGGTTGTGTTGACAGATTGATCTGCAGCTTAGCCCGAGGTCTACGTCAGATTGGAAGATGGTAGTTTAGCAGTGGACTGGCGAAGCCAACGAATGCGAAAGAAAGAGAAAAAAAACTTGAAATGTCTCACACTTTCTACCTCTGAACTCTCATAAGAGTTCGCCCCGTGGTAGACCTGGCATTCCTGTGTCCAATTCACGGTCATCAGCCTCTGCATGGCGAAGTGCAACAATAGGAGAGCATCAGTATAGAGAGCGGCTGAAGGCAGGCCTGTGCAGAGCGGCGGCGGGATGACGTGGGCGCCCGGCGCGCTGCAGCCACGGTCCAGCAGTCAAAGCGCCGCTGCGCACAGCCTCAAATGCCAGCCGCGGCGCACGATTGCGCTTCTTCCTCGCCCGCAGGGCAAGCAGTGGCTACTCTCTCCTCACATTCGTTACACGATTATTTCCCTTGAGTAGTCAGCTGCGGTCAACAGATCGTGGTTATTGTTGCTGACTCTCGATCTCGGAGACCGGGTTCGATTCCTAGCTGGGTACGGGATTTTCTCCCCTCGGGACTGCTTGTTTGTGTGTGTTGTTCTCATCAGCATCGACGCGCAAGTTGCTGCAGTGGCGTCAACTAAAGGGATTTACACCTGGCGGCCGAATTACCTAGCAGGTGTATCGCGGCCACAAAAGCCATACGCACATTTCAACGCAAAATGGGCGTGCTCACAATTATTTTGCTAGTGATGATATGCACGCGAGTTTCTTTTAATGGACGTCAGAAATTTTTCGAAAAGCTTCTGTAGGTGGTTTTTTTTTCAAAAAAGGGGGAATATATGCTAAATGAGGAATCTACGGGACGTCAGTGGTGACACGAAGACAGGCGACAAAATTTCACGTCAACTATGTCCGGAAATGTCTGTTTCCCACGATACGAGATAACAGTCTTAAATTTGTAACTAGACTCATTTTGTCTGAAAACTGATTTGGAGTGAATGTTACCAAGTGCAGCTTCATTATGCTCCGGTATCGACTGAGATGATTACTACGTACGGCTAAGGAATGAAAATACACACATCAAAAAAAGAAAGTTTTGCATCACCCCGGTTCCCAGAACTGTCCCTTTGACTGTTGAGAGATGTCACTAGACGCGCCCAAAGATGTAAACAACCAGGCATGAGCAGCGCCTATTAGACGGTGTCCGACAGCCTATCAGTTCCAGTCATTCCACCAGGAAAGAGGTACACGGCTCGTGTTGTCTGTAGTTCAACCATGCCTAGACGGTCAATACCGCGGTTCTATCACGTCCGCACTGTTACTATTGAGTCAAGGAGGGCTCTCAACAAGGGAAGTGTCGAGGCGTCTCGGAGTGAACCAAAGCGATGTTGTTTGGACATGGAGGATATACAGAAAGAGAGAGAGAGAGAGAGAGAGAGAGAGACAGAGAGAGAGAGAGAGAGAGAGAGAGAGAGAGAGTAACTGTCGATGACGTGCCTCGCTCAGGCCGCCCAAGGGCTACTACTGCAGTGGATGGCTGCCACCTACGGATTAAGGCTCGGAGGAACCCTGACAGCAACGCCACCCTGTTGAATAATGCTTTTCGTGCAGGCAGATGACGTCGTGTTACGACTCAAACTGTGCGCAATAGGCTGCATGACGCTCAACTTCACTCCCGACGTCCATGGCGAGGTCCATCTTTACAACCACGACACCATGAAACACGCTAAAGGTGGGCCCAACAATATGCCGAATGGACCGCTCAAGATTGGCATCACGTTCTCATTACAGACGAGTGTCGCATTTGCCTTCACCAGATAATCGTCGGATACGTGTTTGGAGGCAACCGGGTCATGCTGAACACCTTAGACACACTATCCAGCGAGTGCAGCAAGGTGGATGTTCCCTACTGTTATGGGTGGCATTAGGTGGGGCCGTCGTACGTCGCTGGTGGTCATGGAAGGCGCCGTAACGGCTGTGCGATACGTGAATGCTATCCTAATCCCAATAGTGCAACCATATCGGCTGTATATTAGCGAGGCATTCGTCTTCATGGACTACAATTCGCACCCCCATTGTGCACATCTTATCAATGACTTCGTTCAGGATAACGACATCGCTCGACGAGAGTGGGCATCATGTTCTCCAGACATGAACCCTATCGAACATGCCTCGGCTAGACTGAAAAGGGCTGTTTATGAACGACGTGACTCACCAACTAATCTGACGGATCTACTCCAAATCGTCGTTGAGGAGTGGGACAATCTGGACCAACAGTGCCTTGATGAACTTCTGGATAGTATGCCACGACGAATACAGGCATGCATCAATGCAAGAGGACGTGCTACTGGCTATTAGAGGTAGCGGTGTGTACAGCAATCTGGACCACCACCTCTGAAGGTCTCGCTGTATGGTGGTACAACATGCAATGTGTGGTTTTCATGAGCAATAAAATGGGCGGAAATGATGTTTATGTTGATCTCTATTCCAATTTTCTGTACAGGTTCTGGAACTCTCGGAACCGAGGTGATGCATAACATTATTTGATGTATTTGGGACGCCGTCAATATTTAACCCCGTAGACAATACCACCTGAATCATAAAAAAATTGCAGTCGTTTTAGGCATCTTTTTGGGAAAAAAAGAGAAACTGCGTTTCAACGTGCTATCGACGATGAGGTCGTTACAGACAGAAGTAGTGTGAGTCAGTGTTCATTGATAACTTTGACAAGCACGAAGCGGAGGTCACCTGGAGTTAGTACACTGGAAGTGAAACAATATCAAAAACCAGTGGATACAATAACAATACAAACTGGAGGCAAGTTATTTGTTAGCACGTTGGGGATCGCAGGGCTGTGTTACGTGTTCGACAGGAAAACTGCTACTATCTCTATATCGACTGGTATGGTTCAAATGGCTCTGAGCACTATGCGACTTAACTTCTGAGGTCATCAGTCGCCTAGAACTTGGAACTAATGAAATCTAACTAACCTGAGGATATCACACACATCCATGCCCGAGGCAGGATTCGAACCTGCGACCGTAGCGGTCGCTCGGCTCCAGACTGTAACGCCGAGAACCGCTCGGCCACTCCAGCCGGCCGACTGGTATGTGTGCCTGCATTATTGAGTTACGTTTTCCTTCACAGTAAAGGCTTTTCCGGTGGCTTTCGCAACACGTTACCTCAGTTCTAGGGTTCACACTTTCCTCGTTGTTTGCTATTTAGATATATGCCAATTACGAAGGCAAAAAAGATCAAAGTTGACTTCTTATAGACGTACAGGTCACAGGAATGGGCATCACCTTGTTCGATCGAGAATGGCAAAAGAAATCATCCATGGTGCTTTGGAAAGGTCCGGTCCAGAATTTGCTTTAGAACATTTGGGAATACATATAAAACCTAAATCAGGATAGTCGGAAGTCATGTTAATACCTGTCAGACAGAATACGAGTCCAGTGTCTAAGTACTACAACACGTCGCTCATGAACATCGCAGCACGGGTTACCACTGTTTCTACGTATAGTAGTCTGTATTCCCCTTTTCGGTAGTAACAGAAAAGGTCTCCCTTATTTGATAACATTAAGCAAGAAATGGGAAGCATTATTGCTAGGAAGGTATTTCTCATCAGCATGTTACAGAAAATGAAATAGAAAGATAAAATAAAAAGAAAACGAAATGGCGGGATGGAAATACGGAGTAGGTGGCTGAAAATACACATCTTCACGCCACTTTCATATACCCTTTATTTAACTACCCCAAATATATCTTACAAAAGATGGTAACGTATCACGATCCTCTTTTTCTAGGTATATTTGATCTTCTGGAAATGTTTGTGGGAGAAGAAAGATAAGAGGTGAGCGCCAAATCACTAACAACGCCGTTTACTTATGGAAACGAGAGCAACGTCAGTTCACTCGGTTAATGGCAGTCATACTTAGGTCAAGCCATCCACGCTCAGTGGTCTGATATGCTAACAGGCGGGTAACTTTCTGACACAGATGTACTGCGATTAAACGATAACCAAATTGTCATCTCATCGCACACATTACGACCGTGGACTGTAGTTGTTCTGCTAATACTGTCTAAAATCTTCCAGGCACCAAATTAGCATTACAACGCTTCTGCTCGTATCGCCCTACAGCGAATCTGTAATACATGTGGAAGGTAACTAGCATCCATGGAAACACACCGTCTCTTCCGAACGCATTTCTGACAACTTGGACGCATCCCGAAACTACCAATAAAGGTGCGCAGAGAAGAGCGTAACTGAGGTGGTGTTCACGACACTCGCGTAAATCTTACGCAAGGACGCTCTGTGGCATCAGAACGCGTTAGGCAAATAAACGTAACGTCTGTGCAACACAGCTGGGCAAACTTCCTGCGCCCTCCTTGCGGCTTTCTAGACACCCGGAGTCACTTACAACGTCTCGACCCGCTTTCTGTGCTGTCCTTCCGAAATCGGAGAAAGAATTATTTGACACTGTCAAGAATGAGAATGGGGCTGCTGATGTTCAATTTACAGAGCTTTAGTTGCTCTGTTGTAATCGCAATTTCATTACACAACCCATATTAGAAAATGCCACCGCTAACTTTACTACTTTCAGTTGTTCGTGTAACAGGTGCTGTGTTACTAAGCAGGGGTGGTGTCTCAGTTGCTCTATAATGTGTGCACAGGCATCCGAAAGACGAGGAAGTAATAGTTAATTTATTTCCTCTTTTCACTGTAGGCCTCCGTGTTTAACGTTTTTCGCAAAACGATGGCCGAATTAGAAATTAAGTAAAATGCATAGTGGCAGTAGGGAGAAAAGCGTTTCTGAGAAAGAGAAATTTGTCAACATGGAACGCACACTGAAATGTCTAAACGAATTTTCTGATTTATTTGTATCGAGTGTAACCTAATACGGAAACGTAAGGTGGATGATACAGTTCAGAGAAGAAGAGAATAACAGCTTTCGGAATGCGGCGCTACAGGAGAAAATTGAAAATCTGATAACTAATGAAGAAATAATGAAAAATAAATTTATGCTAAAACTTGAATAAACGATGGGATTGGTTGATAGTGCGCCTCCTGCAGCATCAAAGACTCGCTCTTAGGAGAAAGTGTGAGGGAGAAAAAGTTGTAGAAAAAGACTAAGGGATGAATACAGTAAGCAAATTCAAATGGATGGAGGCAGCAGAAGTTGTGCAGAAAAAAAGAGGCTTGCATAGGAAAGCATGGAAAGCTACATCAAAATGGTATTTTATTTCGCCTGAAGGAGAAGAATACGACTACTACTACCACCACCATCACAAAATAACGACGACGACAACAACAGGGTGCAACAATAATCGAGAAACGTCAGGTGACCTATGTGGCTTTGTAACAACAATGCCAACGCTTAGAGTAGATCTAATTCAGGTCCTGTGCCACTGCCGTAGGGGATCAGCAACAAGTGGGGGAGATTCCATTACAAGTTTATTAAGAGACCTTGTTGTCAAAGGAACTGTTTCGAAACACTCAGGCAACGGATCTGGCGTCAACTGCAGAAACCAAGTTCCATTGAAGGCGCTTGTATAGAATAATGTCACCAAAGACTTTTGAAATCAGTTTTACAGCAACTCACGTTAACTCAGAAATATACTAAATGTTATATCGGTCTGTTATGCAAATATTGTTTTTCATATAAATCCAAACGTGTTTCGGCACCTTTGTGACATAGTCAATGAGTATTCTTTAATATCATATCGAGCCGCGGTGTCCAAAACGTGGTATGACATAAGATAGAAGTCAAATTCACTAATAGGAACATATGCGGAGTGTCCCAAGAAAATACCGACAAGCCTTGGGGACAGGTTCTTCCTTACATGAAAACAAGAGAAAACTGTACAGTGAACATGGCCTCTGAAATGCATATCTGAACAGCTGTAAGTATTATTCAGTAGAAGAGATATGTTTCACACTAGCGAAGATGAAAAAGTGCTCATACTTCCTAAGGCACGCATTTTAGAGCCCTTGATTACTAGACACTTTTTTCCTGTTTTGGTCCATACTACCTCCTCGTAAAAAATGAAAAACAAAGTCCTTCCAGTAGAAACGGTCTGTTTCACCTATCGAGCTAATCAAGCCCGCCTCCCGACTCGGATTTTTCACTGATCGGTCTCCCATTTTCAAGTTGTGCTGCAAAACTTGCTGAAGCAACATTCTTGTGACAATGCTATGCATGACAGATGGTGAGGCGTGTGGATAGCAACAGTTAGTCTACTACAGATCGAAGCTGTGAGACCTCCGGCAGATACAGTGACGGGGAAAAATCCCAACACCAAAAAGAAAATTAATGTAGAGCAAGGACATTTCGAGAATACATTTGTATAAGTAACATATTTAAGTGATTAACACTGCAAGATCAGAGGTTAAAGTAAGCGTGAGATAAGTATTTGAAAATGTGAAATGCTGGCACACTAACAACTGGTGTAAACGCCACATTATCGAATGCACGCATCCAGACTTGCATGCATTGTGTTGTACAGGTGCTGGATCGGGTTCCATGCCTGTTGCACTCGGTCGATCAGTATAGGAACAGTTAATGCTAATAGTGGGTGAAGTTGGAGTTGTCGTCCGATGACGTCCCATATGTGCTCGACTGGATACAGATCTGGTGATCGAGCAGGCCACAGCAAAATGTCGACACTCTTTAGAGCATGTTGGGTTACGACAGCAGTATGTGATCGAGCGTTATCCTGTTGGAAAACACCCCCTGGAGTGCTGCTCATTAATAGCAGCACAGTTACCATACTAAGAAACAAATTTCCAGTGAGGATGCGTCAGATATCCTCGAGAGTGCTGTTCTGTTGCGCGATATCGCACCCGAGGCGATAATTCCAGGTGTAGGTCCAGTGTGTCTAGCATGCAGACAGACTGGTTGCAGGCTTTCAGCTTGCTTCCTCCTAACCAACACACGACCCATTACTGGTACCGAGGCAGAACCAGCTTTCATCGGAAAACGCAACAGACCTGCACCCTGCCCTTCAATGAGCTCTCATTTTACACCGCTGAAGTCGCAAATGGCGGTGGTTTAGGGTCAGTGGAATGCGCGCTACAGGGCATCTGGCTCAGAGCTGCCCTCGAAGTAACAGTTCGTTGTGTCACTGTGGTGACAACTGCTGCTCGTATTGCAGTACGATGCGTCAGAACCGTACTCTGAACACTGTAGTCCCTCTCGCTAGTACCACGTGGCTGTCCGGAGCCTGGTCTTCTTGCGACCGTACGTTCTCGTAACCACCGGTGCCAGAAATCATATACAGTGGCTACATTCTTGCCAAGTATTTCTGCAATATCGCACAAGGAAGATCCAGCTTCTCGTAGCCCTATTACACACCCTCGTTCGAACTCAGTGAGATGTTGATAATGGTGCCTTTGTCACCTTAAAGGCATTCTTGACCAACTTCAACTCACAATGTTCAGTCCCAAACGTAACTAAAGCTCACGATCGTTCTATCGTCACTCTCATACGACTGGTACAAGATCTGAACAGACATCATTTTGCATACGCAGAAACACGCCTACAAACTTTTGTTTATGTAGCACAACTCCTCCTTGGAATTTTTTTCCCGGCAAGTTAATGTCGGGATAGCTCAAAAAACAAAAACAAAAAAAGTTCAAATGGCTCTAAGAACTATGGGACTTAACATCTGAGGTCATCAGTCTCCTAGACTTAGAACTACTTAAACCTAACTAACCTAAGGACATCACATACATCCATGCCCGAGGCATGATTCAAGCCTGCGACCGTAGCAGCCGCGTGGTTCCGAACTGAAGCGCCTAGAACTGCATGGCCACCGCGGCCGGCTTGGATAGCTCGATCACTGAGAAAGGACCATCTTGCGTTCCAGTGCGGCAAACAGGTTCAATCTGTCAGTGAGTTTCTTAGCAACATTTGCTCCAAAGTAGCGTGGTAATGCATTCCGGATACATCCATCTGCGTATCACACACAGATTTCAGACGCACGGAATACAAAACTAACTCCAAAGAACATTGCCAAATACATTCAGCACTGGTTAAGAGGATGACCTGCACATCTAAGATATACACAAAAATGTTTACAGGTAGCAGGTTGAGCAGAGCGTGGGAGCGAGGCGGGTGGCTCGCGTGCGAGAATGGGAGCGGTGGCGTGAGTCAGCGCCGTGTCGTGCGTGCACGGCTGCCCGCCGCTTCCTGTCGCAACCCTCCAACAGCAACACTTGCCTCCTAATTGTCCAAAGCGTTCTGCTTCACAGCAACTAGCTTTTGCCAACCTACACCTGGAGCCGCAAACACGCCACCATACGTCACATTCTTTCTTTTAGGGCGAAAAATTGACAGCATCGAAAGTATACGTCATATTGAACGGTAAGTGCAGGTCCAGTCAACAGCCGTAAGAACCGTACGAAGGTGGCACACACGAATGAAGCAGAGAGGTCTACGGACACTTATTGGAGCCCTGCCCTCGTCAAGAAATGGTTCAAATGGCTCTGAGCACTATGGGACTTAATATCTGTGGTCATCAGTCCCCTAGAACTTAGAACTACGTAAACCTAACTAACCTAAGGACATCACACACATCCGTGCCCGAGGCAGGATTCGAACCTGCTACCGTAGCAGTGCCGCGGTTCCGGACTGAGCGCCTAGAACCGTGAGACCTCGTCAAGAGTCAACTAATATTAAGAGAAAACAATATCAACATCCCTAGCGCCTTAACAAAAACTCACATTTTGTGTTGTCATCACGTCTCATTTTTAACGCCGAAATCGACACCATAATGCAGTGTACATGGGATCAGTGGCTTAATAAAAACTGTACTAAATTGTTGCTATGATCGTAGGCTCTCAATGTAACTGAGTATCACTCTGATCTATCAATCAAAAAATAGTTTAGTATTGTTGGACATCTACAGAGCAGTAACACTTGGGGTCTATCAGACAATTTAATTCACTAATAGCCTTCCGCCGCCTACACGACTCCCAGTTGTTTTCAACCTAATGTCTCAGCTGACAGTGCCGGCTGTCTTCCGTCGTCATTCGATGAACGCCATCGTTCCATATTACTTCACTACTTCTTGGGAACGAAGTGTATCCGTCCGGATGGCCGCACTCGTCACCGCGCCAATTCCGCGAGTCGGGGAGGAGCATCGGCGGCGGATCGAATCCGGCACATTACATTTACATCTACATCCATACTCCGCAAGCCACCCTGAGGGCACCCTGAGTACCACTACCGGTTCTCCCTTCTATTGCAGTTTCGTATCGTTCGTGGAAAGAAGGATTGTCGGTATGCTTCGGTGTGGGCTCTAATCTCTCGGATTTTATCCTCATGGTCTCTTCGCGAGATATACGTAGGAGGGAGCAATATACTGTTTGACTCTTCGGTGAAGGTATGTTCTCGAAACTTTAACAAAAGCCCGTACCGAGCTACTGAGCGTCTCTCCTGCAGAGTCTTCCACTGGAGTTTATCTATCATCTCCGTAACGCTTTCGCGATTACTAAATGATCCTGTAACGAAGCGCGCTGCTCTCCGTTGGACCTTCTCTATCTCTTCTATCAACCCTATCTGGTATGGATCCCATACTGTTGAGCAGTATTCAAGCAGTGGACGAACAAGTGTACTGTAACCTACTTCCTTTGTTTTCATATTGCATTTCCTTAGGATTCTACCAATAAATCTCAGTCTGGCATCAGCTTTACCGACGATCAACTTTACATGATCATTCCATTTTAAATCACTCCTAATGCGAACTCCCAGATAATTTATGGAATTAACTGCTTCCAGTTGGTGACCTGCTATATTGTAGCTAAATGATAAGGGATCTTTCTTTCTATGTATTCGCAGCACATTACACTTGTCTACATTGAGATTCAATTGCCATTCCCTGCACCATGCGTCAAATCGCTGCAGATCCTCCTGCATTTCAGTACAATTTTCCATTGTTACAACCTCTCGATACACCACAGCATCATCTGATCTGCAAAAAGCCTCAGTGAACTTCCGATGTCATCCACAAGGTCATTTATGTATATTGTGAATAGCAACGGTCCTATGACACTCCCCTGCGGCACACCTGAAATCACTCTTACTTCGGAAGACTTCTCTCCATTGAGAATGACATGCTGCGTTCTGTTACCTAGGAACTCTTCAATCCAGTCACACAATTGGTCTGATAGTCCATATGCTCTTACTTTGTTCATTAAACGACTGTGGGGAACTGTATCGAACGCCTTGCGCAAGTCAAGACACACAGCGTCTACCTGTGAACCCGTGTCTAAGGCCCTCTGAGTCTCGTGGACGAATAGCGCGAGCTGGGCTTCACAGGACCGTCTTTTTCGAAACCCATGCTGATTCCTACAGAGTAGATTTCTGTGGTGTCACCGCCAGACGCCACACTTGCTAGGTGGTAGCCTTTAAATCGGCCGCGGTCCGTTAGTATACGTCGGACCCGCGTGTCGCCACTATCAGTGATTGCAGACCGAGTGCCGCCACACGGCAGGTCTAGAGAGACTTCCTAGGACTCGCCCCAGTTGTTCAGCCGACTTTGTTAGCGATGGTTCACTGACTAAATACGCTCTCATTTGCCGAGATGATAGTTAGCATAGCGTTCAGCTACGTTATTTGCTACGACCTAGCAAGGCGCCATTATCAGTTACTATTGATGTTGTGAATCATGTACCGTCAAGACCGACGTTCATTATTACTGGATTAAAGTTAAGTATTCCACCAGCTACGTCCGTTTTTTTAAATTCTAATTTCCTTGTCCTGTTCCAGACCTCACGCCAGCCTTCGTGAGCTAAATCGCGTGCCTTTCGGCCTCCTCTAGTAACACGATGTTGGCTCTCCACAACAATTTCTAGTCTCCAGAAAAGTCAGTATACTCGAACATAATACGTGTTCCAAAATTCTACAACTGATCGACGTTAGAGATATAGGTCTATAGTTCTGCACATCTGTTTGACGGCCCTTCTTGAAACCGGGGATGACCTGTGCTCTATTAACGACGAGAACCAGCCTGGATGTGGTTTTTAGGCGACTTGGTGAATACCTGATTGGGTTCCACCCCGTTTCAGTTAGAGGATTCACAAAAATTTCGAAAATGTTCCCACACTTTCACATGGAATAACACTAGGCGCAGAGAGATAGGACACACACACTTTTGGAGAACTAAGGAAACTGTACATACTGCCATATTACACTCGGACGTAGATGCTGACGAATTTGCTTCTTGGTCATAATTGGGGTCTCGGTTGCGACTGCATCTACTGGAGTACGTAGGTTTCTAGTCACTAGGAAAAGCCACACAGCTACGAAGGGGAAGTACTCTCACAATTTCGAGGTTAGCGTTCACATCCAAGGACGTAAACGGCTCAAAAAAGTGTGGCACTATCCTCGTGAGTTCCACAATTTTCTTTCTTTTAAGCGGATACTCCTTTCCAGTCTTTTTTTTTTTGATCCCTACCTTAGTAACAGGGCTAAAAGTAAACTTGCATTCTTACTACAGTTCAGTCAGTGAAAGGAATATTGCTGATTGCCTACAGTATTTAGTCAAGCAATATGCCTCGAAGAATCATTTTGAGCTTAGATCATGCCCACATAGTAACTTTATGGCAAGGAACTTGTCAGCTGGTGAGGATGCCCACCGAATTGACATTTACCACGGTGACGTAATTTCAAAATTCAGTCGCTATAGTAATACATAAAACATTGAATATTTACCTCGTACTGGTCGCACGTGGTCAGGAACATCAACAGATAACTGCTACCTACAAATTACTTATAGTATAAAGTATATACTGATACAACGAAGTATGTAATTTATATTCATAATTTCCCGTACATATAATATTCCAAACGTATTCCACCGGTACAAGACATGGCTGCCTGGGTGGGGTCAATCTGTGTCAAGCCGCTGCAGTCAGGCCGTCACAATATCGGTTGTGAATGATCCAGAAGCAGTTGCTTATACAGCGGTCCGAAGACTGGGTTCCAGGGTCGTCTCCGTACGTCTACGAGGGCGAGGGGCAGGACGACAAAGCGGTTTCTTTTTTTTCTGCGTACTTTCCGAATAATAAGTGAACAAAGACGCAAGTACAACTTTCCTAAATGTAATCATAAAAATGGGTCTTCCTTTCTGTTGTAGCTCTTTTACAGTGATATTACGAGGCTGGTGTTATAGGCATATTTCGTTTTCCTTACACAAGGCCGGCCGGTGTGACCGAGCGGTTCTAGGTGCTACAGTCTGGAACCGAGCGACCGCTACGGTCGTAGGTTCGAATCCTGCCTCGGGCATGCATATGTGTGATGTCCTTAGGTTAGTTAGGTTTAAGTAGTTCTAAGTTCTAGGGGACTAATGACCTCAGATGTTAAGTCCCATAGTGCTCAGAGCCATTTGAACCTTACACAATGTAACGCGGAGTTACGACGAGAAAGACATGCTGGATTCTGATAAGAATTTGTTTCTCTGCATACGGGTAGCTTCATTTTCCCTTATCAAGAGAACGTAAACTTGAGTTTTATTTTTGAAATAGTGAGACTTTTACTAAGTAAATTGTGGCTAGTGATTCTAAAATCCTCGCTCGTTCAACCAGCGCTTTTTTCACAGACACTGTTTCAAATAAATACGGTACGCTGAGCCCACAAGCTGGCGTGGAGTGACGGCTGCGTGATGTAGGAGGTATGCGCGGTCGCTGACCTGTACGCATGCGGGCCTCGGCCGCGAACTGTATTGCATCGCCAAAGAGACGCACCGCCCGCCCCGAACGCCTAGCACTAAGTTCACATGTTCCGCTTTGCTTCTGACACTCTGATTTCTTAATTTGTCATGTGGAAGCCGCCACTTCTCAACTACAATAAATCGTAATGCTAGCATGCGCTAATCTATACTAATAATGAAACTGTAAAATCGTCGTGTCTGTCTGTTTGAACACGCTACTCTGCAAAACTACCAGACGAATTTTAGTGAGTTTTAACAGATGATCTGAGCGTAGCTTGGGCAACGTATAGGCGTTATTTCATCAAAATCGGATCACGAGAAACAAGATATTCCGATTTATAATTTTATCTAAAATCGCCTGCTCAGCAGACGTTTCATCATCACGGCGTAATACAACACAGAACAAATAGATGGCACTGTTAGTTTCTTTAACTCAGCGATAAATGTATTTTCGGAAGCTTACGTCAGCGACAGAACTAAGCGCAGCGATCTTACCTTTACAAAGACAAACTAATCGAGAATTTACTTGACTAGGATATAGGGGTTTCCTAGTTTCACTCTATGCATTAAAAACTTAACGATAGTGCTTTGCTTCTTTCAACTATATTTGGCTTCCACGTATTCGGGGGTTTTGTCCACATGTTTACGAACTCAGCACAACTTGTGTGCGTCGATGTAAACTTCGGACAGCGTGACAATATTCTTAAAACGCTCTCTCTTCTTTACAGGCAGTTGTGTGCGCCAGCATTTCGGACAGTCTTTGGGTTCATTTGGTATTAAAGCGGCTGTACCAGCGACTGGCCAAATTACTTTGAACATTTCGAGAATACTATTTTGACAATGGTAACGAGCTTTATTGTGTCAAAATGTGAGTTTTCTATACCGTAGCTGGTGCCAGAAATCTCTTTGCTTTAAACGTTATGTTGCGATTCACAAATGCAATATAAATGAATGATATTAATGAGAGTGTCATTAAAGAAGTCGCGTTGAGATATTTAATTGTTAAAATCACTGTTGCGACTTATTTTCTTTGGATTGTAAAGCAGTCACTGTTAAACTGAAGTACATTTGCACGGGTTACACAGTCCTTTAAGGTGGCTGACACGATTCAGTTGTAAATCGAACATCATTAACTTCATCTGTTCATAATTCTTAAGTTCCTTAGGTTTACTTATTTTGATTTTGAGCTACACATAACTGCTACAGAACAGAACTACGAGAATACTGTTAAAATAATACAGAATTTACTCTTACGTGAGATTGTCGTATTACATTCTCATATTCTTGCTTCTTTTTCGCGTGTTCTCGAACAGGGTTTAAGAAAATCTCTCTCGAGACACGTGACCCCCTCTCCGTCCGCTTCCCTCGCAAATTGGAGGAGAATGTGGTTGTCACTCCCCTGTATAATACGTCGCGAGTGACAAACAACCGCTTCACACGTATCTCTAAAATCTATGCGTTCATATCACCATAACTGTGTAGTATCACAATTATGGCCCAACTTTTCGCACGGTATCGATTGCTGGCGTTAATATCTTGCGAATATGAGGTCAGTGTAATGATGTTCCCTTCATACTTGCAGTCTGACACTCACCGATGAGCTGCCTAATTTCTCCCGTTAAACATCGAGGTGGTTCCGTAGTACAGCGAAGCACAGTAGCATGGCATTCCACTCGTCCTTTTCATACTCTTCAGTTAATGATAATGATAACTAATAATTATTTTACAGCCTATCGCTCTAAGAGTGTTTTTATTTTATTTCACTTTATTTTATAAACGGCACAAACTGTGTGTCAAAACCTAATGGCGACAGCATTATCTCTTGAAACACGTAACTGAATGGCATCAAGTACTATTAAAGTGTGAAAAGAAACTCCTGTCGTACCAGACGCCATCGTCACGTATGAGTTGAGCACACTTACCTTTCTCAACAGAATTTGTAGTTTTAGAATATATTTAAGTGCATATGTAATTACTCAAAATACATGAATGAACGCAGTGCATCACGAATGCACAAATTTTCTTCTGGAACCTTTTTGTGATTTATATGCTATGACTTACACCATTCACCATATTTTCAGTGAACAAGGAGAAGCGCTAAAAACCCTCTCAAAGGACATTTATAAGAATGCCAAGCTGCAATCTACCACTGTGATGAGCATGAGATTCTCATTTCCATTCTTTTGAACAGGGCTCTGTTTATACTGCCGTTTACCGTGCTTAATGCATTACGGAAATGCCGGTGGTATCAAATCTAAAATGAGGCTCTTCTTGAGTTGCAACATCTGATAAAGAGAAAGGAAGGTAGACTAGTGTTTCATCTAAATCGATACTCTGCAAATCACACTTAAGTGTCTGGCAAAGGTTTCATCGACCCTCCTTCACAATCTTCTTTTGCTACTGCCTTTATCCTGCATCGTGCGCAGGTTCGGCACGGTTAAGTATGGATTTGGCATGATTAATTTTAAAAGGTGGCCGGTTCCCTTCCTCCCACCACCCCATATCCCCGGGATGGAATTAGTGTACCCCAGCTGTCTGCGTCTAGTGTAAATCGTGAAATAGTGCGAATGTGTTTCAAATGTCTACAAGTCGTGTAACTGAGGCGGTATGTGGAGGTAGGGACCAGCCCAGTATTCACCTGGTGGAATGTGGAAAACCGCCTAAAAACCACATCCTGGCTGGCCGGTACACCAGTCGTCGTCGTTAATCCGCCGGGCGGATTTGATCCTGGGCCGGCATGCCTACCCGAGTCCAGGAAGCAGTGCGTTAGCGCTCGCGGCTACGCTGGCGGGTCGACCGCCTTTCACAATAATTCTCTAGTATTCCACTCGCGGAGAAAACGAACACCTATATCTTTCAATGCGAGCTCTGATTTCCCCTCATTTTCTTATGATGATCGTTTCTTCTTATGGCGTCAACAAAATATTTTTGCATTCAGAGAAGAAATCTGGTGAGTGAAATTGCGTGACAAGATTCTGCAACCACGAGAAACGACTTTGTTTCAGTTATGCGAACCCCAAATTCAGTATCACGTCCGTGACATTCTCTACCCTATTTCTAGATAATACAAAACATGGTGCCTTTCTTTGAACTTTCTCGATTTACTCCGTCAATCCTATCTGGTATGGATCCCACACTGCGGAAGCAGTACTTCAAACGCAGTGAAGACAGTTTCTTTAGTAGATCTGTTGTATTTCCTTGAAGTTTTTAATGTGCAGTCTCTGAGATAGTGCAATGAACGATACATTTTACTGGGTGGGGTGTGTACGAATACGTACACCAGATTGCAATATATGTCATGGGTTTCTTGAGTAAACATGAAATTGTGCGCGTGTGCGCGTGTGCGCGTGTGCGCGTGTGCGTGTGTGCGCGTGTGCGTGTGTGCGTGCGCGCAGACAAACCTATAATTTCATCGCAGTTCATTGACCTATCGTATTTTTACACTCGTCTATCTTTGTCATTTTTTTCGAAGTTAAAAGTGAAACACCAGTTATCCACTACTTGTGCCTGCTGATGACCAAATGATCGAAAGTTGAAGTCTCACAGTATATAGTGTCTTATTAATGGATGCAGGCGCAAGATGCTGAGAGTCTACTGATAAATGTTTGGAGTAGTCTCGGATAGCATAAGCATATTTATTGTTGCCACAACCGTTGCGTCACGATGATGCATAGTGTCTATTACACGCCGACTTCTGTTTATCGAGCCAGGTTTACCTGAAAATAATGGAGGAATGTTGTTGATAGCTCGGTTTATTCAAGAAGTAACGACCCGTCCCAGTTTCACACTGGTACTTACGGCGAACGACTTGTTTATAATATGTAGCGAGGAGCGAGAAAATGCAATACTCTGAGTTACGTCGCTCCTCGCTTTCGGAAGAAGTTTCCAAAGTGAGAGTTAAGGTCTGATGAGCCACACCAACTCTTGCCTCTCGAACTTCATTGGATTCTTGAGACTGCGTAGTCTTCAATCTTTTAACCGTTCTAGTGTAGTGAGAAGGACTCGACAGTTTTCTAGGTATTTTAATTCATAATGAAACCAAAATTAAAATGTAATAAGTAATCACCCAAAACACACACTCAATAAATTCGGTTTTCTTATCCAAGAAGCCAAATATAAATAAAACCTTCAAAAGAAGCAAACAACTGTTAAGTTCTTAATACAAAAAGTGAAATCAGTAAATCTGTATATCCAAGCCAAGTAAATTCGGTATTGGCCCGACTAGCTAGCCGCACGGTCTAACGCGCTGCTTACCGAGCGGGAAGGCGTGCCAGTCTCCGGCACGAATCCGCCCGGCGGATTAGTTTCGAGGTCTGGTGTGCCGGCCAGCCTGTGGATAGCTTTTAGGCGGTTTTCCATCTGCCTCAGTGAATGCGGGCTGGTTCCCCTTATTCCGCCTCGGTTACAATGTCAGCGATTGTAGCGCGAACACTGTCTCCACTTACGTCTGGTACGAGACATCCCCAGTGGGACGGGGGGTCCACTTGGGGCCGAACCGCACAATAACCCCGGGTTCGGAGTGGGGCGGCCGTGGGGTGGGTGGACTGCTGTGGCCTGTTGTGGGATTGTGAACCACTGAGGGCTACGGCGGGACGAAGCCTCCCCGTCGTTTCTAGGTCCCCAGTTCAACACACAATACACACAAATTCAGTATTAGTGTGTATTCATAAAGATAAGATTGTGGCGCTTAATTCTATCACTGACATGAGCTTCCGTGAATACATCTGTCACTAGCGCCATCTATTGGTACTTTGGTGTAATACGCCGTGATGATCATGTCACTGACACAAACATCCGACTTACTAAGCTGCGCAGACTCCTAGAACTTGAAATTATAGTATCTTTTTTCCTTGATACGATTTGATAAAATAAAGCCTATATGTTGCCACAAGCTACGCTCAAGTTACCAGTGATAATCACAGGAAAATTCGTCTAGTAGTTTTAGACATTAGTGTGTTCAAACCCAGGAAGACAAAGTTTTTGAAAGTGGTCTTACTGCATTCTGTTACACTCTCTACATTACCCGCAATCAGTTTTGCAAAATGTTTTCAGTTTACAGACAGGACGATTTATTGTTTTATTATTAGTATAGCCTTGATGCCGCAAGAACTGATATGTTTTGTCCTCACCATGGGGAAACCCTAAGAAAAATATCATCCACATAACTCCTGAATACCATTAAATTTAAGTTCACAACTTTCAGAGTCCAGCACTTTATCTTTACAATCCTCCATCCGTTTTGGTACCAACTCAGAAGTAGAAGATATCGACATTCTGTCTAGAAAAGGGAATGTTTGATCGCGAGACGGTTTCGATATGGATAGTGTTTGGAATTAGGAGCTTTCAGTAATCAGTTATCGGAGACAAAAGCACAGTGTCCCCGTAGATAAAGCTCAAGTTTATGACCGGCTGTGGAGACTAAAGAATAATGTTTCGGGGAACATGAAGATGGGTACTCTATGCAGCCCGAAAGACTTCTGTTTACAGTGTCCGTGGCCGCATGCGTGTTGATGTGTTTCACGGTTTTATCAGGTATGGCCTGTCAACGGCGAATATGATTCTCTTTCAAAAATTCTACATTACCGTGAACTCCGACCAAGAAAGTTAATCATGTTAGTGTTGCGAAAGCGGAGGGGTGGAGAAAACTAAGTCTACTGAACAACTGTATATATTAGCTATTAATCGCAAAACATACTAAAGCTTCCACTGTACAGTAGGCAGCTACTGCCTACAGTATACTTCATTTAGACTGTGTAGACTTTCATGAGATTTATGACTATACATATTATTATGTTGCCTGGCATGATACGTACTGGTTCAAGGGAATACTATTTGCATCTACATATACGGAGTGAACCAGACTGCACCGATAAACTTTCAGGGGTGGCAGTCTGAACCACAACGAGACAAAAATGTTTAGTAAACATGGGCTCTAAAGTGCTTACCTTATTCGCTACGAGCACTTGTTTACCTTTGCTTCTGTAAAACGCATCCCTCCTACTGAACAAGTGTTGATATCTCTTAAGGTAGGCACTTTAGAGCCCGTATTTATGGATATTTTTTCTTGTTTTGGTCCATACTACACTCCTGGAAATTGAAATAAGAACACCGTGAATTCATTGTCCAGGAAGGGGAAACTTTATTGACACATTCCTGGGGTCAGATACATCACATGATCACACTGACAGAACCACAGGCACATAGACACAGGCAACAGAGCATGCACAATGTCGGCACTAGTACAGTGTATATCCACCTTTCGCAGCAATGCAGGCTGCTATTCTCCCATGGAGACGATCGTAGAGATGCTGGATGTAGTCCTGTGGAACGGCTTGCCATGCCATTTCCACCTGGCGCCTCAGTTGGACCGGCGTTCGTGCTGGACGTGCAGACCGCGTGAGACGACGCTTCATCCAGTCCCAAACATGCTCAATGGGGGACAGATCCGGAGATCTTGCTAGCCAGGGTAGTTGACTTACACCTTCTAGAGCACATTGGGTGAACGGGATACATGCGGACGTGCATTGTCCTGTTGGAACAGCAAGTTCCCTTGCCGGTCTAGGAATAGTAGAACGATGGGTTCGATGACGGTTTGGATGTACCGTGCACTATTCAGTGTCCCCTCGACGATCACCAGAGGTGTACGGCCAGTGTAGGAGATCGCTCCCCACACCATGATCCCGGGTGTTGGCCCTCACCTGCACGGCGCCAAACACGCATACGACCATCATTGGCACCAAGGCAGAAGCGACTCTTATCGCTGAAGACGACACGTCTCCATTCGTACCTCCATTCACGCCTGTCGCGACACCACTGGAGGCGGACTGCACGATGTTGGGGCGTGAGCGGAAGACGGCCTAACGGTGTGCGGGACCGTAGCCCAGCTTCATGGAGACGGTTGCGAATGGTCCTCGCCGATACCCCAGGAGCTACAGTGTCCCTAATTTGCTGGGAAGTGGCGGTGCGGTCCCCTACGGCACTGCGTAGGATCCTACGGTCTTGGCGTGCATCCGTGCGTCGCTGCGGTCCGGTCCCAGGTCGACGGGCACGTGCACCTTCCGCCGACCACTGGCGACAACATCGATGTACTGTGGAGACCTCACGCCCCACGTGTTGAGCAATTCGGCGGTACGTCCACCCGGCCTACCGCATGCCCACTATACGCCCTCGCTCAAAGTCCGTCAACTGCACATACGGTTCACGTCCACGCTGTCGCGGCATGCTACCAGTGTTAAAGACTGCGATGGAGCTCCGTATGCCAGGGCAAACTGGCTGACACTGACGGCGGCGGTGCACAAATGCTGCGCAGCTAGCGCCATTCGACGGCCAACACCGCGGTTCCTGGTGTGTCCGCTGTGCCGTGCGTGTGATCATTGCTTGTACAGCCCTCTCGCAGTGTCCGGAGCAAGTATGGTGGGTCTGACACACCGGTGTCAATGTGTTCTTTTTTCCATTTCCAGGAGTGTACATCTTCCAGAAACATGGAAAGCAGCCCATGTTTTCTAGGAATTTTTTTATTGTTTCGGTCCTTTTTTTTATTGTTTCGGTCCATACGATCACAACTGAAAGTACTGAAACGTATTAGGATTTTTGAATATGGACAACCATCAGCTGTGTAAGAGAAGAGTGTCGCCCTAACCGTCGTTTGCTTCACGTCTGCTGTGCAACGAGCTACCTTAATTTAAGTATTAACTGTATTTTTCTTACTTGTCACTTCTTCTTCGGTGTGTTTTTGCTTTTAGAAAGCTTTAATTGTCGAGTGCTAGTAATAGTGTTCCATAGATTTCGTGTTTGTTTTGAATACAGTCAGAGAGAGTCCCTTTAGTCAGCCACAGTGCCAGTAGTGCTAGTGTTTGTTTTCAATACAGTCCAGAGACAGGTAGTGCTATTTTCATTGTTTTCTACAAGAAGTGGTTAGCAATCATAGTTTAGTCAATAATCAGCCGCCTTTAGTGAATTAGCAGTCTAGTTAAAAGATGATTAAGTCTCTTCAGTAAATTGATTCCTTAGGATGGATAGGATGTGTGACTGCTGTGTACAGACGCAGGAGGAGCTGGCCACTCTTCGCGAACAGCTGAGCGTGTTGATGGCCGCTGTCAGCCGTCTTCAGGCTGCTGCCTCGGAGTGTAGCGGCAGTGGGGAGTCTGGTGCGTCGCAAGGTACACCCCAGGTGTTACATGCTTCTGGGAGCTCCAACGTTAGGCGGGTGATGGAGCCCCTTAGGGAAATAGTGGAAAGGTCGGGGAAGAAGGCCAGTGTTCACTCTGTGTGCTTGCCGGGGGGTCTCATCCGAGATGTGGAGGAGGCCCTACCGGTGGCGATAGAGAGCACTGGGTGCACCCGACTGCAAATTGTTGCTCATGTCGGCACCAATGACTCCTGCCGTCTGGGTTCAGAGGTCATCCTCAGTCCGTACAGGCGGTTGGCGGAGTTGGTGAAGGCGGAAAGCCTCGCTCGCGGGGTGGAATCAGAGCTAACTATTTGTAGTATCGTTCCCAGAACCGATCGCGGTCCTCTGGTTTGGAGCCGAGTGGAAGGCTTAAACCAGAGTCTCAGACGATTCTGCGGAGAGCTGGGGTGCAAATTTCTCGACCTCCGCTATCGGGTGGAGAAATGTAGGGTCCCCCTGAATAGGTCAGACGTGCACTACACGCCGGAAGCGGCTACGAGGGGAGCGGAGTACGTGTGGAGTGCACATGGGGTTTTTTTAGGTTAGAGAATTCCCTCCCTAGGCCCGACAAGACGCCTCCTGAGACGCGGCAAGGTAGGAGTAGGCAAAATTCAACAGGGAGTAACAATAATAATGTGCTAATAGCAAACTGCAGGAGCGTCTATAGAAAGGTCCCAGAACTGCTCTCATTAATAAACGGTCACAACGCCCATATAGTACTAGGGATAGAAAGTTGGCTGAAACCACATGTAAACAGTAATGAAATCCTAAACTCAGATTGGAATGTACACCGCAGAGACAGGCTGGACAGTGAAGGGGGAGGCGTGTTTATAGCGATAAGAAGTGCAATAGTATCGAAGGAAACTGACGGAGATTCGAATTGTGAAATGATTTGGGTGAAGGTCACGGTTAAAGGAGGCTCAGACATGGTAATTGGATGTCTCTATAGGCCCCCGGGCTCAGCAGCTGTTGTGGCTCAGCACCTGAAGAATAATTTGGAAAAGTATTTCGAGTAGATTTCCCCACCATGTTATAGTTCTGGGTGGAGATTTTAATTCGCCGGATATAGATTGGGAGACTCAAACGTTCATAACGGGTAGCAGGGACAAAGAATCCAGTGAAATATTTTTAAGTGCTTTATCTGAAAACTACCTTGAGCAGTTAAACAGAGAACCGACTCGTGGCGATAACATATTAGACCTTCTGGTGACAAACAGACCCGAACTACACTCGTGGAAATGGAAAAAAGAACACATTGACACCGGTGTGTCAGACCCACCATACTTGCTCCGGACACTGCGAGAGGGCTGTACAAGCAATGATCACACGCACGGCACAGCGGACACACCAGGAACCGCGGTGTTGGCCGTCGAATGGCGCTAGCTGCGCAGCATTTGTGCACCGCCGCCGTCAGTGTCAGCCAGTTTGCCCTGGCCCTGGCATATGGAGCTCCATCGCAGTCTTTAACACTGGTAGCATGCCGCGACAGCGTGGACGTGAACCGTATGTGCAGTTGACGGACTTTGAGCGAGGGCGTATAGTGGGCATGCGGTAGGCCGGGTGGACGTACCGCCGAATTGCTCAACACGTGGGGCGTGAGGTCTCCACAGTACATCGATGTTGTCGCCAGTGGTCGGCGGAAGGTGCACGTGCCCGTCGACCTGGGACCGGACCGCAGCGACGCACGGATGCACGCCAAGACCGTAGGATCCTACGCAGTGCCGTAGGGGACCGCACCGCCACTTCCCAGCAAATTAGGGACACTGTAGCTCCTGGGGTATCGGCGAGGACCATTCGCAACCGTCTCCATGAAGCTGGGCTACGGTCCCGCACACCGTTAGGCCGTCTTCCGCTCACGCCCCAACATCGTGCAGCCCGCCTCCAGTGGTGTCGCGACAGGCGTGAATGGAGGGACGAATGGAGACGTGTCGTCTTCAGCGATAAGAGTCGCTTCTGCCTTGGTGCCAATGATGGTCGTATGCGTGTTTGGCGCCGTGCAGGTGAGCGCCACAATCAGGACTTCATACGACCGAGGCACACAGGGCCAACACCCGGGATCATGGTGTGGGGAGCGATCTCCTACACTGGCCGTACACCTCTGGTGATTGTCGAGGGGACACTGAATAGTGCACGGTACATCCAAACCGTCATCGAACCCATCGTTCTACCATTCCTAGACCGGCAAGGGAACTTGCTGTTCCAACAGGACAATGCACGTCCGCATGTATCCCGTGCCACCCAATGTGCTCTAGAAGGTGTAAGTCAACTACCCTGGCTAGCAAGATCTCCGGATCTGTCCCCCATTGAGCATGTTTGGGACTGGATGAAGCGTCGTCTCACGCGGTCTGCACGTCCAGCACGAACGATGGGTCCAACTGAGGCTCCAGGTGGAAATGGCATGGCAAGCCGTTCCACAGGACTACATCCAGCATCTCTACGATCGTCTCCATGGGAGAATAACAGCCTGCATTGCTGCGAAAGGTGGATATACACTGTACTAGTGCCGACATTGTGCATGCTCTGTTGCCTGTGTCTATGTGCCTGTGGTTCTGTCAGTGTGATCATGTGATGTATCTGACCCCAGGAATGTGTCAATAAAGTTTCCCCTTCCTGGGACAATGAATTCACGGTGTTCTTATTTCAATTTCCAGGAGTGTATTTGAATCAGTTAATGCAGAACAGGGAATCAGCGATCGTAAAGCGGTTACTGCATCGATGATTTCAGCCGTAAATAGAAATATTAAAAAAGGTAGGAAGATTTTTCTGTTTAGCAAAAGTGACAAAAAGCAGATTACAGAGTACCTGACGGCTCAACACAAAAGTTTTGTCTCAAGTACAGATAGTGTTGAGGATCAGTGGACAAAGTTCAAAACCATCGTACAATATGCGTTAGATGAGTACGTGCCAAGCAAGATCGTAAGAGATGGGAAAGAGCTACCGTGGTACAACAACCGAGTTAGAAAACTGCTGCGGAAGCAAAGGGAACTTCACAGCAAACATAAACATAGCCAAAGCCTTGCAGACAAACAAAAATTACGCGAATCGAAATGTAGTGTGAGGAGGGCTATGCGAGAGACGTTCAATGAATTCGAAAGTAAAGTTCTATGTACTGACTTGGCAGAAAATCCTAAGAAATTTTGGTCCTATGTCAAAGCGGTAGGTGGATCAAAACAAAATGTCCAGACACTCTTTGACCAATATGGTACTGAAACAGAGGATGACAGACTAAAGGCCGAAATATTAAATGTCTTCTTCCAAAGCTGTTTCACAGAGGAAGACTAGCACTGTGCTTCCTTCTCTAGATTGTCGCACAGTTGACAAAATGGTAGATATCGAAATAGACGACAGAGGGATAGAGAAACAATGAAAATCGCTCAAAAGAGGAAAGGCCGCTGGTCCTGATGGGATACCAGTTCAATTTTACACAGAGTAAGCGAAGGAACTTGCCCCCCTTCTTGCAGCGGTGTACCGTAGGTCTCTAGAAGAGCGAAGCGTTCCAAAGGATTGGAAAAGGGCACAGGTCATCCCCGTTTTCAAGAAGGGACGTCGAACAGATGTGCAGAACTATAGACCTATATCTCTAACGTCTATCAGTTGTAGAATTTTGGAATACGTGTTATGATCGAGTATAATGACTTGTCTGGAGACTAGAAATTTACTCTGTAGGAATCAACATGGGTTTCGAAAAAGACGATCGTGTGAAATCCAACTCACGCTATTCGTCCACGAGACTCAGAGGGCCATAGACACGGGTTCACAGGTAGATGCCGTGTTTCTTGACTTCCGCAAGGCGTTTGACACAGTTCCCCACAGTCGTTTAATGAACAAAGTAAGAGCATATGGACTATCGGACCAAACATGTGATTGGATTGAGGAGTTCCTAGATAACAGAACGCAGCATGTCATTCTCAATGGAGAGAAGTCTTCCGAAGTAAGAGTGATTTCAGGTGTGCCGCAGGGGAGTGTCATAGGACCGTTGCTATTCACAATATACATAAATGACCTGGTGGATGACATCGGAAGTTCACTGAGGCTTTTTGCAGATGATGCTGTGGTGTATCGAGAGGTTGCAACAATGGAAAATTGTACTGAAATGCAGGAGGATCTGCAGGGAATTGACGCGTGGTGCACGGAATGGCAATTGAATCTCAATGTAGACAAGTGTAATGTGCTGCGAATACGTAGAAAGAAAGATCCCTTATCATTTAGCTACAATATAGCAGGTCAGCAATTGGAAGCAGTTAATTCCATAAATTATCTGGGAGTTCGCATTAGGAGTGATTTAAAATGGAATGATCATATAAAGTTGATCGTCGGTAAAGCAGATGCCAGACTGAGATTCATTGGAAGAATCCTAAGGAAATGCAATCTGACAACAAAGGAAGTAGGTTAGAGTACGCTTGTTCGCCCACTGCTTGAATACTGCTCAGCAGTGTGGGATCCGCACCAGATAGGGTTGATAGAAGAGATAGAGAAGATCCAACTGAGAGCAGCGCGCTTCGTTACAGGATCATTTAGTAATCGCGAAAGCGTTACGGAGATGATAGATAAACTCCAGTGGAAGACTCTGCAGGAGAGACGCTCAGTAGCTCGGTACGGGCTTTTGTTAAAGTTTCGAGAACATACCTTCACCGAAGAGTCAAGCAGTATATTGCTCCCTCCTACGTATATCTCGCGAAGAGACCATGAGGATAAAATCAGAGAGATTAGAGCCCACACAGAAGCATACCGACAATCCTTCTTTCCACGTACAATACGAGACTGGAATAGAAGGGAGAACCGATAGAGGTACTCAGGGTACCCTCCGCCACACACCGTCAGGTGGCTTGCGGAGTATGGATGTAGATGTAGAATGAGACAGTGAAAATTTGTGCTGGTCCAGGACCTGAACCTGGATTTCCCTCTTATTGCGAGCGGTCGCCTTATGATTAGGCTATCTGAGGATGATCACGGCAAGACCCACACTTCCATATGCCGTCAAACATGTGCCTAAAACCTGCACTCGAACTCCGTTATGGTGGTGGTGGTAGTAGTAAGTTCCTATGGGACCAAACTGCTGAGGTCGTCGGTCCCTGGTTTACACACTACTTAATCTAACTTAAACTAACTTACGCTAAGGGCAACACACACACCGATGCCCGACGGAGGACTCGAACCTCCGACAGAGGGAGCCGCACGAACCGTGACAAGGCCTCCAGACCGCACGGCTACCCCGCACGGCAATTACGATGCTAAGTTTCTTGGGACACGCATGCATGTCGGAAGGAACGTTGCACCGTACTTCTGGACAACAAAGCACTGCAATATAGTATATATTTCTGAAAGCTGTCGGTGGAATTCTGGTTCACTCTATATACTCCACAATCCAGCTTTTGGTGTGTGGCGGAGAGTACTTGGTGTACTACTGTTACTTCTGTATTTTACTGTTCCAGTCGTGAATGAAGTGAGGCCAGAACGAGTGTTGGAAAACTTTCTTATGAGCTCGCATCTTTCTAACTATACCTAGATGGTCCTTCCATGCAGTAAACTCAGGAGGAAGAAATACATTAGTTAACTCTTCTAGGAAGTACGTTCTCAGAATTTTATTAGTAAATCTCACAATGCCTCTCTTGTAGCATCTGCCACCGGAGTTGTATTAACATCTACGTGACGCTTTCGCACTTACTAAAGAATTCTGTCAGCAAATGTACCACTCTTTAGATTTTCTCCGTTTACTCCATTAATCTCATCTACTAGTGGTCCCACACAGACGTGCAATAGCCAAAAAAGAGTCCAAAAAATGTTTTGGAAACTAGCTCTTTCGTGAGTGGACTACACTTCCTGCGTATTCTCCAAATGCATTGAAACTGACATCTACCTTTCCAACGACCAGTTTTACGAGTATATGGTCTTCCCAGTTTAAATCGTACCGTACGCGTACTCATTTATATTTAATAAATGTAACTGCATCCAGTGATCATTTTCCAAAAGTGTAAACATGTGATGACAGGGACTACTGCCTATTTATTCGCAATTCGTTACATTTATTTGTGGTGAGGGCCTACGTCCAATCTCTACCCTAAGCGTCGATACTCTGCCGGTCTCCATGCATTTCACTACAATGTTTTGATGTTGCGACTTCGTTGTACACAACAGCACCGCGATGAGCAACATGGAGCTACCTATGTCATCCATTAGGTCATTTACATATACCGTAAACAGTGACTATCTTACAACGCTCCCTTGTGGTTAGCCAGAATTTACATTTACACTTGTGTAGATCTCTCTCCGCCACGTATGACATGATGTGTTTTATTTGATAGCAGCTGCTCAATCCAATCACAAAGCTGTTCTGATATTCCGTACGCTCATATTTTGTTCATAAAGAGACAGTTAGGATCAGTATGGAATGCGTTCCGGAATTCGAGGATCGCAACTTCAAGCGTGCGTCGGTATCTGATGCCTTTTGAATCTCGTGCGCTACACAGGGTGAACATTAATAAAACCAACAAACTGCAGAGACGGATTCCTGAATGGGAAAAAGGTCCTGAGAACATACGTTCGGAAATTTATGGTGTGTGTGCAGCGACAAAAAATCGTCCCAGAACACAGTACAGAGCTGCATCGCATCCACGTCACAACAGATGTTCAATGTGACCACCAGGAGATTGCAGGTGATAGTGATGGTAGCTGTTGTCATGGAGGACACACATAATTGAACTTTGGCATATACCATGTTGACGAGCCAACTGCGGGGAACTTGTACTAAGGTTCGTCTCAGTATTCTGTAGAACCCGGTCCTCTAAATCTGGTGTACGCACAGACCGTCGCCTCCCTGCACATTTGTGTGTCTGAAAAGACCTGAAAAGATCATCACACAAACGCCCAAAAAATGGCTTGAAATGTTGTGTGATGTGATTGGTGTCTGAGAGGGCGGATAATTCTGTTGCTTACAGTAAGCTTCGTTAATCAAACAGCCTATGACACATAAGGAACACACGGCACGTGCTCAAAGGAACTGTCATTCGTCAGGGCTATCTATCGCGAAAAGACGCATTTCCGGACACATGTTCACAGGACATTTTTCCTCCATTTCCAGTGAGGAATCGGTCCCTGCAACTTGTCAGTTTTATTAATGTTCACCCTGTTTTATATTTTTAGTTGTTTTTAACACGGGCGGGTAATGTAACACAAAACGCCATGGTTTAAAGGTGCAACGCTACTGGAAGCATTTAGACCAGAGAACCTTCTAGCAATTTCAGTTGCAACCTGAATTACGGCAAATTGTGAAATAATATCTGAAATTTCAAAATACACTTGCTAATAGTCAATATTCACTATATGACAGGTCAGTTGGTGTGGCTATTATTCTTAGCAGTTATACAGATGTTCGTTTTATAAGTTCAAATGCCTTTCTCTTGCTGGAGCCCATATTTATTTAAGTAATGGACGTGTTTCTCCTTGTACATTATGGCATTTTCAGTGCATTTAAACTGGAATGATACAATTTTCTTTCTATATGCGACGCTTGTAGATCTTTTACATTAACATTTTATTAAAAAAAATATTAGTTTTTGCGGCCGAAATATACATTTCCTCCTGTGCAGGTCGCAATTTCACTCAACTCATAAAACACCGACACATTTGTACGTCACGATCTTTTTGTTTTGTGCACTTCAAGCTTCGTAAGGTAACTGCTGCGGAACGCCACTACTAGTCTGGCACTAACTTTACATTTTCCTTACGAGAACTGTGAGTGGCCGTGCGGTTCTAGGCGCTACAGTCTGGAGCCGAGCGACCGCTACGGTCGCAGGTTCGAATCCTGCCTCGGACATGGATGTGTGTGATGTCCTTAGGTTAGTTAGGTTTAAGTAGTTCTAAGTTCTAGGGGACTAATGACCTCAGAAGTTAAGTCGCATAGTGCTCAGAGCCATTTAAACTGTGAGTGATTTTTCAAAAATGGTTCAAATGGCTCTGAGCACTATGCGACTTAACTCCTGAGGTCATCAGTCGCCTAGAACTTAGAACTAATTAAACCTAACTAACCTAAGGACATCACACACATCCATGCCAGAGGCAGGATTCGAACCTGCGATCGTAGCGGTCGCTCGGTTCCAGACTGTAGCGCCTAGAACCGCACGGCCACTCCAGCCGGCTGAGTGATTTTTGTCGTAATGTATGTCCACTGGTGTCTTTTCTTATTTGTTTACGTAAGCCTTCGCAACCTAACAACTGTTTTCCATTCTATAAGTATACCGCATATAATAACAAAACTGTGTTGTTCGAGATTAAGTTATCTGAAAATGCCTTGATTTAAAAGGAGAAACGTGTCTGGAAAATACATAAATATCGACTGCACCAAGAAAAATTAGTTTCAGCTTAAAATATTTTTGGAATATTAAGTTATGTATAAAATGCATGTTTGACAATCAGCTACTTTTATTTTAAACCTAAATATCGACCGGTTTCATTCACAGATCATCTTCACGGGTTAGCGTTAAAACAGTTTAAGCCACAACATGACATCTGTCATTACTTAAATAATGGCCACGTCTCATATGTAGACAATGCCATGAATTATAGTATACAACACAAGACTTTTAGAAGCAAACACACTAACTACAAGCGTAAACAGAGTAGTACTCTGAAACCGGTTCATATTTGGGTTTAAAATAAAAGCAACTGATGGTCAAACATGCATTTATACGTAGTTTCAGTTTACGCTGAGATGATAAAAATTATGGGATGTATCGTGTCGGTCCTCTTTTCGCCCGGTGTAGTGCAGCAACTCAACGTGGCATGGACTCAACAAGTAGTTTGAAGTCCCCTGCAGAAATATTGAACCATATGCCTCTATAGCCGTCCATAATTGCGGAAGTGTTACCAGCGCAGAATTTTGTGCACGAACTGACCTCTCGATTATGTCCCATAAAAGTTCAATGGTGTTCATGTCGGGCGAACTGTGTGGCCAAATGATTCGCTCGAACTGTCCAGAATGTTCTTAAAACCAATCGAACAATCTTACTCAAGTGACATGACGGATTGACATTTATAAAATTTCCATAGATGTTTAATAACATGACGTCCGCGAACGGCTACAACTGGTCTCCAAGTAGCCGAACATCCAGAGGACGCAGTCCGTCCCATGTACACACGGCCCACACTATTACTGAGCCACCGCCAGCTTGTTGACAAGTTGGTTCCATGGCTCCGTGGAGTCTGCGCCACAGTCGAAGTCTACCATCAGCCCTTACCACCTGAAATCGGGACTCATCTGACTAGGCCACGGTTTTCCATTCGTCTAGGGTCCAACCGATATCGTCATGAACCCAGGAGAGGCGCTGTAGGTGGTGTCGTCCTATAAGGAAAGGAATCGTGTCGGTCGTCTGCTGCCATAGCCCATTAACGTCAAATTTCGCCGCACTGTCCTAAGGGATACGTTCGTCGTACGTCCCACATTGATTTCCGCAGTAATTTCACGCAGTGTTGTTTTCTGTTAGCACTTACATCTCTACGCAATCGCCGCTGCTCTCGGTCGTTAAGTGAAGGCCGTCGGTCACTGCATTGTCTGTGGCATTCCCGTCGTGCGGCCATAATCTTGTCGGCAACCTCTCCATGTGAATCACCTGAGTATAAATGACAGCTCCGCCGATCGCTATCACATGCCTCTTGTCACCTCAGTGTACAAAACTAATATTAATTACGGAATTCAGCTTCCTTTAAACTTACACTCTGTCTGTGTGGCAGGGCAGTTTAAGAATTTAGAATCTTTTTCTTTCCCAGCTGCTCTCCACTGGCCTCCGTGCGTACGTCGTTGTAAATGAGATTATTTCTGGGTAATCTGAGTAAAAAAGGTTGTTTCCGTAGAGGGTAGTAGCAAAACAAAGCTAGCAGCAGGAAGTGACGAAGGCGGACAAAGGGCAGGGGAGTGTGGCACGCGGGCACTTGAGGCCAGTTGACGGCCCACGCACCAGCTGTCCCCGGCTGCGTGGGTCGCCCGCGCTGCTCACACAAGTATAAATTTCTTAACGCGTTAACACGCCGCGCTCGTGTTGCAAATCAGTGAAGTTCCATTCTCCACGCACCCATCTCGTTCTAGGCGTGCCCCACAACACGGTACGGTGTGGCAACCGGCCACTCCGTCCGAAACAAATATACGGCCCTCCGGAGTAGTATTTAGGGTTCGTGTTTAACCGAGGAATTTGTAGTAAACGACTGGGAGAGGCACGGATCGAGTGTCAAACGGGAACTTTTGCGCAAACACAGAACGAGAGTTGTAATTTTGGTTTAGAAAGGAAACACCGAATATTGTGGGACGAACAAAATCAATACGGCCACTTTATTTCTTGCAGACGGGAAGATTCCTTTCCAAGAAAGGTAGCAGGAAGTACTTCGACTTCTAAATCGCTGGATAAGCAACGCCATCTCCAGCTGGTAGGATGACATTTGATCACCACTTATTTCGAATACAAAACAGTGAGAGAACATCTGCCAGTATGAGAGAAATTAAGCGCTGAGCTACAGATTTTAACGCTGCACCTAAGGTGATTAAATGCGCAGCAAAAGCTCGTATAAGGCGGTGATGTCGGTCGTGTTATTATCAAAGGCACTATTCCAGCATCCACTCTAATCGATTTAGGCAAACCACGAAAGACTTACTTCAAGACGGCCGAATGGAGATTTGAATCCCCGTGCTATCGAATGCTATCCAGTGTGCCAACCATTCCACCACCTCGCACACTGCAACAGCCACACGTAGCGTCCTTCGCAGACGAGACACAGCCGTCAATAGAAGGGTGAGCTGGCTGCAACTCAGGGAGACTAATTGTGAGTTAAGGCTAGCACCCAGAGAGGGCGTCACAGGCAAAGGTTATTTTATGCGGCACGCAAATACCCGGTCCAGTCACACCTGTCAATAGCTCGGAATAACCACCTTTGTCAGTGCGGACGTGGAAGAAGAGAGTCGTCAAGTTTTGGAAGTGCTGACAGGGATGTGGAGCCATCCCGACTCAAGTCCCGTGGCCAGCTGCGCTAGGATCCAGGGCGCAACCAGCTCCATCGAGTTGGTACCACAAATTCTCGATTGCGTTTAAATTCGGGGAGTCTGGTGGCCATGGGATTATGGTAAACTTATGCTGGAGCTCCTTAAACCAGAGACGTACACTGCGAGCTGTGTGACATGGGTTCCCGGGTTCGATTCCCTGGGGGGACAGGGATTTTCTCTGCCTCGTGATGACTGGGTGTTGTGTGATATCCTTAGGTTAGTTAGGTTTAAGTAGTCCTAAGTTATAGCTGTTGAGTCCCATAGTGCACAGAGCCATTTGAACCATTTTTTGTGTGACATGTTCCGTTGTTCTGCTGGTAGATGCCATCCTGCCGAGTAAAAACAAATTGCATGTAGGGTTCCCAACGATATATACGATATATGTATAGTTGTGTTGCTTCACTGTGACTTCCAGAGTGACGAGATCGTCCATGGAATGCTACGAAAACATTCTCCTCCGGCCTAGATCTACCGTCGTTGCAGGGTGTTCACTTTCAGACGTTTCACGCCGCACACGCCAACGGCTATCCGTCCGATAGAGCATAAAACGTGATTAACCACCTGAAAAGGCCACCTCTCGTCACCCAGTGGGCGTCCAGCTGCAGTATTCGCGTGCAAACTTCAGCCTTCGTCGTTGGTCAACAGCAGACAGATGTGTCCACGAACCATGCGCTTGCTGCAGAGTTCAATATGCAGCAACATTCTCTGGATGGTCATGAAGTCCCTTGGTTCATCTGGGCGGTCAGCTGCTCTACAGCTGTCTGTTCGCCCGTAAAGTTCGCCCCTGTCATCTAAGGCCCGTGGTGCACCACACTTGTCTCGGCGTCGTTTTTGGACAGAGGCATTTTACCATGCAATCTATACTTTAACCGTGGCGTCACGCGAACAATTTACAAATTTAGCCGTTTCTGACATGCTTTCACGATTGGCCGGAAAGCCAAAAATCATGCCGTTTTAGTCACCACACAAATCGCTCCGTTTCCGCATTACGACAACGACTGCACTGTTTTTCCGCATTCCCTCGACACGCTTTATATACCCTCCACTGCTTATGGTGCCACCTGCCGTCGGTGAGTGGTTACTACACGTTTCCGTCCACGTAGGCGGTGGTCACACTAATGTGAATGGACTGTGTAGTTTCCAAGTGGACATTCATTCGCCAAACGCGGATAAACACTGAGGTGACAAAAGTTATCGGATAGCGATATGCACATACACAGATGGCGATACTACCGCGTGCACAAAGTACAAAACGCCAGTGCACTGGGGGAGCTGACATTTCTAATCAGGTGGTTCGAGTGAAAAGGTTTTCGACTTTGTTATGGCCGCACGACGGGAATGAATAGACATTGAAAACGGAATGGTAGTTGAAGCTAGACGCATGGGAACATTCCATTTCGGCAATCGTTAGGGAATTCAATATTCCTTCCGTGATCCACAATGGAAAGAGTGTGCCGAGAATACCAAATTTCTGGAATTACCTCTTGCCACAGACAACGTAGTGGCCGACAGCCTTCACTTAACGACAGACAGCACACAAGCAACGCTGCGTGAAATAACCGCAGAAAACAATGTAGAACGTACGACGAACGTAACCGTTTGGACAGTGCGGTGAACTTTGGCGTTAATGGGCTGCCTTTGCTAACAGCACATCACCTACAACAACTCTCTTGAGGTTGTGACCACATCGGTTGGCTCCTAGATGACTGGAAAATCCTGGTCTCGTCAGATGAGTTCCGATTTCAGTTGGTAAGAGCTGATGGTCGGATTAGAGTGTAGCGCAGACCACACGAAACCGGGGATCCGTGTTCACAAAAAGATGCTGTGCGAGCTGGTGGTAACTCCAAAATGGTGTGGGCGGTGTTAACATGAAATAGGTTGGGTCCTCCGGTCCAATGAAACTGATCATTGACTAGAAATGGTTATGTTCGGCTACTTGGAGACCATTTGCATTCGTGGACTTCATGTTTGCAAACCACGATGTCACCAGCCCACAGATGTTCGCGACTGGGCTCAAGAACTTTCTGGACAATGCGAGCAAATCATTTGGCCATCCATCGAACATTTACGGGACATAATCATTTAAGTCAGTTCGTGCACGACATTCTGCACCGGCAACACTTCCGCAATTATGGATTGCTATAGAGGCAGCATGGCTCAGTGTTTCTGCAGGGGACTTCCAACAACTTGTTGAGGTCATGCCACGTCGAGTTGCTGCAGTACGCTGGCAAAAGGAGTTCCGACACGACATTAGGAGGTATACCACGACCTTTATCACCTCACTGTAAGCAAACGCACGGAACCACTCGCTAGTCAGTGTCCAGTGCATCAAGAGTACCTTAAGACAGCATCTGAGACGTTACTACAGTAGCTGCCACGAACAACTAAACTGGACATTCTACAAATGATCATTGTTCTCGTCCACTGGATTCAGGAGTAGATAAAGTTAAAAAGTGTACCAGCGCAAGTGAAGTTTTCCACCAACCATCTTCAGACTAAGTTAAGCAGTGTAATATACCTTTTACGAAGTCATTGTGCACTGTTGCTGATCCGTGTTGCGATAGACTTGTTTAGCTGTCGCCTAACGCTGTTTGGCCCTGTGCCTAGTCTGTATAGTTTCCGCGTCCAAGCGAGCCACCTCTTAACACAACTAATTTCGGTGCTAGTGGTTTTCTTCTTACCGCGTACTTATGTTTGACACCAAGTGTACTTGGCGAATATAATACTCTGATGGAATTCATGCACGTGCTTTTCAAACGGCAGTAGTACGAATAGCGGAGAAAAGGCTACTGTAACTTGTCACTGAGAAGAAGAAAGGGACAGGTAACTGCGGCATGCTTCACGGAGGAACCCCAGTATCACTCAAAATTTCTTATTTTTTGGAAAACTAATCTCAGAGAGCAATGTGTTAATTGTGCTATTATTACAGAGCTACTTGAGTAAGTATATTAGAGTCCTTCCAATGAGGCCGGCCCGTGTGGACGAGCGGTTCTAAGCGCGTCAGTCTGGAACCGCGTGACCGCTACGGTCGCAGGTTCGAATCCTGACTCGAGCATGGATGTGTGTGATGTCCTTAGGTTAGTTAGGTTTAAGTAGTTCTACGTTCTAGGGGACTGATGACCTCCGATGTTAAGTCCCATAGTGCTCAAAGCCATTTCAACCATCTTCCAATGAGATCGATACAGATATCAACTGCATGGCATGATCTTTGAATTTTTGCCGATCTGTTTTACTGCGAATCATGTGTTAATCGTAATTATCTTCTGAGAATCGCACAAGTAAAACATGTGTAATCTCGTCTACGTTGCAATATTTCAGTCAAATCAGAGTTCACAGCCTAAACAAATTTCTGAAGTGGCGATAATCTGTCGCTCTGGCTCCAATAACTTAAATTACAATACACTTTTGTCTTTTTCTCTGCTGCACAGTTCCGGCGGTGCAGACATGTTCAGCTGTTTCGTATAATCGTGACTGTAGCACAGATATGTCCATTTGACGGGTTATACCAAACACTCCAAAATATACAGACGGAAAAAACCGCAATACCAAAAAATAATTAGAGTAATGAAATTTGAGGAAAACATTTTTCCAGGTAAAATATGTCAATGATTAACACTGCAAGTTCACAGGTTAATGTAAGCGCGATAGCAAATGTGAAATTCTGGTACATTAATAATCGGTGGCACCGCCAGAATGTTACGTGCAAACGTGAATGCATTGTTATACAGGTGCCGGATGTCAGTCTGTGGGATGCAGTTCCATGCCTATTGTACTTGGTCGGTCAATACAATGACGAGTAAAGCTGTTTGTGGATGACGCTGGAGTTGTCGTCCGATGACGAACATGCCGTGTTACAACAGCGGCATATGGGCGAGTGCTATCCTGTTGGAAAACACCACGTGGACTGCTGTTGGTGAATGGCAGCATGGCAGGTCGAATCACCAGACTGACGTACAAATCTGTAGTCAGGATCCGTGGGATAACCACGAGAGTGTTCTTGCTCTCACACGAAATCGCACCCTCGCACCCCAGACCATAACTCCACGTGCAGGTCCACCGTGTCTGCAGGTCCTCAACTGGCCTCCTCCTAACCAACACGCGGCCATCACTGGCACAGAGGCAGATGCAGCATTCATCAGAAAACACAACAGACCTCCACTCTGTCCTCCAACGAGCTCTCGCTTGATACCACTGAAGTCACGAAAGGCAGTGGTTTGGGACCAGTGGAATGCATAGTACAGAGCGTCTGCCTAAGAGCTGTAACCAGTTTGTAGCAGTTCGTTGAGTCACTGTGGTGCCAACTGCTGCTCAGATTGCTGCTGCAGATGCAGTACGATGCACCATAACCATACGCTGAACACGATGATGTTCCATCTCGGTAGTAGCACTTGGTCTGGGGGCCGTTCTTCTGGCACCCGTACATTCTCTTGACCACCGGTGCCATAATCATGTACAGTGTCTACATTCCCGCAAAGTCTTTCTGCAGTATCGCAGAAGGAACATACAGCTTCTCGTAACCCTTTTACACGACCTCGTTCAAGCTCAGTGAGGTGTTGATAATGGTGTGTTTGTCGCCTTAAACAGATTCTTTTCTAACATTAACCCACAACGTGCAGTCTCAAAGGTAACTAATACTCACGACCGTTGCAGCCTGTATTTAAAGCAAACCTGATTTGCATTCTCATACTGGCACTGCTAGCGCCACTCCTATGCGACTGGCCCGAGATTTGAATAGACGTCATCTTTCAGATTTAGAAAAACGCCTAGCTACTTCTTTTATGTTGCCCAACTCCTTTTCTGTATTGCTATCTTTTCCGTTACTGTAGCTACACAGCGAAGAAAGGCAAAATAAAAGGATATTACCACCGACATTACAGCAGTTGGGGCCAGCAGATTATTAAAAGAATCTGTGTAGTTCATTAGTCTGAAGGAAAAAGTTTAAAATTATGGAGATGCAATGACGCTTATTATTACCGGTAATAATCTTCTGCAGTTGAAAAAATATTTACATAAATCCATACTTAGCAGTGAAAGAGCTATGAGATAGTATTCGTAGGTTAATTAAAAAGAAAATAAATAAATAAAAACATCTCGGTGTTTGGCTCAAATATACGAGGAAACCGTCGTGATAGACGAAAGGAGTCTGAACTCAACTTTTCCCTAAACATAGCCGAGGCTTGATGTGACGCATTTCTCGTAAGAAGAAATACAAGAAGTGCGGCAATGAGGAACACACAGGTTAGGTAACACATCAACTGCAATCGGACTATAAAGATCGTTTTTCTAAAATACTTGTGTGGCGACTGTCAGCACACAAGAAGTCATCGTTGGGGAAACGTGCTCACGTGATTAGCAAAGCCGGCTAAAAAAAAAAAAATAATAAAACATAATTCAAACCTGGCTCTTCGGGGGTATAAGCTTAGCGGTTTAACCAAAGCGATCCGCGTGTTACAGGTTGGCACGTTTGCTGGTAATTCCGAAGAAATGATTACGTATAGATGATAGAAAGTCTCATTAGAAATAGCCGAAACTGGTGACTTTATATGAATGTAGGTGGCTGTATGATGAATGAACTTTGAATTTCTGGTAGGTGATTCAGGGACAGAGGTAGACACCGTTTAGATGTGTTTACAAGAAGCCAAAACCATATTTTAGCAATTACTGTGCACATTCTGTTCAGCAGACCTCATCAAGCAGGTACTGCTGCGTGCTCGAAAATTTTTAGGTTCCTCACCACACGAAATGTTTTTGACCATTTGAAGACGGTGGTTAGAAAAGTTTTGATTAGGGCACCAAAAGGCTGACTCGTGGCATCTTTGTAAAAACTGGCCAGTTAACCGGGTCGAGCCGCAGCATTTGTCCTTTGTCCCGGCATACAAGGCGGCGCCTTGTTGAGGCGCGTGCTGAGCACCAGCCGCCTACACCGCTCACAGCCCTCCGACGACGGATCGCTGCCCGTGTCATCGGCAGTCGGTGGTTCGCTTCAATTCCGCCGCAGACCAACGATTCACCGAGCAATTTCAGCCAGTACTACGAACGCCAATGCGTCCAGAACTTCTGTTATGAAAAATTAAGTGCTCTGATTAGCAGCAGTTTCAGCTAATCTCCGAATCTCTACGAATACTTGTAACAGGAAAAAACGAACTCAGATTAATTAAACTTCTTTTGAAACGCTTATCTGGGAACTATAGGTTATTTTACACAATATATTACACACATACATTTCACCGACGCAAAGTAGGTTGTGTACATCTTTCCAGTGTGCTGATACAATTGCTTTTCCATTCATTCGCCTTTTAGTTTAACTGCAACTGTTACACAAAGGTTTTGTAAATTCGATGCGCGTAAATAAATGTCAATAGCAGAATACTGATTTCCATAGCACTTGTCACCGAGCGAGATGCCGCAGTGGTAGCGCACTGGACTTGCATTCGGGAGGACGACGGTTCAAACCCGCGTTTGGCCATTCAGAGTTAGGTTTCCCGTGATTTCCCCAAATTGCGCCAGGCAAATGCCGGGATTACGGCCGATTTCCTTCCCCATCCTTGACACAATCCGAACTTGTGCTCCGTCTCTAATGACCTCGATGTCCGCAGGACCCAATCTTCCTTTCTTCCTTCCTTCCTTCCTTCCTTCCTTCCGTAAGTCTTGTCACAAACTAAGACGAAGAGCTAGATTATATAAAATGATAAGGGACCTGAGTCTAGTTGCAAAAGAGGTTTGCCCTGAACACTTAAATTAAAATGTCCTCTTGATATTGTTATACGTGATTCTGTCTGAAAGTTAAAAGCTTTAATAATGTGTGTAGTCGTTTCAAAAATAACTCAAAATTACCAGATGGAGACCAATATGTTGTAACTATTACTATGAACTTGTCACGCATTTCTGCTTCTATGGCATAAGCTTCATAATGCTAGTCACTGCAAAATGTGAGGGTGTCACTGTTTTTATATTTGTATTACTTGTTCATTCCCGATGGTTAGCCGCGCATCCATAACATGGCGCCTTAAACCGCGCGGCCACTCAGCGCAGCATACGTAATGGAACTCGAACGGGACGTGTGGGGAAGAGGTCAGACAAGTGAGAATGGCATAATGTTGATATTATTAACCGCCATTTCCACAATTTGTTCAGTATGCGCAACGGAGACGTCGACGAGATGCCGTACAGCGCCAGATTTGCACCTGCTGGCTAAAATTGGAACTAATATTTTTCAGCGTAAATTGACGGATTAGTATATCTACCAAGTTTCGCTGACATACAACAATGACAGCCCACACTGGACATCCGTGAGTAGCTGTACTTTATTTATAACCACCCGGTATAAACGGCGACCTCAGTTTACTTTCAAATCTCAGAGTGCTTCTGATCCCTAAATAAGTATACATTCAAACGCTAATTTCTTACTTAACGTGGGCAAAACGACACAACCACACTTAATAACTGGACAAAAGAATCCTCGTCAGACAGCCATTTTATCACAAGATGTATAGGAATACCGAGCCACCAGCGATCGATCACTACCATATGCGATCTGTCCACACACGTGCGATCTGCCTGCAGATCGCACAACCAGACGGTCTGCTACGATGTCGCGCTGGAGAGCTTGTTGCCAGTTTTCCATCGTGCCCCAACGTTGCCGAATTGTGGACCAACGTTTTTCTTATACAGAGTGTATCATAATTAACAGCGATAACGGATATGGGTGAAAGTACACAATGTGTGGTTACGAGCAGCCGCTGATTTCAGTATGAAATACACTGAGGTGATAAAAGTCACGGAATAGCGACATGCACATTTATAGGTGGCGGTAGTATCCGTTACACACAGTACAACAGGGCGGTGCACTGGTGGAGCTGTTATTCGTACTCAGGTGAATCGCGTGAAAAGGTTTCCGACACTTCGAATGCAGAATGGTAGTTGAATGTAAACGCGTGGGATATCCTATTCCGGAAATCGTTAGGAAATTCGGTATTCCGAAATTCACAGAGTCGAGAGTGTGCCGAGAATACATAGTTTCAAGCATTACCTCTTACCACGGACAACGTAGTGCCCTACTGCCTTCATTTAACGACCGAGAGCAGAGTGCAGAGTTGTCAGTGCTAACAGATAATCAACATTGTCAATATGGTACGTACGACGAACGTAACCGTTGGGACAGTTCGGCGAAATTTGGCGTTACTGGTCTACTGCAGCAGACGACTGACGAGAGTGCATTCACTAACTGCACAACATAGCCTGCAGCGCCTGTCGTGGGCTCGTGACCATATCGGTTAGATCCTAGACGACTGGAAAACAGTGGCGTGGTCAGATGAGTCCCGATTTCAGCTGGTAATCTGATGGTAGGGTTTAAGTGTGGCGCAGACTTCACGAACTCATGGACCCAAGTTGTCAACAAGGCACTCTGCAAGCTGGTGGACGCTCCATAATGGTGTGGGCTGTGTTTACAAGGTGCAGACTGGGTCGTCTGGTCCAGCTCAACGAATCATTGACTGCAAATGGTTATGTTCGGATACTTGGAGATTTGGAGACCATTTGCAGCCATTCATGGACTTCAAGCTGCCAAACAACGATGGATTTTTTTTTATGGATGACAATGTGCCATGTTACCGGACCACAATTATTCGCTATTGGGTTGAAGAACATTCTGGACAATTATAGCGAATGATTTGGCCTCACAGATTGTCCGATACGAACCCCGTCGAACATTAATGGGACAAAATCGATAGGTCAGTTCGTGCACAAAATACTGCACTGCTAACGCTCTCGGCTATAGAGGCAGCATGACTCAGTATTCCTGCAGGGGACTTCCGACGACTTGTTGAGTCCATGCCACGTCGTAATGCTGCACAACGGCGCGTAAAAGGAGGTCCGACACGATATTAAGAACTATCCCATGACTTTCTTCATCTCAGTGTGTTGTCTAGGCACAGATGTATTTCAAATGTAATCTTTCCGATTAAGTCTCAATCTAACTGGGTTCAAATATAATCCTTGGCCAATTTTTGGGAACGTGATACGTGCATGATGGGACACTGGCACATTTTTCTGCCGTCGTAAGACGACAGCTAGCGCATCTGTATGGTCCATAACGGATAGGGCGACCTGGGTCTGATCTCAATGGTCTGGATTTACTGCCTTCAGTCACCTCAGTAGTGAAGCGCACAGTCCATACGCTTGAAGAACTGCAACAGCTAGCTTGACAATCTTCTACGAATTTACGAGAATATCTGGCTATTTTTGGGTACAATTCGTAACTCGTTCCAGAGAGAAGTGCAGTATCCAAATGCTAGAACGACGCGTGGACGTATCTTTTAACATATACAAGTGTAGAGGAAATTGTAACATGTAACATTCACAAGCATATTGCATATGTTTTTGAGGTAGGCCACGAGTGAAATTTGAGCCCATGTAAGTGAGCACTTAATAGAAAAGTTTAAATTTAAAAAACATTTCTACTACCAGGCCACCATTTCATACTGAAGTTAGTGCTGCTCGTAACCACACATCTGCAATTATCTCGCAAATATATCGTTTGCCCATCCCTGTTTACTGGTACGGTTTTGTTTCTACTAAATGGCTCTGAGCACTATGGGATTTAACTTCTGAGGTCATCAGTCCCCTAGAACTTTGAACTACTTAAACCTAACTAACCTACGGACATCACAAACATCCATAGCCGAAGCAGGATTCGAACCTGCGACCGTAGCGGTCACGCGGTTCCAAACTGAAGCGCTTAGAACCGCACGGCCACACCGGCCGGCTTGTTTCTACTATCGTAGACTTTCACCCGTACGCTGTTCGCAATAAAGATATATCTTCCACTAGAAGACAAACAAGCAAACGTCAATAATATGGTTGATGGGTCCATATCTTCACAATATGGAGTATTGCTTGCAACGAAGAGCGTCGTTATTCCTAATGGATCCCTGACCGCTGGCAACAGACCCTTCTCATTGAAGCTCGACTTTATACCTTAAGAACTGACGGCCGGTCTACGAGCCAAAACAAACCTGAACGGCACGAAGGAACGAATTGAAAAATCTAATGAAAAACGCTCGGATACTCATAAATGTACGAAGTGACTCTAACCCTTCTTAATAAAGATTTCGTCACAAATCCATTGGTGGACATTTCTCCATCTCCCTTTCTCCCGGCTTTTTCACTGTACATCTACATCATTACTTTGCAATTCACATTTAAGTGCTTGGCAGAGGGTTCATCGAACCACAATCATGCTATTCTCTATCATTCCACTCCCTAACAGCGCGCGGGAAAAACGAACACCTAAACCTTTCTGTTCGAGCTCTGATTTCTCGTATTTTATTTTGATGATCATTCCTACCTATGTAGGTTGGGCTCAACAAAATATTTTCGCATTCGGAAGAGAAAGTTGGTGACTGAAATTTCGTAAAAAGATCTCGCCGAGACGAAAAACGTCTTTGCTGTAATGACTTCCATTCCAACTCGCGTATCATATCTGCCACACTCTCCCCTATTACGTGATAATACAAAACGAGCTGCCATTTTTTATACTACAGGCATCCACCCAGCGGGAATTTAGCATTCCTTTACTTCTGCGGCGAGATACTCTTTCTGACACCACATACAGTGGGTAACAGAAAGCCGTGCACGCCGAGTCTGCGTATCAGGTAACTTCCACGCTTATTCGTATTTTCATTATTTGTAAGTTTTGTATCGAGGGCGGAGATGCGGAAACAGACTGCACCTACGAGAGAACCCACACGGATGTGGGAAACCGACTAAATCCATACTGAGGACTCACCAATCCGGGGCGCGAATACAGTTCATGTTTGATTCGTAACTCTGGCCCGCAATTTAGCTCTCTGCACTTAAAGCTCTAAAAGCAGATCTTATATGCAATCACGCTAACCGCAAACCACTGTTTCTTATCTCGTATAACGCCAATTACGGCGTCGTGCCGTTTCTAATTACATTTGTTTCCTTCGACTGTATCCACTTAGGCGGTGAACTCCTTTGGAAAGCTCTTACATTGTAAAGTGATTACATGACACCCTTTCGACGCAGCTGATAAATAACGGCCTACGCTGACTCCAAAATGTACAGGTTTACTTTGAATTCTATATCGATACTCCGTAAATGTGATCACCATATGTGGCAAAGAGCTCGTATTTTGTACCAGTGTCCCAGTTTGTACCCTTTCCTATTTAATTCTGGAAATCCAGATGGGAAGGAAGATATCCAATACACTTTTGCCGTTCGACACAGTTAAAACCCGTTCGAGGCACTGTCAAAATTTTTGAGCAAGTTTGATTACAACACATAATATTTCCAGGTTGATGACGCAAACTCAAATCGATGTTGGAGCGGCACAAAAGAAGCAAAATATTCGTATTTTTCGACTTCTGTGTTTCTCGATCACATTCAGTTTTTGTCCCAGTATCAAGCTGTGTGTATACAAGAGCACGCTTACCTAAGACCACAAATACAAAAGACTGTGTACGAAACGCAGAAACAGCGATGAAAAGTACACTGAAATGACAAAAATCATGGGACACCTCCTGATGTCGTGTCGGATATCGTTTTGCGCAGAGTAGTGCAACTCCAAGTGTCGTGAACTCAACAAGTCGTTGGAAGTCCCTAGCAAAAATATGACCCATGCTGACTCTATAGCCGTCCGTAACTGAAATCACTGTCGGTGCAAGATTTTTTGCACTGATCTTTCGAATTTGTCCCATAAATATTCGATGGGAATCATTCGCTCGAATCGTCCAGAATGTTATTCAGACAAACCGCTTGTGGCTCGGTGACACAACACATTGTCATCTATAAACATTCCGCCGGCCGGTGTGGCAGAGCGGTTCTAGGCGCTTCACTCTGGAACCGCGCGACTGCTACGATCGCAGGTTCGACTCCTGCCTCGGGCATGGATGTGTATGATGTCCTTAACTTAGTTAGGTTTAAGTATTTCTAAGTTCTAGGGGACTGACGACCTCAGATGTTAAGTCCCATAGTGCTCAGAGACATTTGCCAAATAAACATTCTACCGTTGTTTCGGAACACAAAAGTCCACGAATGGCTGCAAATATCTCCATGTAGCCGAACATAACCATTTCCAGTCAATGATCGGTTCAGTTGGACCAGAGAACCCAGTCCGTTTCATATAAACACATTCCATGTAGCTACCACCATCTTGCAGTGTGTCTTGTTGACAACTTGAATCCATAGCCGTGGGACCAGCACCACACTCAAACCCCACCATCGGCTCTTGTCAACTGAAATCGGGACTCACCTGACCAGACCACAGTTTTCACCTCGTCTAGTGTCCAACCGGAATGGTCAAGAGTCGAGGAGGGGCACTGCAGGCGATGTCGTGCTGTTACCAAAGGCACTCGCGTCGGTTGTCTGCTGCCACAGCTTAACTTCGCCGCACTGTTCTAACGGATACGTTCCTCACACATCTCAAATTGTTTTTTTGCGACTATTTCATTCAATGTTGCTTGTCTGTTAGCACTGACAACTCTACGCAAACGCCGCTGCTCTCTGTCGTTAAGTGAATGCGGTCGGCGACTGCCTTGTCCGTTGTGAGAGGTAATGCCTGAAGTTTGGTATTCTCGGCAGACTCTTGACACTGTCGATCTCGGAACAGTGAATTCCCTAACGATTTCCGAAATGGAATGTTCCATCCGTCTAGCTGTCCGCGTTCGATGTCCGTTAATTGCCGTCGCGCAACCATAATAACGTCGGAAACCATTTTTACATGTATCTCCTAGTACAAATTACAGCTCTGCCAATGCTCTGGCCTCTTATACGCTGTGTAAGCGATACTGCCGCCATCTGTATATGTGCATATCAGTATCCCATGACTTTTGTCTTCTCAGCGTATGTACGAAACGCAGAAAAAGTATGTATGAGTGAAAATGTTTTGAAAGAATGGGAGGTAGGGGATAACTTCTTCTGCAGGCTACCGGACATACGAGTAAGGCAGTGGGAGCAACGGGCGTCGCATTAGGGCCACTTAAGAGGCGCCAGGAATTAACTCCGCAAATGACGGCTGGCAGAGGCCAGGGCAGCGCATCCAGCCAGCCTGCCGGCTGCATTGCCGCCCCGATCCTACGTTTTCTTCCTTAGCCAAACAGGCGGCAGGTGAGTCACGGCGTGAGTCACGCGCTTCATCTGGGCCATGTGTCTTGTCCGTCGCTAGCCACCTTCGGACCTGCTACCCCTACGTCGTGTTCTATGCAAATCATATCTCCGTCTGTGCATACACATTGGACATCATATTCTCTGCCAAACAGTGCAGTAAGCGGGAAGAAAAAAAATTACTTAAGATCTTTAGAAATAATTCTGAAAAAGCATTCGTAAATCTAGATGGGGATTTTTGAAAGGGAATTCAAATCACCGACTTCCCTTCAACGCATGCCCACCACGGAATAGTGCGCAAGGTAAAGCCGGATTTTAACCAAGTCCTTTACACGGCTGCCGCTCTACAAGCAATAATTTGCAACGACCTAACTTTACATTACGAAGAGAAATACAATTCTGCGCTTTTTAAGAGCTTAAATTTGCGCACTGATATTCGGAAACACTTGCGAGAGTATGGAAACACAATGTAGTATTATTTGCATTGTCGACATTGTGGCCTTCAGTAATTAGGGAGCCAGAATTTATCTCAACTGATTCCATCTACCGAACCTTCACTTGTGCTAAAATGTTACTTCGATACACGTTAATTGTTTGAAATCTCACGTTATGTACTTTGTTAGCGTATGCAACTAGACATTGTCAGGAGATAGTCGCTTAGAGTGATTTTAATTTTTACGACGTGGCATAAGGATCCTAGCTCGCTTTAGCCGTTTCCGTGGCGCGAAAATCTATGTGGGCAATAACTGTCGGCAGAAAATACTATTCCATACACAGCGATATTGTTTCAAAATAGCTGGTACGTCAAAGGATGTACGTGCATAAATGATTCATTAAGTTCTTTCCAATTTTATTCCCGAGACATAGAAATGCAAAATCTAGCTCGTACGGGATCACTGTTACGAGATATCCGTATCAGCTACTGTTTCAAAAGAAAGTAGTTTTAATCTCTACTTTAAGGCGCCTTTGTTTCCATAAATTATAAGTATGAAAGAAACTGCGCATTGGAGATTCGAGTCCTCCCTCGGGCAAGGGTGTGTGTGTCGTCCTTAGCGTAGTAAGTTAAAGTTATATTAAGTAGTGTGTAAGCTCAAGGACCGATGACCTCAGAAGTTTGGTCCCATAAGACCTTACCACAAATTTTCAAATTTTCCAAAATACGCATAAGTCCGTATTGGTGTAACGCCTAGTAATCACGTGAAATGCTCAATATACTAAATAAGCGACGCGTCTGAGGCCTTCCACAGGGCGTTGACTGGTTTTGCTGGAGGTGGGTACTCCAACCAGCGCCTGAAGACCACCCTCACTTTAACATTTCAACAAATTGTAGCTCGTATAATGTTATTGTTTTGTAGGCGAAACACGGAGGGTGAAATAGTTGCAAATAATTTGCTACGAAATCATTAACAGTAAAATATAAAAGAAAGCTGTCTGAGATTGTCATCTACACGCTTAAAAACGTTTCTTACTGAGAATTTGCTTAAATGTATGCAACTAAGAGTGATGTCACTAACAAATAAATCAATTTCGACTTGTCCCACGAATTTGGCTACAATTCCACCGCGTAAAATATTAGCTCTCGCCTGTCTAAATGTCTGATTCTGTGGATATGGCAGATATTTGCCAGTGTGGATTACAATTTCGGGCAGAAAATAATTTTTAGGGAGTTATTAAAACTCTCAGATCTTTCTATAAGGGGCGGCCACGGATTTATAACCAGTGACGGAGGCACCACCAAACCATTCTTCTGGGGGAAAAGGAACAAGCGGAAACCAAATTTTCATAAACGGATGCGTGTGATCCAAAAACTACACTGTAACGACTGCGTTGCGAGGTGTGGTATTTTCCTTCCGAGAATCGCGCCTGACACGAGGCCCTCTACTCTACTAGAAATACAATACAGGGCTTTGCCTGAATGCCTGAATGACTACCAATTCTATCAAGTAGATCAGAAACATCAGTCGATATCTAATTAAATACTTACCTTTGTTCAAAAACAGCCTGTTGTCGGTCCTCAGGCAGGAGGGGTAGATGTGCTGGCAGCCTCGAATCTGTGAGAGGGGCCTGGATAGCTCAGACAGTAAGAACACTGATCGAGAATGTAAATGTTCTGGGTTAGAGTCTAGGTCCGGCACACAGATTTCATCTGTCAAGAAGCTTAAAATCACACACCGCCGTGGAATGAAATATTCGTTATGGAAACTTCGTTAATGATTAACCTAAGTATTAAAATACTGTTTGTGGTTATGGAAGATGATTGGAACTACCAGAGTAAATAACGTGATCTAGTTTTATGTTGTTGGTGCTTACACGTGTCCTCTATTTTGTTTACAGTTTACAGGGTGTTACAAAAAGGTACGGCCAGACTTTCAGGAAACATTCTTCACACACAAAGAAAGAAAATACGTTATGTGGACATGTGTCCGGAAACGCTTACTTTCCATGTTAGAGCTCATTTAGTACTTCTCTTCAAATCACATTAATCATTAAATGGAAACAGACAGCAACAGAACGTACCAGCGTGACTTCAAATACTTTGTTACAGGAAATGTTCAAAATGTCCTCCGTTAGCGAGGATACATGCATCCACTCTCCGTCGCATGGAATCCCTGATGCGCTGATGCAGCCCTGGAGAATGGCGTATTGTATCACAGCCGTCCACAATACGAGCACAAAGAGTCTCTACATTTGGTACCGGGGTTGCGTAGACAAGAGCTTTCAAATGCCCCGATAAATGAAAGTCACGAGGGTTGAGGTCAGGAGAGCGTGGAGGCCATGGAATTGGTCCGCCTCTACCAATCCATCGGTCACCGAATCTGTTGTTGAGAAGCGTACGAACACTTCGACTGAAATGTGCAGGAGCTCCATCGTGCATGAACCACATGTTGTGTCGTACTTGTAAAGACACATGTTCTAGCAGCACAGGTAGAATATATCGTATGAAATCATTATAACATGCTCCATTGACTACCGAACCGTACGTGAATGCTTTGGAAGATGATTTCATTCCCATTATCCATAGTGGCCTTGATTTCGACAAGATGTTGTTCATGCAAGACGGAGCTTGACCCCGTCGAAGCAGGAGAGTGATTGACGTCCTGGAGGAGCACTTTGGAGACCGCATTCCGGCTCTGGGGTACCGAGAGGCCACTGGCATGGGCCTCAATTAGCCGTCATATTTTCCGTATCTGAACACATTCAGTTCCTCTTTGTGGGGCTATATTAAAGAAAGTGTGTTCAGCAATAACCCCAAAACCATTGCTGAGCTGAAAACAGCAATTCAGGAGGTCATCGACTGCATCTATGTTCCACCACTTCAGCGGGTTATGCAGACGAAACTAAAATGACCTCTAACATGGAAATTAAGCGTTTCCGGACACATGTCCACATAACATCTTTTGTTTATTTGTGTGTGAGGAATGTTTCCTGAAAGTTTGGTCGTACCTTTTTGAAACACCCTGTATACGTACGCATATGAATATGAACACGAAAGAAAGGAACCACGGAACAGTTTCAACAAAACGTTTTAGTTGCAGTCTAAAATAATTCCAGAAAATTTGTAACAGAGTGCCTCTAAAACACAGTATTCTCAGTTAAAAGATGAGAATTGCAAAACAATTTCTGTTTGGGTTTGTTGTTAACATGCAGTTGCTTGGAAAGGATGAGTAGGACGAAGATGGACACCTTACGGTTCGTAGCTTTAACTCGTTAACAACGCTGATAACTGAGCTGTTACTGCGACTGGAAAAACAGCACAAGATAGCTGGCGGCGCGGAGGTCGCCGCGCTGTCTGGGAGGCAGCGGATGCGAGCCGGCGTCCGGTCTCTCCATTTGTTTCCTGCTGCCTACGTGCCCACTCACGCACTTCTATGCACATTCTTACGATGCCGTGTCTCTTAACGACATTCTCTGTATCTGCGACCCCACGATGAACCACCCTTACAGCGAATTTCGCAAGTACAATTACAGTCTCGAACGGAAAATCGACGAAGCACAGAAACTATCTACATATAATAGAACTGAAATGCGCACTTCGCAAAATCTATACTTTCTTTACATTTTTTCCATGATGGAATAAATTTGTCGGAATATTCATCATTTCTGCTGCTCAAATAAAGAGAGAGATAGAGTGTGAGTGAGTGAGTGAGAGAGAGAGAGAGAGAGAGAGAGAGAGAGAGAGAGAGAGAGAGAGAGAGAGAGAGAGAATGACGGACTGGGCTTCTTTCCCTTACTTTTAGAACAAAGCCAAGGTCTCAGTACAGCCTCAAATTCAAATGCAGGAGGAAGCCACAAATGCTGTCCGTTTATTCTGACTAACCGCCATGTAATCTCTAGAACACGTTCAGGCATACTGCTAGTTGGTGCGTTCCACTAGGTCGCAGCTCATCCCTTTCCTCATCCTTGCCCAGTTGAGATAACCCAAAGTATGAAATGAAATCCACGTCGACCGGACGTTTAATCACAAAATTCGTACCTTCTTAACTCTCAACCTGACGGAACTTACAGGAATTCATTAACACCTGTACCCTAGAGTTTCCTTCCGAGTGAAAGCAGTATAATGGGAAGTTCTACACAGGCTGGACAGAAATATGGAAACACAGAGAGACACGCGTGCTTCACCGGAAACGCAGCTGCTAGCCACGATTGCAGGTGGCGCTGTTGTTATTTGACCACGAAACGCACCAGTGCAATGTCCTCAGTACGTTACAGGTGTCAGTCGAGGTCAGATCAATGTTCTGTACAACCGCAAGTGCATTACGTCGGAGTTAAGTGAATTCGAACGTGGGAGAATTGTTGGTGCTCGTATGTTGGGCGCTTCCGTAAATACGGTAGCCAAAGTGTTTCGTGTTTCTAGTGGCAGTACATCGACGATTTGCATCGCATGCCCTGAAAAATCATTCGCTACGACACAGTGCGGACGAAAGTGTGTGTCGAGTGATCGTGACAGACCGTCACTGACGAGAACTGTGACGAAAACTAAGAGAACGACAGCTGCGAAAGTCACTACAGGAACGTCGCACTCGCGAATCCTGTTAGCACCAAAACGGCACCAAGGGATCTCCATACGCAGGGCGACCTGGAGTTCCAAAACCACTCGTCAGTGACGCAAATGCTCGTCACAGGAAAGCGTGGTGCTGATGCAGTAAGAAAGTCATTTCACACTGTCCCAACGTCTACCCGAGTTTGTCTGGCGTGCGCTGTCCCAAGCCTATCACGTAAACTGCTTGCTGCCAAGAGTGAAATATGGTCGGCGTTCAGTGATGGTTTGGGCAGCAACCTCGTGGTATTCTACAGGTCCCATGGTTACTCTACAAGGATTATGCGATCATTTTGGCTGATGAGGTCCATTCCATGGTACAATATTTATTCCCAAATGGCGCTGATGTGTTCCAACGCTCCAGCTCGCATTGTCCAGGACAGGTTTTGTGAGCACGAGGTGAACTGTCGCGTTTACCCTGGCCACCACAGTCACCAGATCTCAATGTTATTGAGTCTCTGTGGTCTTCTTTGGAGAGAATGGTGCTTGATCGTTAGCCACCTCCATTATTATTACCTGAACTTACCACTATTCTGCAGAAAGAATGGTACAAGATTCCATCGAAAACCATACAGGACCTTTTGCTCGCTACGGGACGACTGGAAGCTGCTTTCAATGCCAGTGGTTTTCCTGACCGTATTAGGCATGCTAATGTGTCGCGTTGTTGGTGTTTCCATATTTCTGTTCATTCCTTGCATATCGTGTCAGACAGGGTTATCGAATAAAGCACCGCAACGTATTTCGCTGAAAATCGTAATATTTCACATGGTATACGCTGTGATGTGTAATGTCCAGTCACGGAATAATCGGTGCGATATTCCTCGATAGCACGGTGACTACCAAACCGTACGTGAATGCTTTGGAAGATGATTTCATTCCCATTATCCATAGTGGCCTTGATTTCGACAAGATGTGGTTCATGCAAGACGGAGCTCGACCCCGTCGAAGCAGGAGAGTGATTGACGTCCTGGAGGAGCAGTTTGGAGACCGCATTCCGGCTCTGGGGTACCGAGAGGCCACTGGCATGGGCCTCAATTAGCAGTCATATTTTCCGTATCTGAACACATTCAATTCCTCTTTGTGGGGCTATATTAAAGAAGTGTGTTCAGCAATAACCACAAAACCATTGCTCAGCTGAAAACAGCAATTCAGGAGGTCATCGACTGCATCTATGTTCCGCCACTTCAGCGGGTTATGCAGAATTTTGCTATTCGTCTGCGCCACATCAACGCCAATGATGGCAGGCATATCGAACATGTCATAACCTAAATCCAAATATCTGTAGGGACGTTTAGCTGTTGAATAAAGTGTGTGCACGCCGTAACTAATTTACGTTTCATATAGTTCAATAAATGTCACCCTGTATCTCTCCTTGCATAGTGTAGTCACATCACAATGTCGCTGATATCCTTCAGCATGCTACTTTCTGTTTATAGTACAGTAAATATAGTTGATATTTCTAGCTAGAAACGACTACACTAGACAATTATTGGTGTGAGTAACTAGACAGCGTGATATCTATAATCATAAGAAGAGTAGCGAACAGTTTAAAGCTGTACTAGCTGTTGTTATACCGTGAAAATTTGTCAAAATTTACGAACAGGTTTTCCAGGTTTTGGTAAACTAATTAAATTATTTAACATTACAATATTTTTTGAGGTATAATATCATCATCAATAAAACTGGTAGTACAAAAACATTTAGCATAGGTCTTAAAGTAGTTGTATTGTCTCTTGGCATGTGAGTCGCTCTGCCTATCTATAATGGCTGTCTTTGTTGATTTATGAACAGATGTTACAGAGAGCCACTTCAAATGAACAGAGCACGTCACAGCACATACCAATACTGCCAACTGTTTTTTACAGCCGCTTTGCATGATATTGTACCTCGAGGTACGTCGCACTATTAAATAATTCAAGCAAGTTAACAGCAAAGTGTGACTGTTACAGGTCTTTGGAAAACCTCTTTATAACAGAGTAGCAGCTGCTGAACACGAGCTAACGAAAGCGCTACGTTCCGACGCGATCGGTCCTTGGAAAGGGCGGTGTACAGAGCCGCGCTCTGAATGACAACTCACTCTTTCAGTGATGACACACGGCCGCTGTCCACGCGATTTGGGATTAAATGACAGCTAAAGCTGCGGCCGGGAACCAGTCATTACGTAGCAGTCAATTGACTGCGTCGGCTTCCGCACTGCTACAAAAATTTGTATTTCACTAGTTGTCTCTGTGACGAGAGCCAATTCGCTATTTGTGATACGACACACAACGACAGGACAACGATTTAGTCGTTGCCTGAACGAGGGACAGTTCATACTTACCATCATAAATGTCTCTGTGAGAACCGGTACAGAGTCCCAGACAATATTCGTTCAGTGGCAACAATTTAAATAACATTTGTTTTCATTTGAGAGTTAAAGAGTAATTGCTCTTCTCTTAGTACGTGAACAAAGTGTGGCCAAGTATAAGAAATAATGCTGCAGTCGGTAAATCTCCAAAAGGTAGGCTACAGGATAATGTTCCGTAAACATCGGAACAATTAGTGACGAGCCACAAATTCGTAACGGACAAAGACGAGGTAGAAATACAAACCATCGCGGCATTCGCATGAGACGAGTGAGAGGAAACAGCTGGAAACCCAAATGAGAATGGTCAAGCTTGGTCGCCCAGCTTTCATTGAGCCATGTCGCTCAGTAAGCAGATCATTCACGAACTAAGCCACTGTTAAACGTGTCATTTTAGCTATTTATCTTCGTTCAGAGCTAAGACTAGGCATATTTGCATTGTAATGGTCATCGTACTAAAAATTCGTAGCAAAAAGTAGATTTCAGGCAAGTATCAAATTAAAAGAAATAGTATATTTTGTGAACCGTTTGGATAAAAATATTAATAAATATTGATTTTGCGGCTCACAAAGGCGTAAAATTACCGCTGATCTAAAAGATACACTGCAACTAAGCCTCGTGTAGCGATCAACAGATATTTTAGTACACGATATAATCCTAAATGAAAAACTGGGCGACTGATGCGATGGATCATCAGATGTTATAGAAAACCTTCAAACACTGGACGAATCGAGATCAGCGCTTATAATACAACTCCAAAGAAAAGCTGAAACAGCCAAACGAAAAGGAAGATGAACTCGCGAGCAGGGAAGGCTAACAACCAATCGCGGAAGGAAAATTTGCCCCTCGGATACAGTGGCAGCATTAGTAATAAAAACTGGTTGTAGGTGCCAGGGGGCTTCATACCTAACACTTTCGTCTTACGTTTAAGGTAGGTGACGCGTGTCCCTTTGCCATCCTCACGTTTCAAAACAAGATTAACTAACAAACACTTTAATTTTCAATGCGAACAGCTTGAGTAACGCTCGTTAATCTTGTAGCTGGTTGCGGCAAGCAGTTGGCAACACTAAATGTAGTATTCGGGATATTTTCCGCAGATTTTCGGCAAAAGCTGCAGCTCGCTTGTGCGATCTACATGTGTCTCCAGATTTACATGACAGGTTTTGCTATGAACAGCTTTATGCATGCTTACCTTAAGAGCAAACTTGGTCCCAATGTTGGACAGCAAGAATTATTTATAAAAGCTACAATCATTCGATGGTGCTGAAGATCCTTATGTTGTGTTTTAATCTATGATAACGACATGAATATAATATGACTCCATACTCAAGATCGCTTTGTCGCTAAAGGATTATATGTCAAGGTATCTAATTCGAAACTGGATGGTTGAAATCGATTTAATTGTTAGAAACCGTCCACCTGGCGAAAAGTAGAGAGGAGTTGGTAAAGCACAATTTCTGATCAATCGACTAAATGACTATTTAATGGATTCGGTGCTAATCGCCTTTGCAGTGTAAGAACACATGATTCAATAAGCTATCAGCAGAATGATATTCACCCTTCAGTTACGCAACATACACACAGCTCGGAGTAAGGAACAACTAAGTGAGTTCACCCAGACCTTGCATGAGCAAGATGTGGTCTCCACAAATATTCACTGAGTAGAGAGACTTGCTTTTACCTTCTTTATGTGAATGGAATAATCGTGGTAGCTGTAGTTTTACTAGCACTGCGTTAACCGTCAACATTTAAGTAACAAGGGACGCAGTACTAACTCATTTGAAAGAGGGTGGGGAAGGAAATCGCTCGCACCTCTTTGAAAGAAGCCTTCACCAGAAGCATTTTAGCGAAACCACGAAAACCTATCTTAAGATAGGTAAGATGATTGGCTAGGGCGCGGCAATTTGCGTGGAGTAGAGACGCGATAATTACGGCCGGTAAGGAGGAAGCATTTAACAAGTAGTAGATTTGTGAATCTATGGAAAGTACGTCTCACCAAAGCAGATAGAGCTGAATTACTCGGCTCCATAAACGCTATAGAGTACTGCTACAGCTGCAGAGGCTCTGCTGTGTCCTAGATCATGGCTCATTCAGGAGCAACCGAATCATCTACTGTGAAAATCGTTTAGCTTCAGAAACGCATTACAATAGCTGGGCGGGAGCGCTTTACACTTCGCCGACACAGCATCGTTATGCCATTCGTACAACACACAGCACATTAATCTGGCGAGACAGTTACGGTAAATTTTACAGACGCGCCTGGCAAAGTGTTGTGAATCGGCCGATAACGCTTTCACATTGCGTAAGATGATGAGAAGTAATGGAATTAACAGTGAATCCGACAACTTGTGCCCCTTTGCCTGTGCACGTACTATTAAGAATGCTGCAATTTTCTGGCGTCTTACGAGGCTTTGGGTCGTTGCTCTCAATGAAGTAACAACGCTCCCGTCTGACGACAGCACCGTGCACTTGTACGGCCAGCTTTCTGAGTCTTAACATGTCTGCTACGCAGTTAGCAAGTATACTGGTACCGTACGAGTGATTACTAGGAAATCTAATGTACATATTGTATGAAGATTTATGGTTGTCAAACAACAATTTGCAATCATCGCGAATCAATTCACGAGTCAAATAAGCTAACATATTGTAACTACAGTCTGTTAAGTAACAGCGTGGTCGGCATTACACACACTTGTTAAAAGATATCGCCTTAGTTCTTTCACAGCCCACTAGGGGGAACCTTTGCTCTTAATGCAATGGCCATAAACCAGTTGTTTACTGTGAATACTCGATTGAGATTTGCACGTGTTTACCGACAATTTAAATGCAAAGAAGGCATCACAGATTTATCAACGATGCTTGATGCCAACTGCCAAACGTAGATTCATCGACAAAAATGAAGATTGGATACTGCAGGAGAACAATGATCCGAAGCACCCCAGCAGGCTTTGCAGCGACTGGAGAAAGGTGTGAAGATACTGGACTCGTCCTCACAGTCGCCTCACGCTACTCACATTGAAAATGTATGATCTTACATCAAAAAAGTTGCAAGGATAAAAAATCTTCACTTTCAAACAGCTGTCAACGCAAATTCGACGCATTTGGAGGTCTCTCCCACACGAGTACGCGGAAAACTTTATTTCAAGTATGCCTCGGAGATGCTAAGCAATTATCGGCGCTGCAAGTCACTGGGCGTATTATTAACTGTATTTTTCTTTTGTTCATATATGCTGTATGCAGTGCTTGATTTGTAAAAAAAAGGAGAGTTTCCGATACTGTGATCTTCCAGGGAGTGTTTTTGAAACTTAGATTTCTTAAAACGTTATTTTAACACCTTCTACGTTTATTTCACATTTTTTCAGTCACAGCAAACGTTCTATCACATTACATCTCAAAATCTGAGGTTATTTTTTTTCCATCAAAGGTACTAGGACAGCATACCGGTGGTACCGTCACAAATCAAGTGCTAGATGTACGTTTATGTTTTAGTGTGTTGTCAAATTAATTTTTCGACTGATTAACCCGACCACGATCACTTTTAACAAACTGTATATAGCAAAAGCTATAGAAACCACAATAAACTCCCTCTATAGACTCTGCAGATAGTCAGCCCGTATTTTCTAACTCGTAAGTTCTGAATTATATACTTTTAAGAGTGACGAGTAGCTTTTTGTATTCGTTTCAGCGACTCACTCAGGCCACTCGGACTCTGTTTGTGATTACAATAGGCAATCACATAATGCTCTCTTTTACCGGCTACCAGGCAATATGTTACAGTAGCCAACGCACTGATCTTGTATTCCTGGCGAAGGGCGCCAGGTGGTGAGGTAGAGAGACAGGTTGGGGTGAAGGAGTGGGCAGAAATCGAGTTCGCGTCCGGCCGTCCGGATTATGTTTCGCGTGATTTATTGATCTGACCGATTTTTCGGTCTTTCTCGTCGTCTATGATGACCTCGAGGTCTATCGAACACTGAACTCTTATTCATTTATTTTTCGTCACGTCTGGTTGCTCTAAAACATTCCAACGGAGGCACTGGATAGGGAGAATGGATTCAGTTGTATATCAGCTAGTTTAACATACCTACAGTCACTTTCATGGGGCTTACACAAAACACTTCAGTCGACGCGAAGTATGCGTTCTTTGCACTAATACTGCCCTCTGTTCAAAAGTTTCAACGCAGTTTTCGAATTTCAGTAGGAGAGTTAAATAGCTCTCGTGGTGTTATATAAGGAGTTTAATTGGGTCCAGTGTAGAAACGTGGAACGTTACCTGTAAAATGCCTATAGTTTGCCTTTAATGAGTCAGTGCTTCATTTGTCATCATTGGTCATGTACGACACGTGATACATCAAAAAAATACAAAACAAATAGGACACGCGAAGGCTTTACGTTTAACTAAGCTCAATGATACGACTGAAACAAGGCTGCAAATTCTCAAGCGACCTGATGGAACATAAGGACTGCTTGACACAAAATTAGTCTTTCGTAGGATTTTCTGTCCCTCTGATTTGTCCCCGGCTCAATTTGTGTGCAGTAAGTTCGATTCCTTAGTGTGTGCAAAACGACTGTAGGATGCTTAAATGTTTACGAGAAACAGTTTTCTGTTCTCATCGCAACGCTACTGACAGTTGAACCGGATCGATGATCGGGATCGGCGGCTCCATAAAAATCAGAAGCAAAGCTGGCTCCTAATCAATGCATCTGAAGCGAGACACGCCGAGATCTGGCCGCACGTGCGCACACGCACGCTTTTTAGGATGGCACGATGTACAGCGGCGTTCGTTGAAATCCGGCGGTCGGCGCCCAGACCTCTGCTGCTCTCAGCACAGACACGAAACCCTAGCAGCTGATACTTCACGAATGTACGCTCCAAACTTCTATAGCTTTGCCCTCAACGACCTAAATATCGCCCCAGCATGAAATCCTACGTAAAGGGTGTAAGAAGAGAGGCCCATACGATCAGACGAGAAAACGGTGCTACTTTCACGCTAGGGACAAGTCCGAAAGCGACACCGACGCTCAGAGTAACTTACGCACTTTGTATCACAACAATATTAAAACACGCGATAACTTTTAAAAGGCAAAGTAGTAATCAACAGTTCGTTGTCAGCTACTTATTCCGAGACAGGACAATGGCAGTTTTTGAGAGTAACTCACGAAAACTTGAAGGAAAAACGAACGCATTTGATCTATGAAAGGGATTTACCTGTTTTTCCGCACTACATTTTCAGAATGTTGGGAAACAGTTGGAAGAGAGCCATTTCCCCATCCCACAGTTAATGTGGCACGGCAATTTCCCGATGACTGAGCATATCCGACTCGGGGAAATCACAGCAAGCTTTTGTCTTCGCCTTACCGTGGCAACATAGCACTATCTTGCATAATCGAGTCCTGGAGAGAATTCAGTTTGCTTACAAAGACTGCTGTTAACTGTATCGACGCCAGTCCGATGCTCAGCTGCGATGGTCTTCGTGAGATTCACATCGTATGCCTTCTTTCACAGAAATGAAAAATATTTGAGTTATATTTTTTACCACAAAGACGCGTCGATAGGTAAATATTTTTCGGCGATATTTTGCTGGTGATTTATTGCACGTGGGAATGTCCTGTGACTGCTGTGACGGTCGCGTGGCAGTCAGAGATAATACACGTAGTTTCATTACCAAACACATCGCCGAAAAATACGGAAAAAGTGATAATTTCGTTAGTGACAGTCTTATTAAATAGCACTTGCGTGGTTTTAATTCCAAGATTCCTCATATGAGGGTCAGGGGACGAACCGAATTAACAACAGATTTCATAAAATTAATAATCCGTAAGCATTGTTACTGGCTGAGGAATAAACCTTTATATAAATTAAGCTGGGAGCAGACATTTGGATGTCGCAGCAAAGGTTACACTTCATTAAGCGCCAAATGCAGACTTGTCCAGTTTTTTTCCACTAACGAAGACGGAAAGTACCCGGTGGATTAAGGATAGTACTTATCGTAAATTCGAGGTCAGAGTTAATTGTTTTGCCCTTAATTTCACGACCGCGTTTACAGTTGGTGCGGTCGGCGAGATGGTAAGCGCAGTGTTAGAGCGAGGGTGTGGGCGCAGCTCACCGGCAGAGGCGTGCGAGTCGGCGCCGCGCAGGCAGGAGTGCAGGCCGCGCGGGCGGCGGCGCGCGGAGCCACAGGCCGCCTCCAGCGTCATGGCGCGACTGAGCCGGCCGCGCCGCGCCGCGCAGCGTCCCCCACCAGCCCGGCCTTCGTTACTGCCGGCTCCGTTACGGCGCGCAGTCTGGCCGCACCGTCCACCCGACCACACCATTTATCGACGCCTCGATGACCCCGTGCCGAGTCGAACTGCCTAGTCGACCTGCTCCCACACGGTTCCCGAAACCGCCTCTTCTGGATGACAGCATGCGTCGAGTCCCACCTCGTTACAGCACACACTCGTACAGTATTTCGCTGCCAGACGTCGTGTCCACCGGTGAACGTATCCCGAGGGAGTGTTTCGGGGACATTCATGTTCACGCAACATACGTACACTGAGGTGACAAAAGTCGTTAAATACTGATCCGGACACTCGGACAGATGACGGTAGCATCGTGTACACGAGATATAGAAGGGCAGTTCGTTGGAGGAGCTGTCATTTCTACCCCGCGATTCGCGTGAAAAGGTTTCCGAAGTGATTATGGCCGCAAGACGGGAATTAATAGACTTTGAAAGCGGAATGGTAGTTGGAGCTACATGTACGGAACGTCCAATTTCGGAAATCTCTAAAGAATTCAATATTCTTAGATCCACAGCATCAAGAGTGTGTCGAGAATACTACATTTCGGGCATTACCTCTCACCACGGGCAACACAGCCAACTACGGTATTCACTTAGCGACCGAGAGCAACAGCCTGTGCGTAGAGTTTTCAGTCCTAACTTTGGTGTTAGCAGAACAGCCAACACCGTGTTACGAGTGAAGGCCGAAATGCACGCGTTTTAGCTCACGCAGGCTGGCGTGTGTAGGGAAGAACTATACTGACGTGAGGTCTGGAACATGACAAGGAATGAGAATTCAGAAAGTGGACGTAATTAGTCTCATACTTAACTTTAATCCATTAATGATGAACGTCGCTCTTGACAGTGCGTGATTCAGAGTATTATCTGTTCAGAGTACATTCATAGTAACTGAATATGGCGCCTTGCTAGGTCGTAGCAAGTGACGTAGCTCAAGGCTACGCTAAACTGTCGTCTCTCCAAATGAGAGCGTATGTAGACAGTGAACCATCGCTAGCAAAGTCGGCTGTACAACTGGGGCGGGTGCTAGGGAGTCTCTCTTAGACTAGACCTGCCGTGTTGCGGCGCTCGTTCTGCAATCACTGATGGTGGCGACACGCGGGTCCGCCGATTTGAAGGCTACCACCTAGCAAGTGTGGTGTCTGGCGGTGACACCACAGGAGGAGGAGATTAATGTTTAACGTCCCGTCGACAACGAGGTCATTAGAGTCGGACCGAAAGCTCGGGTGAGGGAAGGATGGGGAAGGAAATCGGCGGTGCCCTTTCAAAGGAACTATCCCGGCATTTGCCTAAAGCGATTTAGGGAAATCACGGAAAACCTAAATCAGGATGGCCGGAGACGGGATTGAACCGTCGTCCTCCCGAATGCGAGTCCAGTGTGCTAACCACTGCGCCACCTCGCTCGGTGGTGACACCACACTAACAGTCAAGCGACACTGCTTCAAATAACCGCAGAAACCAGTGTCGGACCTACGACGAATGTACCCGTTAGGACAATGCAGTGAAATTCGGCGTTACTGGGCTACGGCGGCAGACGAGCGACCCGAGTGCTAGTACAATATCGCTTGCTGCGCCTCTCCTGGGCTAGTGATCGTGTCGGTCGGACCGTAGACGACTGAAAAACTGTTGGCTGTTCAGGTGAGTCGCGATTACAGTTGGTAAGAGCCGATGGTAGGGTTCGAGTATGGCGCAAACCCCACGACGCCAGGCAGCGAGTTCTCAATGACTCACTGTGCAATCTGGTGGTGACTCCATAATAGTATGGGCCGTGTTTACAGGGAATGGAACGGGTCCTCTAGTCCAACTGAACAAGAATTGACCAGAGACGGTGGTGGTCGGTTGTTTGGAGCCGTTGGCCGCCATTCGTGGGTTTCATGTTACCAAACAGTAATGGAATTTTTATGGATGACAATGCACCATGTCACTGGACCACATTTGTTTGCGACTGGTTTGAAGAGCGTTCTTGACAGCTCGGGCAAATGATTTCGCCACCCAGATGTCCGACATGAATCCCATCGAACATTTATGGGACGTAATCGAGAAGTCACTTCGTGCACAAATTCCTATACCGGCAACACTTTCGCAGTTATGAACGGTTATAGAGGCACCGTGGTTCAATATTTCCGCACGGGACTTCCATCGACTTGTTGAGTGCATGCCACGCCGAGGTGCTGCACTACGCTGGGCGAAAAAAGGTGCAACACGATATACAAGATATCACATCACTTCTGTTACGTCAGTGTAGATTTCAATGTTGTCGGTGACCAACAAATCCATCAGCGACATTGCAACCCTTCCAAAACTTCCCAAGTCGACTTTTCGTGATATTATTGTAGGCTGGAGACGCGAAGGAACGACCAAAGCTAAACAAAGCCCAGGTAGACCTCATGTACTAACAGACATGAGTCGACGCGCATTGAGGAGGGTTGTGGTAAAAATTCGCGTGCAATCAGGAGGAGGAATCACTCTCGAGTTCAAAAATTCTACCAGCAGTCTTACTAGCATAATGACTGTGCGCAGCGAGATACAAAGAATTGGGTATAGTGCCTGAGCAGCTCCTTCTAAACCGCGTATTTCTGTAGTCGATGCTAAACAACACTTGAAGCGGTGTAATGAACGATGCACAGTGGATGGCTGAAAAAGAGTGATGTCAAGTAATAAATCACACTATAATCACCTGCAATTCGATGAAAGGGTTAGAGTTTGGCGAATGTCTGGAGAATGTTACCTACCATCGTATATGCTACCAACAATGAAGTACGGAGGAGCTGGCGGTATAGGGGTGTTTTTCGTGGTCCCCTTATTGCAAAGGAACACTCCGGAGACGATGATTGGTTGTATAAACATGAGAATTCACGCTGTCTTCAAGCAGCACCTACGAAGCAATGGTATGTGGACAATAATATTCCCGAAATGAACTAACCTGCATAGAGCCCGGCGGGAATCCAATGGAACACCTCTGGGATGCGTTAGGAGGTTGACTTCGCTCCAGACCCTACCGCCCAACATCACGACTTTCTCTGGTTTCGGCTCTTGAGGAAGAATGGGTTGCCGGCCGTGGTGGCCGAGCGGTTCTAGGCGCTTTAGTCCGGAACCGCGCGACTGCTACGGTCGCAAGTTCGAATCCTGCCTCGGGCATGAATGTGTGTGATGTCCTTAGGTTAGTTAGGTTTAAGTGGCTCTAAGTTCTGGGGGACTGATGACCTCAGATGTTAAGTCCCATAGTGCTCAGAGCCATTTGAAGAATGGTTTGCCATTCGTCCACAGACATTTAGACACCTTAAATGTCTGCAGCAGAGTTCAAGCCATCATAAAGGCGAATTGTGGTCACATCCCCTATTAATGTCCACTAACAGGTTTCCGGATACTTTTGCTCAGATAGTGTACAGTACTATTGGGTGAGATGTCTTCTAGCGATTCAGTCAACTGAGCGTGAAATATATGCTTCAGTCTCTCCTACTGGGCACATTTCAGCTGCGAAGTGTTAATACTTCACTCATATACAGTAAATCAAATACGCTGTAAATCTCAAATAATTCGGAAACCGTCTAAGTTATAACTTTCATAGACGCCGGTAGTAAATTAGTTCATTATTCTTCTTACGGGTTTGATGTGACCCTTCACAAGAAAACGTCGAGTAGCTAAAGCTGACGACCACAGCCGAGCCGAGGACTTGGTCCACCTCGACCTATCCACCCTTCGCCGTATGTTTAGTTGAGAAGTTCGCGGTCGCCACGTCCTAAATGCGCGAGTGCGCCATCATGTTGGGAACACATTTCCTGCCGGACTGACAGTGGAAAATCTTGCAATAAATCCAGCAGTACCCCTTGCAGGAATCCAGAGTATCTGAGACCTGTTAGCCGGTACGGAAGAACGAACGGCCCAATAAGACGACGATAAATGATACCAACCTACAGATCAACGCGAATCGTTGCTAAAGTTCACGTGAATGTGTGGCATGAAGATTTTAGTCATCCCAGATGTGGCTGCTTCAACAGTTCAAAACATACTCCATGGTGAAGTGAGTTCTATCCGTAAAAAGAACAAGGCGTGGAAATACAAGAATATCGACACAGTGATGACGCGTAGCGGAAAATTCGCGGAGCTAATGCATGCACGTTCTGTCGGTGGCAAGGAAATAAGATGCTCGCATGGGACACGTCAGCGGCATGGCCAATGTTTCGAGCTCGTGTCGTGGAATTCTCTTTTACGAGGGATTGCTAAAAAGCAGTTTTTTTATCTGAAAACTTAAATATTTTTTAAATAAAGCGAACGTTATTAACATTCTACGTCTTTATTCTTAATGTCGACATATTTCAGCCCTCTGCTGCTAGAGGGCTCCGAATTTTAGCGTGTCACATGGGGGTGTGTAACGTAGCTATGTCGGTGTGTGAGACACAGCGTGATGTAATCGAATTCCGAATGTGAAGAGTACGTGGAGCAGCCTCTTCTTCAGCTTGACATTGGCAGCCCACACACGATCACTGCATCTGCAGCAATCCGCCGCCTTAGGTCCACTGCCATTCATTGTCTTCTACACAGTCCCAACTTCGCACCATCCGATTTTCATTTGTTTCCAAAACTTAAAGAACAACTTTGAAGACTTCGCTTTGATAGTGATGAAGCGGTGCAAGCAGAGGTGAGGTTTTAGCTTCGTTAACCAAATGAAACATTCTACAGTGACGGTATCAACAAACCGGTATCTCGTTGGGAGAAATGTGTTGGTCGCCAGGGTTACTACGGTGAGAAAGAAATATGTACGCACGAAGAATCCATATATAGAAGATTAATAACGTTTGTTTTATTTAAAAAGCTTCGAGAATTTTCAAATAAAAAATTCAGAGGCACTACTTAGCAAGCCTTCATACTTCTTAAAGCCGATTGTGCACAGCGTCCGAGTGCTTACATGCTTGGTTACATGTCAGTTTTCGCAGCCGTTACAGTCGCACGAAAATGCTTTGTGATGGGCTGAGGTGATCCGGAGAACGTTCTCGATATGCGTTATACAGCTCTACTATTACGTCTAGCTTCACTTTCCTCATACTCTTCAAACCAGTATTCCGCCATTTTCTGTTGTTTCGGTCGTCCTTAGTCCTCAATGACGGACTGACAAGTAAACGGAACGCTGAAGGTGTGATTGAGAATAGAGTCGAGTCCTCAGTTACCTGACGTCTCGTGCCGTCTGTAGTCGTGTGCGTACCGTGTAGCGGGAGATTTGAAAGTGAACCGATATTCAAACTTATTTCATATCCAGACGGTATTTTTCCGCCACGAGTTCTTTATCGAAACTTTATGTACAAAGTCCCCATTAAAATCCCTGACAGCCAGTATAAAGAATTATGAAACGCTCTGTAAATATTGCAGTTATTGTCTTCGCCTACAAGTCTGATCATCATGTCCCTTATTGTAGATAGTATTTTCTTTCCTCCCCTAACCTGTGGAGAACCCTCTCATTTCCTATTTCACTAGTGCATTTAGTTTTCATCATCCTTCTGTAACACTGCATCTCAAACGCATTCGATTCTCTTGCTTTTCGTTTTTCCCGTATCCGTGATTGACTTCAGCACAATTATGTGCTGTACTCTAGACATAATTATATTAATGTCTGCTGCTAGTATCCTAGATTTGAAATAAAGGAACGCAACGTGATTTCACTTTCGTAATTTCGATACATCATTTCGGAAAAATTAGAGTATTTATAAATTGAAGGATACGAATAATCAGTCGTCAGCTGAAATTTTTTTTACTAAATTAAGTTAATTAATTAAGTTCATTTAATAAAAATTTGTTTAGTTGACGACTGATTATATTTATCCTTAAAACGTGCTTCACAGCTGCTGATTGACGGTCGCGAATAGTATTTATAAATTACGTTTCTCTCTTTTGAACGTCAAAGCGAGTGCTGTATTATGCGGACGTTCGTGATTTCATATGAAAATAAAGAAATATATGGCATCGGATACGAAGGAAACGGACGTATTGGTATAGGTTAATGCGGCGGGTGATCTTGCATCTGGCTCGAATCGGCGCGGTGGACAACGACGGTTAGTATGGTGCGCCGGCGAGCCTGACTAGTTTCCAGGCCGTTTCCGGCGCTCATTTGCACAACTGCTAGGGTATTCACGAATTCCCACATCAGAAAATACGATACGCAAACGTCTAGAATGCGAAACCACACAGAAAAAAAGTTTACAGATTCATAGACAGATGTGGCACACGAATTCCCACGCTTCTGCATCTACGTCTACGACTACATCTACACCTATGCTCCGCATGCCACCTTACGGTATGTGGTGGAGGGTGCTTCGTGCACCACTGTCACTTGGCCCCCTTTCCCTGTTCCAGTCGCGTACGGTTCGCGGGAGAACGAGAGCTGGTCAGCCTTCATGGCCTTGGTTCAAATGGCTCTGAGCACTATGGGACTCAACTTCTGAGGTCATTAGTCCCCTAGAACTTAGAACTATTAAACCTAACTATCCTAAGGACATCACACACATCCATGCCCGAGGCAGGATTCGAACCTGCGGCCGTAGCGGTCTCGCGGTTCCAGACTGAAGCGCCTAGAACCGCAGGGCCACTTCAGCCGGCCTTCCAACGAATCTCAGTATGGAATCAGCCTCATTCGCGATTAATTTTATGTGGTAGTTTCACTTCAAATCGCTCTGTGCGCATACTCCTAGATATCTCATGGAAGTAACTGCTTCCAGTGATTTTCCTGCAATCATGTAATCATAAAATTAAGGATCTTTCTGTCTATATATTCGCAATACGTCACATTTGTTTACGTTGAGGGTAAGTTGACATTCTCTGCACCGATCGTGGATCCTCCACAGTTCTTTCTGCATTCGCTACAATTTTCTGCCATTGCGACTTCTCTATCTACAACAGCTCCGCGAAAAGTCCTACGGAATTTCCGCTGTGATCTGCTAGGTCATTTATGTATAGTGTGAAAAGTAATAATCCCGTAACACTCCGCCGGCCGGGGTGGTCGAGCGGTTCTAGGCGCTACAGTCTGGAACCGCGCCTCGGGCATGGATGTTTGTGATGACTTTAGGTTAGTTAGGTTTAAGTAGTTCTGAGTTCTAGGGGACTCATAACCTTAGAAGTTAAATCCCATAGTGCTCAGAGCCATTTGAACCCGTAAAACTCCCTTAAGGCACTGCCGAAGTTACTTTTACGTCCTTAGTGCAACTGACGACCGTGACAACAGAAAAGGCATTAGGCCACAAAGTTAAGTTAAAATAAATTCGTTAAATCGGAAAACAATGGATCCCGTACTACTTAATAACCACTAAAAAGAGAGGACAGTAAAGACCGGAGTGTAGTGCATGTATCTCCACGATATCTGTATAAAATTAGGCAGAGAGGAAGTTAATGTGTGTCGATTGCTGTATGTCTTTCAGAAACCACCAGTTTTCAATAAAAATTACGCAAATACTGCACCAAATTGAAGTGAGGAAGGGTGAGGTTTAACGCCTCGTCGACGACGATATCGTTACAGACTGAGCACGGGCTTGGACTGAGCTAGTGTACGGTAGGAAAATATCCGTGGCCTTCCGAAAGGAACCATTTCGACGTTCGCCCTAAGCGACTTAGGTAAGTCATATAAAACCTGTATCTGGATGGCCAGCCGAGCACTTGAATCCAGCCATTCAGAATGCTAATCCATTGGTTTAAATGTTACTACCATCTACATCCGCATGCATGCATGCACGCACGTCCGAAAGAACACTGCATCGTTCTTCTAGCTGTTTTTGTGGTCTTCAGTCCAAAGACTGGTTTGATGCAGCAGAGAAGCAGGAGAAGCGGAACTGGCGTTCTTCTTAACAATACCGTATTTATCCGCTGATACCAGGCAGCGACTTTTAATTGAAGTAACCTTACATAATGTGATTACGAGTGCAGGGACGACGACACACGGCAATTTCGGTCTGGCCGTGGGACATGCACGGACAGCCAAAGTGGTTAAGGTGACCGCTCGCGTAAGAGGGAAATCCGGGTTCGAAAGCCGATCCAGCACAAATTTTCATTGTCGTCATTCCCTTATACGTGATGGCTGTTCGCATTCACAACGTTTCATATATTTACAGCAATTGTTCCAAACGCACGCAGTATGATCACGAGAACATTTGTATATTATGTCGTTTGGACTTTTCGCACTCGAGACGATTGGAGTGCAACTTCAGCGGCTTTGACAGTCGTAGCACCAGGACCTAGACAGGTGTTGCCGTAAGTCACCTAAACTATACTGTACACATGCGTTGACGCCAATTGGTCACAGAACGAAACCAACACGACACCGAGTAGGGCGTAAATTCACATCCGACCGTGAACATTTACTTTTTATGTGGTTACCCTTAGTCAATTTCACGCTCGTTTCCTTCCGAGAGTGTTCCTCAGTGAGCACGGCCGAGTTGCCACTGCGCTGCTCCACTTCACTTCCTACACGCGGTATTTTCGGTTTCGGTTCTGCGAAAGGCTACCTTTCTCCATTTAGCTGACCATAAAAGAAAATTTACACGAAGTACCAAATGATTCCTCCCAAACATTTATGACTTTTAGTCTTGGTAAACTATTTAGCGTTCAGTGTATGGGAGTGGGCACTTCATACATGTATCCCTGCACGATCATTTCGTTTTCTTCTTTTTATGTTTGGTTCCAAGTCATTTGAAGTTTAATGGATATGAGATTATTTATATCGATACTGTATATTTGCATAGGACAATATTTATTTAAAGCACTATTGGCCAATTTCGACAAGCCCTTTTCGAGTGGGAAGTCCACGAATATGCGCCACATAATATCCAAACAACAGTGAGGGCTTTTAATCGTACAGAGTAGCACACAATCAATAAATACGTAAACGTTACTTCTGCAAAACAAATCTAATTTGTTTTTAGTGTAAAAATGTCTATATTGCAATAACTGGAAAAGGTGGTTTAAATAAATACTGTTCTATGAAAATATACAATTTCGGCGAAAAAAACATTTTTTCAAAATGTTGCTGTCTGTGGAACAGTCTTGGAATACATACGCACTACCAGGACTCAGAATTTTTCTACAGGCTTTTCACGTGACGAATATTGTCTCTATTTCCTTGAGTGTTCCTTTGTGTGTCCTATGTATGTACGAATGGTATATGAATCGTGAAATTTATCAACATTTTAGATACTGTTGCAATAGCCGCAACCTGACACATCTGTTGTTTATTTAAAAACCACATCTAATTCTCTGTAACTTTGGTACATGACACTATAAAATAGAAACACATGACAGGTACGATTATAGCTTTAACTCTGCACGTATTATCACAGTCGACACTTTATAATGCCTAATTGAGTTATTTATTTTTAATATAAAAACTAATTTTTTCGATCCTAGATACATTACATGTCTAAAATATCAATATTGAGTTACTAGATACCTAATCAGTGGAGACGATAAGTTTCACCTATCAAACCACCCAGTAAACATGTCTGAAAAAAATCTGGAAATATGTCGGTGGAGGTCTTATCCGCCCATGTGGAGGTGGGAGAAGTAGAAAAGAACAGTGTTTCTTTTTTCGCTGTCGACGATGTTTGGAGATAAAAAAATTTATCGTCGTGCGTCGTAACACTTGATGGCACGTCCGCGTGTGGTGCTGTGACACGAAATAAGCGCGTGCCACTGCAAGGCGACACGCACGTTGCAGCAGTATGGCTGACGTCATCGTGCGGGTGGATGGTCCTGCCCAGGACAACCGACGTGTCGTAACAAAAGAACTCCGTGATTTTCTGCGTACATGTCATTCTGCTAGCATGCCCCAATTTTTCACTGGTAGGATTGAGACACAATGGCTCTGAGCACTATGGGACTCAACATCTTAGGTCATAAGTCCCCTAGAACTTAGAACTACTTAAACCTAACTAACCTAAGGACATCACACACATCCATGCCCGAGGCAGGATTCGAACCTGCGACCGTAGCAGTCGCACGGATCCGGACTGCGCGCCTAGAACCGCGAGACCACCGCGGCCGGCGAGACACAATGAAACTTAACTCGCTGAAAGTAATGTTTCACCTCCATTTGTTCATTTAGCTGGATGTAAAACAATTTACACCTGAGTGAAACGCTGTGTAGCACTTTCTTCGGAGACAGAGCACTGAAAGAAAACTTAACCCGTACATTATGTCATGCACGAGGCGTCTGGAAGAGCGAGCTAGCTGAGATGTGTTTTCGGCGGTTTGCATACCCGTCCAGGCGGATGCTGTAAATGGCCTTCTGTCTCTACAACGTTACGACCGCCTGTATCTCGACTAAGTGACTGACGGTCGAGCTTGGAAGGGGGCGATGGCGGTTTGCGGGTACCCACGTGCGCAATGTGTCTGCAGCAGCGACAACTGTACATTTCTGTTCTTGATACATTCACACGCACTCCGTTAACGTGCATATTTTCAAAAGAAATTTTAAAAGAACATACATTAGTGGCAAAGAACATAAGTATGATGTTTTACATTCTTAATGAAACATGTCAATACTACATGAATACTTAGTAATGCAACAGGGGATTAGCTTTTTTATACAGAAAACTCCCCCGTATATTGATTGAGAATGTGGTTTTCACAGTTGTAGGATTGAACCATAACATCGGTTTTATACTGTGATATCAATTTATTTATAGTATTTTAATTGTGATGTAATTGCATAAACTCTTAACTCTTAAATTTATTTGTGTTGTAGTTTTGAGAATGGCCGGTAACAGCCGAAATCGGTCATTTAGTTCTGAAATCTGTATGATTTTGCTGGACATTAAATTATTTTCGAAGTAATCACTATGTGCGTCTGGTTCGACTCGAATGTCGTTCTTTCCAACTGGTATTGTATTTGCTTAGCAGTATGGTAATAGCTTATTCCTGTGGCATTAAATAAACATCATACAAAGAAACAATGTAGAGCACAAAAACTAACAACTATCACCTTATCAGTCACAGGCGGTGCCTGCAACTCCCTATGGTAACCGACACTTGATGAAGAAGAAGAATAGAAAGAAGAAGAAGAGCGACATGACAGCGGTTAACAGAACAGACGGTGGGACGAAACACGTTCTCTGACTGGGTGTTGCTATGGTACCTCCCCTGAAAACAGATTTCTGCTAGTCACTCTTACTTTAATCAAGTTATACCTAATAATATGATGTCCTATCTTCGGAAAGAAAAGTAACTACAGTTCGTCGTGGCATTTTTTTCTAAAAGTGCTTCGTACGTTATGAGAGGTAAAAAGCACTCGATATCATACAAGACTCCACACTTCTATAGATTTTAAAGTGGTGATAGGGAAGTTTAAAGCTGGAACTATATGAGACTCCAAATATGTTCGACACGTTAAGATTGTCCAGTACCGATCTTGAAGAACTCGTGATTGTTTATTCGAAATAAATATAGAAAACTGCAACCAGTCACTTTTTTAAATAGTTGTTTGTGCCATGAACCGGTTTTCGAACATTTTCAGGCTGATCTTCAGATGGTGCATAGGAGGTTACATACATCTATTTCAAAGCTTAATGCTTGGTGCTGGCTTGTGACAGAATGTGGAGCTATGTTGTTAACATCCATCTGTCTGCAACCATTGTGATGGACAGTTGGTAACACAGGCATGCATGTCCAAAGAAGCTTTGCATCGTAATTCAAAATAGCACAGGCACTGTAATATTGTATTTATCCGCCGACACCGGGCAAGCGACTTTAAAGTAAAATGTCTCAACTGTACAATAATATACACAATGGATATACGAGTACAGGTTGCAGACGCATGATTAACGACTTATAGTATTATGAGTAAGGTCCTAAGTCGTGCACGGATAGCCAAATGGTATGGCGACCGCTCGCGATGACCGGGAAATCCGGGTTCGAGTCCTGGTCCGGTACAAATTTTCATTGTCATCATTCAATCCTACAGATGATGGTTGTCCATATTCGCAATTGCAGAAAGACTTGGCAAGAATGTAGCCACTGTACACGATTGCTGGCAGCGGTGGTCACGAGAATGTATGGCCGCAAGAAGGAAAGGCTCTCTACAGAGAGGGAAGACGATCGTATTCAGAGTAGGGTTCTTGTGCAACGTACTGCACCTGCAGCAGCAATGTGAGCAGCAGTTGGCACCACAGTGACAAAGCGAACTGCTACAAATCTGTTACTTCAAGGGCAGCTCAGAGCCGGATGCCTGTAGCGTGCATTCCGTTGACCTCAAACCATCGCCAATTGTGACTTCAGTGGGGCCAAGTGTGAGCCATTGAGGGGCGGGGTGATCTTGCAATGTTAACCACGTGAATGCGTTACCTAGACAAATGTATTCCCAAAATTTCATTATTCTACCTCAGAGGCGCAATGTGCTGCGAGTATATAAATAGCGCTGTAAGTCGCGAATACTCATGGTAGGCATCCATTCTGTATGGGGAGACTAGCGATGATTTATTATGCACCCGTCACTTAGAATAGTAAATAGTTTACAAGGAGCGTGTAGGTCTCTAGAACACGAAGTAGTGAGCTGGTGCAAACTTTGCTGCCTTCTAAACTGATTAAAACGACGTTGACAATGGCGTTTTCTGATGAAAATGTGATCCAGCGCCAAAGCAGTTACGGTTTCGATTCCCATTTTGCAACTACATATTATTCTTAAAAAATCCTTGCATTTTTACAGGATGTCCTGAAATTTAAGACTACGACAAAAATTTGGAAGTTGTTATACGTTTTCTGCTGACAATGGCAAGGAATGTTAAGTGTGTATTTTAATATTCGTTCACAGCACCACAGAGTTTGTGGGCTCGCACTTTCCTAACATCGTTTCTACATCGCTTTTTGTGGGCTGAATTCGCGCAACGAGTAACATCCGGCCGGAGCTAACGTTCACAGCTCAATACCCGAAGCTGGGTGTGGTGGCCTGCCCAACCACAATATTTGTCCACAGTGCATCAGACTCCAGTTTCCGACGAGAACTGGAAGTACTACTTAAAGAATGAAATAAGGAATCATATGGCTGTAATAAAAAAAGTTACGAACACCATTATATTGTGGAGCTGTCCATGCGCGCACACAACACGGCGGAAAACTTTCGAAATGAGAAATATTTCTGTCGATTTCGTGTCCAGAGAGGTTAGAAAGTTGCTGTTTTGAGCAGCTTCACCAAGTCGCAGAGAGTGATTCTCTACCGGCTAACAACTAGTCCCACACAAACAGCAGTGTTCGTCCAGTATTGTTACTGCAATAGTTAGTGGAGGAATTGCGAAATTGTTAGCACACGTCAGTTCTTCGTCAGAAGACCATCGACTTAATAGATTTTTCACATTCTACAGCACAGAACAGGCACCAGTCTCTAGTACAAATGATAGCAGGACTGGAGAGTTCTCTTGTAGGAGAATACAGCAACGCTAAGACAAGTGGAAACATTATGCTAAATGGCGCAACAAAAACACTGCTCACATGTTTACTGATAACCATACGCACGTCTTCATGGATATATTACCCATATGAGTGAAAATTTTCCCGCAAAACAACTGCCGCAGGGCCTGTGATTTGTGTAACACGCTGAGTAATTCCACTTCCGGCCCAAGTCCTTATTTGGGTTCGTATTTTAAATGCCACTTAACCCTGCTCACATATCAAAGGCCACAACGAAACACGACTCCTTTTCTTGTTAAAGATGGACCGACGAGGTATTATATGGATAACAATAAAATAATCATTACGATGGCGAAAATAATGTTACTATTGTTCAGCATGTAAGGTTTTAGAAATATGGCTATGTTTCATTGGAGAAGGAACTGTTTGAAATATTGAGAAAAATTTGAGGAGATATGCAAACAAAAATAATTAAGCAAATATTGTGCCACTTTATACAATGCGGAATTAGTGACAAAAATATCTGAAGAATTTGAAATTAAAACTGCAGTCAAGCGGGAAGATAGAATTTCACCGATTACTTTTCACTAATTACTGAAGAAACTAACCCATGAATGGGAAACTGAATGTCACCGGAAGGTATTATTCAAACAAATCCATACTGGAATGCGACGAACGATGTCAAGATAAGCTTCTTGTTGAAATAAAGCCGCCCCAGTAGCCAGTTAACTAAATTTCATTTCCACGACCAGTTTCGATTAATTTATGAATTATTTTCAAGTGTGTTGTGCAAATTATGGCGAAGACAGCACGGTGGAAAGTGATCTCATGATCGCTACTTCATTGTTAATTGCAACGGATAGTTCCATTTCAGTGAACGTTCTATTTCCACAGACATGCACCCACACCGCTAATCAAGTTGTCTCCGGAGTAAGGAAGTCGTGCAGCAGAATCTACGAGACATATTTCATCATACCATTTGTTGCGGTACTGATGCCTCTGTTTTATTGCATATCACCCTACTGCCCTGCACTTCTGCTACTGTGCAAAAGTGTCTGTTCACTTGCATGAGGCGGATCCACGTGGAGTACAACTGCTCATGTTACAGATGGGAGAATAATTTAACCGTATTTTGTGATCTGCATGTAGGACCGTGTCTTATCCGCATTTTGGATAAATTTGCGCTTCTCCTACATATATCTCCAGCTATATGACTGCTCTGCATTTCACACTTAAGTGCCTGGCACAGTGTTCACAGAACCACTTTCAAACCATTCTTGGACCGTTCCATTCTCGAATAGCACGTGTGGAAAACGAACAACTAAATCTATGTGTGATTTCTGTCCAAGTGACGTGGCGCAGTGGTCAGCAGAATGAACTCGCATTCGGGAGGACGATGGTTCAAATCCCGGTCCGCCGATACAGATTTAGGTTTTCCAGGATTTCCCTAAATCGCTTAAGGCAAATGCCAGGATGGTTTCCTTGGAAAGGGAACGGTCAAGTTCTTTCCTTAACCCGAGCTTGAGCTCCGTATCTAATTACCTCTGTCGACGGGACGTTAAATCCTAATCTTTCTTCCGTCTGATTTCTCTTATTTTATTACGATGGTCATGTCTGTCTATGTAAGCGGGAGTCAACAAAATATTTTGGCACACGGAAGTGAAGGTGTTAGTTGAAGACTAAAGATCTCACTGTAATGAAAAACCCCTTTGTTTTAAAAACTGCTACCCGTACTCGCGTACCGCATAGGTGACACACTATCCCACATTTAACAGTAATGCAAAACGAGGTGCCCTTCTTCAAACTTTTTCGGACTCATTCGTATCTGGTAAGGATCCCATACCGCGAGGGAATAGTCCAGAACAGAATAGGCACATTCTTCAGTAGATCTGTTGCATCTCGTTAGTGTTCTGCCAATAAAACGCAGTCTTTGGTTCACCTTCCACACATCATTTTCAATGTGATGGTTCCAATTTCAGTTGTTCATGACTGTAGTCCCTAGGTATTTAGATAAATCGAAAACATTTAAATTTATGTGATTTATCGTTTAACCGAAATTTTAATGCTTTTTTTTCCTCTGTGGAGGGCCTCGCACTTTTTATTGATAATCTTCCCGTAGCTTGCTCCCACAGTCATAAAACAATGATTAAATGAAAGTTAAGCCATTTGATTGCATAGATTATTTTACTGTACAATCAGGATTTCGGCCTTTCGCTATTTTCAAGTACCACAGCGTTAAGAGTGATCAGACTTCTGCAAATGAAGTCATCGTCGAAATATATTAAACGCAAGTGTTACAGCATGTAAATGAGAATATACATTTAATAACTGTGACACAACATGTTCACCAAAAACAGTCATTACATGTGCCGGCACCATTATCTGAGGCCACACTATGGCCACATTGTGGCTTTAGACTTCATTTACAGGAGTCTTATCATGCTCAACCCTGCGAGACTTGAAAACGGCCAAAGGCTGAAATCATGACGGTACAATAGAATGAACAATCTATACAATCAAATGGCGAAACTTTCATTTAAGCAAAAACTTTAAATATTTTTTATTGTTTTGGTCCACTTTTCGTACCATGCAGATAACTTGTCTAAATCATTTTGCAAGTCGTTTTGATCCTCTAATGACTTTACTAGACTATAAACGACACAATCATCTGCAAATAATCAACGAGGGCTCCTCATATTGTCTCCTAAATCGCTTGTACAAATTAAGAACAGTAGACGGCCTGTAACACTGGATTGGGGAACGTCAGGTATCACTTTTGTTTCAATCGATGACTTCACGTCAATTATAACCAACTGTGACCTACCTGACAGGAAGTCACGAATGCAGTCGCACAACCGAGACGATACGCAATTTGATTAAATGCCGTTTGTGAGGAGCGGTGTCAGAAGCTTTCCGAAAATATAGAAATATGGATTCAATCTTAGATGTGTCAGCCTCGATAGCTGCTCGGGTCGGTCGGAGATTTTTCTCCACTGGGGAACTGGCTGTTGTGTTGTCCTTACATTCGCATCGCCATAACTGACAAAAAAATCGTCTCCAATACGATATCGTAACGTCTCTCCATGGCTGAATTGGCACGACCCGAAATTGCCTCTCTGCTTTCCTAAAGCCAAACTGACCGTCATCTAACACATCCACAATTTTCTTTTCCATTCTTGTCCATATTACTCTTGTCAGCAACTCGGATGCGTAAGCTGTTAATCTGACTGTGCGATAATTCTCGCACTCGTCAGCTCTTGCAGTCTACGGAATTGTGTGGATGAGATTTTTTTGCAGAAGTCAGATGGTATGTCGCCATACTTGAGATACCTTGTCGACAGAATTCATTAGTTCGTGCGAATAAACAGCGAGTTCTGTTTCACAAGAACGATCTTTTCTGAATCCGTTCTGGTTATGTATCAACAGATAGTTTTTTCTAGGTCTTTCATAATGTTGAAATATAATATACACTGCCTGATCAAAACTACCCGTACACATATTAGTGGACATTAGTAGGGGCTGTTCCCACCCTTCGCCCTTACGACGGCTTGAACTCTGTCGGGAACACTTTCGATGAGGTGTCTGAATGTCTATGGAAGAACAGCGGCCCATTCTTCCTCGAGAGCCGAAACCAGAGAAGTTAGCCATGTAAGACGCTGGGGTCCGGAACTAAGTCGACGTTCTCTAACTCGTCCCAAACGTGTTCCACTGCATTCAGATCAGTATTCTGTGCATGTTATGATATGGTCTACAAACCATTGCATCACAGATTCTGCTTTATGACAGGGTGCCCCGAGTTCCTGATTCAAACAGTCGCCGTTTCTACTGCACGCACTACACAATGTGGTGAAATGTCTTTATATCGTTCTCCATTTAAAGTTTTCTTGAGCGCAATAAGGGAACCACAACGTAAAACTCCCCGCACCGTAACACCACTGCTGACGCTACACACAGAATTGCACATAGCTTTCTCCGACGGACTGACACAGTGTACAGCGTCATTTATCACTCGTTCCAGTTATGCCCTGCTCTTTGCACCTGCGTCACTGGCACCGACTACAGAAACGTAAGGCCCACGAGGAGCTGCTAAACCACTGTTCGCCATTCTTGTTAAGTCTCTACGCACAGTGAATGCGCTAGTTGGACTGCTCCGGAACTCACCAGTGATTCCTTCTGAAGATTAGGTGCGACGTTTTAGAATCATGCTGAAGCAATGCTCGACGGTCCCTGTGCTTGACGTCTACTAGGTCTTAGTGTAGCTGTGTTTGTTCCCTGGCGTTTCATCACTAACAGTCGACTCGGGCAGCTTTTGAAGGGTCGGAATGTCCTCATGCATTTGTTATATTCGGCGACACCCAGTCGTAGTTGTGTCTCGAGTGCCACGTGCTCGCTGTGTTGTAAGTTTCATGCAGCGCCTTATGAAGCGTGGCTGACACTGCTAAATGTCGATCACAAAATAATTTTAATCGGTGTCTAAATGCCTATGGAAGAGCAGCGGCCCATTCTTCCTCAAGAGCCGAAACTAGAGAAGGTCCGGGACTGAGTCTACGTTCTGTAACTCCTTCCTGACCGGCCCATTCTGCTGCTGGTGCTTTTGTACTGAACACTGCCAGCACAATGTCCCGGTGTCTGTGCTTTGTCTTTGGAAGCACCACAGGGCCACGCTCGTCAGACCTGCAGCATGTCTTTTACGATTAATGAAAAATGCTGTGTTTGAGTATCTGATATATTACTGTTGCCTGTTAGCCTAAACTGTTTGTTGAGTGTGGATAAAGATCTCTTATCTGAGACATCATGGTAATGTGTATCTACCTGATGTATGAGATAGTGGGGCGAAGTGCAACCCTTCTCATAGAGGTTTTCAGACTTCTTTGTGTATGTAACACGGATGGTTCGCCTAATAGGTCGCTAATAGGTTTAGCGTGTATCGGTCGGCGTCTGCGATGGTACGAAGGGGTTTTCTCCGTAAACACTGCAGTTCGTTCAAGTGTGTACTCACAGCCAGGGAGCATACCTCTGAGCCGTACAGGACCGTGGGAATGATGATACTCCTGTACAACCTTAGCTTGGTGTCTGTAGATAGCCTCCCACCCTTTAGGAGCGGATATCGTTGGTAAAAAGCAGTGCAGCTCTTGCCTCTCGTCCTGTTAATTTGTTTAGCGAACGTCAGACGCCTGTCGAGCTGCAAGCTCAGATACATCGCCGAGCCGCTCCATTCCAACAGTCTGATAGCAACAGACATTCGTCTGTCAGGGGAATTATCTAATTCGTGAACATAATTGCGACGCTTCATTCTAAGTGTATCTTCACTGTCCAAAGATAACACCAGTGGGTGATAGCGTCGAGATGCTGCTGCAGCTTTCGGGTTGTCAAGTTTAGGTTGCTGCTGCTTTTATACACCGCCGTGTCATCTGCGTACCGCCTGCCAATTGTGGCACATCGCTGGTGTGGAGCGTGTACATTGCGGGGCTCAGAACGAACCCCTGCGGGACCCCGGCACAGCATTCCTGATCGTACCGACATGTCTGCCGCATCTAACAGAGTATCGCCTCCCTGTCAGGAACAAGTGACTCGTGATGGTCATGTGTCCTGGAAAAATCTGTAAATTAAGCCGTAATGCGAGAATGTACTGAATGATTTCTCGATGTTAAGGAAAACCGCTCTTTTACTGTTGCCTATGCCTCGCCTTGCATATATATTCCACCAGACGGATGGTACTGTGTTCTGGAGGGTAGCCAAATTGCTCGAGGGCGATTATGTCGTTGTCTCTGAGGAAATCGTTAAAAGAAAAGCGTTTCTCGTTGCGACGGAATCTTCTCACGAAATTCCAATCACCAACTTTTTCCTCCGAATGCGAAAATATTTTTTTGACACCGACCTGCATAGGGAGGAACGATCACCACGATAAAATAAGGGAAAGCAGAGCTCGTACGAAAAGATATAGGTTTTCATTCTTTCCGCGCGCTATACGAGATTGGAATAATAGAAAATTGAAAATTGTGACGGTGGTTCGATGGACCCTCTGCCAGGCACTTAAATGTGATTTGCAGAGTATCGATGTAGATGTAGGACTGTGTGGATAAGGCACGTCAGTACTTTGCTCAAAATGCACAAAAGTGAAATGGGTCTGTAGCTTTGGGGAAGGACGAGATCCTTAATAGGATCGGATAGGGTTGTAACCTGAGCAATTTTCCAGACGGTTGCGAAGTAGGTAAGATACAAGAGGCATTGGTTGTAGATTGTCGTGAGGTAGGTGACTACAGTGGATGATACGTGCTGGAGGTGGGGGACGTGAACCTTCTCAGGACTGAGGAATTTGTTGTTGCCTAGACGTCTGATGTAGGCACACTCGTGCCGATTGGAAACCAGTGTGAATTCTGTTTGTGGCCTAATCTGTCTCAGTTGAGTCACTCGTCCGATTATTTCTCTCTCCCGTCTTTCACTCTCATCATCCTCGATCTCGTGAGTTCAGAATGGTGACTCTAATGATGTTGCCAGTACTTCCGCCTCCTTTTATACTAGCAGGTCCGCCTCTCGAGACATCTAGTGCTCGATTCCATATTACATACTCCGTCTGAATAGGTCTCGGAACACCCAATGGTACCGACAGTCGTGTCATCCTTAACCGAAAGGCTTCACTGGATGCGAATATAGAAAGGCATGTGGTCAGCACACCGCTCTCCGGCCGTTGTCAGATTCCGTGACCGGAGCCGTTACTTCTCAATGAAGTAGTTCCTCAATTGGCCTCGAAAGAGGCGAGTGTACCCGACTTGCCAACAGCGCTCGGCAGGCCCGCATGGTCACCCATCCGAGTGCTGTCCAACTCAGAGAGCGCTTACCTTCGGTGATCTGACGGAAACCGGTGTTATCACTGCGGCTAGGCCGTTGGCACGCGTATTATATACCTTCGATCAGACTGTGATGTTCCAAAATCGTAGGGCAAATCGATGTACGATATCGTCTGGCGGAAGGGAAGCTGGATGTGTCGCGTTCACCAGGAGTAGGGTTCGAGTGAACGCTGGAGGTAGGTCGAGTACGTGAAGACTGCCGCGCAGCGGGTAGCGGGAAGTGGGAAAGCGAGCGCGACCGACACAATAGAAGAGCGTTGCCGCGGCTACGCCCCCTAATTAGCTTCCTCTGTCGGCGGAGGCCAACCGGCCAACCGGCCACCCGGAAGCGCTCGCGCGGCCTGTTGTAGCTGAAATCACAAACCTGCAAGTCACAAATCACCTTATTTTTAGAAGGGGACTCTGCTCGGGCCGAAACTTTGAAAGCAATAACTCGACGAGCTCGGCACAGCCTACCAGTTGTAGCGCTGACGTTTTATTATCTGTAATCTGTAACAAAGATGTTTAAGGCTTTTAGATGCACACACATTTACTGTAGAAATTTTATACATACGGCAATTAGCGGAGCAGTTATTCGAGGTGTATGTTCTGTAGAAACAGCACAGCTTTACTACTAAACAGATGACTGAAAGCTAAATTCGAGACGCAATTACAGCATACTGATTCAAAGATCTCCAATTATTTGACGTTTAAGAAAAAACTTAACTTTCCATCTAAAACGTTAATTGCAGTTTTGTCGGTTGGGTGCGGTGCATTACATAAATCGTGGAGGGTCGTTGCAATGGTTTTCAGTACCAGGATCACTTCCGAATATAATAAACGAACTGACAGAAAATAATGGTGCTTGCTCTGGAGAGCTGCAAGCTACACCTGTTGCACCTACGTTCAGTTACACGCCATTGTTGCAATAAATGACTCATTGGGTAATGTTGGAAATTCGGTGAGGCCGTAGCGATTGATGATGTTGTATATAGAGAAGTTGCAATAATATAAAATTGTAGCGAAATGCAAGAGAGCCTGCAGAGGATCGATACTTGTTGCAAGGAAATGTATTTGATACTCAAGTCGAAAAAATATGTAACGCATTACACATAAATAGGTCGAATAAATTGTTATTGTTTGATTGCACAGTTGCCAGAGAACCACTGGAGACAATCAAGTGCATTAAATATGTAGAAGTGTGTGTAGGGAGCGATGAAGAGAGAAACGACAACATAAAAGTAATAGTAGGAGAGGCACTTGGCAGACAAATTGAATGAAACGATGGTTAGCAAATATTGTCCAACTACGATGCAGTTATGTCACAAAATTGTCGTTCAGCCTACACTCTAGCACTGCTGGGGCCTGTAGAGCTTAAAACTAAAAGAAGAACACCACATTTCGTCACGGGATTGGGTTGGTAAGTGCGAACGCGACACGGAGATTCCCGCGGCCCGGAGAGGCTCATTCGCCAGTGGCAGACGCTACAAAGAAGGTGTGCTTTAGTATTAAAATTCTGCAAACGCTAGTTCACGAAAGAGTCACCCAATATACTGCTTCATCTGAGACATACCTCAAGAAACGACGGTGAAGGTAAAGTTGGATCTGATGTCACGCGGAAGCTTACCACGGTCATTCTTCCCTCGCACCGAAACAGGAAACTGCGGAAGTGACACTGCAAACGAAGTACCCTCTACCCCGCACAATAAGGCGACTTGCGGAGTACAAAAGTAAAAGTAGAAGCAGAAGCAGAATACACAGCCTGAATGGTGGCGGAGAGACCGAGGGCTGCTGGGAAATGCGTCCCTCAGACTTTCTGATTACTACTAGCCGCGATATAACGTTTGCTTTCGGGCTCAACATTTTTCCACACAAGCGACAAATCATTTGGCAATCCTTCCCCTCTATTCCCGATATATTAAATGCGTTGCCTGGTGCTCTTAGTGAGGTCTTTAAAAAAACCTAAATCTAGTGGTTGGGGAAAGAGGATACATTTTCTTTTGAAATAACCATTACATTCATATTCCTCCAGAACAGATACAATTATTTGACCCTTATTATAATGTTAAATATTAAAAGGACAAACAATTCACTTCCATCTTAGGTAATTCCTGAGATCCTTCAAAAATGTTCAGATGTGTGTGAAATCTTACGGGACTTAACTGCTATGGTCATCAGTCCCTAAGCTTACACAATACTTAACGTAAATTATCCTAAGGACAAACACACACACACACACACACACACACACACCCATACCCGAGGGAGGACTCGAGCCTGCTTCAACGATTTTGGTGAAAGCAGGAAAAACTAGATCTAGGGTACTGTATTATTCAAGCTTCAATAAAAGAGTGTTACCTATTAAACTGAGTGGAAAGAATGGAAATATAACATTTCTTATTTTTTTAGTTTAATATTTGAACTTTTTAATTCTATGATTTACCAGTTATTTCACTTTCCATCAGAAAAACTGGGACATACGCTATGTGACCAAAATTATCCGGGCACCCGGCTGAAAATGAGTTAATAGTTGGAGGCGCACTCCATCGTAAATTCTAGAATTAAATATGGTGTTGGCCCTACCTTAGTCTTGATGACAGGTTCCACTCTCGCAGGCATACGTTGAATCAGGTGCTGGAAGGTTTTTCGGGGAATGGCAGCCCATTCTTCACGGAGTGCTGCACTGAATAAAGGTCGGTGAGGCTTAGCACGAAGTAGGCGTTCCAAAACATCCCAAAGGCGCCCTGTAGGATTCAGGTCAGGACTCCGTGCACGCCAGTCCATTACAGGAATGTTATTGTCGTGTAAACACTCCGCCACAGACTGTGCATTATGAACAGGTGCTCGATCATGCAATCGCCATCCCCCAAATTGCTCTTCAACAGTGGGAAGCAAAGAAGGTACTTAGAACAGGGCTACATTGATGTTTTGTGATGGTCCCACGTAAAACAACAAGGGAACCAAGCCCCTCCATGAAAAACAAAACACCGTAACCCCACCGCCTCCGAATTTTACGTTTGGCAGTACACAAAAAAAATGGTTCAAATGGCTCTGAGCACTATGGGACTCAACTGCTGTGGTCATTAGTCCCCTACAACTTAGAACTACTTAAACCTAACTAACTTAAGGACATCACACACATCCATGCCCGAGGCAGGATTCGAACCTGCGACCGTAGCGGCAGTACACAAGCTGGCACATGACGTTCACCGGGCATTCGCCATACCCACACCGTGTCATCGGATCCTCACTCTGTGTATTGTGATTCGTCACTCTACGCAACGTTGTTCCACTGTTCAATCTTCCGATGTTTACGCTCCTTACACCAAACAAGGCGTCGTTTGGCATTTACCAGCGTGATGTGTCGCTTAAGGGCAGCCCCTCGACCATGAAATCCAAGTTTTCACACTTCCCGCCTAACTATCATACTACTTGATCTAGTTTGGAATTCCTGTGTGATGGTCTGGATAGATGTCTGCCTATTGCTCATTACAACCCTCTTCAACTTTCGGTGGTCTCTGTCAGTCAAAAGACGAGGTCCGCCTGTACGCTTTTGTGCTGTACGTGTCCCTTCACGTATCCACTTCACTATCACATCGGAAACAGTGGACCTAGGAATATTAAGGAGTGTGGAAACCTCGCTTACTGACTTGTGACACAAGTGACATCCAATCATCTGACCACGTTCGAAATCCGTGAGTTCCTCGGAGCGCCCCATTATGCCCTCTCACGATGTATAATGACTACTGAGGTCGCTGATATGGAGTACCTGACAGTAGGTGGCAGCACAATGCACCTAATATGAAAAACGTATGTTTTTGAGAATGTCCAGACATTTTTGATCACATAGTGTAAGTACAAAAAGTATGCTCTACCGAATTTTACACCGAAATGTTAAACATTCGTTACATGAACAGAACAGTCAAAGTAAATTGTAACATACTGCAATAGCATTGTACTGCCGGCCGGAGCGCCCGTGCGGTTCTAAACGCTACAGTCTGGAGCCGAGCGACCGCTACGGTCGCTGGTTCGAATCCTGCCTCGGGCATGGATGTGTGGGATGTCCTTAGGTTAGTTAGATTTAATTAGTTCTAAGTTCTAGGGGGCTGATGACCTCAGAAGTTAAGTCGCATAGTGCTCAGAGCCATTTGAACCATTTTAGCCAGCATTGTTCCTCTTATTAACGTAGGCCTTGGCTGAAAAATTTGAGTCGGATTGTATTGGGACTTAATCGAAAAGTTGACATATCAAATACATTTACACTAACCAGGAGAACTTTCAGTACTGAAGTCGATGGTGGCTCGTAGCAACATATTCGTAGTTATGTAGTAAAAGGCTCGTTTCCCGACCCATTATTACAGGATCGTTTTTCCTTCCATTAGGGTAGAATTTCACCCGTGTGACATTTCGCTGCTAATTATGGCACACCATGCATATATATTCTGCATTCGGACGATCCTCTGAGCGTGGCGCCGCAAAGGACTGCTTGTATCGGTTGGAACTTAAATTGGTCACTGTTTGCCTTACAATGAACTGAAGCTACGAGTACTTGGATACTTGTCCCTGTTGTCTAACAATGACTCTCCAGGACTGGAGGATATGTTTTTGCCACCCAGTTTCAGCAGATCTCGCAGATTATGTACACAGATACCAGCGAAGATGGCAAGTGACTGAAAATACTCACCGTACTACCGTATCTAAGTTAAACATAGTTACAAAAAAATCAGGGTGTGATACTGTCAACGCTTGTCATGTACTGTTTATTAATTTTCTAAACTAACAATCAATTTCAATTCAACGTTCTATCTATTTTCTCAAGAAGAGTGTACAAATAGTGTGCAAAAGAACAAAGCCTCCTGTATCTGTTTTCTTCCCTTTCTTCATTTAGCTTTGTTTCTTAATCTGCTCCCTTGCAGACCGTCAGTAAGGCTGTCTGCAGGAAGAAAGGTTAGAATTTAACGTGCCGTCGAAATCGAGGTCATTAGAGAGGAAATACAAGCTCGGAACGTTTCTAGCACGGGAACGGTTAGCTACCGCGATCTTTCGAGAGGACCATCCCGGCACTCACCTGGAGCGATTTAGGAAAATCACGGGGAACCTACATCTGGATGGCTCTGAGCTCCGAATGCGAGTCCAGCTTGTGCTGACCACTGCGCCACTTCGCTCGGTGTGGTTCTTAGACTCAAGATGCTGCCCTCTGACTTTTTCGCAGTCAAGAATAGTGCGAAAATCCAGAGCACGATATTAGTCTCGATGCTACTGTAAGCCAATGACATCATCGGAAGAGTGAGCACGCACGCACACACACACACACACACACACACACACACACACACACACACACTTGTACTTGGCTGCCGCGCCGCCGCTCACCGCTTCCAAATAAAGACACAACTGTAGCTTCTGGCTTCTTTTCAAACAGGCAACCCTACATGCAATTCCTAACGAAATGCAAACAAGGAATCTCTTCATTTTTGCACACAGAAATAATGTGACTGTTGTGGTGAATCTATCTAGAACTACACATGGCTACGGCGCTAAATATTACTTAATAAAAAAATAAAAACTGAATCTAGCAGCCGTTTTTGAATAAATGATTTCGTCCACAGTACAAAACTTTTCCTCAAGTAAGTAAAATGTGTACACTTTGAATACAATGTAAAAGCTTTTTTCAGAAATGGCTCTGAGCACTATGGGACTTAATTGCTTAGGTCATCAGTCCTCTATAACTTAGAACTACTTAAACCTAACTAACCTAAGGACGTCACACACATCCACGCCCGAGGCAGGATTCGAACCTGCGACCGTGGCGGTCGAGCGGTTCCAAACTGTAGCGCCTAGAACCACTCGGCCACCACGGCCGGCTAAAAGCCTTTTTTTAAACTACAGTACGACGAACACTGTTACACAGGGTGTTCATAAATTAATTGTACAAAAGTAACTTTTGATCATTAAAAGGTAAGGCCGGCCGCGGTGGTCTAGCGGTTGTAGGCGCTCAGTCCGGAACCGCGTGACTGCTACGGTCGCAGGTTCGAATCCTGCCTCGGGCATGGATGTGTGTGATGTCCTTAAGTTAGTTAGGTTTAAGTAGTTGTAAGTTCTAGGGGACTTATGACCACAGCAATTGAGTCCCATAGTGCTCAGAGCTATTTGAACCATTAAAAGGTAAATAACTCGCAGAGCCGACGGCCATACCGCAGGGGTAACACCGGTTCCCGTCAGATCACCGAAGGTAAGAGCCGTCGGGTTGGGTCACGGTCCGGATCTGCCGAGTGCTGTTGGTAGGCGGCGTGCACTCTACGCCTACATCTACGTGGACACTCTGCAAATCACACTTAAGTGCCTGGCAGAGGGTTCATCCAACCAAATTCACAATAATTCTCTATTATTCCCTCTCGAACAGCACGTCGAAAAAACCAACACATTTCCGTGCGAGCTTTGATTTCCTTTATTTTAATATGATGATCGTTTCTCCCTATGTAGATCGGTGTCAATATTTTCGAACTCGTAGGAGAAAATTGGTGATTGAAATTTCGCGGGAAGATTCCGCCGCAACGAAAAACGCCTTTGTTTTAATTGTGTCCATCCCAGGTCCTGTATCATGTACGTGGCACTCTCTCCCCTATTTCTCGATAATAGAAAATGTGCTGCTCTTTTTTGAACTTCCTCGGTGTACTCCGTTAATTTTATCTGGTAAGGATCCCAGACTGCGCAGCAGTACTCCAAAAGAGGACGCACAAGCGGAGTGTAGGCAGTCTCTTTAATAGATTTGTCACATTTTCTAAGTTCCCTGCCAGTAAAACGCAGTCTTTGGTTATCCTTCCCCATAACATTTTCTATGGGTTCCTTCCAATTTAAATTGTTCGTAATTGTAATTCCTAGGTATTTAGTTGAATTTACGGCCTTTAGATTTTACTGATTTATAGTGTAATCGAAGTTTAACGGATGCCTTTTAGCACTCATGTGGATAACCTCATGCTCTTCATTATGTAGGGTCACCTGCCAATTTTCGCACAATTCAGGTATCTTTTCTAAATAGCTTTGTAATTTGTTGTGATATTCTGCTTACTTTGCTAGACGATAAACAACAGCATGAGCCTCTCAAATTTTCTCCTCAATCGTTTATACAGATAAGGAACAGCAGAGAGCCGATAACACTACCTTGGGAAACGACAGAAATCATTTCTGTTTTACTAGATAACTTGTGGTCATTTACTACGAACTATCACGTCTCCGACAGGAAATCACGAATCCAATCACATAACTGAGACGATAGTCCATAAGCCGGCAATTTCACTACAAGCCGCTTGTGTGGTACAGTGTCCAAAGCCTTTTGGAAATCAAGAAATAGGAATAAACTTTAAATTCCTTGTCAATAGCACTCTACACTTCGCGTGAATAAAGAGATATTTGTGTTTCATAAGAAGAATGTTTTCTAAATCCGTGTTGACTGCGTGTCAATAGACTGTTCTCTTCGACAACAAAATATATGCTCCACAATCCTGCTGCATATCGACGTTAATGATATGGGCCTGTAATTTAGTGGATTACTCCTACTTCCTTCCGTGAATATTGGTGTGACATGTGCAAGTTTGCAAACTTTGGGTACAGATCTTTCGTCGAGCGAGCGGTTGTATATTCTTGTTAAGTATGGAGCGATTGCATCAGCAAACTCTGAAAGGAACCTAATTGGTATACAGTCTGGACCAGAAGACTTGTTTTTGTTAAGTGATTTACGTTGTTTCACTACTCCGAGGATATCTACTTCTAAGTTATTCACGTTGGCAGCTGTTCTTGATTCGAATTCTGGAATATTTACTTCGTCGTCTTTGGTGAACGAATTTCGAAAGGTTGTGTTTAGTAACTATGGTTTCGCAGCACTGTCGTCGATAGTATTTCCATTGCTATCGCGCAGAGAAGGCATTCAGCCCCAGTGAGGTAAACTGAGGAGCTATTTTATTCAGAAGTAGCGGCACCGGTAACGAAAACTGACAACGGCAGGAAGAGCGGTCTGCTGACAACATACCTCTCCGTACCGGCATCCGGTGACGCCTTAGGGCTGAGGATGACATGACGGCCGGTGTTGTCTTTTTTTTTTCAATAACTTACAGAAATGTTTGTTACAACACTGAATGACGTATATCTTCAAGTTTTATTTATAAATGTTCAGTGTGGCTACATTCTGTAACAAGACTATTCCACCACATCAAATCCATGTCGGCACATTCCTAAGAAGGTACGCGACATCAAAATGATAATATGGTGGCACGCTATATTGCTGCAAAATAAGTTATGTGCCCATATTTTGTTGTAATTGAGACATTAGATGACGTTCAAGCATGTCCAGGTACGATATGCCAGTTACAGTTGACTCGGCAAAAAAGAAAGGACCGTGAATATTATCTATTATTACAGCTTACAGCGCTAAAAAAAAAAAAAAAAAAAAAAAAAACACCTTACGCGATTCCCGTACATATTTTACTATGTGACATGGTTTCTGCTCACACGCTCACACTATATCCGAATATTATGTCGATTCACTTTACCGTAGGTACGGAAGGTGGCTTCGTCACTGAACACGACTTTATTAAGAAAATAATCTCCAGTCTGCAGTTTCTACACAGAATTCTGTCCGTGTTTCTTTGCCACTTTCTTTTAAAGCTTGCAACAATTCAAGTGTGCTGTGTTTGAATGACGAGCATTTCCATAAAACTTCCCACACTGTAACACTAGGCATACTCAATCCTAAGCTGGCACGTCTCTTTGATTTACCCAGGCTACGAACGTAACGCTGGCGAACTTTGCGTCAGAGACTGCTGGCCGGCGCTGACCCGGCGTCCTATGTGATACACAAGCAGTTTCGGTGAAACGACTGTAACAATTAATAACATGTTACCTTTTAAGTGGTGGCTTTCGATATTTAGTCCTGAATTCTCCCTGAATCGTAGTGGCGGATTTGGATTCATGACACCGGAAACAACACTGCGGACGCTCTGCACCCTTGTACGATTCCATGATGGCTGTTATAATAACTCATTCGCGCATATCACCTAGCGGGAACGCCGGGAACTAACAACGCTAGGCGGCAATAAAATTCGAAGATACACTTCAGTCAGTGCCGTATCAAACCTTTATGTATGTTATTTACTTTTTTCACAATTAAAGGTTACTTATACCGGGTGTTACAAAAAGGTACGGCCAAACTTTCAGGAAACATTCCTCACACACAAAGAAAGAAAATATGTTATGTGACATGTGTCCGGAAACGTTCACTTTCCATTTTAGAGCCCATTTAGTACTTCTCTTCAAATCACATTAATCATTAAATGGAAACACATAGCAACAGAACGTGCCAGCGTGACTTCAAACACTTTGTTATAGGAAGCGTTCAAAATGTCCTCCGTTAGCGAGTATACATGTATCCACCCTCCGTCGCATGGAATCCCTGACGCGCTGATGCAGCCCTGGAGAACGGCGTATTGTACCACAGCCGTCCACAATACGAGCACGAAGAGTCTTTACATTTGGTACCGGGGTAGCGTAGACAAGAGCTTTCAAATGCCCCCATAAATGAAAGTCACGAGGGTTGAGGTCAGGAGAGCGTGGAGGCCATGGAATTGGTCCGTTTCTACCAATCCATCGGTCACCGAATCTGTTGTTGAGAAGCTTACGAACACTTCGACTGAAATGTGCAGGAGCTCCATCGTGCATGAACCACATGTTGTGTCGTACTTGTAAAGGCACATGTTCTAGCAAAAAAGGTAGTATCCTGTATGAAATCATGATAACGTGCTCCATTGAGCGTAGGTGGAAGGACATGGGGCCCAATCAAGACATCACCAACAAAGCCTGCCCAAACGTTCACAGAAAATCTGTGTTGATGACGTGATCGCACAATTGCGTGCGGATTCTCGTCAGCCCAGACATGTTGACTATGAAAATTTACAATTTGATCACGTTGGAATGAAGCCTCATCCGTGAAGAGAACATTTGCACTGAAATGAGGATTGACACGTTGTTGGATGAACCATTCGCAGAAGTGTACCCGTGGAGGCCAATCAGCTGCTGACAGTGCCTGCACACGCTGTACATGGTACGGAAACAACTGGTTCTCCCGTAGCACTCTCTATACAGTGACGTGGTCAACGTTACCTTGTACACCAGCAACTTCTCTGGCGCTGACATTAGGGTTATCATCAACTGCACGAAGAATTGCCTCGTCCATTGCAGGTGTGCTCGTCGTTCTAGGTCTTCCCCAGTCGCGAGTCATGGGCTGGAATGTTCCGTGCTCCCTAAGACGCCGATCAAGTGCTTCGAGCGTTTTCCTATCGGGACACGTGCGTTCTGGAAATGTCTCGATACAAACGTACCGCGACACGGCTATTGCTCCGTGCTAATCCATACATCAAATGTGCATCTGACAACTCCGCATTTGTAAATATTGCACTGACTGCAAAACCACGTTCGTGATGAACACTAACCTGTTGATGCTACGTACTGATGTGCTTGATGTTAGTACTGTAGAGCAATGAGCAGCATGTAAACACAAGCACCGAAGTCAACATTACCTTCCTTCAATTGGGCCAACTGGCGGTGAACCGAGGAAGTATAGTACATACTGACGAAACCGAAATGATCTCTAACATGGACATTAAGCGTTTCAGGACACATGTCCACATAACATCTTTTCTTTATTTGTGTGTGAGGCATGTATCCTGAAAGTTTGGCCTTACCTTTTTGTAACACCCTGTATATAAACTAATTTATAAGCACCCTGTATTGTAAGGCAAAAGTGTGAAATTTGTACCAGAAATCCTCGCTGTGCCGTTTCACGATGGGTCTAACCCCGAAAATATAGTTACGGTGAGATAAACACTGTAATTCATTCAAAAAGTGTGGCTGGTTACCGTTTATTGTTCCGCAGAGAGCTGCAGTGTTCTCAAACAATCATTGATAAAATGCAGCAGGACATCTTTAAGTGCCTTAAGTATCGAAAACATGGTTTATACGCGTTGAGTAACAGATCGCTGTTAAAAATTGCACAGAAGAACAGCGAAAGTTTTTACCGATCATCATCTTCATTTCGCGCTCACTATTACTGATTTGAAATTATCATTTCTTATACTCATGAGGATGATGATTATTATTATCCATTACATTATATTAAAATGGTTCAAATAGCTCTGAGCACTATGAGACTTAACATCTGATGTCATCAGTCCTCTAGAATTTAGGACTACTTCAACCTAACTAACCTAAGGACATCACACACATCCATGCCCGAGGCAGGATTCCAACCTGCGACCGTAGCGGTCGCGCGGTTCCAGACTGAAGGGCCTAGAACCACTGGGCCACAGCGGCCGGCTGCATTTTATTAATTTTCACTTAACATAGTGGGATGATCCATAATCCAGGGGAAATATCACAATGGCACTGTGCGATTAAAATAAAAATAATAAAGGCAGGACAACGCAAGTATGCTCAGCTACAATCTGGAAATGGAGTTTAGCTTCTTTGCCTCCGACCTATTGGAAAATGTGTCAGATGTGTGGCAATATAGGGCGGAGAATTACGGAGCGCTTGCGACATGATGTGTTGCGCGCACATTTATCGAACGCAAACGGAAATGAAACTAAGGGAGAGGCTCACGCAGGAGCCATCGACAGACCCACACTGCCTCACTCAGCAGGTCACTTAGGAGACGTTAAAATGTTATCCAAGGAAGCGGAACACAATCGAGTGAAAATGAAACGAATATCGCCATTCCTTTGTTCTTCCCCAGGTTCTTGGAACCGTACTAACATTGCACTACTGTCTTATTGGCTACAGATGACCCACATGGATTTTGCATTCCTCTCTTCGTGGAAAGGCGAGGAATACGCTGAAAACTCAAACTGAGTGCCTCGGTTCTTCAAGTCAAGCTTGTCAGATCCGGCAAGTCACGGTATCCACATGGAAGTAAAACGAATCGCTGAGTTGCGCCACACCAACCCAAAAGAGCTAACTTTCTCCGTGCTGAGAAGCTTTGTAGGCGTTCGCCAATTCTGGCCGCGTTTTAAGGTAGCTGGTGTTGCCTCACGGGGCCGAGAAATGCCGGGTCCGCCCATGCGACAGCAGCCTGAGTAACCTCGCACGCTACCAGTTCTTACTTTCTTGCAAATAAACCTTTCAAAAACACTTCTATTTTCTCCGATATGTGTACTACATTTTAATACAGCCCTACACAAATGAAAAATAATAGCACGTATACAGGTTAATTCTTACAAAATAGTAAAAACAGCAACCAACCACTGTTAATAATGCTATAAATTAAAAACAAATAGCGCTGTTACCGGTTTAGGACCGACAAGTTTATCCTGAGACAGCTATTCCACGTTTAAAATTACATGTCGTTCATGATGTACATGTGATGGTGGTGCCTTAGAAAACCCTGCGTCATGAGTACTCTGAAGAAATTATTTTGGAAAAAATGATTCAATATCCGCAGAATTCTCATCCGTAATATTGTATCTGGCTGAGTAGCGAATTCCGACATCCGATCGTCCCAGAGACAGCTTCTCTTTCATTCCCAGTGCAGGGGCGCCCAGCGTACCATTGAGGGTGATATCCAACTCGCACTGATGTGAGCAAGTTAAACTTTTAACAGTTTTCGTGATAACAGTCTCCCGCAGCTTCAGAGTTCAACCGGATCACAGATGAGCGGGTGAAGTACGTTTACTGAACGTGAGGGTGATTTTGTCAAAAACTGTCTAACAGCTATACAGCAGTACAAGATTTAACAGCTACACAGTAACAATGACAAGAAATCTTTTTAAGCATGTTTGCAGTGGCTCAAGAGACTAATGGTTCCAGTGAAAACAGCGATGAATACGAGAAGAGTATCACTTTTCAGTTAAACATTTTGAGTAGAATGCTTCACTAGGAGACAGTGATTGGTGGAGATGTTGGTCAACCAAACACTGCGTTCGCATTAAAGGGAAGATATGTTTGCCGTCGAATAAATCGAGAATAGACTCGTCAACAAGACGAATCCAGAAAGCGACGGAGGTTGGAGGCTTACTTAAAACAATTGTAAGAAAGGGCGGAAGCACCACATATTTCATGATGTCTCTTCACTACAAATCACAAACGAACAAAAATACCATTCGCATCTGCTCACACGTTACACCGTGTATCTACACAGTAGCCCGTCAGATCGATCATGGTATGTTGTGAAGTTTCTATGAAACTCTAGTCCCACATTTTAGTTACGTTACATCTGGAAAATCTTGGTCTACTGAGGTCCCTCGTACGATCAGTAGGATGTAACTAGCAAAGGATGTAAGGTATTTCACACTTTATAACGCAGTACATCAGATAATTTCAGGCTTTGGTTTTCTACACTTATGTTCAGAGCTTATTTTCCGACGCACGCAATTCTATTGTGGTGCACACGACACGGAACATACAACAAGAAAGTCAGCAGCGGAGGATTACTTCGACACAGCGAGAGTAAGCGACTCATCAGAAAGCGTCCGAAATAATATATAAAACGAGAGAAAGAGGAAAACAAAGTCTCTAGCAAGCTATTACAGTAACAATCACGCAAAATCGAGCCAATGCCCTTCGACAAGGTGGGGAAAAAAGTAAAATTTACTGGGTTATTCGGTTGTTAAGACTCTGGATAAAAATAAGTACAGTATTACACCAGATACATGTACCTAGCTGATTACTAAATTGACAACGGTTAAGATAGCCACTCTGCAAAACTCTAAAGCCTCCAACATAAATGTGTAGGCTGGAGTTCTGACACTTCCCATAATTTTTTAATACGCACTAAACTCATCTCATCGACGGGAGGATATAACGTATGCCTTGGTAGGCTACCACTACGTAAGAACATGAGGCGCTTCCTGTATTAAGCGCATTTGCTCGCAGCACTGAACAGCAGACAATTAGGATGATTTCAAACTTAGTTTTGCTCATCTCAGTCTCTCTCAGTTTCAGTGTTCATCTGGGTCAATGGTGGGCGGATGAAGGCAATCGCAATCTGGTTACTGAAGCTGAGGGCGATTTTGTCAAAAACAGCAATAGCAGACTTAACAGCTGCAGAGTAACAATGATAAGAAATCTTTTTAAGCCTTAGACTAATCATGTATGTTTCCTTTGATGTATTAGAATTACACCATCCAATTATCCTAAATACTTGGTAGATACCAAAAGGTTAATATGCTATCGTTAGTTGCAGTCTACTCGTCAGATCGCGGACTCATTCATAATCTACTTGGGACTTACGAAAGAGTGAAAGGTTTCGTACGCTTACAATACGCGTTGAAAAAGTGTGTCTATACATGGAATACAGAACAGACCTATCATGTAACGCGGGGAATAGAGCCCACAATATCTGGGGTCATTTGAAAAAAAGGCAGGTTTCTATTTTAGGTGGTCCATTTGCTATGAAAGACATATTCTTATGACATTTTAGACAATAAATGCTAATTTTCTCTCCAGTGATTTCGCAGTCCCAGGCCAGAAGTCTCTGCGTAATCTCTGCTGGAGGGTGCATTTTTAAGGAACTCAAATATGCCAGTGCTAGCCTCACGTTTTCCGTGTATCTAACACTCCATTCATCTATTTCGTCAGTGACTACCTATGATTCACGCAGCTAAACCTAAGAGACACTTCACATAATACACTAATTTCTTCTCAATCATCTAATCTCGAGACCTGAACGTATCACTACCCTCTTTTCACGTGAAAGGCAGGTTTACAAACTACTATGTTCTACTTTATCGTTACAATAGATAGGAGATTATGCCAGACTGAATCGTTACGAAATCCACGCACCGTATTCTATAGCACTTGGAAACTAAGATTTGGAGTCTTTTCATCGTTAACAATTTTCTCTGCCGCTGGCTGCACTTACCACCATAACATTTCTTACAGTTTAACACACATATTAAGAGAACAATCGTACCTAATGAATCTTTTATTGCCCATATCACTCTCTTTTCAGCCGTAAGAGACCACGTTAGAGGCCAGAGGAAAGCTCTGCTACTACCTAGCTCAACTCAACTAAGTTTCTCCTACGTACATACAGAAGAAATACTTGTTAGCAAAATCTGTGATTCATGACAGCCGTTATTGCATAGTCTATCTGCTGTGGTCATATTTCAAACTGCTGCGTTGAAGAAACACTTCCATACCGTAGGAGAAGCAAAACTGATCAGGCTATTAGCACAATGTAATGAATGGCTTCCTTATGTCAAGCCAATGAAATAATATCCCACGAAACTCTAGTTCAGCAATAGACTTCACGTCCGCCTCTTCCAAAACATATTGCAAATACGGCAACTACGGCATTAAATCACTGTTCGGTACAATCTTCTGAGTAAAATGCTTAGCGCTTATTTGGGGAGTCAATAGCAGTATCCTGAGCAGAACTCTTATACCGTATCTGTTTGGAGGTTGGAGAAAATAAGAGCTCTGTCTGTCTCGTTACGTCCGTCCAAACGAAGCAGATGACACATTAAATGAAATACGCCTCATCGTCACTGGGTTGTTAGTAACTATCCCAGTGGGGTACCACTGTTTCCTACCTCGTATACCTCAGTCGACAAGAAGGGAAATCGCACGGGGGCTGTGTCTCCACACAATCCACAATGACGTTCAACACCTACCGTACGGACAATGCAATCTATGAAGAGACTCAGAATTAGAAGCAGCCTCCCAGTAGCTACTGTCTGAATCCAAATTTGGAGTAAGAAAGTTAAAACGGCTTCATGATGACTCCATCTTAAAAAGGGGATGATACATGGCGATTAATTATCTCTTGGGTCATCCAGTAAGTTACGGTGTCGTTAGAACAGTAATTCGGATGTGCAAAAAAAATTTCGTCGAACACGGAGATAGTACATCCGTGCGTATGGTGCACAACGGACTATACTGCACGATATAAACTGTTCCCATTGTCCTCACTGACGTACAGCGGACGGTCTCAGTGATAGACCGACATGCGCACTAGACGTAGTCAAATTCTGGTCGACTGTGAGTAACATCACTCAGATGTATTCTCCCAGATCAGATAATAACTTCAGCCTTCCGTCAAATCTGTCTTACGATACACGGCACTGAAGAAGGTGAAGCGAGGTGGCGCAGTGGTTAGCACACGGGACTCGCATTCTGGAGGACGACGGTATAAAGCCGCGTCCGGCCATGCAGACTTAGTTTTCCTTGATTTCCCTAAACCGTTTAAGGCAAATACTTGGATGGTTCCTTTGAAAAGGCACGTCCGATTTCCTTCTCCGTCCTTCCCTAATCTGAGCTTGTGCTTCGTCTCCAATGAACTCGTTGTCGATGGGACACTAGTCATCTCCTCGTCCTCCTCCTCCTAAATGTCAGAAAGATGAGTGTCCTATATACTGAAAGGAATGCACACGTATGATGTGCGAAACGTGTAACGGCAAGAAAATTAGTTGTTTGTCGCTGTTACTGTGGCATCACGTATTGATACCATCCCACGAACGTCTTCACAGCTGGCAACAGAACTTCAAGTTTTTGTAGACGTATACAGCGGTCGCGCGGGGTCTGGTGGACCCAACGGTGTGCGCCCTCTGAGCCACACCACTACCGGCTCCGTACCACGAGCGCCTTCTGCCGCAATTCGGCCCACGAAGCTCGGAACCTCTACCTATATCGATAGCCGACCTCTATTTCTCGTCGAACTATTTGTAACGAACCTCCGTTCTCTCGGAGAAATTCGAGTTAAGTAAATCTCGCGTCATCTCGTTAGCTGCCCCCGTCCAGCTTTCCTACGGCGACAGTTGTCGCACCACTCTGTGGACCACCTCTCCTCACTGTCGTTTATAAAGTTGTACACGTCACATACACTCCTGGAAATGGAAAAAAGAACACATTGACACCAGTATGTCAGACACACCATACTTGCTCCGGACACTGCGAGAGGGCTGTACAAGCAATGATCACACGCACGGCACAGCGGACACACCAGGAACCGCGGTGTTGGCCGTCGAATGGCGCTAGCTGCGCAGCATTTGTGCACCGCCGCCGTCAGTGTCAGCCTGTTTGCCGTGGCATACGGAACTCCATCGCAGTCTTTAACACTGGTAGCATGCCGCGACAGCGTAGACATGAACCGTATGTGCAGTTGACGGACTTTGAGCGAGGGCGTATAGTGGGCATGCGGGAGGCCGGGTGGACGTACCGCCGAATTGCACAACACGTGGGGCGTGAGGTCTCCACAGTACATCGATGTTGTCGCCAGTGGTCGGCGGAAGGTGCACGTGCCCGTCGACCTGGGACCGGACCGCAGCGACGCACGGATGCACGCCAAGACCGTAGGATCCTACGCAGTGCCGTAAGGGACCGCACCGCCACTTCCCAGCAATATTAGGGACACTGTTGCTTCTGGGGTATCGGCGAGGACCATTAGCAACCGTCTCCATGAAGCTGGGCTACGGTCCCGCACACCGTTAGGCCGTCTTCCGCTCACGCCCCAACATCGTACAGCCCGCCTCCAGTGGTGTCGCGACAGGCGTGAATGGAGGGACGAATGGAGACGTGTCGTCTTCAGCGATGAGAGTCGCTTCTGCCTTGGTGCCAATGATGGTCGTATGCGTGTTTGGCGCCGTGCAGGTGAGCGCCACAATCAGGACTGCATACGACCGAGGCACACAAGGCCAACACCCGGCATCATGGTGTGGGGAGCGATCTCCTACACTGGCCGTACACCTCTGGTGATCGTCGAGGGGACACTGAATAGCGCACGGTACATCCAAACCGTCATCGAACCCATCGTTCTACCATTCCTAGACCGGCAAGGGAACTTGCTGTTCCAACAGAACAATGCACGTCCGCATGTATCATGTGCCACCCAACGTGCTCTAGAAGGTGTAAGTCAACTACCCTGGCCAGCAAGATCTCCGGATCTGTCCCCCATTGAGCATGTTTGGGACTGGATGAAGCGTCGTGTCACGCGGTCTGCACGTCCAGCTCGAACGCTGGTCCAACTGAGGCGCCAGGTGGAAATGGCATGGCAAGCCGTTCCACAGGACTACATCCAGCATCTCTACGATCGTCTCCATTGGAGAATAGCAGCCTGCATTGCTGCGAAAGGTGGATATACACTGTACTAGTGCCGACATTGTGCATGCTCTGTTGCCTGTGGTTCTGTCAGTGTGATCATGTGATGTATCTGACCCCAGGAATGTGTCAATAAAGTTTCCCCTTCCTGGGACAATGAATTCACGGTGTTCTTATTTCAATTTCTAGGAGTGTATAAATCTTATTTTAACGCATTATGAATAAAAACATTCTTGTAGGTTACCTCGTTTAGGGTGTGGCAATGGACACCAGGCTACTTTTATTTTTCAAACCAATCGTGGAATCAATACTAAAATAAGAATAGCCTTCCCAAACACTCAACATCTTATTTTGCCTAGAATGGTTCATTATTCAGGAGCACAGATTTTCAATAACTTTTCACAAGTCACAAAACACTTAACTAATAAGAAAGTTCAGTTAAAGATGGGCCTAAAGGATTTATCAGTAGTCAATTCCTACTGCAATGACAAATTTTTCACTGGGGTGAACTGCTGTATATATTACCAATAATATCGAATAACTTGATACATAAAGTCTGACTTCTGCACATCTTCAGTGCAGTAATGTGACAAACGAAAATATCATACTGTTAAAATTATCGTATTGTACAGTCACATGTTTTCTGAAACGTCTGTTCTTATCACTTTAAACGTATTCGAGTGCCGTGAAGACCATTTAACTTTGGACCTTGTAATGGTACTTGAATTACGTAACGATTACGGCACCTCAACTCAACCTCTCGATACCAGCAATGTTCTACTGTGTTTCTATAAAACAGTTTACATATTTCTGAGACAACATTCAGATTTGATTTCATTTGTGATACATCGATATGTTTATATTGCACTGATATTATTCTTATGTGTATTCTTTCTTTTGTCACTATGATCTTTGAAGTACTTGTAATTCTGATTTTTGGGGGCGTAAGCGATTGTTAGTTGTGTTAGAGAGTCGGACCTTGAAAAAAGTCAAGTCTTGGACGTCATATTGGAACGACGCATATTGTAGTAAGCTTATTAAATGTGAACTTTAACAGTGAGGAAGATGTTTTCAAGTATGTTTTGTATTGTAAAGTGATGTTTTGTGTGTTACGTGATATTACAGCAAAAGCAATAAAAAGGAAGTGTAACTTAAATTCGGAGTGCTGAATATTTTTTTTATATCACCATTGTGCTAACTTTGAAAGGTTTAATCTTCAAGAATGGTTTGTGAAGCGCATCTACAAAACTTTTGAATATAGCAGAATAAAACCTAGGCCTTTTTGCATCCGAGCTTGGAATCACCACCACCTAGATTTTCGACGATTGAGCCATGATTTTACAACGAGACCAGCGTGGGAAACACGAAAAGATGAGTGCCTAGTTTATTCATTATTACATGAAATGACTTTAGTAAATGTGCTCTAATGACACCTGCCACATAATAACTTTGTTGTTGCACGAAAATGCAGTATTTAGTAGCGTGAGCAACACTACAAGTCATAATTAAATTTTGACCTTTGTTGTGGTAGGGTTGTTAGAACCTGTGGAGGGGACATTAGCATCTGCCTTTATTTTGTAAATATACATTACGTGTTCTCGGTTTATGACGAGGATCTCGTGTACGTAATGTAAGCTTACCTTGTAGTGGCGGCGGGGCCCTGTAAAGCAGAGAGAGGGCAAAAGGATAGCAATACTCACTGTCGACCGGCTGGTGCGGCGCGTGTGTGGCGGGCCAGTCTGCGTCGAGCGTGTGCCGGTTGCTGGCCGGTGCGTCCCTCCGCCGGTTCGTCACGGCTCGCCGCAGCACCGGCGCTGCGAACACACTCTCACTGCCACACCCACCATCGTCACCACTCTCCCTTCCATAAGGCTATATTTCCACGAATTAACTGCTCCACAAACTCGTGAAACCACTTGCCTATCTGCGAATGTGAGCGGGCGTAGTTTCGAGGGGAGCAGCGATTGAAACAATAAGGCTTATCGAATTAAAAAGTAACTTTACTACGAAATAAAAACAAAACAATAGCCTAAATAATGGCTGTCGGAAAGTGTTCGATTTTTCTATTCGCCAAAATCAGAGTCTGCTGCTAGATAACATCGAATACCGCGTCGTAGCACCCCGTGCACGGTCTAACGAGCGGACCCACCTCGGCACGCTACTTAAAAGGTGGTGGAAACGTTGTTGTCCCACTATTGAGTAGTGTCCCTTCAGCGTGTGGACGGGGTTCCTGCGACAGTGCAGTACGAGTGGCAACTGATCACAAACACGCTCAGCGGTATTCGGATTAAGCTGCACGACATTCCATTCGGTCAATTCGTGCCTCCTGCAGGAAGGAATTCGCAGTGTGCTCGTGTATTACCGAAATGTTGCCTGTAGGCTCCGGAGGGATCCCCTCCTAAAGTGCGCGTCATTTACGACGGCGGACGAGTTTAGGTTCGTTCTGCGCATATGACGTCACAAAACACAGTCAGCCAATGAAGAGAGAACGACATTGCCAGAGCTCGACTGCAGTGCAGAGCACGGACGAGTGTCTTCAGTTTTAGAAATATTTAGTCATAAATAAAGTAATTGAACAAAAGCAATGAATTGATTGCAGACTTTCTTTTATAGAAAGTTTGGAAAAAGCATTCTTTATACCAGTCGCTTCATATTCTATTAATTAATTAAACCAAACAAGCAATAAGCCTTCTAATTCAGGCGATAGCAAGGAAAGGTGTCTGTATCATTCTCACTAACCACTTCTTCGCAATAAAGAACACCGGTAATTGTTTATTTCCTATTGTACTTCGACGAAATGTGAGTAATTCATAGTCATACAAACAGTGTTTGTCGATATTTTGCGTGATATTTTGAAGTCCTCCGCCGGGAGACCTATTGCATTAGCGTAATGGTTAAAGTGTATGGCTGCTAAGCGAAAGGTTCTGAGTTCAAACCTTGTTCGGTGCTTTATATTTGCTTTATTTAAAAACAATATTGAAGTGTCTTACTTCATGAATTTTATTCGTTTGAATGTAATTTTTTGAAATTTGTAGTGGCAACTAAACTCGACCATACGGAAAGTATACGCTATGGACTTTTACCTCTACAAACTCTTCAAAATTTCGCGTAATTGTTTACTACGTCTACTGCTGCACAATAACTGAGTTGAACATTGAAACAAAATTAAATCATTTATGAGGGGGTGGGGGGGGGGACGTATCAGTCAAGAGGATGTGTAAAAATCAAATTTTTGGGCCAAATAGTTCTTGTCAAATCTAAAGTGTGTCAAAGCAGTCAAAACCCCATGTGTCTGCACAGACGAGCAGAGCAGTGATGACAAAATCGCGCACAGCGCGGAATGCGGGGAGTACGTCTCTGTAGCAGCGAAACGGTTAATGCGTCCGTGGTGGCTTTACTTCATAAACTGTGCGCTCCCCCCTGAACACAAGTTTGCGAACTATGCTATGGCGCTGCTTCTCTTGGCGCGTACAACTGGCAACGCAGCAATCTCCCGCCTCTGGGCGGGCATGCGCGAACCGCCAAGATAAAAGAATTGAACTATAGTACTACACTGCCTTCAGATTACTCTGGACGGCTACGAGAGGAGTCCAACATGTGTACGTGAACCGGCTCAAAAAGTGTGAGCCATCTCTCTCTGCTGAGACAGGTATTGGCTTCTGGCTGCCTCCACAGTCTCTACTGACCGTCGTCAGCGATCTGAAAAACTCTGCATTCGTCGCTAGAGAAACCGACGAAACTGACTGAAATGCCATTCTAAGTGCGTTATCTTTCTTGCGCCCAACGGTGCTGGAGGTTCCTACTGTTGCTTGTAATGGACGCCTAGAGGCCAAATTCATGGTGTGGAATGGGTTGCATACTGTCAGGACTGACACGACGTTCCCAGTTGCCTCGGAGTCGTAGCGCATAGTTTTGTAACAATCTTCTGGGGTTAGTTACGAGATATAACTTTTAGGTAGCGGTCATCAGCTGGTATTGTTGACCGAGGGCGACCTCTACGAGGCAAGTCTTCAATATTTTGTGTTTGGCGATAACGGTTCAATGTTCGAATTACGTCGCTGTGTATACACCCGTCCTGAAAACCATTCTTGCTTTAAAGCGACGATGAACGCACTGTTTAAGCTCCAACCGCCTCTTCCGTCACCGTGTTTACTACTTGTGAGAGACCGTTCTAATGAACTGAACTAGGAGCGCAGATTTACTCCTACCTCCTTGCGTAGGTGGCTGTACGCTGTGATTTCCAGTGACCGAAAGAGTGACGAGAAATAGTGTTACGACACAAAACACTTGCCCCAGTCTTTAGGGCGGTGCAAAACTTTTTTCGAATAATTTACGTATCGTGCAATCATCTCAAAGAGAGAAGTCTGAAGTCATGATGTGGCATATGAGATCATATTCCAGAGAGCGGGAAACGTGTGCGCTGTTTTCAATGCACGTAATGGCTCCCGTAGTTGATACGAGTTCGAATGCGCGCGAAAAAATTCTATTAAGACGGAAGATGAATTTATCATAAAATAAATCGGCATACAAGGTAAAAATGTGTTCGACATGCTTCTCCCGCCGAGCACGTGGAAATCAGTGTAGCGAGCACGCCAGCAGTTGCTCGTAACAGCGTCAAAGCGGCAGTTTCAACGGAAGGGTTTGCATTGCCACCTCTACTAAATGCAACTTTTACACAAGCTACAGCTCACTGATCCGACAAAAGGCCACACATTTTGTGAGACGATGAATGTATTACAGACTGTGATCATGGCCTGGAGGAATGAGATTTCGTGAGTGATGAAGTGACATTTTATTTGTCTGAGAAGGTCGTTAGGCTTCATAGCCAGACGTGGTCATAGAAACCCCTAGCTGCGATTGAAATCGAACGTGAAAGTTGAAAAGTAAACATGTTTCATTGCATTTCTTAACGATGTCTTTGGACTACATAACGAGTGGTTAATGCCAGCGTGAAGGGCGGGTAATAGTGGCTCAATTGTCAACAAGACTTTGCCGCAAAATTGACACAAAAGTCGGAACCATACTACCGCTGGACGGCTTGCGTATGGAATGTGCAGCAACAGCCCTCTACTTACAGCAATATAGCCAGAGCCGAGAAGGTACGTACATTACCACAACTGTCGAGATCACGGCAGCCGGCTTGACGAGAATCAGGCTACTGGCTGAACAGCTGCCATACAAATTGCGCTCAAATGGAGCGCATCTAAAAATCTTATAAACTCCATTCTCTAACATGATACAGTTATACAATGTGTAACATTCGTGAAAATATAGCCTTATGAAATCGCTCAGTAATTAGTCTCACTCAATATTACACACAAACACACACACACACACACACACACGCACACACACACCATGGGTGTCCGAAAGCTTCCTAGAAAGACTGTTTTTGTACAGTGGCACATAACAGACAAGGTACGTGGCGCTGTTTACAGGATGTGGAAATGTGAAACTGAGCGAAATAGACATACCGCGCTGTCATTAAGTTTATTTTCAACTCGGAAGAACTTCCGAGGTGTTGCCGAATGTTTGTGGTTACTACAGATAACCGGATTTTATCCGAGTAGTACGAAACATTTCGTGCACAACATTAACACCGCCAAGAGGTAATTAAAGGACTGGATCCTCTTCCACAAGCAACACCTACAAAATGAGCACCCAGCAGTGAATCTTCCTCTGCGAGATTTGCGCCTGAGGTACGTGATGGCTGCCAACGCTTTGACCGTTTGTAAACCATTCTGTAAGTCATTTCAGTAAAGTAAGTCTGCACAGTGCTTGTGTCGTACTCCCTTATAACATAATGGGAAAAGAAGATGAATGTGTACATTTTTATGGGTTCCATTGGTATGACTACCATAAAATTGTTAACACTGTCATTAACATGGCATGTGCCCCGAAAATTTAGTGCACTCAGTATGCACTCTGCCCATAAAATGACAAACTAGCTAGTGGAAGACGATACAGACATGAGAGACCACTGTTGAGCAAGATGGAGTATCACGATGGCCACTGGCAGTTCGTGACTCAAGGTCAACTTGTTTCTAGAATTTTCTACGTGGCGGACCGTCTGCCGAAAACAACGAGATGTTTTAGTCAGTACCTGCTCCGAAGCGGGAAATAGTTCTTTCACCACAGTAAAGATTTGGCAAATGTATCAGCGAGTTGCTGATGAAAGGCGGGGCAATCAAAATTCCCTTTACCTACTCTATAGCTTCGATGGATTCCTCTCTTTTCCATGAACTGGAAGCAGACTTGAAACAACGTGCGTGCCACTGATTCTGAACTCTCGAACATTGTAATGAACATCTTGAACGCCATTCCGACAGAACTAGAAGGTTGTCGATTAAAGAATCTGTAAATTAAAACAACCGATTAATGTGAAAAACTGCTACAAAATTTAACTGTGAGAAGAGGTATGCAAGATGCATTGAAATTAGTGGTCAGTATTTAGGGATCGGATCCTAATGTAAAGAGCGCAAAAAAAATTGTATTAACATGGCTCCGAAAATACCTTGTCTGCGAGTTGTGGGACAGTAATTTATGGCAAATGAATCATTTGTGTTTCAACTGAGCCCTGAAAGTTAATGAATTGTTGTTGTAGTGATCTTCAGTCCTGAGACTGGTTTGTTGCAGCTCCCCATGTAACTATCTTGTGCAAGCTTCCTCATCTCCCACTACTTACTGCAACCTACGTCCTTCTGAATCTGCTTAGTATATTCATCTCTTGGTCTCCTCCTATGATTTTTACCCTCCACACTGCCCTCCAATGTTAAATTTGTGATCCCTTGATGCCTCAGAACATGTCCTACCAACCGATCCCTTCTTCTAGTCAAGTTGTGCCACAAACTCCTTTTCTCCCCAATTCTATTCAATACCTTCTCATTAGTTACGTGATCTAACCATCTAATCTTCTGCATTCTTCTGTAGCACCACATTTCGAAAGCTTCTATTCTCTTCTTGTCCAAACTACACTCCTGGAAATGGAAAAAAGAACACATTGACACCGGTGTGTCAGACCCACAATACTTGCTCCGGACACTGCGAGAGGGCTGTACAAGCAATGATCACACGCACGGCACAGCGGACACACCAGGAACCGCGGTGATGGCCATCGAATGGCGCTAGCTGCGCAGCATTTGTGCACCGCCGCCGTCAGTGTCAGCCAGTTTGCCGTGGCATACGGAGCTCCATCGCAGTCTTAAACACTGGTATCATGCCGCGACAGCGTGGACGTGAAGCGTATGTGCAGTTGACGGACTTTGAGCGAGGGCGTATAGTGGGCATGCGGGAGGCCGGGTGGACGTACCGTCGAATTGCTCAACAAGTGGGGCGTGAGGTCTCCACAGTACATCGATGTTGTCGCCAGTGGTCGGCGGAAGGTGCACGTGCCCGTCGATCTGGGACCGGACCGCAGCGACGCACGGATGCACGCCAAGACCGTAGGATCCTACGCAGTGCCGTAGGGGACCGCACCGCCACTTTCCAGCAAATTAGGGACACTGTTGCTTCTGGGGTATCGGCGAGGACCATTAGCAACCGTCTCCATGAAGCTGGGCTACGGTCCCGCACACCGTTAGGCCGTCTTCCGCGCACGCACCAACATCGTGCAGCCCGCCTCCAGTGGTGTAGCGACAGGCGTGAATGGAGGGACGAATGGAGACGTGTCGTCTTCAGCGATGAGAGTCGCTTCTGCCTTGGTGCCAATGATGGTCGTATGCGTGTTTGGCGCCGTGCAGGTGAGCGCCACAATCAGGACTGCATACGACCGAGGCACACAAGGCCAACACCCGGCATCATGGTGTGGGGAGCGATCTCCTACACTGGCCGTACACCTCTGGTGATCGTCGAGGGGACACTGAATAGTGCACGGTACATCCAAACCGTCATCGAACCCATCGTTCTACCATTCCTAGACCGGCAAGGGAACTTGCTGTTCCAACAGGACAATGCACGTCCGCATGTATCCCGTGCCACCCAACGTGCTCTAGAAGGTTTAAGTCAACTACCCTGGCCAGCAAGATCTCCGGATCTGTCCCCCATTGAGCATGTTTGGGACTGGATGGAGCGTCGTCTCACGCAGTCTGCACGTCCAGCACGAACGCTGGTCCAACTGAGGCGCCAGGTGGAAATGGCATGGCAAGCCGTTCCACAGGACTACATCCAGCATCTCTACGATCGTCTCCATGGGAGAATAGCAGCCTGCATTGCTGCGAAAGGTGGATATACACTGTACTAGTGCCGACATTGTGCATGCTCTGTTGCCTGTGTCTATGTGCCTGTGGTTCTGTCAGTGTGATCATGTGATGTATCTGACCCCAGGAATGTGTCAATAAAGTTTCCCCTTCATGGGACAATGAATTCACGGTGTTCTTATTTCAATTTCCAGGAGTGTATTTATCGTCCATGTTTCACTTCCATACATGGCTACACTCCATTAGGTCTTTCAGTGCTCTGTCAAACTCTTCACGCAGTATTGTATCTCCCATTTCGTCTTCATCTACATTCTCTTTCATTTCCAGAATCATTGATAGGTGTTTCGTAAACCGTCAACGTCACGTGAACAGCAGAACAAAACCCACTGCATAAAACGACCATGGAAGCAAAGGAATTGATCCAACTCTTGTCTATTGACTTTCAAGAGTAATGTGCAGGTTCGAATCCTGCCTCGAGAATGGATGTGTGTGACGTCCTTAGGTTAGTTAGGTTTAATTAGTTCTAAGTTCTAGGGGAATGATAACCTTAGAAGTTAAGTCCCATAGTGCTCAGGCCCATTTGAACCAAGTTATGTGCATTCGCGTGCTCACGGTCACACGGGAAGCGTCCTGCACGAAGTACAGTCCTTGACAGACTACTAGAAATATATTATCCAGTGAATTAACCCCCCCCCCCCCCCACATGAAGCATGAACCATGGATCTTGCCGTTGGTGGGGAGGCTTGCGTGCCTCAGCGATACAGATGGCCGTACCGTAGGTGCAACCACAACGGAGGGGTATCTATTGAGAGGCTAGACAAACGTGTGGTTCCTGAAGGGAGGCAGCAGCCTTTTCAGTAGTTGCAGGGGCAACGGTCTGGATGATTGACTGATCTGGCCTTGTAACACTAACCAAAACGGCCTTGTTGTGCTGGTACTGCGAACGGCTGAAAGCTACGGGAAACTACAGCCGCCATTTTTCCCGAGGGCATGCAGCTTTACTGTATGGTTAAGTGATGATGGCGTCCTCTTGGGTAAAATATTCCGAAGGTAAAATAGTACCCCATTCGGATCTCCGGGCGGGGACTACTCAGGAGGACGTCGTTATCAGGAGAAAGAAAACTGGCGTTCTGCGGATCGGAGGGTGGAATGTCAGATCCCTTAATCGGTCAGGTAGGTTAGAAAACTTAAAAAGGAAAATGGATAGGTTAAAGTTAGATACAGTGGGTATTAGTGAAGTTCGGTGGCAGGATGTACAAGACTTTTGATCAGGTGAATACAGGGCTATAAATACAAAATCAAATAGGGGTAATGCAGGAGTAGGTTTAATAATGAATAAAAAAATAGGAGTGCGGGTAAGCTGCTACAAACAGCATAGTGAACGCATTATTGTGGTCAAGATAGACACGAAGCTCACACCGACTACAATAGTACAAATTTATATGCCAACTAGCTCTGCAGATGATGAAGAAATTGATGAAATTTATGATGAGATAAAAAAAAATTATTCAGGTAGTGAAGGGAAACGAAAATTTAATAGTCATGGGTGACTGGAATTCGAGAGTAGGAGAAAGGGAGAGAATGAACTGGATAATATATTTCTAGCTGTCTGTCAAGGGCTGTACTTCGTGCAGGACGCTTCCCGTGTGACCGTGTACACCTGAATGCACATTACTCTTGAAAGTCAATAGACAAGAGTTGGATCAATTCCTTTGCTCAATGGTCGTTTTATGCAGTGGGTTTTGTTCTGCTGTTCACGTGACGTTGACGGTTTACGCAACACCTGTCAATGATGAAACATGTTCTATTGCACAACTTGTAGAACTAGGAAACACAGCACGCAACACGCAAGGTGCATTCGAGCGTGCTTGATATCGACTTGTAGGTTCGATGTGAAGCCAGTTTTCAGGCGGAATGTAAGCATTTGTATCGGGTGTTGTGATCCATTTGTAAAATGTAGCAAACTATGAGTGTAATCAATAACTGTTTCATTTGACAAGCTATAAAGGGCAGTCTCACAACGTTACAAATTCATATTTTTAAATGAAGAATTATATCCCTCAATATTCCCCACATTAGCTATTTTAATAAAACTTGTATAATAGCTGACACAAACTAGTACATACAAAGTTTCATGCAGCAATCAACGGCCGGAGCAACGCCAGTCCATATACACTATCGGGCTCTTAAGCGAAACATTAGGGACTATACGTTGGCCTATTGATCATGACCGTAGAGGTATTAGGACACCGTGGGCAGCTCTGTGGATTCCGCCCGTGACGGGGAAGACAGTAAGTCAGGATTTACGTCTGGGATTTTTTTCTATATCCATCAACGTGAGTGCTGAGTAGGTCGCTAGAGTCCAGTTCATTTGAGTATTTATGAAAGACCTTTCTGTCGCTCACATTTTAGCAGAGTTTATATGGTTCTCGAAGGAAACGATAGTTCTCTCGTCGTATTATAAGGTAAAATGAGCTATAAATAGATTATTCTTAAAGACAAGGAGATCGTCGGCGTTTTAAAAGAAAAGCAAAAATGAGAAATATTTTATCCGCGGTGTTAAAACAATGTATTTTCATACTGAGTTGCCATTTCAGAATGGTGCTGTTTTTGACACGCTTTCCTGGTTATGATTTAAAACCTAATTGGCAGCGAGAGCATTTGCACTACCTAGAATAGCAGCAGGCGTCTGCCATGGTCTCGCTGAAAGAACCGCCTTGCCACCGTTTTTAACTGTTTCCTGGAAATCGTAAGCCGGCTGAGGGAAGTGCACTCTGCTACTGCGTGCCTTATCGTTGCGCCACCTCACACGGTTATCTTTTATAGCACCCTTTAGGTGCTCTACGACGGCTGTTTCTGTAATACAGAGCCTTCTGTTTCCATGTGCACACTTCCATCAGTGTACCAGACAGTGCCGATAGGGAAAATACGTACAATAGCCAATAGTGGTACAGTATTTTAACTTTCTATGTTAGTTTTCATATCAAGTATCAAGACGATGTAACTGGGTCCGCAAGGTTTCAACTTCCCTAAATGTATCCACGTGAAAGAGTACATTTACCATGAAACAGAAGCTATTCACACTTTAGTTTATAACCGTTACCGATTTAGAATTAACTTATCCATTTTTTGACGGGATGCACGGTTGGGTGCTAGCAAACCATAGTGCCTACTTTTGAAAGATGGTGTCCTGAGGGTAACAGACGCACTATGTGATCAAAAGTATCCTGACACCCGCAAAAATATACGTTTTTCATATTTGGTGCATTGTGCTGCCACCTGCTGTCTGATACTCCATAACAGCGACCTGAGTAGTCATTAGACATCGTGAGAGAGCAGAATGGGGTGCTCCACGGAACTCACGGACTTAAAGCGTGGTCTGGTGAATGGGTGTCGCTTGTGTCTTACTTCGCTACGCGGGATTACGAGACTCCTAAACATCTCTAGGTCCACTGTTTCCGATGTGATATTGAAGTGGAAATGTGAAGTGACACGTACAAAAGAGTACATGCCGACCTCGTCTGTTGACTGTCAGAGCCCGCCGACAGTTGGCCATAATGTGTAATAGGCAGATATCTATACAGACCATCACACAGGAATGCCAAAATGCATCATGATCCACCGTAAGTACTATATGGGCGATTGAACAGTGGAAAAACGTTGTGTGGAGTGACGAATCACGGTACATAAAGTGGCGATATGACGGCAGGGTGTGGGTATGGCAAATGCCTAGTAAACGTCATCTGCCAGCGTGTGTAGTGCCAACAGTAAAATTCGGAGGCGGTGGTGGTGTTATTGTGCGGTCGTGTTTTTCATGGAGGGGGCTTGCACCCCTTGTTGCTTTTCGTGGCACTATCACAGCATAGGCTTACACTGATGTTTTAAGCACCTTCTTGCTTCTCACTGTTGAAGACCAATTCGGGGATGGCGATTGCATCTTTCAACACGATCGAGCACCTGTTCATAATGTACAGCCTGTGGCGGAGTGGTTACAAGACAATAACATCCCGGTAATGGACTGGCTTGCACAGAGTCCTGACCTGAATCCTACAGGGCACCTTTGGGATGTTTTGGAACGCCGACTTCGTGCGAGGCCTCACCGACCGACATTGTTACCTTTCCTCAGTGCAGCACTCCGTGAAGAATGGGCTGCCATTCCCCAAGAAACCTTCCAGCACCTGATTGAACGTATGCCTGCGAGAGTGGAAGCTGTCATCAAGGCTAAGGGTGGGCCAACACCATATTGAATTCCAGCATTTGCGATGGAGAGCGCCACGAACTTATAAGTCATTTTCAACCAGGTGTCCGCATACTTCTGATCACATAGTGTATTTGCAGTTTCTAAATGTGGAGATTTAATAGTCTTTCGGAGCATGCAAGCAAGAGTGACTTCGGTGAAATATCCGCCTGCAATACTTAGCTGTCGTGTCTCGCACTAATTCTGTGTAGACACGTAATCACGCACAACAGTCTTCACCTTCAAAACTCAGCAATATACAGTATGCATCGCATTGTCATTTCATGTTGTACAATTTAGTTTCCGATGCTCCAATGTCTTTGAGCTATTCTGTGTTACAGAGAAAGGTGTGTACCTGAAAGGTGACAGGTGCATGTTGGAAATATTGTAGGGTAATTCGTCCAGGTCTTCTTTGTTTCTCTTTTCTCTTGCACTTTTCCTCCACAAATGAGAACAGTAAGGAATGAATATGCCAACCTACTTTCTTAGAAAGTGCTGCACTACACTTGGCAGTGACGTAAGTTAGATAAAGCATGCAGTGTATTTCCTTAAAGAGCATTTTCTTACAGTATTTCAATTCACACAAGTTTTCTGCAAGTTTTGAATGAGCGATAAAAATGAAAATAGTTGTGCACCACGTTTTATGTCAAAAGAATATCGTAAGTATGACGAATTAGTGGGAAGACAAACTAATTTTCTGTTTGGACACTTCGTTTAATTGTCACTCAACTACATGCTTCTAAACACAAGTTCAGCCTTATTCCACTAAAATTTTGCACTTCCAGATTGTAAATTTATTTGTTCTTCTGGACATAATCCCTTTATAAAGGCTTTCCACGAGTTCGCAACATAAAAAAAGAAGCAATCAGTCGATGAATTGTTTCTATTAGAAATATTTAAAAGAAAAGATTGAAAACTGAGTTCTCTTCAGATGAGTTCTGCCATGCTTGAAGCATTCTCTGTTATATAACGGTGACTGTTTTATATGAACGTAATCTTTTGTGAATTAAAAGTGCAAATTAACTGCTTCCGATTTCATACTGAACTGGGTACGTGACAATGTCTACACTATAAAACCGTGAGGTGATTCTGTCACTAAGTACTGTCAATGACAACATTTCTTTATTTTCGAAAGAGATTATATTTTTTCCATTTATTGAACAGGACAGAGAAAATTTCCTTCTAAGTTTTTGAGGCATTAGGATTTATCCTTCAAAAACAAGCGCTACATTTCTTGATTATGTTACAGCCTGTCGACAGACTTTCTTCCCAAGTCTGTTAGTGAAGGACAAAAGTGTATAGAACATAGTTTCACATTTTATGTCTGCAGCAACAAATTGCGATTTTATTAAAAATGTACGACATATTTTCTCATCTTAACTTCAGTATGCCACCTTTGGTTGCATAAAACTGGCTTAGAGCCTGTAACGGGTTAGTTTAAAAAAAAGAGTGTAATATCTTGCTGCACATTTACTCTTTGACATGGTCATATTTTTATAATGTGCTTAGTTATTAGAAGTATTATCACGTGTAACTAACCACAGCAACGTGAGAACTTTGCTGTGTAATATTAGTTATCTGTGCCTCAGTTCTGTTCAACTGATATTAGACCTGTAAGTGGATTTTGTGAAAATAGTTATCTTAGTCAAAACTTCACAGTTTTGTGTTTCTCTCGTGTGCGTCCAGCAGGAAAAGTGAACACTGGTGCATACAAAAAATAACGAAAACCTGACGTTAGGCACCCGAAGATGAAACCCCTGCGCCTGAAATACATTTTGAATTGTGACGGAGGACGAACTTTTTTTCGAATACAAAGTAATACCGCCTACAACAGACGAACGAAATTTCACAGCACCTAGTGCTTCATTCTGAAGATTGGAGCTTCAGTCAGTGAGCGAGCAGCAAAGCGTGTTGCACGCCTCCCTTCTCTTCCCTGCCCCTGCGCCAAGAGACTGCCAGTAAGTTGTGACCACGCACAGCGCGTATGTTATAATCGTGACACAAGTGAAGTACGTAAAGTTCCCCATATATTATGCGTCACTTTAGGTGACGCAACTGCTTCGCATTATGCAGTGCCTTTACACTGACAATTAAATGTTCTCTGTCGGCAATACGCTTGCAGCAATAAAGAAAACATGTAGCAAAAACAGACACAAGAGTAACTCCACTGTACACGCAGCGACTGAATTAAACCTAATCTGTCTTCGGCTGTAATCTTAGTAGGCGCTCTATCCTTTCAGAGATACGTGTATGCACGGCTAATTATTACTTACAATTATCGACTTTTTCAACTAATTTTTTTTGCATCGTCAGTCGGACGGAACGCCCACGTGAACTTAATTACTTAATAGCAGAAGTAGAAATACCTTATTGAGCCATATCCAGTTGGTGTACGACTTTTCTTGTACAAACGACGCGTTCAAGCTAAGTACTCTAAGATATATTAAGATTCTGCAAATTACAACACTCCTCAAGGACACAAGAGGTTTTTTGTTGCAGGTATAATTACACTTGCCAAATAAACACAGGGATACTACCGATCAGTGGGAAAAATTAAGAAGCAAAAACATCTCAACTGGAGAAGTTTTTCTGTTTCACTTGGCTGTAATTTGATTCAGTTGGTGCAGTGCGATGTCTGGTAAAAAATACTTATTGCTCACATGACGCTTCAAAAAAGTAAGTATTTACCCTGAAACAACAAATATCAGCAACCTTGACAGAAATAACCACAAAACGAATGAAAATATAGGCTCATCGTCGTAATTTGTCCTTTACCGATTCAGACTCTTGCATTAACGACGAATCGCTGGAAAAATGCCTTCCCATCCTCTCTTTTCGCAACTGCTTAGACTGCTCACTATTGTGTCATGACCTGAATACGGCTGTTCGTAGTTACCACAGCGTGAACTAAAGGCCTCAGCTTGACACACGCAGGTTTCGCTGCACGTCCATCCTTGCTTACACAACAGGGTGGTTACAAATTATCGGATTAATTACAAATTTCAGAAACACAAGGTCTTAATAGCATTCCAACAGGGATTTTTGAAGTTTTGACGTTTGTATTTATTTCTACGGCACATCTACAGTGGAAATCGCGCATTGTTGCTGCTTTTACTGAATAAAATACGGCGTTAGCACCCGACTGGATAGCCCGATCAAACTGAACGCGTGTCTGTAAGTGCAGCAGTGTGTTTTGGAGCTCGCAGGACACTTTCTTTACTCCATTGTGTTACTTGTCAAAATAGGACGATAATATGGAATATTAGTAATTCATTTTTCATTTGTTCCAGGTAAATGATTAACAGGATATGTTTCCTCCGAAGCACAAGACGACCCGAGGCTCTACTCAGCAGCAGGCACACTCTACGATGGGGGAGTGTACTTGAATACACGCGAAGTCACTCTTGTTTTGGTATGGGCCCCAATTTGAGCGTTGTGCTCCTGTTGCGATTTCGGTACGAAGATGGCACGAACAATGTAGTGACGGAAAATGTATTTGTCACCGTGGGGCGCCTTGCCACGGTTCGCACGGCTCCCCCCGTCGGAAGTTCGAGTCCTCCCTCGGCATGGATGTGTGTGTTGCCCTTAGCGTAAGTTAGTTTAAGTTACATTAAGTAGTGTATAGGCCTATGGACCGATGACCTCAGCAGTTTGATCCCATAGGAACTTACCACAAACAAACAAATGTCACTGAGGGAAAGGACACGACAAGTCAAACTTCAGTCGACATATAAAACATATCCGACACAACCTGCAGAAGTCAATGTCAAGAGCCAGCCAACGGTTGCCTCATCCATACTGAGGGACATTTTTGGCAGCAGTTAAGTAGTACTGTACAAAGGCATTTCGTTCACAAATTTAGCCTAGAAGCAGCCGAAGCGTGAAAATGTTACGATCATTACCGAATAAAATGAGAGTGTGCCAGAATGAGTTTTTATGAGTGATGATGGAACACTTCGTTTACGTAGTAATTTCAACAGGCTTAAAGTTGAAGTATGTGGTTCCGAGGAAACCTTTATTGTCATAGTGATCGCAATAACAGTCTGAAATTAAGCCCGGTAATTACCATTTTAAACTATGTGTGTTTCGCCTATTCATTTTTGTCGAGAGGGAAGGAAGTTGCACGTACATTCGACGATGAGGTCGTTACAGACGGAGGACAAGCTGGTGTTGGACAATGATGAAATACATACCGTTCATCTTAAGCGAATTAGGGGAATCCACAGAAGACCTAAATCAATCTGTCTGCGCGGAGAGTTACATGCTGTTCGCGAATTAGAGTCCAGAGCATTAACCACTGCGCTACCTCGTTTGGTAATTATCCCCGGAGAGCGTACATGGCCTTATTACAAGGGGATTTCAGTAAGTAATTCTGAAAGTAGGTTGGTTTTATTCAGGATTTACATAAATCACTTTGGCTACTTTTTGAACATAATCTCGTTTCAATGCGACGGCCTTACGCCACCTCACTGGTACGGCCTGTATGCCCGCACGGTACCACTCTACGTGTCGACGTCGGAGCCAACGTCTTGCTGCATCAATAACCTCCCCATCGTGCACCTACTGCTTCCACTGAAGCGCACCCTTCATTAGGCCGAACAGTTGGAAGTTGGGAGTCGGAAGTGCGACATACTGACTGTCGGCTGCACGAGGAAGAACAGCCCAATGAAGTTTTGTGAGCTCCTCTCGGGTGCGCAGACTTGTGTGAGGCCTTGCGTTGTCACGGAGAAGCTGTTCGCATTTTTGTGACGACGAACACGTTAAAGTCGTTTCTTCGATTTGCTGAGGGTAGCAGAACACACTTCAGTGTTTGATACTAAAATGTAGACTTTCACGGCCGGAGATATCATGTGCATTATAATTATCCGAGCTATTATGCCGTGGTCGCTTGATGAATTTTGTCTCAATTCCCAACGTTTCGTCTCCGCCTGCGGGAGACATCTTCAAGGGGCTCCGTAGGTCGATGAAAGGTCCAACACACCCACTGACTCGCTACAGTCAGACCTACGGAGCCCCTTCAAGATGTCTCCCGCAGTCGGAGACGAAATGTTGGGAATTGAGACAAAATTCATCAACCGACCACGGCATAACAGCCCGGATAATTATAATTGACACTTGAGTGTTTCTCGTTACACCAGGGCCCTAGAAGACCGTTGCCATGACTTTACCTGCTGAGGGTGCGGCGCCACTCCACGGACTGCCATTCCGCTTCCGGTGCGAAGTGTTTCGTCGCCTGTGGCGATGTTCGCGCAAGCAATTCCGCACAGATGGTCCTTCATTGCTCTTTACTGTCTTCTGTTAGACGGCGATGAACCCAGGGGGGCACACACCTCTGAGAACCTCAACTGGTGGACGAATGGGTCAGCGCTACCAATAGAGACGTCTAGTTGAGCAACGAAGTTTTTGATTGTGGTTCGTCGATCACCTCCAGTGAGTGTCCGAGCATTCCAACGTTGCAGGAGTCACAGCTGTGTGGCGGGAGTGGGGACAGGTTTGGCGACCTTGTCGTGATGAAGCCAGACGCCTCGCCCATCGACTCACCGGCGTCTTGTTCACTGCCAGGTCTCCGTATTCTGCGAGCGCCTACGAATGTCTGCGATGCTCTGGCTTCCGCCAAATGATAGCTCTCTGCTCGGAACGCATCTCCGTTACAGATGCCATTTTGAAGGCTACGTACAGTGCAGCCACCTTTCGGAACTTCACGAAAGTACAGGGGTTGAAGTGCAAATATTCCACAATGTCACACAACAAACAACTCAGTTTTCAAAAAAAAATGTGTTGCATTACTTAGAGAACGCTCCCCGTACATACGGTAACTTTAAAACTCCACGTGGAGGGGAAAAGACAGGCATTCATTTTCCCTTCACACTGACACTCGATAGTCCGGCTGTAACTTAAACAGCTTCAGCAAGGCTGACGATGTGTTCGCGCATCGTCAGCACCCGTCTTCGGCACACAGTCATCCTGCTATCGTATGTCTGTGTGCGGATTCTCCCTTTGTGGTTTCGTTGAGGGCAAAGTACGCAGTACACAGCGTCCAGCGATGCAGCCAGAAATGAGAAGGCGTGTTCCTACAGCCACAGAGAGCGTCAGCTGGAGTGTGAGGACTCCCGTAAGTCTGTCGTATTACATATACCGCAAGTATCGCATAATCTATTGCCGATACCGAGCGATGTGGCGCAGTGTTAAGACAATGGATTTGGAAGGATGGAGGTTAAAATCACCGTCCGGCAATCCAGATTTAGGTTTTCCGTGGAAAATGTCGAGATGATTCCTTTGAAAAGGACACGGCCGATTTCCTTCTGTATTCTTCCGAATTTGCGTGCCATTTCTAAGAACCTCGTCGTCGACGGGATACTACAACAACAATCTTACTCTTTTTTAACGTCTGTAAGAAGAATGCAAACTTCCCTTTCTTGTATGGTGATAAGATTGTGCAAATATACTATCAAGAAATCGCTCAATAATTTGTAATAATTACACAAATTTCTGCTTACCACTATATGCTGTGTGGAACAGTCAGACACTTTGTTGTCAATACCCTTGATAGCTGAGCTAACAACAATACAAATGTACCGAGTACTAGTCGGCCGCGGTGGTCTCGCGGTTCTAGGCGCGCAGTCCGGAACCGTGCGACTGCTACGGTCGCAGGTTCGAATCCTGCCTCGGGCATGGATGTGTGTGATGTCCTTAGGTTGGTTAGGTTTAAGTAGTTCTTAGTTCTAGGGTACTGATGACCACAGATGTTAAGTCCCATAGTGCTCAGAGCCATTAGGTCCGTAAACTAAACTTTCCTCACTGGAGTAGCACAGTGTTCAGATCTTTACGACTATCAAGCAGTGAAATTACGCCCAGCTCACTCCTTCGATTACCTTTTTGGCGCTTACATAAGATTCTCCACAAAATTTAAAGTATTATTAACGTATGTCATTGTTTCCGTGGAACTGAGCCAGTACCTAGTTTTTGCAGCTTGCGTCTCTACCGTTATTTTTGTTTTCTGGCCCGGTGAGTCCGCCCCCGGTAGCTGAGTGGTCAGCGTGACAGACTGTCAATCCTAAGAGCCCGGGTTCGATTCCCGGCTGGGTCGGAGATTTTCTCCGCTCAGGGACTGGCTGTTGTGTTGACCTAATCATCATCATTTCATCCTCATCGACGAGCAGGTCGCCGAAGTGGCGTCAACTCTAAAGACCTGCACCAGGCGAACGGTCTACCCGACGGGATGCCCTAGCCACACGACATTTCATTTCATTTCATTCGAATTTACGGTACGCATACTTCATTACGTTCTTTTATATCGGTAAACCGTCATTTAGTAACATTCTCATACTATGTCCGCCATCCCCTCCAAACCTGAAAAAAATGTTTAGCTAACGTTGAACTGAGAAGGTGGCAACCGTCTCGGACTTCAAACTTAATGTACGAAGCTTGTTAAATACATCAAAACTTAGTGATGACTACGCTACACTCGACGTGAACTACAGTTGTCTGTCTCTGGCTAAATGATTACTGTCCAACGCTGACCGGCCAGCAGGTGATGTTTGAAGAGATCGCTGTCACACGTAGAAATCTACGGATAACAGTCTTTGAATACTGCCCCTATTTCGACTGGACCAATGGTGGGACTCTTCCTACACGTCGGTCATGGGGCCTGAAGGTGGCGTACTATATCGCCGAAACAGATAGGCCAATAAAATAACAATATGGAAATTTAGACAACTGAAAGGTTTTTGATTTGATATTACACTGTGTGATCAAAAGTATCCGGACACCTTGCTGAAAATTAGTTACAAGTTGGTGGCGCACTCCATCGCTAATGCTGGAATTCAATATGGTGTTGTTCCCCTCTTAGCCTTGATGACAGCTTCCACTCTCGCAGGCATACGTTCAGTCAGGTGCTGGAAGGTTTCTTGGGGAATGGCAGCCCATTCTTCACGGAGTGCTTCACTGAGGAGAGGTATCGATGTCGGTCGGTGAGGCGTCGCACGAAGTCGGCGTTCCAAAACATCCCGAAGGTGTTGTATAGGATTCAGATCAGGACTCTGTGCAGGCCAGTCCATTACAGGGGTGTTATTTTCGTGTGACCATCTCGCCACAGGCCGTTCATTATGAATAGGTGCTCGATCGTGTTGAAAGATGCAGTCGCCAACCCCGAATTAGCCTTCAACAGTGGGAAGCAAGAAAGTGTTTAAAAGATCAGTGTAAGCCTTAGCTTTGATAGTGCCACGCAAAACAACAAGGGGTGCAAGCCCCCTCCATAAAAAAACACGACCGCACAATAACACCACCGCCTCCGAATTTTACACACGCTGCAGATGACGTTCACCGGACATTCGCCATACCCACACCCTGCCATCACATCGCCACATTGTGTACCGTGATTCGTCTCTCCACACAACGTTTTCCACTGTTCAATCGTCCAATGTTTACGCTCCTTACACAAAGCGAGGCGTCGTTTGGCACTTACCGGCGTGATGTGTGGCTTATGAGCAGCCCCTCGACCATGAAATCCAAGTTTTCTCACCTCTCGCCTAACTATCATAGTAAATCTTGATCCAGTTTGGAATTCCTGTGTGATGGTCAGGATAGATGTCTGCCTATTACATATTACGATCCCCTTCAACTGTCGGCGGACTCCGTCAGTCAACAGACGACGTCAGCCTGTACGCTTTTGTACGTGTCACTTAGCGTTTCCACTTCACTATCACATCGGAAACAGAAGACCTAGGGATGTTTAGGAGTGTGGAAATCTCGCGTACAGACGTATGAGGGAAGTGACACCCAGTCACCTGACCACGTTCGAAGTCTTTGAGTTCCGCGGAGCGCCCCATTCCGCTCTCTCACGATGTGTAATGTCTACTGAGGCGGCTGATATGAAGTACCTGGCAGTTGGAGGCAGCATAATGCACCTAATATGAAAAACGTATGTTTTTGGAGGTGTCAGGATACTTTTGATCACAGTGTATATACTGAGCAGCTGAGACTCTTCTATCTTTTGTGAAAAGATGGATGTACAGATTCTTCCCCAGTGTTCCAAAACTCTTGGCAACTCCCCTACACGGTTTGAAATACTTATATTTCTTAATAAGAGAGAGGAATGGACCCTGGAGACCGCTGCAGCACTCACCTAAGCGGAAGAAGAAAGTACCTAACGGCGTTGCTAAGGCCGTGTAAATGGCTGACTACCACTGAAGTTAAAGATTCGACTAGAACGACGTCCATTAAGTTTGCCTTTGGGAAGCTTTAGCTGAGGAAGAATTTCCCACAGCGCGAGGTAATGGATAGGTGTTGAGACTATATGAGCTGCTTAAGGAGGCATTTTCAGTATTATAGGAGGTGGATGAAAGGCAGTTCCGATGTTCATGCAAACATGTGGCCAATTTTCAGTCAATGTGAAGATATAGAGGTTGAAAGTTTATGTATACACCTCCAAAGCGCACATTTTTCGCGAAACAAGTACCTACATTTCCCAATTCTATGTTCTACTCAATCGAGACTGCTGTTGCAAGTTAAAGGTCGCTGGTAATACAAATAATTAAAGTAAAACTG